>NW_026782466.1:0-713750 GCF_031769215.1 Ylistrum balloti | reverse complement strand
AATTACACATAGACTAACAGTAATTACACACATACTAACAGTAATTACATACAGACTAACAGTAATTACACACACACTAACAGTAATTACATACAGACTAACAGTAATTACACATAGACTAACAGTAATTACATACAGACTAACAGTAATTACACATAGACTAACAGTAATTACACACATACTAACAGTAATTACATACAGACTAACAGTAATTACACACACACTAACAGTAATTACATACAGACTAACAGTAATTACACATAGACTAACAGTAATTACACACATACTAACAGTAATTACATACAGACTAACAGTAATTACACATAGACTAACAGTAATTACACACAGACTAACAGTAATTACATACAGACTAACAGTAATTACATACACACTAACAGTAATTACATACAGACTAACAGTAATTACACACAGACTAACAGTAATTACACACATACTAACAGTAATTACACACATACTAACAGTAATTACATACAGACTAACAGTAATTACACACACACTAACAGTAATTACATACAGACTAACAGTAATTACACATAGACTAACAGTAATTACACACATACTAACAGTAATTACATACAGACTAACAGTAATTACACACACACTAACAGTAATTACATACAGACTAACAGTAATTACACATAGACTAACAGTAATTACATACAGACTAACAGTAATTACACATAGACTAACAGTAATTACACACATACTAACAGTAATTACATACAGACTAACAGTAATTACACACACACTAACAGTAATTACATACAGACTAACAGTAATTACACATAGACTAACAGTAATTACACACATACTAACAGTAATTACATACAGACTAACAGTAATTACACATAGACTAACAGTAATTACACACAGACTAACAGTAATTACACACACACTAACAGTAATTACATACACACTAACAGTAATTACATACAGACTAACAGTAATTACACACAGACTAACAGTAATTACACACAGACTAACAGTAATTACACACATACTAACAGTAATTACATACAGACTAACAGTAATTACACACACACTAACAGTAATTACATACAGACTAACAGTAATTACACATAGACTAACAGTAATTACATACAGACTAACAGTAATTACACATAGACTAACAGTAATTACACACATACTAACAGTAATTACATACAGACTAACAGTAATTACACACACACTAACAGTAATTACATACAGACTAACAGTAATTACACATAGACTAACAGTAATTACACACATACTAACAGTAATTACATACAGACTAACAGTAATTACACATAGACTAACAGTAATTACACACAGACTAACAGTAATTACACACACACTAACAGTAATTACATACACACTAACAGTAATTACATACAGACTAACAGTAATTACACACAGACTAACAGTAATTACACACAGACTAACAGTAATTACACACATACTAACAGTAATTACACACAGACTAACAACAGTAATTACACACAGACTAACAGTAATTACACACACACTAACAGTAATTACATACAGACTAACAGTAATTACATACAGACTAACAGTAATTACACACAGACTAACAGTAATTACACACAGACTAACAGTAATTACACACATACTAACAGTAATTACACACAGACTAACAGTAATTACACTCATACTAACAGTAATTACACACATACTAACAGTAATCACACACATACTAACAGTAATTACACACAGACTAACAGTAATTACACTCAGACTAATAGTAATTACACACATACTAACAGTAATTACACATAGACTAACAGTTATTACACACATACTAACAGTAATTACACACAGTACACACAGACTAACAGTAATTACACACATACTAACAGTAATAACACACAGTCTAACAGTAATTACACAACAGACTAACAGTTACTACATAGAGACTAACTGTAATTACACACAGACTAACAGTTATGACACAGACTAACAGTAATTACACACAGACTAACAGTAATTACACATAGACTAACAGTTACGACACATAGACTAACAGTAACTACACACAATCTTACACAAGTACACACAGACTAACAAGTAATTACACACACACTAACAGTAATTACATATAATCTAACACTAACTACACACACACTAACAAGTAATTACATATAATCTAACACTAAGTACACACAGACTGGCAATAATAACAAACAAAACAAACACAAAGTGACACTTTATAGTTATTATTATCAATAACACTTTTCATATTTTTCAAAACTGGAAATTTATCAGTGAGTTAATAAATGCACAAATTTATTATCTACGTGTTTAAAATTTTGATTCAGACTGACCTGGGATATCTTTGTCCTGTCATTATTACGTGACACCAGCTCCCCCATCTTAGCAAAAAGGTCCTGAAGATTCTTCTTGAATTCAATCTCATCTCCACTGCCGAGGCTGTTAAACAATGACATCATAACTGTATATTGATGTTAGAGAAGGTTTTACACATACATTGTCTACAAAAACACCCTTGGCTAGTATTTTCGTGTTTAACATGTAACATGAAGATTTCATTTTAGTTTTAAAAAGATTTCAGAAAAAAAATTAATGCTTGGACATGTTCCCAATGTTCATATTAAATTCTTACAGTGTATTTGATAAATCTTTAATAGTCAGTTATATATTATTACACCTGGTATGTTTCCATTGATGTAATAATCATATTTCCTTACACTATCAGTCACCAAGTCCTAGATTGGAACTCTCACTAAACTGGTTCACACAGCTGATTGACTGCGACCATAGAGTTATATAATTGGTTCACACAGCTGATTGACTGAGACCATGGAGTTATATAATTGGTTCACAAAGCTGATTGGCTCAAACCATAGAGTTATATAACTGGTTCACACAGATGATTGACTGAGACCATAGAGTTATATGTACCTGAGCTGTAGTTCTCTGGATCGCACCACAAACCGTAGAATCTGTTCTAACACCTGTATAGAACAAATAAAATTTCACACCAGGTAACATTAAATACTGACTCAAAATTTCTTGATAAAAATATCTAAAGGTTAAATTTAGAGTTCCTTGTGGTTTGACTTTTTTATCTTCCTTTTTTTTGCAAAATCATATTTTTTTTCAGGATATGTGCAAGATAAATATGATAAGTTTTGTAAGTGATAAAGACACTGTGAGGATCACAGTAAGTGATGGAAACACTAGAAGGATTGTTTACCTTTAGACAGAGAGACACTGTGAAGACCCCGCCTTCACAGTAACAATGTATCCCCTCAGCAAAACATTTCAGCATATCTCTGTAAAAAACAAACAATGACAAATAATAAACAAACGCTGAAGACTTACAGTATAAGTATCCTTCCTTATAGATTATATCAGTGGTCAATATAAGAGTTATCTCCCTTCTCATAATACAAGTAGTTGAAATAATAATAGTTGACATTTATAGAAGTCATTTTTTTTCTTCGCTTTTATACAGAGGTCATTGGGAAGCTAAGTGGGATGTGTACATTATCTACCCCAAGAAATAATCATGCTAAATTTCATCTAAAAGTGATTTTATTGAAGATGAAAGAATTTAAATGTAAACTCGGTTAGGAATATTCTAATTTTCTATTGAATCCATTTTCAGTAAACTCAGATATACATTCTAGACAATCAAACATAATTATATGTAACCTTACTTGTAAAGTACAGATGGAAAATTGGTCAGATTCATCTATGAACTATAGGTGAGGAGAACTGTTCAAACTTACTTGTGAACTACTGGTGAGAACTGTTCTAACCTTACTTGTAATTACAGGTGATTGGTCAGACTTACAAGTGAACTACAGGTGATTGGTCAGACTTACCTGTGAACTACAGGTGAGGAAAATTGGCCGGACAGGTAGTTCTCTAGCACAGGTAAGAAGGTGACAAACCGACTGTCCCTTAGGAGGTTCAGTACGTAGACCTGTGGATGTTCAATCATGTTCGTGAATTTAGCAATCTCAACACTTATTTTTATTATCTATTTTATTTACCACATGCTCTTTTTTATAATAAAAGTAATTGGAAACCATTCCTTTCAACAAAGTTATCTAGCTATTTCAGAAAATTACTAGGTTTTATCAATCTTCTTACATAGTTGAAGATGATTTACACCAGGAGGGCCCAAATTTAACATAGTTTCAATATTTTTCTCCCTATAATATTCCTTTAGCTGAAGAAACTGATAATTTTACCAGAACTTGGAACACTTTGGAGGTGTTGGTGTCTTCATTAGCAAAGCCGTCTGTCATGATGGCAAAGAGAGAGTCCAGCACATCAGGGAGGAACTGAAGGGCAAGGTCAAAGTTATATTAACTCAATCTATGCAGTATAGGTATTACAATGTCAAGATTATGTAACATTTTATACTATCATAATATTACAAGGTCAAGGTCATATAACACTTTATATTATCAAAGAATTACAAGGTTAAGGTTATATTACACTTTATACTATCATAGTATTACAAGGTCAAGGTTATTTGACACTTTATACTACCATAGTATTACAAGGTCAAGGTCATATAACAATTGATACTGTCGTGATATTACAAGGTCAAGGTCATATAACACTTTACATTATCATAGAATTACAGGGTCAAATAATACTTTATACTATCATAGTATTAGAAGGTCAAGGTTATGTAACATGACATACTATCACAGTAATGTAAGGTCAAGATAACATAGGATATTTACATTATAGCACCATCACAATAACAAGGTTACATAGCATACATGCTAATTGAGATAATGATTTGTTATTATCAACATCACTTTTTAAAAGATTGTTGAATATAGATGTTGGCATTTACTTAATCCACTTGACAATCTGATAGTACTCAGCTTAATTTCTTTTGATTTTATCAGATTTCTATTTCAAAATCAGAGCAGAGATTTGGTTTCACTCCCTTTTATATACTATATCAAAATATTGAACCAACTACTAACTTACAACATGCCCAGCAGACAAGCATTTGATATCTGACCAAATAAGATGGTGGGCTTATTACAGCACAATGAAATAACATTGATTCACTTTTCTACTGAATTACTGTAGTTTAAGTTACTCTTTTCATAAGAAAGATTTTGTGAATACAGTTCAAGTTTATATATATCAGAAAGTAGGTAACCTCTGAATTTGATGTTTTCTTTGCACATTAAATCTGTCTTTTATATAATCTCAAAGCAAAGTTACTAACAGACTTGATCTTCCTTGTTTGATATATAACAGTCTAGTTAAATATGAAGGTCATAGGTCATACATACCTTCATGATTTCAACGCCCTCTATTTTACTGAATTGGTCCAATATTGTAGGGAGACGCTGCTGGTTTTCTGGAAGTTTCCACTGCAGTAGGCCCAAAAGGTCACCTAAGGTTATTAAAGTCAGAAAGGTCATCCAAGAAGTCACTTAAGGACACTTAAGTCATTAAAGTCAGAAATGTCACTCCAGAGATCAACTAAGGACACTTAAGTCAGAAAGGTCACCAAAAAGGTCACCTATGGATATAAAAGTCATAAAGGTCACCCAAAAGGTCACCTAAGGACACTAAAGTCGGAAAGGTCACCCAAGAGGTCACTTAAGGACACTTAAGTCAGAAAGGTCACCCAAGAGTTAAACTAAGGACATAAAAGTGGGAAAGGTCACCCAAAAGGTCACTTAAGGACACTGAAGTCAGAAAGGTCACCCAAAAGATTACCTAAGAACATATCACATGGCTATCGGTAGACAACACTCTTTTTATACAGCTTTTAAGTATACTGTAGGTACATATGTTAAAGTACACTCATATTACTTTACTGCATGTTAAATTTTAAACCCAATGACCAGACAGATTAATCAAGAACCACATATTTATGTACGTCTAATCCAGATCTCGGGGAGGATTTAGTCACCATTTTGAATTATTCATTGCCACATACAGCCAAATTCAGATACAGGAAACAAAAGTGAACATGCAGTGAGACGACATCTTGTTGAATATCCCAGAGTTTTTGCTTCTCTCGGGAAGTCTGTAGCTATAAAACTCACTTGTCTGGGTGTATTTGGTAGAGCACAGCTGAGTCTTCACGGTCAATTTCTCTTTTGCACTTTTCTTGTAGGGCTGGTTGCTAGGAAACATGGACATTCTTGCCTCTCCAGTGTCATCATACAAATATGGCAGTCTTCGATACTTCCTGAATACCACCTTGCTGATGTCCTCACACTGTCAATTATACAACACTGCATTCCAATCTAACACCATCAGTAACTGGTCAAATCAATCTATTTTGGAAGGTAACTCCAAAAATTTGACCTTTATATTAAATACATGCTATCTGCACATCTTCATTTTTGTTTTCAAAACTTGAAAAATCTGTTCACTGCTTAAAATCACTTATAAGGTACAAATTTGTAGAAAATAGAAACAGGTCAATGATGCTACTTTCCTGATTTTTCCAGCAATTTCACCACTGGAAATTTTTAAAAGTTGGCATGTATCCCAAAAGAGATCACTCTTATGCAATGTGCATACAGATTTATATCCAAAATCAGGGGTGGGCTTATTACAGGACAATAAGTCCACAGACCAATATACAGATTCATATCCAAAATAAGAGGTGGGCTTATTACAGGGTAGTAAATCATGGAGGTCAACACAAACATTTTACCCCAGGTCCATGGATTGGCTTACAGGACAATAAGTCCAAAGGGCAAACATACTGGTTCTGATTCAAAGTTTGGTTGGGCTTATTGCACAGTTGTTCAAACATCAATAGACATTGGTGGGCTTACCGCCTGATATATCTATATATATATGATAGTATGTATGACAATTTTAGAGTCTTCTAATGATGACATATGCCAATAATTAACCTCTTACCTGGTATATACACAGGTCATGTGACCCGTCGTGTATAACAATGTCCTCGTTGTTAGTTACACATAAGAAAGCAAATCCTACTGGTTTCTTACTTTCTCTTCCTCTAGCTGAAATGAATGAAAATATTAATAATTATATGATCTTTCCTTTGTATTGTGCATGGCTATTAAAAACAAATTATATACAGAAACATGATACAAATTCATGTATGAATCACATTTAATCAGAAAATGCTTTCCATTATATCTCTGGGTCAGTAAATACTTTCCTTTATGTCTCTGGGTAAAGAGCTGTCAAATTTTTATATTCATAAAGGATTTGTTTCTTCATATATAAACATAACATTGTATTATACTATCATCACATGGATATTGACATTCAACACTAAAATTTCTCCCTTGATTGCTGCTGACTGCTCCAGAAATATATTGAAAGTACAACCCTAAATAATGGCCTTGTCTGTGAGGCCTGCTTACCTATATAACCTAAATAACAGTTGGTTAAAACCGTATACCAGTAGTGAAGAGAAAAAACAGAAAGATAACTTACTTGAACAATGATAAATATCAAATCTAATTAGGGATTTAGGTAGCATTTCCATTGGCACTGATAACTGTAACAGAAACAAACACGCCCATTAATTGGCTTCTTCTCTCCACATGGTAAAATTTTTAGCCTTTTAAATTCAAACCAAAAAGTCTTAATTTTTAGACATTTTGGTCTTGTAAAAAACAAGCCAAAAAGTTATATTTTCAAAAAATTTTGGTCTTGTAAATAACAAACAAAAAGTTTTATTTTCTTTAACAATTTACAGTTAAATTGAAATATTTCCATGTTAGAAATCTTCAAAATAGGTATTTGTCCTCACCCTGACTGTTTCGTTCCACTGTGGACTGTTGTCATGGTAATAGATTGTCGAGTAAAAATTGGTTTGCGGTTTCTCTCCACATCCAAAGCTCATACAGTTCTGAAACAAACAAACAAAATAAATTCAAGGTTTTTGATAAATGTAGTAGCATGCGAGATCTAAAAGCATTCGTTGTGACAAAATCACAATTTTGTTTGTAGTGGATATCAAAAAAACATCAACAGCAATATGCAAAATCATATTAAAGTAAATTATGATTACAATGTTGTCTATATGCGACAGTCATGTGAAAAAATCATATATAATATGTGTGTAAGTATTCTCAAAAGAAACAATGACTGATTTGTAAAGTGTGCCATATACTTTCAAATGTACCACATCAGACCCGAAGGTATAAGCCATATGTACCTTGATTTCTACTCCGTTAGAGTCAAGTGCAGTCACAACTATTTCTACGTTCTTCTCCGACTTTTTCTTGCCACGATCATACTCCCCACTGACTAGTGTCAGGTAGATGTCATTCCTCAATTGACCTGGGGAGATAAAACTCTTGAGGTCATCATCAAGAGAGAGTTCAGTATTCTTTGGTAGTTAATGACAGAGAAAAAAAAGTTTGGCAGGTATTTACACAAAAACAAAGCTTCTAAACATATTCATCACTGTTATTTTTTTCATATATGGATATAAAAATTTTAATTTTAAGATGTGGAAAAAGCATAAAACAGATCAAGGATTTGATGATGAAAAAACACAGTAAGTTATATCAAATGTTACAACTTTTTGATACGGATTCTGGAATCTGATTTGGAAATCTGACTTAAGCTGTCTGTCAGTGATGGAAGAAGATTCTACAGACTTAAGCTGTCTGTCAGTGATGGTAGAAGATCCTATAGACTTGAGCTGTCTGTCTGTGATGGTAGAAGATTCTATAGACTTAAGCTGTCTGTCAGTGATGGTAGAAGATTCTATAGACTTAAGCTGTCTGTCAGTGATGGAAGAAGATTCTATAGACTTAAGCTGTCTGTCAGTGATGGTAGAAGATTCTATAGACTTAAGCTGTCTGTCAGTGATGGAAGAAGATTCTATAGACTTAAGCTGTCTGTCAGTGATGGAAGAAGATTCTATAGACTTAAGCTGTCTGTCAGTGATGGAAGAAGATTCTATAGACTTGAGCTGTCTGTCAGTGATGGTAGAAGATTCTATAGACTTAAGCTGTCTGTCAGTGATGGTAGAAGATTCTATAGACTTAAGCTGTCTGTCAGTGATGGTAGAAGATCCTATAGACTTAAGCTGTCTGTCAGTGATGGTAGAAGATTCTATAGACTTAAGCTGTCTGTCTGTGATGGAAGAAGATTCTATAGACTTCAGCTGTCTGTCAGTGATGGTAGAAGATTCTATAGACTTAAGCTGTCTGTCAGTGATGGTAGAAGATCCTATAGACATAAGCTGTCTGTCAGTGATGGTAGAAGAGCCTATAGACATAAGCTGTCTGTCAGTGATGGTAGAAGATTCTATAGACTTAAGCTGTCTGTCTGTGATGGTAGAAGATTCTATAGACTTAATCTTTCTGTCTGTGATGGTAGAAGATTCTATAGACTTAATCTTTCTGTCTGTGATGGTAGAAGATTCTAGAGACTTAAGCTGTCTGTCAGTGATGGTAGAAGATTCTATAGACTTGAGCTGTCTGTCAGTGATGGTAGAAGATTCTATAGACTTGAGCTGTCTGTCAGTGATGGTAGAAGATTCTATAGACTTGAGCTGTCTGTCAGTGATGGTAGAAGATTCTATAGACTTGAGCTGTCTGTCAGTGATGGAAGAGGAGTAATTTCACCACAACAATAAGTAAAGCTACGTAGACAACAATTTGTGACTGATGTTTATATTTTGATACAACATAACATTATAACGGTCAATTACTGTATTTATCACAGTAGTTTTGACACAAATTATGGGGGGAGGGGGAGGGAACCTTATTTCAGGACAATGAAAATGCATTTGGTTTGTTTTTTGTTCTTTTTTCACTGAACAGCAATATATATTGTAGGGCTTATTTTCGAGACAACTGAATAGCATTTGTTTTTATTATTCATCTTATTTCTATTTTGGTTTATTTCTTTTCTTTTTTCACTGAACAGCAATATACTATGGGGGTGTGATTATTTCCTGGCATGAACTTATTGCTGGAAAAGTAAGGCAAATAAGAAATATAATAAAGTTGTATAATTAAACAGATAACAAAGATGTATCAGTGGATCATAGGTTAACAGTCAAACCATAGATCAGTCAATAGTTAAAACATACATCAAGCAGAAAATATCTACAGAGATAAGATACAGAAAGGGTTTAGATTTAAAATTAACACACTTTACAGTGGAATTTTATATAAGTAAACTTATCCACACAATTTATGTGATAGAGACGTAAATATCGTGTGATAGTATCAATTGCCATTAATTTCAAACTATTTATTAAGACAAATGAATACAGGATTCAAAAATGAATATTTTGTTCATGGTTATTTTTAAACTTCTGAAATATTGAGACACACTTCAATTTCAGCAATCTGATAAAAAGAATTAACTTTCATGCATCAACATTCGAAAATATACCGATGTAGCCTCTAGATAATGGCATGTTTGACGAAATTCTGTAATGTGACGATAATCAAACTTAATAAAATGATGTGATAGATGATTTGTTATTCAACACTATGTGTATATAGGTATGTGTTCTGTAGGTTATTCAACACTATATGTATATACAGGTATGTGTTCTGTAGGTTATACAACACTATATATATACAGGTATGTGTTCTGTAGGTTATACAACACTACATGTATACAGGTATGTGTTCTGTAGGTTATACAACACTATATGTAAACAGGTATGTGTTCTGTAGGTTATACAACACTATATTTATACAGGTATGTGTTCTGTAGGTTATACAACACTATGTGTATACAGGTATGGGTTTTGTAAGTTATTCAACACTATATGTATACAGGTATGGGTTTTGTAGGTCATTCAACACTATATATATATACAGGTATGGGTTTTGTAGGTTATTCAACACTATTTATCACTATATGTATACAGGTATGTGTTCTGTAGGTTACACAACACTATATGTATACAGGTATGTGTTCTGTAGGTTATACAACACTATATGTATACAGGTATGGGTTTTGTAGGTTATTCAACACTATATATATATACAGGTATGTGTTCTGTAGGTTATACAACACTATATGTATACAGGTATGTGTTCTGTAGGTTATACAACACTATATGTATATACAGGTATGGGTTCTGTAGGTTATACAACACTATATGTATACAGGTATGTGTTTTGTAGGTTATACAACACTATATGTATACAGGTATGTGTTCTGTAGGTTATACAACACTATATGTATACAGGTATGTGTTCTGTAGGTTATACAACACTATATGTATATACAGGTATGTGTTCTGTAGGTTATACAACACTATATGTATATACAGGTATGTGTTCTGTAGGTTATACAACACTATATGTATACAGGTATGGGTTTTGTAGGTTATTCAACACTATATATATATACAGGTATGTGTTCTGTAGGTTACACAACACTATATGTATACAGGTATGTGTTCTGTAGGTTATACAACACTATATGTATACAGGTATGTGTTCTGTAGGTTATACAACACTATATGTATACAGGTATGTGTTCTGTAGGTTATACAACACTATATGTATACAGGTATGTGTTCTGTAGGTTATACAACACTATATGTATACAGGTATGTGTTCTGTAGGTTATACAACACTATATGTATACAGATATGGGTTTTGTAGGTTATTCAACACTATATATATATACAGGTATGGGTTTTGTAGGCTATTTATCACTATATGTATACAGGTATGGGTTTTGTAGGTTAATTTATGACACTAAATCATCTAAATGGCATAATATGTAGGTTGTTTACATTACCCTTGAAACCACAAATAAGAATTATTGCTTTCTTGTTTAATTAGTTTAGTTAAACTTATGAATCACCTGGATTTAAAACACCTTATCAATAAGTTTCTACTTGAAGATAAGAAGAGGAAAATTTTACAACAGTATATGTAAAATACAACATAATGACAACTCCATCAGGTAACAAAAAACAGGCTGTAAAAAAATCAAGGAATATTGAAAGAAGAACACCGACATCAAACTTTAAAATTCACAACAGAAACTTTCCATCACTAACGTCAAAACAAAATATAATGAACTTAAGAGGGAAGGTAACTGATCTACCACGTACCATTGGCAGTCGAATCCAAATAGAGAGCTAATGTAAAACAGGATATTCTCTTACTACACATCACTACGTATAATACAATTAAATTGACCTATCAGTACACATAGCAATCATATCATACACCAATTCTTATATCAGCACACACATAACAGTGACATTGTACACAAACTGTTCTATCAGTACACACATAACAGTGACATTGTGCACAAACTGTTCTATCAGTACACACATAACAGTGACATTGTACACAAACTGTTCTATCAGTACACACATAACAGTGACATTGTACACAAACTGTTCTATCAGTACACACATAACAGTGACAATGTACACAAACTATTCTATCAATACACACATAACAGTGACATTGTACACAAACTGTTCTATCAGTACACACATAACAGTGACAATGTACACAAACTATTCTATCAATACACACATAACAGTGACATTGTACACAAGCTGTTCTATCAGTACACACATAACAATGACATTGTACACAAACTGTTCTATCAGTACACACATAACAGTGACATTGTACACAAACTGTTCTATCAGTACACACATAACAGTGACATTGTACACAAGCTATTATAATTACAGTGTACAGATGTTTTCTATTCACACACACATAACACTATGTACAAGATAGAAAACACTAAACAATACTATTAAACACATATTCTTTTATTGGAACATATTATAAATATCTATCAATGAAATACTAGAAGATACAAACCCTATAAACTTTTAAAAATCCAATTTTTAATCCTCTCAGCACTATGCCAGGATTCATACATAGCAAATGATTGTTTTATAAGATAAAACGTACAATTAATATGGCTAGGTCATGTATCAACTACCTGGTACAATCGCTACCTGTCTGTATGCTTACCTGGGTTAATGATAAGATCAGTAAAACTGAGTTTCGGTATCACAGTAACTCCCTTGGAAAACAAGATGGCCTCCTCTGTTTTGATTGCTTGTAGGTCACCTTGGAACATCTTGAATGAAAATGTAACACCTGTAGAAAAAAAATAAAAGAAAATTAATCAGATTTTTTAAAAGGTCATAAAAGATGACTGTATACTAGGTACTATGTATTTAGATAAATAAGGGTACAGGTTGACCAAAGTAACAGATTTTTCTAACTCAAAAAGGTGCAATTTGTTGTGATTCCACATACAGGCTGGCACAATGATTCTTCAGCCTCTGGAAGTCCCAGGTATGCTACTACTAGGTGGTAAAGTAGAGTTAAAATCACCATCAATACCAAAAATATTGATTTTACCAGCTAGTAACTTATAGTCAACACCCCAACAACCAAAAATATCTCTTTGATACAAAAAATATCAAGCAACACAATTTTCTGTCGGAGTTATATCTAAACCTCAAAACATGACAAGAAATTGTTTTCTTTTCGTAGAACTAGTTATACTTTGTCATGTTGCTGATCTGTCTTGATTAGGTAACTGTGACCTGAATTATTCTGTATTACCTAAATTAACTTTATCTTCCTTAAAGCTTGCTCCTAGTCTGCTGCCACTCTTTTCCTGCAGAGCCTTCCTGATCAGGCTCTCATGTTGATCTGGGAAGGAGTTCTCACTGTCCACACAACTGAGGTAGAATCAATTCAAAAGTGTTAAGATAAAATTTGACAAACAAATCAACACCAAATCTTAAACAGAATATTTGAAATTGGAAATATATACCCTAACAGCAGAAGGTTAAGGTCACTGTTAGTAGAAGGTCAAGGTCATCGTTAACTTTAATCTTATTATATCAGTCTGTATTGTAAGATTCTGACTTTAGTGATAGCGACCTTGACCTTGTCCCATTCAAAATGGTATACTGTGTTTACTCCTCAAAGAACCCAGAAGCCAAACACATAATCTTCAAGCAGAGAAAGAGAGCTTATTGAAAAACAATGTAAAAGATTCTCTCTTTTGTTTTGAAGATGAAAATCAGATATGAGTGGGCTAATTACCTGTCACTGGATCTATGGTAGGAGTGATACACTATTTGCAAAAATCTATGGGAAGATTCATGGAAATTTGTCAGAAATACAGCTGTGAAAAAGACAATATGCTATTTTTCTAATCTTTCAATTATCGTAAGTGATTTTGATCATGAATTTATTGACAATGTAAATTGTACCTGCCAGTAATATTGACAATGTAAATTGTACCTGTCAGTAATATTGACAATGAAATTGTACCTGCCAGTAATATTGACAATGTAAATTGTACCTGTCAGTAATATTGACAATGTAAATTGTACCTGTCAGTAATATTGACAATGTAAATTGTACCTGCCAGTAATATTGACAATGAAATTGTACCTGTCAGTAATATTGACAATGAAATTGTACCTGCCAGTAATATTGACAATGAAATTGTACCTGTCAGTAATATTGACAATGAAATTGTACCTGTTAAAAAATAAGTTTAAGGTAAACAAACCAGAGAGATCTGATGAAAATATGTCTAAAAACAGAATTTCTTTTAAAATTTATTATTAGTAACAATGACCTTGACCAAAACTAATACCTGGTTAGTGAGTTCTTTTTTAGGACTTCTTAACCACTAGTGTGATCGCAATGTACATGACAAAGCTGTATCTTTCCCCAGAACCTGATAATGTCGAGTCATAATATTTATGCCAGATTTTGTTTTAAAAGAAGAATTGTTGCCAGGTAGGATTTTAAAGTTCACTTCACTTTAGTTTTGACGAAGCAGACATTACCTGGTGACCTTCATCATTGTTTCATACTCCTTATCTGTGGAAGACATATGTCTCACTTCCTCAACCTTCATCACTGAAATATTCAAATATACATCTTAAAACAATGTTAGCTTCAGAAGCAATACAAATATCAATCTCTATTTTGTATATGTTCTGTGGAAAAGCCAGTAATCTGAAAACAGTCCTATCTGAATATCAAATGTATCACTTCATATGGACTGTATGGGTACATATTGTCACCCATATTGATGAATTTATAAAAAAAAAAAACCCATTACAATACCAAGAAAATAACGATATTTGAAGAAAGCAAGTTCAACCTAAATATTTCTTTTTATAACAGATTAAATTTTTACATAAATGTATGGGTAAATGAAAAAGTATGGTGTACCTACCTCCGACTCCGAATGGACGTCTGTACGTACGTCCTGCACCCTTCTGTTGCGTTGTAGCTAACATTTTACCTGTGGGCAAAGAAATTTTAAATTACAGAGGTGTATCTGTCTAATTTTTGTGATCTTTGTTCAAAAGAAAATGAATCACTTTAAGAGTCAGAATTAAATTAGAAACCAACATGTGGGTTAAATCAGCACCAAGATTTCACAGTGTCATGACAGTAATAGGAAACGTTTAGAGAGATTAGGAAAATGGGCTAATTTCTATCTAAAACCTGTAGCATCTTGTGGATCAGTTAGTGTAATGGTCTCGTGTCTGACCACCAATGGCTATCAGTCATTGATTCTAGGTCTAGGTTGTAGCATACAGAAATATTAACATGAATACATGGATATAGGGAGAGTATATTATACATCTTGAAGATGACCCTTGATAAGGTCATTTGACTTTTTAACATCTCATAGGTTAAGGTTGAGTTTCTTGGTGACTGTCCTTGATAAGATCATTGGACCTTCAACATCACATAGATTTAAGGATAGTATATATTGGAGACTGACCTTGATAAAGTCATTTGACTTTCAATGTCACATAAATTTAAGGATAGTATATATTGGAGACTGACCTTGATAAAGTCATTTGACTTTCAATGTCACATAAATTTAAGGATAGTATATATTGGAGACTGACCTTGATAAAGTCATTTGACTTTCAATGTCACCTAGATTCAAGGATAGTATATATTGGAGACTGACCTTGATAAAGTCATTTGACTTTCATTGTCACCTAGATTTAAGGATAGCATATATTGGAAACTGACCTTGATAAAGTCATTTGACCTTCAATATCACATAGATTTAAGGACAGTATATCTTGAAAAATAACCTTGATGAGGTCATCTGACCTTCAATATCACAAAGACATCAATCATATACATGCCAGAGACTTACCACATCTGTAAATTTTGATAACTAGAAACAAGGTTTTGTTCAGATCTTCTGAAGATAAGTCCTGAAATTAAAATATGATCATTACACATTTTTACATGAAAGGTATTTCATGAACAATGATTTTCAAAGCAAATGTTTAGTTTAGATTCTTCATGAATTCACCAAAAGTTTCCAGTAACAAAACCAATTATTAAAAAACTAATATAAAGCAAAAATTATAATTAGGATCAAATTTCATAAAAGTTTCATGAAACTTCTTTTAAAAAAATTATCATAAAAGATGTAAATTTTTCTACCATGCTATACTAACTATTGGGAAGAATATGGTGAATATGGAGACTGCTGTACTTACTGAAAACAGACCGTAGTATCCATTAACTTTGTCAGGGTCTTGTGGAAAGCCATTCTTGCTTACACACACTTCAAACTGTTCACTGTAAGTGAAATAATTCAATTTGTTACTTTTTTATTTAAATGTTTCACTAAAATGCCCTGTATTTAAATAATTACTCTTTTATAACACTTACCTGCAAATCTTACAAACTTGTTAAATCCATTTTCCCTCCTATTATCTATCTACCTTAGGTTTTTCTTCGGCAACTTACTATCCTACAGTTCTCTTTAGACAGTAAAACCGTCCCTGATATTTTCAAATTCCAGAAAGTTGATTTCATTTTCAAAATACACAATAATTTTTCTCCATTCCTGTCTATACAATGTACATTCTCTAGTTTTTCCTTGCTTTTCCATCCAGAGATCTTGAGGAAATTCTTACCTTAAAAATAATGACTTATCCCCACACACCCCACCCCCACACACCCCAATCCCAAACACCCAACCCCTAAATTTACATAACTGCTCCACAAAAGGTTTCTTCCTTGATAAACAACTATTTCTTAGGTTTCTGACATAATTAGTTTGTGTTCCTTGGAATCTGACCAGTTCCATTTTTGTTCCTTTGTATTTGACAAGACAAATTTGTGTCCCTTGGTTTCTCACCTGATAAATTTCCGTTCTCTGGCATTGTACACAGACAGGTAGAGGACAGACTCCTCCATAATGG
Source organism: Ylistrum balloti (assembly GCF_031769215.1). Classification (NCBI taxonomy): domain Eukaryota; kingdom Metazoa; phylum Mollusca; class Bivalvia; order Pectinida; family Pectinidae; genus Ylistrum; species Ylistrum balloti. The sequence goes on along the minus strand of NW_026782466.1, from coordinate 696,520 downwards.
CACACTGTGATGACCGAAAGTTGACGAGAAGATGGTACATCCCCTCTCCCTTGCCATCCCCTCTCAAGTTCTGAGACTCACTGCTACTGCGTTTCTTTGGCTGTTGACAATAATTCATCATCTTATCTCCAGATAACAGAAGCTGATCAAGGCAAAAATCTGTACTACTGTGATTACTTGTAGACCACACAGTACCAAAATTACTTGTCTGCTTAGTGTGGAAAGAAAGACAGAAAAAAAGAAAGACAACTCAACATATCTGTGGTACTCTTGTGACAAGTCTGTGTTGTACAGACAAAAAGACAGACTGAAAGACAGGCAATAGGACAGACAACTTATAAAATCTGAGGTTGTACTGTGCAGACAACCTGACAGACAATTCATCAAATCTCAGGAGGTATTGTACAAGCATACTGACAGACTGAAAGATGGACAAACAGACAGAAGACTTACAAAATCTGAAGTTGTATTGTAAAGACAACAGACAAACAAATAGATGATTCAGCATATTTGAGGAGGTATTGTACAGACAGATTTAGAAACAAGACAACTCACTATATCTGAGGTAGTGTTGGAAGTGCTTTTTGAGTGGAGTCTGTAAAGCCCAGTCACACTGTTTTGTTCCGGATCAACTTGTTCTCCTTCAACTCGTGGCACAAAGTCCATACCCAGTTTTCTGAAACAGACAATATAACATTCATCGTTTTTCTTTTTTTTTTCTTTACCCACAAAATCTTACTTCCATTTTTCTTATTCCTTACACATCCAAATTTTACTAACATTGACATATCACAATAGTAAATAAGTGTTGCTGGTACTTACACAGCCACCCAGTCTATAAGTGTCGCTGGTACTTACACAGCCCCCCAGTCTATAAGTGTTGCTGATACTTACACAGCCCCCCCCCCCCAGTCTATAAGTGTCGCTGGTACTTACACAGCCCCCCAGTCTATAAGTGTCGCAGGTACTTACACAGCCCCCCAGTCTATAAGTGTCGCTGGTACTTACACAGCCCCCCAGTCTATAAATGTGGCTGGTACTTACACAGCCCCCCAGTCTGTAAGTGTGGCTGGTACTTACACAGCCCCCCAGTCTATAAATGTGGCTGGTACTTACACAGCCCCCCAGTCTATAAATGTGGCTGGTACTTACACAGCCCCCCAGTCTATAAGTGTCGCTTGTACTTACACAGCCCCCCCAGTCTATAAGTGTCGCTGGTACTTACACAGCCCCCCAGTCTATGAGTGTTGCGATCTCCTGGCGGAGATCCTTGGCTTGTTCATGTGACAAGGCAGCACTGATGAGCTTGCCTCGCAACGACACCAAGTGTAGCATAGCATTCCTGATTTCCTGAACTGTTACACTTAACTCTCCCTGAAAAAGATATTTAAAGCTATATGTATGTATATGTTAAAATCCAAAAACAAAACAGATTAACAGGCAAAATGGCATTTTTTCCAGTTTCCATTCATTCAACTTTTTCAGATTTAATGTCTCTAATTTTTAACAGGTCATACCCATTTCATAAAGAGGGACTTCCAAAGTGTGTACCACTCCCGTAGGACGTAGGTGACCTCCTTCACCATGGGATCCTCCAAAGGCGTAATTGTCTCTTGGGGACTAAAAATACAAAGAATTAGTAGAGTTATTGTTAACATTAAAAAGTTGTTGCAGTAATGCACAATATTTTTTTAGGTATGCCCCTAAGACAACCTATGTTTTTAGGTACATCCCTCAAACAACCTTTGGCTTTAGGTATGTTCCTAAGACAACCTATGTTTTTAGGTATACCCCTAAGACAACCTATGTTTTTAGGTATGCCCCTCAGACAAGCTATGTTTTTAGGTATGCCCCTAAGGCAACCTATGTTTTTAGGTACGCCCCTCAGACAACCTATGGCTTCAGGTATTCCCCTCAGACAACCTATGGCTTTAGGTATTCCTCTCAGACAACCTATGTTTTTAGGTACGCCCCTCAGACAACCTATGGCTTTAGGTATGCCCCTCAGACAACCTATGGCTTTAGGTACGCCCCTCAGACAACCTATGGCTTTAGGTATGCCCCTAAGACAACCTATGTTTTTAGGTATTCCCCTCAGACAACCTATGGCTTCAGGTATTCCTCTCAGACAACCTATGTTTTTAGGTATGCCCCTCAGACAACCTTTGTTTTTAGGTACGCCCCTCAGACAACATATGGCTTTAGGTATGCCCCTCAGACAACCTATGGCTTTAGGTATGCCCCTAAGACAACCTATGTTTTTAGGTATTCCCCTCAGACAACCTATGGCTTTAGGTATTCCTCTCAGACAACCTATGTTTTTAGGTATGCCCCTCAGACAAACTTTGTTTTCAGGTACGCCCCTCAGACAACCTATGTTTTTAGGTACGCCCCTCAGACAACCTATGGCTTTAGGTATTCCTCTCAGACAACCTATGGCTTTAGGTATGCCCCTCAGACAACCTTTGTTTTTAGGTACGCCCCTCAGACAACCTATGGCTTTAGGTATGCCCCTCAGATCGTGTCAATTTAATCGGAGCATACCTGCCAACTTTCCCGATTCAGTTGGGAGATTCCCCGAGTTTCACTCCCCAGCCCTGCCACCAGGATCAAAACTGGAATCTCTCGATATCAGAGATCCCGCTAGGTAGGTCATAAGTAACCTTGCTTTATTTGTTAAATTGGTAAGGCTGGCCACCTGGCCACATAACCAATACCTAGCTAGGAGAGTACACTGTCCAATTATCTAATTAGTGTCACCCCATTCAAATTAATCCTCTCTCACCGCCCCGCTGACCGCCCCGCTGACCACCCCACTGACCGCCCCGCTTGAGAGCACACTTGAACACAGCTGATTGTTCTGTACCTATTAAACAGTAGACCATTGGTCAGGACTCAGGACTGGGCCCAGGTAAATGGTCGGTTAAGATGAGGTCAATATACAGATAATTAAGTAGTTATTACCATTTAGTTATTCTCCAATGGAGAATGAATCGATTTTGAATGTACTAGGAAAGAGATGTACAATAAATAGCGGGCATGTCTATTGCCCTCCCTTTCTATGTGTGATTACAATAGAATGAAGGAAAATCCCTACACCAAACGCTACAACACAGAGAATGTAAAATGATCAGTTTTAGTAATTAATAGAAATAAATCACAAAATGATCTTTATCTAAGGTTCAAATCATTTCAATTAATGCATCGTTTATTCCAAAACTGGTGTTCCTCCAGTTCCTGTGTAGTATATAAGGTAGACAACTCTTATCATTAATTTGAACACTTAATGTGTGTATAGAATATGCATGTTCAATGTTAAGTTCATTATAAGCCCATATTGCATATAAAGTGAAGATTTTAGTGTTTTTGAATATCAAGGGGACTTCACTCCATTGCTTTATCTGATGTTTTGTATACCTCGTAAGGGAGACAACTTACCCTTCATTGTCAACCTCACATTCTTTGATGTGTATTAAGGCTGCTGGGAAAATCCCCTGTAAATAAATATAAATTTTTAATTCTGATTCTTTTTCATTTCCTTTATTTTATGACATCTAGAAATATATTTAGATTGTATATATTTTTTTTCAACATGATATCACAATACCCAAAATTTAAACCCCTATCCATGTACAGTTAAAAGATTAATCAAAATACATATTTAACCAAAGTTACAAGATTATTGTATTTAAGGTAATGTACATATCACAATATTCAAAATAATTATTATTAGATATCAACACATGGAAATATCATTACAATATCTAAAGAGATGAGAGGCAGACTTTAAAATTGTAATCATATTCATTAGAGGTTCTTCATGCTCTCACTTTCAAAACATTTTTCTTTCTACCAAGATTTATTCACAGTAATTGAACTTTAAAAGAAAAATCAAGAATGATATTTAATGGTGACAACCGTACTGAAATCTATGTAGTAAATAAACCTGGAGACCATGCATCACAGCTGATGTTGTGTGGGTATGTTTGAGATATATACAACCTCATTGACAGTAAAAAACACACCGTACCAGCTGTGAGTGGGACAAGGCCACTTATGGGACCTTGCATAATCAATGAAGTCTCATGTTAATGTCACACGATAAAAAAGTCCGGAAAAGCACTTGTAACATTGTGTAGGAGTAGATAATATCAGATAAGACCAGAATCAATATCTGGTCATGAAAGTTTCCAGACACTTGTTTAACAAAGCCATCTTGCCTTTCGCATCCTAGTTGTGACACCAGCCTAAACATGATGTCCTTCACATCCTAGTAAACACCAGCCTAAACCTGATGTCTTCCACATCCTAGTAAACACCAGCCTAAACCTGATGTCTTCCACATCCTAGTAAACACCAGCCTTAACCTGATGTCCTCCACATCCTAGTAAACACCAGCCTAAACCTGATGTCCTCCACATCCTAGTAAACACCAGCCTTAACCTGATGTCCTCCACATCCTAGTAAACACCAGCCTAAACCTGATGTCTTCCAACTCCTATTAAACACCAGCCTTAACCTGATGTCTTCCACATCCTAGTAAACACCAACCTAAACCTGATGTCCTCCACATCCTAGTAAACACCAGCCTAAACCTGATGTCCTCCACATCCTAGTAAACACCAGCCTAAACCTGATGTCCTCCACATCCTAGTAAACACCAGCCTAAACCTGATGTCCTCCACATCCTAGTAAACACCAGCCTAAACCTGATGTCCTCCACATCCTAGTAAACACCAGCCTAAACCTGATGTCCTCCACATCCTAGTAAACACCAGCCTAAACCTGATGTCTTCCTCATCCTAGTTAACACCAGCCTAAACCTGATGTCCTCCACATCTTAGTAAACACCAGCCTAAACCTGATGTCCTCCACATCCTAGTAAACACCAGCCTAAACCTGATGTCTTCCTCATCCTAGTTAACACCAGCCTAAACCTGATGTCCTTCACATCTTAGTAAACACCAGACTAAACCTGATGTCCTCCACATCCTAGTAAACACCAGCCTAAACCTGATGTCCTCCACATCCTAGTAAACACCAGCCTAAACCTGATGTCCTCCACATCCTAGTAAACACCAGCCTAAACCTGATGTCTTCCACATCCTAGTAAACACCAGCCTAAACCTGATGTCCTCCACATCTTAGTAAACACCAGCCTAAACCTGATGTCCTTCACATCCTAGTAAACACCAGCCTAAACCTGATGTCCTCCACATCCTAGCAAACACCAGCCGAAACCTGATGTCCTTCACATCCTAGTAAACACCAGCCTTAACCTGATGTCCTCCACATCCTAGTAAACACCAACCTAAACCTGATGTCCTCCACATCCTAGTAAACACCAGCCTAAACCTGATGTCCTCCACATCCTAGTAAACACCAGCCTAAACCTGATGTCCTCCACATCCTAGTAAACACCAGCCTTAACCTGATGTCCTCCACATCCTAGTAAACACCAGCCTAAACCTGATGTCCTCCACATCCTAGTAAACACCAGCCTAAACATGATGTCCTCCACATCCTAGTAAACACCAGCCTAAACCTGATGTCATTCGAATCCACATGTTATTATTCTATTCTAATTTTATAATTTGTTCATTCTGTTTTTTTAAAACCTCTTATTGAGATATTACAACACAAAAACATAAAACTATAAATACTCCTGCATATGTTGCTTCAAAAGTTCTTGTGTATAAAATCTTACTATGAAAACTCCAATACAGACCCTGATGATGACCCCAATACTGACCTTGATAATGACCCCAATACAGACCATGATGATGACCCCAATACAGACCCTGATGATGACCCCAATACAGACCCTGATGATGACCCTAATACTGACCCTGATGATGACCCCAATACAGACCCTGATGATGACCCCAATATTGACCCTGATGATGACCCCAATACTGACCCTGATGATGACCCCAATACTGACCATGATAATGACCTCTATGACAACCCCAATACTGACCCTGATGATGACCTCTATGACAACCAGAATACTGACCCTGATGATGACCCCTTACTGACCCTGGTGATGGCCCCAATACTTACTTCCATGCTACTTAACAGACAATGACCAAAATACTGATATATTTACGATCTCTATATTTAGTGGTGTAGAATGAAGAGACTTGGTAACTTGTAAATGTGGGTCAACACCAAACACATTCCTTTTACAACACTTTTTCTTTTATTATTTGTTGAATAATGTTCACTAGGTCAAGCGAGATAACACACTGCACACTGCCTAGCAAACTACAACTAAATCTAGTTCAACTTTATATTATCACACAAAGCAAATAATTAAACAAACACCAATAAAGCAGTTAATATTGCATACCATAGATAATTCCCACGTAATATCTTAGCATGAGATACAGTTTCTGGATTAATAGTGATATAAAGGTATCAAGCTTTCACCTGTATCAGCTCACATACACTGGCAAGCACCAAAAGCCACACAGTTAATCTCCCTATACAAACTACAGAAGAGCCTATGTCAGAATGTATATCAACACAAGTAACATAGCCTATGTCTGGATGTCTCTCTACACAAGTAACATAGCTTATATCTAAATGTCTCACCCTACACAAGTAACATAGCCTATGTCTGAATGTTTCTTCCTATACAAGTAACATAGCCTATATCTAAATGTCTCACCCTATACAAGTAACCCAGCCTATGTCTGATTGTCTCACCTTACACAAGTAACCCAGCCTATGTCTGAATGTCTCACCCTACACAAGTAACATAGCCTATGTCTGATTGTCTCACCTTACACAAGTAACCCAGCCTATGTCTGAATGTCTCACCCTACACAAGTAACATAGCCTATGTCTGATTGTCTCACCTTACACAAGTAACCCAGCCTATGTCTGAATGTCTCACCCTACACAAGTAACATAGCCTATGTCTGAATGTCTCACTCTATACAAGTAACATAGCCTATGTCTGATTGTCTCACCCTACACAAGTAACATAGCCTATGTCTGAATGTCTCACTCTATACAAGTAACATAGCCTATGTCTGAATGTCTCACTCTATACAAGTAACATAGCCTATATCTAAATGTCTCACCCTACACAAGTAACATAGCCTATATCTAAATGTCTCACCCTATACAAGTAACATAGCCTATATCTAAATGTCTCACCCTACACAAGTAACATAGCCTATATCTAAATGTCTCACCCTACACAAGTAACATAGCCTTTGTCTGAATGTCTCACTCTATACAAGTAACATAGCCTATGTCTGAATGTCCCCCACTATACAAGTAACATAGCCTATATCTAAATGTCTCACCCTACACAAGAAACACAGCCTATGTCTAAATGTCTCACCCTATACAAGTAACATAGCCTATGTCTGAATGTCCCCCACTATACAAGTAACATAGCCTATATCTAAATGTCTCACCCTACACAAGTAACATAGCCTTTGTCTGAATGTCTCACTCTATACAAGTAACATAGCCTATGTCTGAATGTCTCACTCTATACAAGTAACATAGCCTATATCTAAATGTCTCACCCTACACAAGTAACATAGCCTTTGTCTGAATGTCTCACCCTATTCAAGTAACATAGCCTATGTCTGAATGTCTCACTCTATACAAGTAACATAGCCTATATCTAAATGTCTCACCCTATACAAGTAACATAGCCTATGTCTGAATGTCTCACTCTATACAAGTAACATAGCCTATATCTAAATGTCTCACCCTACACAAGTAACACAGCCTTTGGCTAGTTGTCTCACCCTACACAAGTAACATAGCCTATGTCTGAATGTCTCACCCTATACAAGTAACATAGCCTATGTCTGAATGTCTCACTCTATACAAGTAACATAGCCTATATCTAAATGTCTCACCCTACACAAGAAACACAGCCTATGTCTAAATGTCTCACCCTATACAAGTAACATAGCCTATGTCTGAATGTCTCACTCTATACAAGTAACATAGCCTATGTCTGATTGTCTCACCCTACACAAGAAACACAGCCTATGTCTAAATGTCTCACCCTATACAAGTAACATAGCCTATGTCTGAATGTCTCAGTCTATACAAGTAACGTAGCCTATGTCTGAATGTCTCACCCTACACAAGTAACATAGCCTATGTCTAATTGTCTCACTCTATACAAGTAACATAGCCTATGTCTGAATGTCTCAGTCTATACAAGTAACGTAGCCTATGTCTGAATGTTACATAGCCTATGTCTGAATGTCCCCCACTATACAAGTAACATAGCCTATGTCTGAATGTCTCACCCTACACAAGTAACATAGCCTATGTCTGAATGTCCCCCACTATACAAGTAACATAGCCTATGTCTGAATGTCCCCCACTATACAAGTAACATAGCCTATGTCTGAATGTCTCACCCTATACTAGTATCATAGCCTATGTCTGAATGTCTCACTCTATACAAGTAACATAGCCTATGTCTGAATGTCCCCCACTATACAAGTAACATAGCCTATGTCTGAATGTCCCCCACTATACAAGTAACATAGCCTATGTCTGAATGTCTCACCCTATACAAATAACATATCCTATGTCTGAATGTCTCACTCTATACAAGTAACATAGCCTATGTCTGGATGTCTCTCTACACAAGAAACATAGCCTATGTCTGAATGTCTCACCCTATACAAGTAACATAGCCTATGTCTGAATGTCTCACCCTACACAAGAAACACAGCCTATGTCTGGATGTCTCTCTACACAAGTAACATAGCCTATGTCTGAATGTCTCACCCTATACAAGTAACATAGCCTATGTCAGAATGTCTCATCCTATACAAGTAACAAAGCCTATGTCTGGATGTCTCTCTACACAAGTAACATAGCCTATGTCTGAATGTCCCCCACTATACAAGTAACATAGCCTATGTCTGAATGTCCCCCACTACACAAGTAACATAGCCTATGTCTGAATGTCTCACTCTATACAAGTAACATAGCCTATGTCTGGATGTCTCTCTACACAAGTAACATACCCTATGTCTGAATGTCTCACCCTATACAAGTAACATAGCCTATGTCTGAATGTCTCACTCTATACAAGTAACATAGCCTATGTCTGGATGTCTCTCTACACAAGTAACATAGCCTATGTCTGAATGTCTCACCCTATACAAGTAACATAGCCTATGTCAGAATGTCTCATCCTATACAAGTAACAAAGCCTATGTCTGGATGTCTCTCTACACAAGTAACATAGCCTATGTCTGAATGTCCCCCACTACACAAGTAACATAGCCTATGTCTGAATGTCCCCCACTATACAAGTAACATAGCCTATGTCTGAATGTCTCACTCTATACAAGTAACATAGCCTATGTCTGAATGTCCCCCACTATACAAGTAACATAGCCTATAACTGAATGCCTCGTTCAAGTTTTGATCTGTTGACTAACAGAATTTATCATGGATGTAGTTTATTGAATCAGAAATTGTATCAATTCTATACTTACAATATCTAATGTTTAAAATGGTACATTGTATGTGTTTGGTCCAGCAGATAAAACATTACATAACAGTGGAGTCTGTCTGACAGCTGCTGGACAAGGTTATTGAATTCATGGCAAATTTTCAATTTCTCAAAGAAAATGATAAAACATTCTATGGCTTAAAGGGTTTTGGACACCATTTTGGTTTTTTGTTTTTTTTATTTCTTTTTACATCAAGACCTGAATAGCACTATCACTTAGATCACACTGCTCCAAAATATCCCAGAACCTGTTTTAAAGTAGTCGAAAGTACTCGTTACCCATGAGTGTGAAATTGAACGAGGTGGCTGGTCACATGGTATATGACATCAAAACATTACTTTAACTGAATGTGTTTAATACAAAAACAGTAGCGTGGAAGGCAGACACTTCTAATATAAAACTGTTTTTACGCAATATTTTGATTGATAGCGAAATATTCTACTTTAACTAAACATTACACATCATTCTATACAAATCTGAGCAGATAAAATGGAATTAGTGAAAGTCAACATCAAAGGAGTAGGCGATTTCAGGTGGTCATGGTACGAACTGTTGTTTCTCTAATAAACTTTTTTTTTAATATCATATAATGTACACAAATTGGTATAACATTATAGATATTCTATGATTTCATCTCATCGGTTTCAAAGATACAAATTATTTTGTGACAATGATATCAACACACCTGTTCTCACTTCCTTATAATGTGTAATATATATGTATGTTTGTAATCATGATGTAAACAAGAGAATTATGCTGATATTCAGGACAAATTGATAAAAAAAATTAATCCAAATGATAATTCATCTACAAATTATTCACTAAATGATTTGAAGGATTTTGAGAGCTGAATTTCCTGTACTATTTTTTTTAAAATACGAATGTCTATCATGTGATTTGGCTATCAACTTAAAGATATTAAGACAGTATTAGCATACTTGAGTCAGGATTTTAATATTTACATTGATATAAAATTCTCCAGGTACTAGAAAGAATTATTGATTAATAGTTTACATTTATGAAATTTATTATGAAAGTTAGTATAGGTATGGAATCCATGAACCGCCTCAAACACTGTTGTTCACATAACTGCATTGTGGCCTACATGTAAACATTCGGACTTTCCTTTAAAAATAGATAAGTAATGAAATATACAATACTTTATATATCCCTATCATACATCAGTATGTAAACTATAACCTTTATACGATGGTAAGTTTCAGTTTAAAACAATTTTGAACGTATGTATATAAATATGGGTGTGACATGTGTGAGTGTCTCTATACAAAAGTGCACCACCTCTAAAGTAACACTTCAACATCATGCAACATGTGACTTTGTGCATGTTCCGACTTCAAAATATGCGTATTCACCAGATTAAGCTAAAAGGGGATGGGACAAGCTTTAATGGGCATCCATGTGCTGAGACAGGTAGAATTTTAGAAAGAAGTATTGAATTATCAAATTTGTGGCCAAAACGCTTTAATATGTAAACCTTTAAATTTTCTTCTATATAATACACGCTGAACATGTGAGGAAAAAAGAATTTACATAATGTTGAAATTTGTGAATATACAAAAATCAATATATTTCCTGAAATTTGTTATGTGTCTCCTTATTAGCATGGATACTATACTGGACATATAACATTAAGCCATATGTGTTCTGTTTTATCAGTACCTGACCTTTGACATTACTTTTTTGGTTTATTGGTACCTAACCTTTCGTCTTACTGTAAAATATGTTGTGTGTCTCCTTATTACCATGGATACTACACTGGCCATATAATATTAAGCCATATATGTGTTTATTTAAACTCAAAGCAGACAGTGTTCGGTGATCAAACCACTCACCAATACAGTAGAGCCTCCGGGCTTCTTCAAATTAAAATTGAGAACAAATAAAGCCTACATTAACTCAGTTTCTATACCGATACATTGTTTAGTATTGTTATTTATCCAGCAATAACATACATATTCTTACCGACAGTCAGGGGATAGGTTTATTGTAGGAAAATAAGTCCAGGGTCAACATACATATTCTTACAGACAGTCAGGAGATGGGCTTATTGTAGGAAAATAAGTCCAGGGTCAACATACATATTCTTACAGACAGTCAGGAGATGGGCTTATTGTAGGAAAATAAGTCCAGGGTCAACATACATATTCTTACCGACAGTCAGGGGATAGGTTTATTGTAGGAAAATAAGTCCAGGGTCGACATACATATTCTTACAGACAGTCAGGAGATGGGCTTATTGCAGGAAAATAAGTCCAGGGTCGACATACATATTCTTACCGACAGTCAGGGGATAGGTTTATTGTAGGAAAATAAGTCCAGGGTCGACATACATATTCTTACAGACAGTCAGGAGATGGGCTTATTGCAGGAAAATAAGTCCAGGGTCGACATACATATTCTTACCGACAGTCAGGGGATAGGTTTATTGTAGGAAAATAAGTCCAGGGTCAACATACATATTCTTACAGACAGTCAGGAGATGGGCTTGTTGTCCATAAGTCCAGGGTCAACATACATATTCTTACCGACAGTCAGGGGATAGGTTTATTGTAGGAAAATAAGTCCAGGGTCAACATACATATTCTTACAGACAGTCAGGAGATGGGCTTATTGCAGGAAAATAAGTCCAGGGTCGACATACATATTCTTACAGACAGTCAGTAGATGGGCTTGTTGTCCATAAGTCCAGGGTGAACATACATATTCTTACAGACAGTCAGGAGATGGGCTTATTGTCACTAAGTCCAGGGTCAACATACATATTCTTACCCAAAGGCAAGGGGTGGGCTTATTGTAGGAAAATAAGTCCAGGGTCGACATACATATTCTTACAGACAGTCAGGAGATGGGCTTATTGTCCATAAGTCCAGGGTCAACATACATATTCTTACCCAAAGGCAAGGGGTGGGCTTATGGTAGAAAATAAGTCCAGGGTCGACATACATATTCTTCCCATAGGCAAGGGGTGGGCTTATTGTTGAAAAAATAAGTCCAGGGTCGACATACATATTCTTACCCAAAGGCAAGGGGTGGGCTTATTGTAGAAAAATAAGTCCAGGGTCGACATACATATTCTTACCCAAAGGCAGGGGTGGGCTTATTATAGAACAATAGTTCCAGGAGGTTAACAGAGATATTCTGATTCAAAATCAGGGGTTGGGCTTATTGCAGGGCAATGATAAAGCTTTGTATTAGATATGTATAAGCTTATCACTAGACATTGGTACATTTCTGGATAAATAAAGTAATATAAGAACATCCCTTTGATTAAAAATACATGTACAGTAAGTGTAGTAACATTTAGATCATACACAATCTTACAAAACACAAGTGTTATTAAGTTTTTATAGGAAATATGATAACAGAATGATGTTGAATAAGACTGGGTGTTGTAATACTCAAAGGTTATATAACTTAACACTTCAATAGTATGATTTAGTGCAAAATCCTCAAAGCTGACTTTACTAATATACGTGATATTTCAACATACTAAGCTGTGATGTTATATCATTTTGTTAAGTAGTACAGCAGTGTTAAAGAATGAGACTGATCAAGACAAGAAATGGTCCTGCAGCTGGCCTTAACAATTAATATGTTCAAGGTTAGATGCTAAATTTCCATAACTTGGCTGACAATTGATATATCAATCAATTATAAGCATTGTCTGGCTAATGTATGACCATCTAGATCTGGTCATCAAACTGTATAGGTTTGACCACTGACCACTAAAAGCAGTATTGTTAACTCTCACAGTGAAACAGCAGTCATTTACAGGGAAAATCTATAATCATGTAATCTCGATTATACTCTCCCCTTGGGAATTACTAAATACAGTAAGTAATGTAGTAATGATTATGTTACTTTGTAATTAGGGCACCAGGGCAAAACTTACACAGTGACAAATACACTTATCTCTAATCAAAGCCCAGCCTGGTTCTATCACTCATATCAACATCTATTCCACAACTGATCATATTCTGATTCTGTTACTTGGTAACTGACATCTGACCTTACTCTGGTTTAGTTACTTAGTACTTCACCTTTGACCTCATACTGGTTCTATTTTATAATATCTGACATTTGACCTTACTCTAGTCCTGATACTTGGCATTTGATCTTTGACCTTACAGTGGTTCTGTTTTACTAGTATCTAACCTTTGACCTTACTCTGGTTCTGTTTCCTGGTACTTAACCTTTGACATATTATTTTACATGGTATCTACCATTGGTTCCACTGATTTTGTCACCAGAGATACCATCTTTGAGTGCATACAGGTTTTGTCAATTTGTATTCGACCTTTGACCCTTTTCAAAATTCTGTTTCTTTGTATCCAAGCTATAATCTGTTTCACTCTGATCAACTAAATGATTTTGACCATCATGAAGTCACATATGACCCCTGAAATCGATATTGATGATTAAAGTAACCCTAAAAATGAGTTCACCAAAAACACATTTACTATTAAGAACTGCCCACTGATGTAAATGTAGAACCATGTCAAGCTTCAATCAGTTTCGTTCAGCAGTTATGTAATGCTAGAACACAATCTGTACTTTATCTTCAGACAGCCTAGTCTCTGGAGGACAACACAGTGACACTTTCTGAATCAATTCACCCTTTATATTAACCAGCCATTGTATTATTGATTTCAGATGCATATAACAGGACAGTTGTAAGATCCAACGAGGACTACAAGGACCTATGATCATTGCCAATAACTGACCAGTGACCAGTGTGACTATCCTAGACATGGATGACCACTTATATTACTGACTTGGGATGCCCTCTGAGATTGCAGAAATCTGAATGAAACTCATCAATGTCTTTACTCTTCCCAACAACAATGACCATGTTTTAAGGTCAGACAGCTTTGACTTGTAATATCTCACACAATGATAAGTAGTAATAGGATCTAAGGGAAACCATATCAATTAAACTTCAGATCTGTTTTACAAAATCAAAGCAGTAGAATAAAAAACATTTTCCTACAGGAAATGTTTTGAAGTTGTCATTAAGGAAGTGAGATTTACATGTGGACATGTGATACTTCCTGAATGGCTAAGTTTTTAACTGTTTGTTTCTTAGAAAGTTTTATGGCCTCGTACCAATCCAGGTTATAGGAGTAGAGTATAGTAAGATCACTAAACAATCATTTTAAGGGCCACTGTACTATAACAGTGCAGCTGCATACAACATTCCATCTAAACACTTCCTGACAACAGACAAAGCCGTCCTCACATAACGCATTCATTAATTTACATTTATTTTTTTATGAGACAGTAGGGAGTACCACTTTACTTTGGTTTGTCTAAGTCAAGGGAGATAACCCCTTACTTTCCTTGTTTTAGAATAAATATTCCAACCAACACATGGTACCGTCTAGCTCAGTGAACAAATTGGGGATACAGTATGTTTAGTTTGTCTAAATCAGGGGAGATAACCCTCTTACTTTCCTTGTTTTAGAATAAATATTCCAACCAACACATGGTACCGTCTAGCTCAGTGAACACTGGGGATACAATATGTTTAGTTTGTCTAAATCAGGGGAGATAACCCTCTTACTTTCCTTGTTTTAGAATAAATATTCCAACCAATCCATGGTACAGTCTAGCTCAGTGAACACTGGGGATACAATATGTTTAGTTTGTCTAAATCAGGGGAGATAACAACTTACTTTCCTTGTTTTAGAATAAATATTCCAACCAACACATGGTACCGTCTAGCTCAGTGAACAAATGGGGGATACAGTATGTTTCAGTATTATATGAAACTGACAAATGGAAAAAGTAAAGTATCATAAAGTTACAATAAATTACAATAAATAAAGATTAATTCAGACACATGTTGATTACTATGGTTAATGTCCTGATACATTATATCTAGGGTTACCTACCGTTGTTCCTTTCTGGTGGAGAGACTTGCCTCTGTACCAACCTGTAATGATAATAAATATTCAAGGTCAAAGGTCATATAGAAACTCTAAAGCCATGTTACTATTGCTTGGTCACTACCATATTTCATCATGCAACATGCTTAGAGGGTAGTGGATTACTACTTACTCAATGTAAGGTTGTGGGCTTATTACAGGACCTCGGGGGGCAGTTCATCACTCCTTACTCAATGTAAGGTTGTGGGCTTATTACAGGACCCCAGGGGGCAGTACATTACTCCTTACTCAATGTCAGGTTGTGGGCTTATTACAGGACCCCAGGGGCAGAGTCATTTGAGAGTTCAATAGGGTTACTTGAAAGAGTTTTATTGAACAGTACCAAGTTTTTTTCTGACTGAATTGACACACTATTGACTACATTCACATCATGTAAGGTTGTCAGTAATGAGACAATGTCACCTAGTATAAGATAAAGGAAAGATAATAAAATATCAACCGAGGCACGGATTACTAGAAATGGTATTGGCAATGGATTCCAAGTATAAGATATAGTAACACACTGACAAATAACACCAATAACAGATCAAACTGACTCCCTCTGCAGTGATGATGGTATACATATCCTCCCTGATGGTGCTCCATTTTCTGATCTTTACATCAGTCTATTTAGTATAACAGATCAAAAATAGTTTTGGACCTACTTAAACCATATATATATATCCCACATATATGACACACACACAAAACCATACATAACACACATTCCATATCACAACATAAGTAAATGTTGCTTGTCAATATTTAATGATAAATATCTCTAGTGCTCAATATGGCAAACAAACAAGCTAAATCAGTCATTTGTTATCACTGCATACGGCCTGTATACAATATCTATTGATTACTTCGACGAAGAAATTATATTTGTTAAAAAAATCAGTAATACCTGAATTGCCAATTATGGAGTCAGCAGAAAAATGTATATCTACCTACATATATATATATGTATGTGTGCTTACACTTCTTCTAATATATCTTTTCAGTGTCATTGTAAATATTCTTATGAAATATTGTAAAAGTAACGGACAGAAGTGGCACTTAAAGATCTGGTAGCAGGTATCTATCATCTGTCACTACTTTTTGGCGCTGTTGGTACATGGGTTTGATCCCTCAAGGGGCACTTTTTTCATCCCTTTCACATTTCTGAAACAATGATCTATTCCTTTTACAATGGTAACATTATTCTTATGTCTCCTGACAATAAAAGAATGGTATCTACTGAGACAATGAGGCAAGTTATCTTCGGATGTTCTGCTAGATGACAGCCAGTATGCCATTTAAAGGTAAAACTCTACCACTGAGCTATAGACCTATTCCTTCCAACCCCAACCAGGAATTCTGGTAAGCAACTATTTCCGTACTAAATCTAAATGTACATAGAAATTTACTTCCATTAAGTCAGCACATTCTAAATACCTTACCACCTTAGGAATTTTATGACAGCTTACTGCTCCCAACTGTACATGTTATTGACAAATGAAGACCATACCCTAACCTTACCTTATACAAACCAAACATATAAAAACTACCTGTTGCCTGTGGTATAATATGACCACCATACCAAACTCCCAGTAATGCTACACACCCCAGCTAGGATTGGGAAACAATACACTTACAGTATTGGTTTTTATCTTACTTTCTGTCCATTTATAATTACTGGTATATATTTAGGTGAAAACCAATCCCATTATAATTACAGCAATCTCTAGGATATTAAAATGTACCTCGAACCTTACCGTATCTATCCAGCAATAAGCCCATGTCTGATAGTGGGCCCATCTATATAACAATAAGCCCATGTCTGATAGTGGGCCCATCTATATAACAATAAGCCCATGTCTGATAGTGGGCCCATCTATATAACAATAAGCCCATGTCTGATAGTGGGCCCATCTATATAACAATAAGCCCAAGTCTGACAGTGGGCCCATCTACATAACAATAACCCTATACCTGATAGTGGGGCCCTCTATATAACAATAACCCTATACCTGATAGTGGGCCCATCTATATAACAATAACCCTATACCTGATAGTGGGCCCATCTATATAACAATAACCCTATACCTGATAGTAGACCCATCTATATCACAGCTATAAGCCTATGCCTGATATTTGGCCCTCTAACACAACAATAAGTCCTTGTCAAATTGTAGACATATCCATATGACTATTTTTTCCAGTAGTATTATTGACAAATGATATTTCATTGCCCTGCAAGGCGGCCATCATGTTGACTTTTAGTTAGAATCTTATTTTTGCCTCCTATTGACTCATTGCAGGAAAAATGTGGTAGATTTCTGCATTAAGGAAGAATGCTTTTATTTCTGTAATACCACACTATACTTACAATAGCTAATACTATCATTTTTCTCTTTAAAAAAGCTAAGAATGTGTGCTTTTGTACCAGCATGAGGATGCCATACATATATATATATTATCTCCAAACATCTACAATATTACCCCATAACATGCAATATACGTTGAATCTCACAGTCGTACACCTATTGATTAAACTGTTCCATATTTGGGTAAAATCAATACCAAGCATACCAAATCATTATTATAAAATCTCAAAATCAATGTTACTCAGAATTACTTATAAATTCTGAAAATATGTTTGTCCTTGTCTTTAGTTCAGGTGTACCAGATAGTAATATCAGATTTCAACGTTTTTTTTTTGTATTTTTAGGGTAGATAGAAGGAAGAGAAGAGAATAAGGGAGTGAAACCAAAGAATAACTGTTTCCGCAGATATTTATAACCTGTGAATGTTACTGGTCAATATTAGGCCTGTGTATTTCATCCTTACCTGACACAGGTGACTATATACAGCTAACTAGGTACTGTTAACAATATCCAATACATGTACTCCAATTACCCTTAGTATAATAGATCACCTATATTTTAACAACTGAATACCCAAAGTAACCCAGTGTTTTATCCAGTCAAGAAACCTGTCGACCCTGTTGATACATCCCAGGTATATTCTACACCCAGGCAAATAAATATACCCTCTCTCTCTTATTGTTGACATAAAAAAAACATTTCTATTACCGTATTATAAAGTCCACACTTTGGGATACATAAAAAGTTCATAAATATATATATATATGTACTGGTGATTACTAGAATTACCAATGTCTATTTTATTGTCATGTCCTGTAATAAGCCCATCCTACCGACTTTGAGTACCAGGAAATGTGTTGGCCACTTGGGCTGACTGGAATATAAATAATAGGTAATTATATAAGTATGAAACCCATAAATATATATCTCTAACCAGGCCTTTTGGTCTCTTAAGGAATAACACACACAGCACCAAACAACAACTATAAAATCCACCAGCATCAAATACATAAAAAAAAATTGACAAAACGGTAATATATTGACCTTGACCTATCGACAGCTACCGTATCGGACTTAATGAAATGGAAAATGACCATGAAGTTTAACATGACACCGTTTCAAAAGAACCCCAGCGATCAGGTCAAACAATCAGAACATTTGTTTACATCACATCCATAATGTTATTGATAAACCACTATCATGCGATCAACAGAATTTCTAATGAGATATCTGATAAGTATCATAAAAACAGAACAAATTTATATTGATCTGTATTGGACTTAATGTCTGTTCTATCAGACTCATTACACATGCCCGTGGTTCCTTTAAAAACACACCAATCAGGTGACAGAAATAATCACCCCATCTGTAACAATATCAGACCAGCGACCCAAACAAACCAGAAGACGTGAAAATCCACCAATCAGAACACACCGTAGCAGACTTGGTCTACAGATGGTCTTCTGCTTTGGCTGGTGGTTTTTTTCTTCATTTTTACTATGAAGAACATATACAAGCTGTATAAATGACAGCTTGACTAACTGCTCGCAATTTGGGTTCAAGTCAATACATATAGGACATGATGGCCAACTTTTTCTTTGACCGAGCACAAATGAACATACTGCAAATATAAACAATTATATACATGTATAAAAAAAAATAAGACTAACTTTGTGCATATTGTTATGACAGGAGGAACAATTGCGGTAGAAACCTGAATATTTAATGAACAATACTATTTACCTGGCTTTCAAAACTGAACAGCAAAATTTACAGAAAAAAAGAAATTTATGTTCATTTCCCTTTTCAAGAAACTTTTAAACAAATGTTTTGTTTATTTTTGTTTCGAAGAGAACTGATATCTGTATGGTCATCAGGTTTCTGGACTGTGTGGTTGGCTATAACTGGAAACTCCTTGTCTGTTCCGATCAATGCCTGATACCTTATATACACAGGTCACTCCTTTCAGATGTACTACACTATACACCAGCAGCTGCCTATCTCCAATACCAAGCATTTCATTATAACAAACCTTTATTATCATATATAACAATGACAAAACTCTCATCCAATTCCGTTCTGTATTCCCAGTAAATCAGCACAGCTAGCTTCCCGTTAACACTAAAAATCTCAAATTATGTCTTTTTCTCGTGTCAAAATTCAGTGAATTCTGGAAAAAAACAAATTTATTATTTATGCGTTGAAAGTTATGTTGAGTTTATTTCTCAATAATAGTGCTCCTCTGTTGATAAAAACCAATGGCAATATTTTCAGTGTGCTTCAGTCAGTATTATTTCTCATGGCAAACAAGATACTCAGGAATATTGCCAGTTCCAAGGCTATAGGAAGAGCCACACTGCAAACAGAATGTACCGGTATGTAAACAAACAACTTTCCCATGCAACAACATATGCATCAATATCAATAAACTTTAGACAACCAATTTGACCTTGAACCTGTAAAGACCTTGACCTCAAAAAAACAGGCCTCAACCAATATTTACTGAGTAGGAAATCGTGACCTGGATATTAAATTTGACCTCTTACCTCAAAGTTATCTTAACTTTTTAGAAACAGACTTGAAAAAAGTTCATGAAACAAGACCTTGTCATATTAATACCTTGATGACTCATTAATTATCTATCTTCGGTGAATAAGCAGTTAAAGCCTGGACAATGAATTTGACCTTTAACCTCACATAACTTTGACCCCTGGACAATGAATTTGACCTTTAACCTCACGTAACTTTGACCTTTCATGCTTAGACTTACAAACTTGACAATGACACATGACACATGACACACTAACAAGTCAATCTACATACACATCCTAGAAATTTCATTGATGTACCTTCAATGAATAAGAACTCATGGCTGAGCATGAATGAATTTGACCTTCAACCTTTGGTTGAATATACCTGATACACTGTGGGACCTTTGCCTTTCCTCCTAAATGTCAAAGCTATGAATGCACTTGCTGACAAACAGATGAACAGAAAATTTCATTATTAAGACGAGACTTGAATCACTATAATATTTGCTAAATACAGTTAACGATACGACATTGCTAAATATTTTCTTCCTTTATACAAAATAAACACCAAACAAACATAAACCATGCTTTATTTATCAGCAATAAACCGCAACGGTCAACACATACTTCTGACTTAAAGCTGCATACACATATTACAGGACAATAAAGTGTAGTGTTCGTTGGTATAATTCTTATAAAAAGATTACCTTAACTTAGTAAGACACGGATACAAGATCATGGAAATTTTCTGTTGTATTAACAAACTATGATGACATAGATATTAACTACTTCAGAACGAAATATATACAAGTGATTTAAAGATTGACACAGAACTGTCACCTTCACAATGAAAGCTATCATATGTGATAGGATTATTGTCATCTATGATGATATATCGAGTTGTCCGTAAACATAAACACAGATATCTCCGATACTTTATCTACATTGTCCATATCATTATACAATCATATCTACCACTGAAGTGAAGAGTAAACATAATGACAAAGAACTTATCTTGATAAATACTTGTCATGATTTAATGTGACACATAAGAACGAGTTATCTATCTGTAAATACTCCTGATCAGAAGAAATAAGTATATATATATAAAGTATACCTGTCACCCAAAAAAAAACAGGCCAACAGATGGGTATAATGGAGGTGTAACAGATGGATGGACTGACCAACAGAGGGGTATAATGGAGGTGTAACAGATGGATGGACTGACCAACAGAGGGGTATAATGGAGGTGAAACAGATGGATGGATGGACTGACCAACAGAGGGGTATAATGGAGGTGTAACAGATGGATGGACTGACCAACAGAGGGGTATAATGGAGGTGTAACAGATGGATGGACTGACCAACAGAGGGGTATAATGGAGGTGTAACAGATGGATGGACTGACCAACAGAGGGGTATAATGGAGGTGTAACAGATGGATGGACTGACCAACAGAGGGGTATAATG
Organism: Ylistrum balloti; assembly: GCF_031769215.1. Classification (NCBI taxonomy): domain Eukaryota; kingdom Metazoa; phylum Mollusca; class Bivalvia; order Pectinida; family Pectinidae; genus Ylistrum; species Ylistrum balloti. The sequence goes on along the minus strand of NW_026782466.1, from coordinate 674,684 downwards.
GAGGTGTAACAGAGGGATGGACTGACCAACAGAGGGGTATAATGGAGGTGTATCATATGGATGGACTGACCAATGGAGGGGTATACCTGACAGAAGCATGAGAACACAAACAAGTGTTGTTGACATGAATTACAATCTGTTCCTATAGGTGACAAACTGATCTCATAAGCTGCTTTCCTAGACTGACCTGTACAGCCAGCTTTGGCATCACCAGGGTTATGAATGTCACTGTGACATTTGATCTAAGCGATATTAACCCTTACATGTTATTTATCTATTAATCATCATAACAGTTGAAGGGAAAGCAAGAAATTTCCTTTCAATCTGTTGTATGGCCCATGTATACAGCAGGTTGCATGATTCTAGTTTTAATACAAGCAAAGCTAAACCTGCAAAAAAATTGAGGGTACTTTAAACAGATGGTGTACTTTTATCACAAAATATAGTAAATTGAACACACCTAATTAGAAGACCTATAAACTGTTGTTTTTCTATTTAAATTTCAATGTCACACCTGTAAATCACTGGTTGAAACTGGTTTGGCTATTAATAGATTCAGTTGAATCATCATTTTAATAAGGCATCATACTTAATCTTCAATAAAAATTCTTACAAAAGAGATGGACAACTTCCTGTTTGTAGGATCTGCTAAGCCACAGTTGATTAACAACCACCACACACAACCTGGAATTCCCCTTCAATTTAGGAATAGTTTTTTGAAAATTTCCACAACCTTTGTTACGTGAGCAGACAGCCCTGTTGTGTACTAACCTCACATCCAAATGTTATCATCTCTTTTGTATACAAATATCAATCATCACACTGACTTATATTACCATTCAGCAGAGTTGGTCTGTTTACAAATACATTCACGATTCTTCCTTCAATTATTGTAGGAAGGGCTATTTGATATTTCTCAAGACGTTTAGTACAGTAGCTTATTCAAAAACGGTACAATAAAACAGTCTTCCTGCTCCAGGTACAATTATTTGTAAACTGATTAACACATACTTGATTTCACAATGGTTTACAATAAAAAGGGAATTTTTTGAGGATAACTAAGGGCATGTAAGATAATTTGTCTGAATTATGATTTTACACAAAAGAATATAATGATTTTATCAACTTATCTAGGACACATTGGCACTTACAGTGAAGTTCAGAGGGTTGTTACCTCACACTCAACTTTATAGTTTGGTGATATTACCCCATGAACTGTGCAGTATATTGATAATGTAAACAGTTTGTAGACTAAGGTACAGACAGTATAACACTTTAGATAGTAGTAAAGTAAAAACATATTATGGTTGCACATTTTACAGCTATTAATAAAGAGATTTAATAGTATCATTTCCATTAAGCTCTGCCTATAAACCCAATAATAAACTACTCTAGTCCACCCAGCTGTATAAAGATTTTAAAGTCTGATGCAAAACAAGCATCAGTTTAAAAGAACATCTCTATTTTACTTACTGTACATGAAGAATATTTTTAACTTAAATGCTTGTAGATGACTAAGAGCCTACATTCAAGTAGATTTCATTGATTTTTAGACACAATATAGAAAAACATATTTCGAGCTATTCCTAAAACAGATATGAGAAGATTTTCAATATTATGTTATTCCAGAAATATGTTTCACCCTTGAGTGTGCTATGAAAAGCTAGTCAATGCAGTGAAGAGTGGAATGGTTACATTGGAAAAAAAGGTTTCTGAAAATTTTGCAGCAAGACAAAATCCTACACCATAAAGATTAAATGCGAATAATAGTTGCTCATCTTTAGATGCCAGTACAAGTTTGGTTAGACAATTTTCTGAACATACAATTAGTCAAATACATTGTTTAACAAACGTTTGTAATTCTTCCACCAAAATTACAAGTTGTCTAGTGGGTAACATTTTTTAAAAAAAGGACGTGAAATCAAGTATGTCACAAAATGTTGTTGCATTTACATCTTCTTCACAAACTCTCTGTGGTAATATGGTTCACAAGCTGTCAGGCAATCTAGACAACCACAAGTAACCAGAGCTTGTGTTGATGTTCATCAGACAATCTACACCACCACAACTAACCAGAGCTTGTGTTCATGTTCATCAGACAATCTACACCACCACAACTAACCAGAGCTTGTGTTCATGTTCATCAGACAATCTCGACAACCACAACTAACTAGAGCTTGTGTTCATGTTCATCAGACAATCTACACAACCACAACTAACCAGAGCTTGTGTTCATGTTCATCAGACAATCTCGACAACCACAACTAACTAGAGCTTGTGTTCATGTTCATCAGACAATTTACACAACCACAACTAACTAGAGCTTGTGTTCATGTTCATCAGACAATCTCGACAACCACAACTAACTAGAGCTTGTGTTCATGTTCATCAGACAATCTACACCACCACAACTAACCAGAGCTTGTGTTCATGTTCATCAGACAATCTACACCACCACAACTAACCAGAGCTTGTGTTCATGTTCATCAGACAATCTACACCACCACAACTAACCAGAGCTTGTGTTCATGTTCATCAGACAATCTACACCACCACAACTAACCAGAGCTTGTGTTCATGTTCATCAGACAATCTTGTGTTCGTTCACAACCACAACTAACTAGAGCTTGTGTTCATGTTCATCAGACAATCTACACAACCACAACTAACTAGAGCTTGTGTTCATGTTCATCAGACAATCTCGACAACCACAACTAACTAGAGCTTGTGTTCATGTTCATCAGACAATCTACACAACCACAACTAACCAGAGCTTGTGTTCATGTTCATCAGACAATCTACACCACCACAACTAACCAGAGCTTGTGTTCATGTTCATCAGACAATCTACACAACCACAACTAACCAGAGCTTGTGTTCATGTTCATCAGACAATCTACACCACCACAACTAACCAGAGCTTGTGTTCATGTTCATCAGACAATCTACACAACCACAACTAACCAGAGCTTGTGTTCATGTTCATCAGACAATCTACACAACCACAACTAACCAGAGCTTGTGTTCATGTTCATCAGACAATCTCGACAACCACAACTAACTAGAGCTTGTGTTCATGTTCATCAGACAATCTCGACAACCACAACTAACTAGAGCTTGTGTTCATGTTCATCAGACAATCTACACCACCACAACTAACCAGAGCTTGTGTTCATGTTCATCAGACAATCTAGACAACCACAACTAACTAGAGCTTGTGTTCATGTTCATCAGACAATCTACACCACCACAACTAACCAGAGCTTGTGTTCATGTTCATCAGTCTACACCACCACAACTAACCAGAGCTTGTGTTAATGTTCATCAGACAATCTCTTGTGTTCATGTTCATCAGACAACCACAACTAACTAGAGCTTGTGTTCATGTTCATCAGACAATCTCGACAACCACAACTAACTAGAGCTTGTGTTCATGTTCATCAGACAATCTACACCACCACAACTAACCACAGCTTGTGTTCATGTTCATCAGACAATCTCGACAACCACAACTAACCAGAGCTTGTGTTCATGTTCATCAGACAATCTACACCACCACAACTAACTAGAGCTTGTGTTAATGTTCATCAGACAATCTCGACAACCACAACTAACTAGAGCTTGTGTTCATGTTCATCAGACAATCTACACCACCACAACTAACCAGAGCTTGTGTTCATGTTCATCAGACAATCTCGACAACCACAACTAACTAGAGCTTGTGTTAATGTTCATCAGACAACTCACAACCACAACTAACTAGAGCTTGTGTTCATGTTCATCAGACAATCTCACAACCACAACTAACTAGAGCTTGTGTTCATGTTCATCAGACAATCTACACCACCACAACTAACCAGAGCTTGTGTTCATGTTCATCAGACAATCTACACCACCACAACTAACCAGAGCTTGTGTTCATGTTCATCAGACAATCTCGACAACCACAACTAACTAGAGCTTGTGTTCATGTTCATCAGACAATCTCGACAACCACAACTAACTAGAGCTTGTGTTAATGTTCATCAGACAATCTCGACAACCACAACTAACCAGAGCTTGTGTTCATGTTCATCAGACAATCTCGACAACCACAACTAACTAGAGCTTGTGTTCATGTTCATCAGACAATCTCGACAACCACAACTAACTAGAGCTTGTGTTCATGTTCATCAGACAATCTACACCACCACAACTAACCAGAGCTTGTGTTCATGTTCATCAGACAATCTACACCACCACAACTAACCAGAGCTTGTGTTCAATTTCACATATAAAAGAGTCCCTGGAAACTCCCGATTTATTGGTCGGTGGGTATGTTGTCAGTGTATAGACTATTTGGTAGTGTACAGGGACGGTGTTGTGAGGTATGCTTTGAACATTAACAATGCTACAATGATGAGGGATTGATTAGAGCTCAGTATTGACATTCTGTAGGAATGTGGTTGAAAATCTACCTGCATTGACAGTGACTTTTATAAAATACCAGACATGTACAGTTTAGACAATACTTTAAGGGTGATTGTAGACTACATACAATAAATTCCTGGTGTACTGTTATATATATATAATGTAGAACCTAGCAGACAATGAATTCCTGAAGTGTGCAGTGAACTGCAGATCCATTACAGACCAATGCATCAGTCTGAGCTTAGACGCATATATATCATCATGGTCGGAAGATATTTTTTTCTAGAACAATGAAGAACACTATATATATTCACAACTTGTGGAATTTAACCTCCAACAATCAAACGACGTCAACATCATTTAAATACAGAACGTTCATTGCTGGTTACTCTAACTGTACATCAGCATCAGAACCTATGTTAAACCTTATAACTATGCTTTTTGTTGTGTAATTTATAACATCTATCCTGCAATAAGCCTAAGGAGCCTAAAAATCCCCTCAGGTTCAAAGTCAGGGGATGGGCTTATTACAGGACCCCTTGGGGCATATACCTTACCTCAGACTCAGAAGTAAGATGATAGGCTTATTACAGGACCCTGATGAGCCTAAACAACCCTCAGGTTCAAAGTCAGGGGATGGGCTTATTACAGGACCCCTAGGGGCCTACACCTTACCTCAGACTAAGAAGTAAGATGAAAGGCTTATTACAGGACCCTGATGAGCCTAAGCATCCCCTCAGGTTCAAAGTCAGGGGATGGGCTTATTACAGGACCCTAAAGGCCTACACCTTACCTCAGACTCAAAAGTAAGATGAAAGGCTTATTACAGGACCCTGATGAGCCTAAGCATCCCCTCAGGTTCAAAGTCAGGGGATGGGCTTATTACAGGACCCTAAAGGCCTACACCTTACCTCAGACTCAAAAGTAAGATGAAAGGCTTATTACAGGACCATGATGAGCCTACACATCCCCTCAGGTTCAAAGTCAGGCATATATTACAGGACCCTAAAGGCCTACACCTTACCTCAGACTCAAAAGTAAGATGAAAGGCTTATTACAGGACCATGATGAGCCTACACATCCCCTCAGGTTCAAAGTCAGGCATATATTACAGGACCCCAGGGGACCTAAACTTTTTGTCAGACTCAAAAGCAGGGGTGAGCTTATTACAAGACATTGATGTACCCTAAGTAACCCTACACAAACTGCTATGAATGTAAGTGGGATAACTATCCGGCTTACTGCTGGATAGAGATGGTACAAATATTTGAAGAAGACCTAAGTATGATCATTAACACAATAATGAATATAAATATGATATAAGGTAAGGTCATTGAGTATAATGTAACGTCACTGAAGTGAATGGCAGTTGAATGGATAATGTTAAATCACCACAGCTTTACGTGGGAAGTTTGTGATATCTGACTGTCCTACATATTACTCATCTTTATAAAAATGTGGGATTTTTGTACAATAAAGGAAATACAAGTCAATGAAGATAAATCACAAGGAAGAAGATTTCCTTATCATTGTGTATACATGTGTGTATATTTATTATGTATACATGTGTGTATATTTATTATGTATACAAGTGTGTATATTTATTATGTATACATGTGTGTATATTTATTATGTATACATGTGTGTATATTTATTATGTATACATGTGTGTATATTTATTATGTATACATGTGTGTATATTTATTATGTATACATGTGTGTATATTTATTATGTATACATGTGTGTATATTTATTATGTATACATGTGTGTATATTTATTATGTATACATGTGTGTATATTTATTATGTATACATGTGTGTATATTTATTATGTATACATGTGTGTATATTTATTATGTATACATGTGTGTATATTTATTATGTATACATGTGTGTATATTTATTATGTATACATGTGTATATTTATTATGTATATGTGTGTATATTTATGTATACATGTGTGTATATTTATTATGTATACATGTGTGTATATTTATTATGTATACATGTGTGTATATTTATTATGTATACATGTGTGTATATTTATTATGTATACATGTGTGTATATTTATTATGTATACAAGTGTGTATATTTATTATGTATACATGTGTGTATATTTATTATGTATACATGTGTGTATATTTATTATGTATACATGTGTGTATATTTATTATGTATACATGTGTGTATATTTATTATGTATACATGTGTGTATATTTATTATGTATACATGTGTGTATATTTATTATGTATACATGTGTGTATATTTATTATGTATACATGTGTGTATATTTATTATGTATACATGTGTGTATATTTATTATGTATACAAGTGTGTATATTTATTATGTATACATGTGTGTTTATTTACTATGTATACAAGTGTATATATTTACTATACAAGTGTGTATATTTACTATGTATACATGTGTGTATATTTATTATGTATACAAGTGTGTATATTTATTATGTATACATATGTATATATTCATCATGTATACAAGTGCATATATATTTACATAATACACACTCTTAGAAAACTATTTCATAAATCACTGAAGTGATCCTCAAATAAGCCCAGGATACTTGAATTTCTATGACTTAGAGTCAGGAGATGATTTGTTTTATTACGCATACATAATTACAAAACTGATGAACAAGTGTTTTAATTGCTGAAATAAATGCTACAAAAAATTAATCAAATAAAAAAATGTTTGGGTTTTTTTTTCAAACATTGGCTTATTGCTGAAAATGTAAATTCTTATTTAGACATAATTAAGACAACCGGTAAATATGTGGCCCTACATCCTGATTCAGATCCCTTTTGAATCGTCAGAAAAACGAATAATAACAGCAATACATATTAGGCACTTAAGGATGATATGATGCTGGCAATTTTTAGAGCTAATCACATAGTTTGATAAATGAAGATTTGATGTGTCTATAAATTGTATTACATAAAATTCTCTAATTCATGGGTCGTTACTGGTCTTTGCGTTGTTCAGCATTAGTGATCTTTACATTGGAAGGTAACTTTTTCTGGAAATCAGCATGAACTAAGACCTTTCGCAAGATAAAATATGATCTGTCACAGATGTCTTCGCCATCAGATTAAGATTCTAAACCTTTTTTTTTCTCTTCTGTTTTATAAGATAGTGTGGCAGATAAAATATGTATTAATTGAATATCAGTAGAGAATGCACCGTACATGATGTTCTCAGTTGTATATCATTTTTGACAGAAAACACATCTGCTGGAGTACTGAAATCTGGTTCAGTCATTACGTACAATATCCAACAGAAGTCTTTTGAATTATGATAACTTCAAGCTAGCTTTTATAAATGCCAACACCGACGTAAATACAACAATCACAAATGGTTTACTTTACACTTGTAAGTTAACCTTGGGCCTGTGTCAGAAACCTTACATATCACTGGAAACCAGTACGATTTGTGATTCTGTACTATACGGCAGTAAGCATCTGCTGCTAGAGAAGATGAAGGAATGATTGTTCTGATCTGCTGGCAGGGCTATCAAAGTCCTGATAAGGGCAGCGTGGCTATGGTGAGGAGTTACCTACTACCATTTAAACTCTTTTATACTGAAATACTCCACTCAGCCTTATCTCTATGTCCCTGTACACGGTTTACCTTCAAACCTTAAAGAAATCATCATTCGTGGCTATTCATCTCTAAACCATCTATGGCTACCTCTAGTTTTCATTTATATGTACTATAAGGTCAGCCATCTTACTTTAAAACCGTATATTTTTGTGGGATTCAATTTTCATGTTGTTTTTTTCAGAATATCACTTTTTCTTGAACAATTAAATTTTTTTTGATATACAGATTAGAGGATTAAACCCAAAATCAATGAAAATAAATTCTCCACGAAAATTAATGACTTTACAGTATATGGCCTACAAGATGCCTATTCCAAATGACAAAGACCATGTAGACTTATATACACCTCATTCAAAAGACCATGTACATGTGGGCCAGCCGACTGCCTCTATCTCATAGCCAGGGAATGGATTAATCATATCTAATTACAGGACAATTTGAATTGCATTTAATTGCAGGTAATAGTACTAAAGAACACTGGATAAGGCTGGGCTTATTACCAGACATGTGCTTATTACAGTTAACATCCAAGCTTTACCAAGGAAACAGGTTCAGATGTAATTATGCAAGAAATATTTCACATCAAAGATCATTCTGCCTCAAACATTTCATTCTTTGAATTTCCATCACTGATCTTGTTTGGAGAGATTGTAGATGTACTAGTCACATTTCCATTTATCTAAAAATAATGATGTAAGGGGAGGTAACTCCATCACCATATTTCCTATCTATTTGGCCTGCCTTGCTGGTGAGTCGATAACATCAGTTTGAAGGAATGTAGTAATACTAGAGTACTTTATTGGCAGGGCATTGTACAATGGCTTAAACAGATGTCAGGTCGGAATTTCAACATTATTTGAGTATCGCTCAACCATGACCTCCACCAACTAAGCAGAAAATCACATACACTTCAGTTTTGATGGAACCAAGTCAACACAACTGACAAGTCAGAAGTATAGAATCAGTGATAGTGACTGGACTGGATCTTATACAGAGGTGGAAAACAAAACAGATAAATCAGGATTGTACAGGGGAACATTAATCCTACACTAGGGCCCATAAAGTTAATTGTATTGAAATATCTAACCAAACCAAGACAGAAAAAACATTAACAATTTACCTACATCAGTTAGAATTTTACTCACACCAATTAATAAGATTTAAATTATAAAACAAAATTCTACTGTTCAATGAATAGTGAATCAATAAAAAAATTGGTAATTAATTCAGATCAGCTGATTGCCTGGCAGCTGGTGTGTCATATCACAGAGAAATTAACACATCTACATGTATAGGTTGTGTTCTATATGCACCAAACCAATTACATATGTATTATGTATACAAATTGTGCATGGATTTGTTAATAGTATAGACAGGCCTACAAACCACAGGTTTTATAATTTGAATGACATCATACAATACCACTGTGTGTATTCTATACCTACCAAACAGGTGTGTGTAAAAAATGCAATGAAATTTCAGTATGAAAGTGGGTTGTCAGTAGAAAGACAGAGTTGTAGGTATATGTACAATACATTAGTGTAGTTCCTTTAGTATAGGGACAACCCGAACATACCAATAACCCATACATTGATATAGTTACATCTGACTAAATATAAGTATGAACTTCTGGACAAGGGCAACCAAAATTTTGTTAAATCATACTATACTTGTACTCCAAGATAAAGAATACCCACAGATTTGAAATATTTGTGTCAGTAGACACCATTCACATGTCACAATATGTATACACACACACACGTATATACAGTTACATGGATGTTTTACATAAAAATTCTTCTGATTAGTTTCAGGAAGTACACAAGTTTAAATTAGTATAAGGCTGAAATTGATCTGAAGCCTGTAAGGTATTAGCAGGGTAACAAGTAAGTGAAATGTCAACCTCATTTGGTTTTCCTGCAGCAACAGTTACTGCTGCCTGTACCTATATACCTAACATTTCTACAGACAAGTGCATTGTCACAAATGAATGAAGAAATCACCCAACCATGAAGTTTATATCTTCCTCTATATCTATACACCTATAGATTTTTTTCTTGAGGGTGTCATTATTTTATATGATATTCAAGGAAAGGGTTGTCCTTTCTCAGCCTTGGATTGCATGATCAGCTTTAATATCAGCCCTGTATGGCAGGGTTAATTAATCTTTGTGCGAAACGATCATCTCCTACACTATGTTGGGTACTATGTGTACCTCATCAACGTAAAACTGTAACCCTCCCCCGAGGTTAATTTAATCCTGACTATGAATAATGAATGTTGTTACTGATTAAAAATAACGTGTCTTCATGATAACACGTTAAATGCATGCACAACACACACTTTGAAACAGGTGGACAAGTCTCTCTACACATTTCACATGTGTATATATGTATCACCATGTCAACAACATAAAAAATAGCCCAAGGCCTTCCCCACCAGATCTGATTTCATCACCTAAACAACATCACTGACACATCAAAAAGTCCCTGAACATCTTTCCGTTCCCAATCCATATCTTGCAGCACATGACAGTCTGTATCCCTTCATCTACTTTTCAAGTCAGTGACCATGACCTTGACCTTAGGGAATTTGGATTTGCCTTGTAAACCCACCTATCACAGATATATTATTTAATCAGAGAAAATGTTTTAACCTTCCAGTTTCTACAACGTTTCCTAGAAACAGACAGACGGATTGAAATATCAGCTGTTAATGAAGAGTGTTGGAGGTCAAATAGAGGTTACAGTGACCTACTTTGATATCTAACACTACCATCCATAGATCTACTTGTAAGCGAAATTTGGTGTCTATATTTGAAAGAACATTAGGGAAAATACGACAAAACGCAAGGGAATAAACAAAGATGTGCATATCATCAACTTTTAGTCATCTGTCCATTCCACTTGTTCGCAATTTTTCTCTCACAACTCTGCTGATGATTAAACTCTATTGCATCCTTTATTTATACATGCAACTTTAACTGCATGAATATGGAAGACAGAACTGAGAACAGTCATACATGATATTTTGGTAATACTTAACCAGCGTATAATTACAGATGATAGATTGATGACACACTACAGGTACAAAGTTCCCTGACGGGGGCTCGCCATGACCTTTATAACACATAACTAACAAACCACACAATGTTCAGAGTCTGTACTATGTTCATTCAAACTTCCTCTACTTTATAAACAGGAGTACTGACATACAAAACATGTGACTTTACTGTTTTTTCCTGACTCATTCATCACACAAGCTTCTGAACCTGTCAGAAATGCCATCTAAAACTCTGGTGACTTTGATCTGAACTATCTAAAACTTACAGGATGCCATATATTGAGGCAGTGAAAATGATCAAGCATTTGATAAAACCCTGTTGAATCACAAGGGGAATTTCCATATAGGGGCAGTTCAATGAAGGCCTACCCACGTATCTTTCTATAGAGGGTCAAAACAATGTAATAATATTTATGACTTTGTATTAAAACTGATGATAGATGTATATGGGCTATGGGATTAGACTGTACCAGAAATCACCAATGATTGTCAGCTCTTTATCAGGGTGTTTTATTGAAGTCCTGTAGAAGATCACTGTAAGGGAATCTGAAGAGTGTCTATATGAACTACAGTTTTACATTATCAAAAGCCAATCCTTATCCCTATGTCTTGTGTCCTCAAATTTCCCTTGTCCTGCCCTATGTGTTTCCCAACTTGTTTTACTAACCTTTAATATCTTTCTTCCTGATATTTACCCGTTTCCAATATTCACACCAGTTCCCACTGTTTACCCCTGTTCCCAATATTCACACCAGTTCCCACTGTTTACCCCTGTTCCCAATATTCACACCAGTTCCCAGTGTTTTCCCCTGTTTCCAATATTCACACCAGTTCCCAGTGTTTACCTCTGTTCCCAATATTCACACCAGTTCCCACTGTTTACCCGTTCCCAATATTCACACCAGTTCCCACTGTTTACCCCTGTTCCCAATATTCACACCAGTTCCACTGTTTACCCCTGTTCCCAATATTCATTCCTGTTTCTAATATTTGCACTTGCTCCCATATTCACCCCTGTTCCCAATATTTGCGCTTGTTCCCAATATCCACCTGTGTTCCCAATATTCACCCTTGTTCTCAATGTTTGCACTTGTTCCCAATATCCACCCCTGTACCCAATATTTGTTCTTGTTCCAAATATCCACCCCTGTTCCCAATATTTGCACTTGTTCCCAAGATCCACCCCTGTGCCCAATATTCATCCCTGTTCCATATATTCATACCTGTTCCTAATACTTGCCCTTTTCTATGAATTCTTTCCTGATATTTGCCCTTGTTTCCAATATTTATCCCTGTACCCAATATTCACCCATGTCCCTAATATTCACCCCTGTTACCAATGTTTGCCCTTCTCTATGACTTGTTTCCCAATATTTGTCACACCATCCTTCTTCCTTATAACACAGTTAATCTATTACGATACTGTATGCAGCCAAGCTAAGATATTGATGACCTCAGAGTAAGTGGAACAAGGGGCAATGTACTGAGGTCTTATTGTAAATAAAAACCGATTACTAATCAAATTCCCTAGATAGGGTATACAGCAAGATTGATATCCATTTCTATGCAAGATCATGACCCAGTTCTGTGAAAACTGTCAAAGCTAAACATGAATCAGAAATTGATGTGGTTATATTCAAATCACCAACAGGCTATTTATGTAGTCACACTAATTATAAAGGAAAATATGTAGAGAACCTTTCGTAAAATAAGTAGCTGAGTTTGGCTCCACTATATACATGTAACAACAGATGTATGTAGCCATTCTCACTGGCAGCATACACCACCAGACCCTGAAAAAGAGGTTTTGATGGATCTGAAATTATTGAATGGCTGTTACAAATTCCAACTGTAATGGATGAATCACTCCGAAAACAAACATGTCTGCATTCCACATAACAATAGAGATGTACTGATTAAAGTCTGGAAGCATTTCACACAACTTGATTTACACAATTAATTTGAATCAAAATTTCTTAGAACAAAAAGTGGATTGATGTAAAATATTAATTAATAACACACAACTGTTATCAAATAGATATATGATTGAGTGACGATGTGGTAAAACTATCTGAAACAAACCACAGATAGCCCCAGGGTAATTAACTTTTACAGCATGTCTGTAAAACCCTGTTACTGACTGTGAGAAATAGCTGTGAGGATGTCTGCAGCTGGTGCACACAATTGACACTTTTGAAGTCACAACACACAGAGAGTTTTATCCTTGATATGTGTTTATAATGTTGAGTAATACTTGTAAAGGAAAACAGACACCAGTGAAATTTGGATTGGTAAAAAAAAATCTCAAATCAATGAGTACATTTTCTGAATATAGATTTTTTTGAAAATGTTTTTTTATGAGACTATATCTTCAAAACACAAATCCTTTCCATTCTCTCACATCCTTATTCCATCATCCCCTTCACTCACACACATTCCCTTTACCCACAAATATCCCCACTACATCCCTCTCCTGACCCTTTCCCACCTCAACACACATCTCCCACACAAATCCCCATTTCACCCCCTTCCTTATCCCTTCCCATTCCCTATCATATCTACAATACACTCCTCTCCTGACCCCTTCCTACTCCAACACAAGAGTTCCTCGGAACTGTATGTGTCGCCTGCATAAAGTGTTACGGTCACCCAGAAATTGAACTGGATGTGCAACAATCAACCATAAAGTTGTAATACCAAATTTCATTTCTACAACTTGAAGCATAAAGGGAAAACTGCACAAAGCAATATTTCTGCGAAATTTTCCAAGTTCAAAGGGACATATCACTGCCAAGAAGAAAACAATATTCCCACAGAATTTTCAAAGTTCAAAGGGGGATAACTCAGCCAAGAAGGGTCACAGACAGCCAGGAATCAGTACCCTTGCAACAGGTAGCCATATACAAAATTTCATATCGATAACTCAAAGCGTAAGCCAAAAAAGTCTGGAAAACAATATTCCCGGGAAATTTTCTGAGTTGAAAGGGACATAACTCTGCCAAACAGGGTCACAGACAGTTGGGAATCAAACTTAATCTGTACCCTTGCAACAAGAAGCCATATAACAAATTTCATTTCGATAACTCAAAGCGTAAGCCAAAAAAGTTCGGACAACTTTTGTACAGACGACGACGACGCGTGACGACGGACAAAGTGATCCCTGAATGTCCGCCAGCTCTGCAGGTGACACAACAACTCTCACTTCACTCCTTTCCTTACCCCTTCCCATCCCCTATCATACCTCCACTACACCCCTCTCCCAACCCCTTCCTTCTCCAACACAAATCTCACTACATTCCTTTCCTTACCCATTCCGATACCTTCACATATCTCTGCTACACCTCTCTCCTGAACCAACCCCCCCCCCCCCCTCCATGCTTGTAATTACTGGAGGTAAAAAGAATTCTTTCTAATCCAACCACTCATGAATAGCATTTCCCTATGCCACCTTCGGTGAGGGACATGGTTCAATACTTATTTTCTCTCTGATTTGTCTCTCCCTGATGTGGTTTGGTTTTGTCCAGAAGCTGAGAAGTAGACCAGTAGATACTGCCATGGTTGTGTCCTAAGGAATATCACTTTACCCCAAATGATCTAGATGGTATCGTAAGGTGAGGCTGCCTCCACATGGAGACCCAACCTTAAAATGACCCTGGCTGTTCACAAGACAATAAACCCAACAAACAACATTAATGTCATTTTTGTCCATCTATAATGTTTCAATAACAGAATTACCTCCTTACCCCCCAACCCCTCCCCACCCCCACCCCCCTTCCCCATTTCAGTTCAGTCTACTACTTCAAAAACAAGATTACCTCCTTAACTCCCCCTATTTCAGTCAAGACAATACAGAATTCCAGCACACTGGGCACTATTTAGATACATTACATCAGTTCTACATGACATCAGTTCTACATGAAGTTATTTACAATTACTTTTTCAGGAAACTTGTCTGACTTGTGCTTGACTTAAAAGTCAACAATTGGTATCAGTTTCCTTGTATTGGTAAAGGAATGACTATCATATAAAAAACTTATGATTCCAAAACCTAGCAACATTTCTTAATCATTGTATTATTTTTCTTTCCACAATGAATTAATGTAAAATGACCTTAAATGGATGATACAGAAGGCTGTAAATAAAGAATTCAATCTAAAACTAGGTCATTGATTTTGTTTACTTTACAATGAAGTAACACATAACTCCATAACTATTGCACTGTAAGAGGTAAGGCTTTCATATTTGGCATGTGTAATCCTTGTGACAAGACCTTTTTCACCATATGACCTTGACCATGACCTTTGACCTATATTTGAAAGTAAAAAAAATCATTACCATAATGAAGAAGTGTTTCACAAAAGACGCATGCGATTAACACATGCCTTACGCAGTACAATTTTAACGTCCCACTTCAGTATTTTGTTGCAACCAGGGAGCATAATGTTTCATAAACAGGTCTTGTTTTGCCTTGTCATGAAAAAGAGACTCCTTTAGACTGGGTATAACAACATCTATGTCCCTGACATAACACAGAGATTTAACCTCATATTTTCTTCTTTTTTATCCACCAATCTGCAGGGCCATTAGTATTAACTCAAGGCATCATAATTATTTTGGGTCTCAAAAATAGAGTACATGCAGGTTTTCTCAAAAACCTTTTTCTGTTTTACATATAGAAAACCCATAAGAATGTATGTACCAGATGTTTGCTTCTGACTATCTTGATTGTTATCATCTACTTAATATAGAATACTTCCTGGCTTAAAATGATAATATGTCACACTAAAGATTGGCTAGCAAATCTAAGTCTATTTTTACTATAGATCATAGATTAGATATATATCATTGCTGACCTAGTTTACATGTGTTACAGGTAATTTTGTATCCAATTGCTTATATCAATACCTGTCACTGACATCATTCAAATATAAGATTTTCAAATTCAGAAACAAATCTTGTAGAACTACTACTATTATCTAATGTAAAAATTCATCATTAAATGACCAGCATTGATAGCTCAAGCTGCAACAAACACATACAAAACATGTCTATATACTAAGGACCAGACTCCTGTTCACTAGTATTGTTTTCATTATCAAAAATACATTTCATATTAGCCTTATACACACTGGGAATGTGACTCTGGTGATTGCGCCTTAAACATTTAACTTATCATACTTCCTGGTTCTGGTACCAATCTGTTGATGAAAATTTTTAAATATATTGTCAATACGCACGTTAACAACAGCTTTAAAACATCAGGGAAATGAAAACTATCCTCTTTCTAATAACACCTTTCATGATAAAACTTTATATTGGAGAACAATTTTTGAAGTTTGAAATTGTGATGATCCAGTCTTGGGAATTCCATCACCATATCAAGCCACTGTAGATTAATCACCATATCTAGTTAATGTAAATAATTATATGCCATATCTAGTCAGTGTAGATAATTCCATGACCATATCTAGTCAACGTAGATAATTCCATGACCATATCTAGCCACTGTAGATAATTCCATGACCATATCTAGTCAACGTAGATAATTCCATGACCATATCTAGCCACTGTATATAATTCCATGACCATATCTAGTCACTGTAGATAATTCCATGACCATATCTAGTCACCGTAGATAATTCCATGGCTATATCCAGTCACTGTAGATAATTCCATGGCCATATATAGTCACTGTAGATAATTCCATGGCCATATCCAGTCACTGAAGATAATTCCATGACCATATCTAGTCATTGCTGATAATTCCATTACCATATCTAGTCACCGTAGATAATTCTGTTACCATATCTAGCTACTGTAGATAATTCTGTTACCATATCTAGTCACCGCAGATAATTCCGTTACCATATCTAGCCACTGTTGATAATTCCATTACCATATCTAGTCACCGCAGATAATTCCGTTACCATATTTAGCCACTGTTGATAATTCCATTACCATATCTAGTCACCGTAGATAATTCCGTTACCATATCTAGTCACCGTAGATAATTCTGTTACCATATCTAGCCACTGTAGATAATTCTGTTACCATATCTAGTCACCGTAGATAATTCCGTTACCATATCTAGTCACCGTAGATAATTCCGTTACCATATCTAGCCAGTAGATAATTCCATTACCATATCTAGTCACCGCAGATAATTCCGTTACCATATTTAGCCACTGTTGATAATTCCATTACCATATCTAGTCACCGTAGATAATTCCGTTACCATACCTAGTCACCGTAGATAATTCTGTTACCATATCTAGCCACTGTAGATAATTCTGTTACCATATCTAGTCACCGTAGATAATTCCGTTACCATATCTAGCCACTGTAGATAATACCTTTACCATATCTAGCCACTGTAGATAATACCTTTACCATATCTAGCCACTGTAGATAATACCTTTACCATATCTAGCCACTGTAGATAATACCTTTACCATATCTAGCCACTGTAGATAATACCTTTACCATATCTAGCCAGTGTAGATAATTCAATTATCACAAACTCTAACTACTTCATAAAGAAATTTCATGACCTTTCCAGGCTTTAAGTTTTTATTCTGTAATTTCTTTTATCTTTTCATTTTTCTTTGATGCATCTGATCCTATGGGAAGTCTACCAACATGGACTTACAATGATGTGAACAAAGACAGTTCTTACAATGAGCTAAAGCTTTATACCCATGGCAATATAACAGGCAACAGCCATCATAGACGTTTACTCTAAAGTAAATCATCAAATATAATGAAGATACTTTCATCATTCAAAGTTCTTTACATATCATCTCTTTAAACAGCGTTAATCAGTTCCATTAGTATTACCATTATACATAATCTACACATTTAATATGACTTTTTTTTTAACCTCCAATATTCACTGACATCTCTGAAAGATCAAGCACTGTGTGAGTGACGGTTCTATATATAGTGGGTGTTAACAAACATCAACACTTCTGTACATGACATGCTATTCCAGCTGTCCACACTTAGCTATCTACATACACCACAATATTCCCGTGCATGTGCCTCTGATGTTGTCTAAACATTTTTTCTGTACCCCCTGCCCCTGGTGAAGTCCTTCCCTACTGGTTGTGGCTTTCTTCCATGTTTCCTAACAATCAGACATTACCTTGACTGCTATTGACACCTATCCCTATTATAAAACTAAGCATATTTATCTTTTCCATTTTTCATGTATACACAATCTTTTTGTTTCTTCAGCTGGTAGGTTTAGGCCTATAGATATCTCTCTTCAATAGTCCACTATTCAATCCTGGCTATTTCAAGGATATATGTGGATTTTATAGTATCTTAAGCTGATCTTATTGTTCTTGTTTGCACTGCTTTGTCGATTGATCTGACAATGCCGTCTTATCACAAAAAAAACTGTGATAATTCATAAATTATATAAAAAAAAAATTCACTTAGGAGCTATCCATCAACTGGTACCATTATCAGTAAGTAAACATTCTGCCTGACTAAAAATGTATGTACAGGTCTAGAGACTCTCAAGGGCACCATGTCCACACTGAACCATTCTTTGCCATTTACTTCACTGACATGTACTTTGCTTAAAACTTGGAGTGGCCACAATTTGTCAAACAAAATCTGAAAATTGCCATATTGACCCAGCAATGAGCTGATGCCTATTAATAAGCCCACCTATGTTCATTACCGTTTTATGGCTATGTGTAAGCTGCCCGTTCCCCTACTTAGAGTCAAAAGTACCCGAGAATATTTAAGGCAAAATATTTGTATATTAAAGGCTTTGGATAATTAAGAATGAAGGATTTCATACCATTAAGTTAGCTACACTACTTTGTCTAGTTAGCTACACTACTTTGTCTAGTTAGTTACACTACTTTGTCTAGTTACATTACTTTGTCTAGTTAGCTACACTACTTTGTCTAGTTAGCTACACTACTTTGTCTAGTTAGCTACACTACTTTGTCTAGTTAGTTACACTACTTTGTCTAGTTACATTACTTTGTCTAGTTAGCTACACTACTTTGTCTAGTTAGCTACACTACCTTGTCTAGTTAGCCACACTACTTTGTCTAGTAAGTTACACTACTTTGTCTAGTTAGCTACACTACTTTGTCTAGTTAAATTACTTTGTCTAGTTAGCTATATTACTTTTTCTAGTTAGCTACACTACTTTGTCTAGTTAGCTACACTACTTTGTCAAGTTAGTTACACTACTTTGTCTAGTTACATTACTTTGTCTAGTTAGCTACACTACTTTGTCTAGTTAGCTACACTACTTTGTCTAGTTAGCTACACTACTTTGTCTAGTTAGTTACACTACTTTGTCTAGTTACATTACTTTGTCTAGTTAGCTACACTACTTTGTCTAGTTACATTACTTTGTCTAGTCAGATACACTACTTTGTCTAGTTACACCACTTTGTCTAGTTAGCTACACTACTTTGTCTAGTTAAATTACTTTGTCTAGTTAGCTATATTACTTTTTCTAGTTAGCTATACTACTTTGTCTAGTTAAATTACTTTGTCTAGTTAGTTACACTACCTTGTCTAGTTAGCTATACTACTTTGTCTAGTTAGTTACACTACCTTGTCTAGTTAGCTATACTACATTGTCTAGTTAGTTACACTACCTTGTCTAGTTAGCTATACTACATTGTCTAGTTAGTTACACTACCTTGTCTAATGTCATTAGGCAGAATGTTTAAATATTTTTATGAGACTGTCAACACTAGAAATGAACAATATACCCGATACAATTATCCTTTAATATAAATCGTCCTTGTGTTACAACAGTGAAATTTTAATATCTTTTCAACTATCATGTAATAAGCAGTAAAGCTGTTTATAGTGTTTTGCTTGGAATCAACCTATCGGGTGTTAACACCAATATTAACTGTCTTCATGAACAAATGTATCAGCGAAACTAATAACTTTATGATACACAAAGTTTTAACAAAAGGCAATAATTATGTAATTAAGTGGTTTTAGGTCTGAACTAGATATACTGCACATCATCATAGTATGACCAATATAGACGTAAAATTTTATTATCCTAGTTTAAAGGAAGCAAAGGTATGCACAGACATAAAGTTTTAACAAGGACCAATAAACTCTGTGATTAAGGGGTTGAATTGCAGGCCCTGAATTTGGTACACTGCACATCTCCTTAGTATCACCAATGAATATACCAAATTTCATTATCCTAGCTTAAATGAAAGCAAAGTTATGCTCCAGACATGAATTTTTTTAGTAAAGGGCAATAACTTTGTAATTAAGAGGTAAAGGGCCTTGACTTGAATACACTGTAATTGTCTTATATGACCGCTGTATATAACAAGTTTCATTAGCTTAGTTCCAATGCAAGCAAAATTATGCTCTATACATGAAAGGACAGACAGATGGAAGGACAGACAAAGGAGCAACTATATTTACCCTTAGAATTTCCTGGAAGTGTAACTGCAATTGATCGATTAAGTCCTTGGTTTCAAGGAAGTTCAAACAAAGTTTCTGACTATTATGATAAGTTGTTTATACAGTGCTGCTATTGGTCGGTATTCCCCCACCCCCTACACACCACACCAATCCTGTATCTGAATGTGTATTAATTGAGTGATAAGAAGAAGCCTTTTGACAAAATAAACAGAAATATTACTACAGTGTGTTGACACACCAGTCAGGTTAGATCCATGTAAAGGATTCCAGACTTCTTGTGATAACCTCTGACCTCTCAGACTTTATGTGACAACATTGTATACTGTAACCAGTTCTTAAAATAGAAATATAAAAATATAAGACCTGTCTGGGTAATTATATTCAAAATTGAGAAAAAAATTATCATGAGTCTGTGGTTTTATCATTTAAGGTAAGGATTAATTGCCAAAATAAACAACAACAAATCTGATGCTGGAGACAGAAGTTTTATCACCAATGAACTACAACCTGCCATTTCCCAACCTTTATATCATTTATAAAATCCTTAAAGAAATTTCTGCTAATACTGTGTAAAGATAGTAGTTTTTACATTACAATTGATGATACCTGAACTTAAATGTCTATGAACAAATTAAACAGGTAAAATGTTGACAGATTTTTAAATACAATAACCAAAGTTTTGGAGATAAAGAATAAATTTTGTGGTGTCTAGGACCCCAAACTCAAACTTCGTTTCTCAAAATTTGAGCTTTAAGTCCCAAAATATGGCAAAGCGATTAAAATCATCCTATATTGTGTGATTAATTAGGGAGTTAAATTGAGATATTCATCCTACATTTTGATAATAAATGAAGTCTTGTAGTAATTAATGAAAACCAAAGCTAACAACTTTGTAAATTAATGAAACATATTTGTAAGAATTTGTGCTGAATAGATTTTCATATATCAAATAGACACAAACTGGATAATTAAAACATTGGAATATATATGCATCAAAACTGTCACATATACTTTTCAATATCCACAGTCCCTTGACAGCTCGTTCTGGACAAAATTCTAAATACAAGTTTATTTGATAAGTTGAGGTGTCACCAATGTTCTATAACTATATCTTAAGTTTGGTTAAAGTTGCACTATTATTTCTGGGCAACGGACCTGAACGCAAAACTTTTAAGTAAAATGTTGACGATCGCGAGGATACTGTTGTTGCCACTGTCGTCATCACCATCAGATATGTGATACCATAGTTGTGTCTTCACACTTGTTTGCTTCAGGTGAAAACAATAAACAAGAGGCCCATGGGCCTTAACGGCCATTTGACATAAAATACAAGATTACAAATTCTGAACTTGAGAAGAAGTCGAAAAATGTGTTTTCAAGATGGCAGCCATGGTGGCCATGTTGGATTTCGGACCAACCCAAAATTAACAAACTTTGGTCAGGATCATGTCACTATCATTTCAATTAAGTTTCAGCTTAATGAGACTTGTAGAACTTGAAAAGTTGAAAATGTTTAAGACAGACAAAGTACGCCGGACGCTGGCAGTCAAAAGGCGATCACAATAGGTCATCAAACCATTTGGTCAGATGACCTAAAAACCATGTAAATGATGAAGTACTCACCCTTAGCTCCTGTTCCATATTCCTCCAAAATGTGAACAGTTTCACCAATCTGTAGCCTTAAACCATTCTTAACATTTCCCAAAAAGTTGAATATTGCTGAAAATCAAAACAAATTATCATTATGTAAATATCATAAACATTTTATGTTTATTTTATTTATGCATAATTTTTTTAATCAATTAAAAAGACTAAATACAACAAACTCCTCTTTCACCAAGACATCCCGGGTCCAATTCCCTGAAAGGACATATAAAGGTATACCTGCCCAACCATATGTGTTTTGCCTGGATAATGCAGTTTCCTTCAACAGTAAGACATCTTGCTTATAACTTTTCTCCAAGACAACAAGAGTGACTGATATACGCTGAAAGCCTTTTTTTTTTAAATGGTTGTAAAATAATTTAAATCAAATAAAGAAAAGAAATTTCAAATCGTAAAAACATAAAACATGTACGTTATTACAATAAAAAATATATATGTTTGTTGTACATGAAGGAACATTGGAATACATGTTTTAATAGACTTTTATCAGACTGTCAGACTTCTTTAAACCATGGAAAGAGTAAAATGTTTATCACAAGTCCTTAAACATGCCGTACAGTTATAAAGACCTAAATCAGCCTTTATTAACCAACAGTTTGTGGCCGTCATGCTTTAGTATATATCGATCCATAAAATACTTATCACAATGATATGGCATAACTGATGATGAAATTGGATCAAAACTTTTCATACTAGTCGTTCTATAGGATTACGTAATTTAATTGCAAATATCTATATTGCAACTACACGAATCGAAATACAATCTGTACTTTGAGGAACCTTTACATTTCCTTTACATTCTATATATTTTCTATTGCAGCTGTCATGGTGGAGAGAGTACGATTTCACAGGTACAGAAACCGTAAACGGTAAACCTCCGGTCAGTTCAAATAGGAACTTAGTTCGAATGCATGATTTTTTCAATAAAAACAATACTTTAACGTCAAGTGATTGTCCAAACCCTTTCTTATTTGTTTCCATTAAATTTCGTACATATTGTGAGACCGCACACATTAATTTAATAAAGATATTGGTGTCGCAATAATTGGTCAATGTGGTCACTATTCACTGTGGGTAGCAGGCTGTAAATGACCCTCACAACCAATTGATAGCATCAGATTCTACACATACATGTCACTTAATTAGCAATAATGTTGTATGGTGATGATTTTATAATCAACATCTGTGTGACTTTTTTTTTACTTCAATTTATTTACATTGTATCTTGCTATGATGCTGACATTATGAATTATGTACCTGAGGTACAGCAGGTTTCGCCTCTAGCTGACACACCTTCAAATGTGACCTCTTTATCAATAATAATCCTGAAATTATTTACCAGTAAAACACTGTAAAATAAATTATTCTACTTCCTGATTTCACCAGTGCTTTGATACCATAATCAAACATCACCACCACACCCTGTAACTATAAATCCACACATAGCTTGTTTTAACTGACAAAACTCTTTTCAGTATAGAAAATAGCTTCATCAAGAGAACAGATGAATTTTAGTGTTCTTTTCAAATGTTACATTGTAATATCTTATAATTGTGATACAAATATTTGATCATAATTTTCCTATACAAATACATCTTTACAGAATGAAGATTGAAATATTCTTTGAGACATAGAAAGGTATGCATTCAGGCATGAAGCAACCTTAGTATATGTACAGTTGGCAGATCTATTTTCTTTATTATCTGGGACAAATAGAAAGCAAATTGATATTTAATCTTGTTGTGCAAAGTCTAATCATAAAGACAACAACACGATTTCAAGTATGAATAAATAAGAAGACTTCAATGCTTGGGTATTATATCTATAATTCTTTTCCTTTGAATTTTTCTGAGATTTCCTTAATTTCTAATAAATGACCTTACAAACCTATCTGTACAACCCACACAACATAAACACAGTGATGAACTGTTACACCAACAAAATGGTACAATACCCACAACCGCATCCTATTAAAATGTTAAGTGGTGTGAAGTGGGCCCACTTCGTTGCCTGTCCATTTATACTTGTGCAAACAACTTAGACATATCCACATTTTTAACGATTACTTTTTTTGTGTGTCATTTTCTGGATTTCAATAGGAAATGACCTCTTAAAGAAAGACATGATTTCTGAATAGTTAATATAATCATAAATTTAGTATGACATGACACTCAAGGATAAAAAGACATCATGGTGAATCTAAAACAATACAATCTGTGATCTTGTCAAGATGTCCTGTAGTAAATTTTCTGTCACACAACTGGAATTTAATGCATCAATGAGAATTCCACAGAAATACTTTAAAATTGTTGATTTTATCAAGATATTTAAGATGTAATAATCTGCTAGGTATCATGTTTAAATTAATCATTTTATTGTATACATATAACTGAGATATCAAAACAACCTATCACACTATATTCAATTGGGTGATTTACGTAACCATGAGCACTGACAAAAATTAAGGAATTTTTTAAAAGAGTAACGGTGACATTGACCTTAACTCTACATCATAAAACTCAAACTCATTTGTATCAGATGATCCTGTATATAAATGTGAAGTTTGTTGGCAATCCCGTTGTAAATGAGGTCACTTGGGCACTGAACATGGATTTTCTAAAATGGTAACATGTACTTGACCTTTGATACCACAAAACTCAGATATAATAGTCCTTTTATAATTATGTAATATTTGAACAAAAATCCATCAGAAATGAAGCTGCTTGAATTTTGTCTCAATCTTCTACATTTTATATATTTCAACACAAGTAAAATAATTATTGAATAGTTCTCTCTATTTCCCCAATTGGACCAGTCCGGGAAGGTCTAGACCCCCTCTATTTCTAAAAATTTGCATCCCCTTCACCAATTGATCTGGTGCTCTGGAATGGAAGAAAAATTTGACCAAATTACAAAGGATGTTTCACAATACCATAACTGGCACAAGATAATGCAAAGCATGATATAATCCCTCACACTCTGCTGTTTAATAGAGAGACACACAATCATTTATATATACATTTGTATCAACTCCATTCCACCGCTGTTACGGAGAGTGATAACTGTACAAAGTTTTGAGTAATTATCTTGAATGGTTTCAGAGCCCTGGTCCAGAAAATGACCTTGCAAAGACAAGTGCATAGACAGACAGATGGATGCACAGACAGAACAAACCACATTTCACAAGGGACAGTTACCCTAAAAGCCCTTTTGACAATGCAAGCTTATTAACTAATGAAAAGGGTTCAAACACATACTGTGATGTATCAGGCAATTAAATGCTCGGTAATCAGCCCACCTACTAATGTTATTTCATTGCCCTGTAATGAGACCTCCAGTCTCCTTCAAGACATAAGTAATGTTTGGCTTACTCAAGGAAATATAGATATGATAAACCTATGACTTTAAGAAGAGGGTGGGCTTACTTTCTGAATGAGTTTTTGATAAAAGTATCTGTTGGCATTTCTTCGGATTTAAAATATCAAAATAGAGCACACTTACAATAGAGCATCACAGTTTCCATGCCCTATTTGGTTGTAGAATCCTGATAAGGCATTTATTGGATTGTTACACTGAAAGTCATACTTCAGTCATCAGTCTAAATGTGAAACATCAGCTTCAAACAAGGCATACTATGTAAAATTCATTCCTCAAATATCTTTTTTCCTGTGTTTTCGACCATTTTCTAAGTGGTGATGACACAAAAAAAAACATAAATTTATTGTGATTAGAAGGCCTTTGGTCCACTAAATTACACAGACAAATATGAAAGAATTCAGGCTAAAATTTTGCATGCCCAAAAAACCCTGATATACCTGATCCAAGTCATTTCTTGTTTAACCTAGTGTTACCAGTAATACTAAAATTTTAGCATGAGAAACACACAGGCATAGATCATGCTAATTTCAAAAAAGAAGAGAGCAAAACCTTCTGCAGTAGAAAAAGAAATGATTTGGGTCGACCTTAGCTTGGTTACAGAGATATCAGGAACAATTTACCCAAGACATTGATTGGTTGATAAAAGATTACACCCACTTAACATCTTATCATTAAATAATTTTTTCCTTTCCAGTCACACTACCGGTATGTTATTCTGTATAAGGAACCTTCGCACACAGTTACAGAAAGTTGTATATGTATTGAGATTTGGTTTTCAAATCATTGATACTCTTCCTATGTCAATAGGTGTTTGTATTACCATCATGTATTTTTTCCTGTCTGCTGTAAATAGTCTAGTTTCACATTGAATTTTTAACATGATTAAAGAAGAATAAAAACAGCTTTTGGTATAGCTGACATAATGGACAAAACATTTGTGATCAACATCAATTTATTCATGTGAAAAAATTCAGATTTAATGTACATGTAATTTCATCCAGAAAATGTTTTGCATGTGTCTTTGTAGTCAGTTCCTGATCAAACATCTATTGTACATCATAAGATTTTACAAATAGTAAAATGAAAGATACCTTGAAAAAAATAGAAGGCACAATTTATTATTCCTTGGGTGTTTAACAGATAATTAGCAGTTTAATGTGATAATATAATTAATATGACAGGGGTATGTAATAAAACTATCAACTTTAATGTATATAATACGTGT
Source organism: Ylistrum balloti (assembly GCF_031769215.1). NCBI lineage: Eukaryota > Metazoa > Mollusca > Bivalvia > Pectinida > Pectinidae > Ylistrum > Ylistrum balloti. Next base: position 647,883 of record NW_026782466.1, on the reverse strand, counting down.
AACAGTTCTATACAGTGAAACTAAAGTAAAAGTGATATATGTAGATAAAACGTTATCTATATATACAATCATAACTGAACTACCTTAATCAGTGGCGGTAGATTTTGTACAAAGTTATCAATTTATCTGTCTAGATGTGATGTCAAATGGCATACAGCTGTATTCTGTTAAAACTCAATATGAGTGACATTTAATTGATATGTCAAATGTCAGAATATCCGTGTGTAAGACGTCTCAATCTGAATGAATAGTAATAGTATATGTGGAAACACATGTTGCTGTCGCTGGTGAGGCAAGAGAATGCTTCAATACACACAGATAACATTAATTGACACACCGTTTAGAAAATAAGTATGACAATTTCAAAATGTATATTAATAAAAAATAATACTTACCAACTCCATATTTCTTCCTTGATGGGCGCCAACTGCGTTCGGCCATTGTAAGGTTTGAACTCGGTACTTCCTGATCTAACAAATTTTGTCTGTTGCTCGTTAATATGATGTTGTGATCATGTGATCACAATTCCCGACCTCAAACTGAGGGGAAAGGTGAAAAGGTCACAAAAACACAACTGCGGAATATTTCACGGAAATAGAAACAACTGCGGATCCACTGGCCACGGTTATTTTATTTACCAGTTTAAAAAAAATGACAAACGTTTTTGTATATTTGATATCATTTAACAATCTGTGAATATCCTCGTTCTTTCAGCTCGGTAATCTTTCAGCTCGGTCCTTAAAGATGGCGGCCTCCATGAATTTGACAGGTGCAGGTGCCCTGATATCATGATTCGAATTTAGTTATCTGCTGATCTACGGATGACTAAGCATTTAGACCATGTTGTTATATAGAACATACTTTATTTTGACGTATTATATATTTAGCTTATGATTTATGATCTGGATCTCCATATTTGTTTTACATCATAGGTACTTTCTGTTTAACCACTGGCATGGATACTTGTCAATGATTTCATTATAATTGTGTAACCTTAGAAGAGACATGTCTTGAACATTTTCAGCTATATCAAAATCACGTAAATTTGTTGTTTAAATAATCGGCAGTTGATCAAAAGACACCGGTGTAATGGCGTGAACCTATTCTCGAACACATTAAAATCTCAAATATTCACAACGTTGTTGTGGTGTCATTTATTTTAATATTTAAACCTCTTCTACACTTAAGCAATGAAAACTATTTTTCTTGGTGAATTATGGTGAAAAAATATACGAGATAAAGGAATTCATATTTGGCATTATTCGGTGCCCGAATTCACGACCAGTATGTGTTTTTATGACAGAATATATAGTTTTGTACTATACTTTGTAAAATACACCAACTCCACTTTTGATGCAATACTTTTCTTTTGATTTTTTTTTCATAGAAGACAATGAAGCATGCAAACTTTTTAGTTTTAGGAACCAACAGTATGAATAATATATGCTTTTTATTCTTTAATGCACATTTTACAAATTTTATTTATTTTAATTGTCAACTTGAGAAAGTCAGAGAGATTACTGAAGATTAGAATAAATAAATTAATCTTTTTTTGTTATGTTGTGACAGGATCATCAGAGCAGCCAGTTCTGGAAACTTTGAATTTGTTGACACTGGATGATAGAGAAAGGGATTGTGGGAAAGAAAAGGACATGTTGGCCACAATCACTTGTGTTTTGTGTGAGGAAAAATTTGATACAAAAGAAGGAAATAATGATCTTTTACGACATCTCCTTCTCTCACACAAACTTGTGATTTCTGAAGTTCACCATGTTGCTGATTTAAAAAGGTAAAATAGGACAGTCACATACTATTTGTGTGCTTTGCCATTGTCAACATATGTATCTAAGTACATAATGTCACCAATAATTACAGCTCTTTTTTTCCTCTAATACTTAAAGACAATAGTTCTTATCGTACCATTACTGCTTTCCTAATAATTTCAGGAACATCAATTCATACAAAACTATTAAGAATACATGTTTACTTTGTTGAAGGAAAAATAATAAGATGGATTCCAAATTATTCTGAATTTTATCTGATATTGACTCCAGATCAGTGTAAAAAAAGTCAATGGAACATCAGAATAATTCCAAGAAGATCGATGGTTGAAAATTTGGGAGTATAGTAAGGATAAGGTTTTACAAAAAATTTCTTATTTCATTAATATTAAAATATTCTTCTTGTTTATGGTAAATATGAGTAATACTGATCCTGCATATTTATGGCTTTACTTCTCTGTGTTATCTACAGGTACCTTGTGTATTGGAAACAAAGATTCAAAGAACAGCCAATCACAGACTTTTGCTCAGTAATCAGAACCAACACTGGAGAGAAAGATAGAGGTGAGTTAGTTCTCAGTAATATACATACAAGTATTACATCTGGAGAGGAAGATAGAAGTGACAGGTGAAGTGAAAAGTTTACCGTAGTTTTTGTTTTGAAATATTAATGTAAGGGAAGTAACTCTTGTTTTTTTTCCTGTATAGAGCCATCAGAGGATTACTATCTCCTGTGTGATGTTTTACCAGAAGACAAAAGCTACAGACAGCATCTACAGAAGAAAAAACTTGTAAGCTTCATCATATATCACTCTAGGTTTCCTGAAATGTTTTTGCATTAGTTAACTTAATTTTACAGTGAAAATTTCTTCAAAGATCTGTTAGTATATGGGTTTACAACTCCTGTTTCCATATTGAACAATTAATTTCAATTCTCTTTTTTTGTGATTTTAACAACTTCAAGCTTAAGGAGATATAAGAAATATGTTGATTTTGAAACTTTTTCAAAGCGGACCAAATTCTTTATGTCTCTGCAGTTCAGCACAAAATAAAATACAATAATGACTAGTAATGATAAAGGAGAGTTAATGGATTATTGAAGTGTTCATTGTGTTTGGGAAAATCGTCAATTGAAATTAAAGTTATGATAAAAACTGATAAGAAGCATTAAGAAAATTTAAGTGTACTAACGGAAAAAAATCTGCGAATATTTATACAAAAACTATTGTTTTAATAATGATAACAATAAACAATATAAGACAATACCATCATTTTCATAACATAATAACATATGTGTGTCTTCCATTTTATCAGTAATTGTGTATGACTAAATATGTTATCACTATTATATTTTATTATCATGATATCAACATAAATTTTTTTTATACAAATAGAAAGAAATGAGGAATGAAATTGATATCAATGAGATAAGTAAGAATCGTATTTGTCATAACTTCGGTACATCACATCCTAGTCTGAAAGTAGCAGAATACTAGAAAGAGCTACCTTGGGTTTTCAATGTGTATATGTTTATATATTTCATTGAACTTGTAAAGCAGGATGTATTGTAGTGTTATTCTAGCAGGCTTGTGATAATGGATTACACAATTATTTTTTTCCTATATGAAGATACATCATATTTTTATAATTATTTTGCGTAATTATGAGTTGAAATACTTTTTAATTGTCAATCAGTTTCTTTCACCACAGCAATGTGGGTCATAATGTATGCATGCAAAAAAACACTTATACAAGATAACAAAACACATTAATCCAAGGAATCTGTTTTTCCCAAATGACAAATGAAAGACTTTTAATTTTGAATATATGTACACTGGTACATACCTTATGAAGTTATGTACAGGTATGAAGTTCAAACACTGTCCTCCTCATTGCAGTTTGTTTTCAGAGTTTGTTGCTAACTTCAAATGTGTTAGACTTTGTAGAGTCAAAGCATATACGATGTAGATATTTATGGTAGTCAGAACTACTTAGGCAATATACTTATATATTACTTACAAAGATATACTAGTTAATAGGATCATGATATTTGTATATTGGAATAAAAGTACAATTGTTAAGTACAGCTTTTTACATACCACAAAGAATACATGTATGTAAGATTTTATGTTAAGGAATCATAAAGGCATGCTTTTATTCAGATGATATATACCTCTTATTGTAATTGCATGTTTCTACAAGAGTTTTTACTGTTTCAGTACTTTCAGTGCTTTGATTGGATCTGTTTTATATCATTACCTGATAGTTGGTGTTACACAGGTAGTTGATTTTGAAAAGATGAAAAAAAAGAAATAAATACTGGTATATATTGAAAAAATATAACTGGTATAAATAGTAGGTATGTTTGTGCTGTCTATTAGATCTTAATTAGAACACTACTCTCTCTGGAATATAAAAGAAGATGATATATACAGAGTTAATGGGATTTTTTTATCAGGAGGAAGTTTTACAGCAACAACAAGCAGAGAGAGAGGATGAGACCTTCTGTCAAACATGTCTGTTCTGTCGGACACAATTCACCAGAAAGAGGTAGGATAAAATCTGGTATCTGACACATGTACTTTTAAAATTTAATTTGCATATATCATATATATCATATTAAAAAAAGAAGTTACTGCTACTTTGTTTATGCATATATATTTGAATTTCCTAACCAGTTAATATAATGAACTTTGAACTTTAATAAATTAAAATTGTTTCTTTGTAGTAAAATGTATCATGACTATGACATAATAAACTTTTGTTAAGTCAGTACAGTGTGTATATTTCCATGCCTCTGTCACTTCCTGTTGTAGGTCTGACTTATTAGATCACATGGCACATGATCACGGATTCAGCATCGGACTCACCAATAACTTAGGTAAGACAAAAGATATGCTATGATTCTGTTAAGAATTTATCTTTGATAATTTTGGTGAAGCTGTGTTTTCATGATAAATATATTTAAATAAAGAGCATTTCATTATAAGGATTTTAATTATCAATATGACATTTAATCAAGAGAAGGTTAAAAAATTGTGATTTGTTTTATTTGTAGTTTATATAGATGAGCTGCTGGGAAAGTTACAGGATAAGTTGAATAAGTAAGTTTTATATGACATCAATCAATGTGTTAAGTTAATACTTGAAAGCATTTATACTCTTTGTAATTGTCATCCAGACATGGCAGTGTCAATTGTAAGGCATTACTTTTTTATCCTTCCATTCCTGTTTTGTTAAAGTCAACTGTGAACACTTCTCAGAATTAAAAATTATAATTTATATAACCCTGTCATTCTTGTTTGCAATATACTTCCTGAATTAAAAGAATTTTGGTAATAGTGCCAATGCTGTTTGTTCTGGTTGGGTGGGATGTGGGTTCCTTCACTTCTGATCTGGATACCTATGGTATGCAGGGTGATTGAGCACCAGAGAAAATCAAAAGTGACATTTATTAAAAGTAAAGAGAATCAATTATCTGTGAAATAAAACCAATGGTGTTGTAGTCAGCATGTAACGTTTCATTGCAGCCTACAGTGTCTGTATTGTGAGAGAACCTTTCGTGATCGAGCCATACTGAAGGAACACATGAGAAAAAAACAACACAAGAAAGTCAATCCAAAGAATAAAGCTTATGACAAGTACTATATGATAAACTATCTGGTAAGTATATATATATATATATCTACAGATAATCTCCCCTTATATATTACTGATTGTATTACGTCATAATGTTGTTACCAAGACATTAAAGTGATCGCCTGAAGATAGCCGAGACACGGCTTGAAAACATTAGTGATAATCAAGTTTATTTGCCTTGTTTGCCTTTTATGTTTACATATTTAAATGATACACAATGTTCTCATCTAATTGAACTATTTACAGATATATACCCCAGACATATAACTCTAGCATCTGATTCAATGATATGATACCCTCATTGTTACACTGATTTTTATTAGAAGTGGATCAGTGTGTGCTTTTTTTGTTACATGAATTAAAATGTGTAGATGTAGACAGTTGATTAGACCATGTAGGAAAGACCACAATATCAAATTAATTTAATTATTATTTAGTTTTAATTTTTTGTAATGAATTTAAACTTTTACAATATAATCTGTCTGTTGATATTTTCAGGAAATGGGTAAGAATTGGGAATCTATCCAACAAGAAAATGACCGAGATATCGTCAGTGATGACAGTACAGAAACAGAGGAGTATGTAACTTCATTAATCAAGTTTCTAGTGTCTTTCCAAAGGATAGATTTTTATAACCATTCTTCTTCATCAATCAGTTAAAATTATGGTAATATCACGCTGTAAATAAAGCTATCTTTCAGAAAATTTAAATTTTTTCATAATCGATTTATCCAGAATTTCTGCTCCATTTGTTCTGGCAATTGGAATCAAATTTCTGCACAATATATATAAGTGGTCTGCAAACTGGAATGGTACTGTAAATACTTTTCTCTGTAAGGGGCTGCAATAGATCAGTCAATAGAATATCAAACCTTCATTCATTGATAAAATTCTTGTCAATATGGTTTGATTCTTACCCAGGTGGTGTTTCTTAGGAAAGTTTGATCACACTTCATCCTTTTTTTACCTTTGTCATGATACACTCCCGATTTCTTTAAATAACATACATGCAATATCCTCCTGCGTGACCTGTCTGTTCACAGGGAAATAAATCCAGCGAAAATTGTCACATAATAGCCGCCACATTTCATTAGAAATTAAATCATTATATGTTGACAGTGAGTGGGATGGATGGCAGGAGGAAGCTGGGTCTCAGGCTGTCTGTCTCTACTGTGTGTTCTCCTCCAATAATTCATCTAAGCTAAATGCACACATGCAGGTCAGTATTATCTCTGCAGCTCAACTTTAAGGCCTGTCTTCAATGCAAAGTACATCTTGTGAAGTACCTACATATATGTTTTCCTATGAATATCACTGTGTCTTATATTTTTCTGCTTCCCTGGTTTAACTTCTAGCTCCATTTACAGTTGACATTCAGGAGTAGGTTTTACAAGCATTTCCTAGTGGCATGCTGGAAATATCAGGCTGGAAAAAAGAATATGTAAAAATAAGTTTATAGGAAGTGTTAATAGAATTGAGGTTTTACTTTACATTCAATTATTATTTCCCATCATCAATATTGTTGGAAACCTCCAGTGTTTGGTTGATTGAAGCCTGTTGATTGCAAAGATAAATGGTCATTGTCCGTGAGCTGAAGTTGAAATAATTGTTTTTTTATAAATGTTTACAAAGGTTTGGGAAACATTGCTTAGGTAGAGGACTTACCTCCCTTCTGACATCATTATATGTTTCCACAGAAACTAGTAGTGGTTTAAACACTTTCTTGATGTATATATATATTTTTTTTCTGTTTTGCATATTTTCTCTGTTCAGAAGATCACAGAGCTGAGATAAGTCAGTGATCATCATAATTATGTGAAAAAGAGAAGTCTGGAAATACTTATATACACCAAATTACCACACAAGTAGAATTTATTATAATATTTATTCTTAATGTGTGTTTCATTTTCATATTTTGTCCAGAAGTATTCAAGTTAGGTTCGTTTGAAAACATTTTTTCTAACATAGAAAATCAACAATCTGAGAACCACTGACACCGTTTAATGATGTTGTTTCCTTTTTCTTTACTGGCTAAGGGAGATAACTCTTCATGGCTTCTACTGCCTTCAATATAGGGTTAATATATGTGGGCGTCACAGTAACTTGATGCTTTAGTGAACCCAGCCAATGTTTGTTACTCAGAATACAATGCTCACTGTTGTGTAAGTGAAATCTCATGAGCCGAATTTTCTTTTTTTTTGTGTTGTGTCATGATTACAATGTGTTTAGACTAACCGCAAACATTTCGGAGATTTGTTTTTTGTTATCAGGTAAAATGAAACTTTAAATATCTTTTACAAACACTAACAAAACTAGTCTCATAATTTTGCAATATTTTTTTTAATTATCATATGAGTCTAATAAAAAAAAATTAATGTACACTCAGAAAAACAAAAGGAACAATGAATAGATAAACAAACAATAGATAATTTGGAAAATACAATTTCTTTTATTTTTGCTTGAGAAGTTGTAAGAATAAATGATGTTAACCCGAGGGTAATATTAAATTATAATACATATAGCTTTCTGTATTGCAGGAACTTCATGACCTTGACCTTCATGACATCAAATTAAGGATGAATTTAGATTTCTATCAACAAGTGAAACTTATCAACTTTATCAGACGACAGGTAAATAGGTTTTCTCAACCAAATATTTATCCTTTGTATCAACTTTGACTAGAAATGCAAAATTGACTAAAATTTTCCATGCTTTTGTGGAGATGTAAAATATCAAACAAGCAAGCCCTGTTATTCATGTACTTGCTGTGATAGTTTTCCTACCATGTTGAAGGGCGAAAGTAAAATGGATGTGATGTAATTATTTCCTGTTCAACAGTTATCTCCCCTTGTAATATTGCTGTCTGTTACAATGACAGGAATTTGTTTGGTACTTGACTGTGACTTTCTGAGTCAATTTTACTTTACTTTACCCTGGTGCCATGATATTTATGTTGAAGGTCCATCTGAATACCTGTATTGGTTGTCAGTCTAAGTTTGATGACAAGCAGAAGTTGTTAGACCACATGCACCAACTAGGTCACACAAACCTAATTCCTGATGTAGCTATCTGGGACCAGCCGCAGTAAGTTTACAAACTAGGTCACACAAACCTAATTCCTGATGTAGCTATCTTGGATCAGCCGCAGTAAGTATACAAACTAGGTCACACAAACGTAATTCCTTATGCAGCTATCTGGGACCAGCCACAGTAAGTATACAAACTAGGTCACACAAACCTAATTCCTGATGTAGCTATCTGGGACCAGCCGCAGTAAGTATACAAACTGGGTCACACAAACCTAATTCCTGATGTAGCTACCTGGGACCAGCTGCAGTAAGTATACAAACTAGGTCACACAAACCTAATTCCTGATGCATCTGTCTTGAATCAGCCTAAAAGTAAACAGTGAGGTCACACAAACCTTATTTGTAATGTGACTGCCTGGGACCACATTTATTAGGTCACAGAAACCTAATTCCTGATGTAGCTATCTGGGACCAGCCACAGAAAGTATACAAACTAGGTCACACAAACCTAATTCCTGATGTATCTGTCTGGGATCAGTCTCAGTAAGCAACCAGAAATGCAATGAAAGCCTGGTTTGAGAAGTATATGTGAACTATCAGGTGATATTTTGAATTTCCAACAACTCAAACATCATACACTTCTTTAAGACCTGAAGTATACTTGGAAATCAGGGTTTGACAGTGATGTTTTTAACATGGATATAAATTGGATGCAGCAGTTGATCTTTACTTTTCATTTAACCCAATATTCTTTTTAAATGGAATAATATTTCTAATTTTGTCAATAACAGCTAATAAGGCTTCACTGGCCACCCCTTTTTTTTTTTAAAGAAAAGCCTGTTTGTGGTTAAAATAGTTTTGAAATACAGAACAATGAACTTTTCCCTGCATCATGATATGTAATACTGGTTTAGCTGCTCGTAGTTTTCTGTATGGTGTGTACTTTACTCAGGTCACCCACAAAACAGAAAATCACTTAGTTCTTGTCCATTTAACGTCAGTGCTCTACACAATTACACCAGTCCAATAACACACCACAACCAGCAATCCCAAGTCATATTCAACAACAAAAACCTTCAATTATTTTAACTTTAAAAAGTTTCCTATCAGAAATAAAAAAAAAACTCCCATGATATCCCATTACGTTGTCTTTGTCTGTTACCGAGACATATCACGCCAAATTAGGTTTACTTCTACCGAGGATTTAAATACGCCAACTGTCTTTTTAACCCTTACTTAAGTGTGATATTACCAGATAAACAACAAATCACTTTTCCATTTAATGGTTCTATACTTATATATAATGTTACTTATCTTCATTTTTCCTCAAAGTGGTCATTTCTCTTGATTATGCTGTAGCATCTTTTTTATCAATATCTATGTGATGTATCTAGATTAATCATTTTAAAGATCACACCTGTTGAAGTCTATTTTTTGTTTACTCTGTTTTTTGTCTAGTACAGGATATGCATTTCACGGGGGTTGGGGTGGGGTGAGGGGTGGGGGTGGGGGGGTTGGGGGAGTTGGAGAGGGGGTGTGGTCTCCATGTAGTGGCTGGTGATTTCCTCATTGAGCAAGGTGCATTCATTCTTCCAGAGCAAGTGAAGGTGGTATCTTGTGTTGTGTACTAGTGAATTTTAAGTCAAGTCTTTGTTTATCAATACAATTGTCACATCTTTATATTTCCTAAAGAAACTTCAAAGAGAAGGAGCCAACGTCAGGGTATTAAGTGGGTACTTCGCTGTGAGTATGGATACCAGAAGGTATGCAGGGCGATTAAACAAAAACTAAGAAGTATGTATGAAGAGGGTATTAATCACAACATACTCACGCGTTACCAATAAGAGAGTGTTAACTTTATTCGTTGACTAGTTTCGCCTCTGTCGCAGAGGCTTCTTCAGGATCTTTATATTTCCATGTAAAAGTCACATCTTTGTACATTCTCGGTAAAAAAAAACAAAAAAGAAAAAAAATGTATCCTTTTCTATGCAGTATATTGTCACGAGCTTCAGTGAAGGAAAGATGTCTATATTTGAATGTTAAGAAATTTGAAATCAGTTTCAAAAACATTTTAATGATATATTGGTCTTTACAGTTGAGTCACAATGTAAAGACATCCTCCTGCCTTCACTCTGTGTCACATGCTTTATTTCATTCCTCGTGCAATGTCACTGGAAATATTTCTCTACTATATATTTTCTTTAAACTGGGGTTGTCACTCAATAGTTGGATATTTGAGGCGAGATATATTCATCATTAATTATAAGCTGTATTTTTTTTAGTTTTTCTGGGTGGATAATTACGTGTGATCTATGACTCGATATTGACGAGCTAAGTATACAGTATAACATGCTATTCCGTGATAGCTGCCTTTCGAGATTGGAACAAAGAATCGGAAGTGTACAATTTAGCGAAGAGAAAGGCCATTCTAGAATGGTGCAATGAAGTAAGCTGGGTGGGGGACTTTGGCGTACCTGTCCAGGTAGATAAACCCACCCTATCATTACACGTGTGACAGCTCCCAGAAAGATACCCTACCTGTATGTCTCATTAACCTTGGCACTTATTTAAAGTCTTGTATAAAATAGGTGTGTAACATTTATAGTGAAAGTCCTCAGGTGTAGTAAATGTCTTCAAAATTTGATGTTCTGTTCTAAAGTTGTAGGAGATATCGGGTATGTTATACTGATTATCAAGTTTGGCGTTCTTTTGTAAAGATGTATTAGGAATTAACGTGATACGTCTTTTATGGTAATCTGCGTCTCCTGAATTGTGAAACAGCATTAGTAGTGGCCATCTCTAAGACAGATGAAGAGAAAACATGTTGCCTTAAGTACTTTAGGATAGATGGCCAATCTGTCCCCTAAATCACTGATTGGATAGTTGCCCAATCTGTTCCCTTTCTGTTTCCTACCCACTGTTAAGTGGGATAAATTGTCCCCAGAATTACTGACTGGATAGATGCTATTGGCACATTATTACGCATGATGTCAGATTTAAAAATATGTGTGAGTTATTTTATAGAATAACCCATCATCGAAAGGATTTATTTGATGTATTCACTTTCGGTATCAAAATTATAAAATTGATTTTTGAAAATTGAATACAAATTATCTACATGCAGTATTTTAGGGTGTCTAATGGTATTTACTGTATTCCAGATGGCTACAATTTTGTTACTCAGGGCATGATATATGACTCAAACACACAATAATTACTTCAAAAGCACCTTGACAAGTTTAAACCCTAATTATTAAACTGACCACAAGTCTTATCTACTAGTTTTATCACAGAAGTTTCACACAAATGAAACTGGTAATAAAGCTCTGGAATAATCGGGAAGATCTAGTACTGTCACGCATGACCCCCAGCTGCATTGTGGGAAAATAGGTACCAGTTCGATTATCACAAGGAAATGGAATGTCACAGTACTTTATACAAGAAATAGAGAGTTTCATTGCTTTATGTTACATAGATCTCAGCTTTAACTTTCTTGTGTTAAATTCAAAGCTGTTTAATGTAGAGGTGAACTGTTCCACAATCAATTGATTTTTATGTGCATAAGTTTGATGTATCTACATTTTAATGTGTGATATTGAGTCCATTTAGAATGACGGATCATTCCCAAGGATCCATTCTGATCCTGATGGAACAGTTCCTCGGAAATGGTGGAAATGATGCCATATTTGATGTTCTAGTTTCTGTGATGTAACATTAGAATAAACTTTTTCCTATACATTATGTGATTGATTTTCTTCTACAGGTATTGCTGTACAAATAATTTTAATAGGAATAATAAGTGAAAGTCTTGACAGTAAGGCAGTGTTGATCTTCTACACTGACAGATGATTAGATCTTGTAAACACCCAATTACCTTAACAACAAGTTTTTCTCTATCCTAACATCACTTAAATTTGTGGGTGAGGGTGATTTGTCTTAATGGATAATTCTGTTATATCACATCTAATTGTAAAAAGCAAAAAAATGTTCAAAGTTCATGGCTAATAAAATAAAACTGTTAAAGTTTAAAAAAATATCTGACAAAGAAAAATCTAATCAACTCAACATTATAAAAAATTTTGAGATGAGATAGATGTACAGCTATGGTTCTATAAGTAACCATTAACCTCCGTAGACACGTGGGCGGACATCCAGGAAATGGTCATTTATTTTTGAAAGTTTCATTTACAAAACTGGTCAGTTTCCAAGGGGAATATATTAACATAATTAGAAACCTGACAGTGATCTCCGACCGATGACATGCCCTGAAGCATTATGAGAGGAAGGAAGGACATGTTGATTATCATTACTGTGCGAGTACCGTTATCATGGGTCACCGTGTAAGGTCGTATTGGGGTCACTCAGTCGTGAACTTGGAGATGACAGTAAAATGGAAAGTTGCTCGGCCGTATAGGTATAAATCTTAGTGGGGATACTATGTGGAGGATGTACACAATAAGATCTATCGTGCCCTGAAACATTTAAACTGATCAGGCAGGTATCCGTGTTCACTGGTTTGTGACTTTGTAGTGGGGAGGTGAGTTCCCAGGAGTATACATGTAGGGAAATTGCTAATGTCAAAAATCATCTCTCAGATTCAATCTACATTACTGATAGATATCTTTTACTCAAGTTTAAATTTTTTTTGGTGATAATCCAGAAAGTCTTGTCCTACAGATAGACAAGGGATGAAGGTATTGGGGTGCTGTAGAGGGAGGATGAGAGTTTTAGGGAAGGAGGGTGGGTTTCTGAATCTGAAATATAGTGACACATTTGATGAACATTATAGTATCAAGGATTGTCACCGTCTGCTCTCTAAGTGTCAAATATTTCTAATCTGGAATTTTTCCTGGTTAAAATCAGCCAACCATCACTATGGACTGAGCAGAGTGCTGGTTAGGTAATGTGTTGGAAAATTGTTAGTGTTATGGGTGTAAACAGTATAAGTCAAAGTGTGTTCCGGTGAAACAGATGTGTTTCTAGGTCATCTCCAAGACAAATGTCCACATTTTCTGGTCCTTCTCCTGTCTTTACTAACTTACCAGCTTGGTTAATGGTGATATTTCCAAATAAATAAGGAAAAAATTATTCACAGTTGAACAAATACTCTCACAGTACTTCTTCTAAAAAACTTCTGCCACACATACATATAAATGTAGATTTCTGTTACATAAGATGACAGATCATTTGTAACCTATGTCTGGTATACTGAGATACACTCTCACCGCCACATACACGTTCTCTTCACTGCTACAAGTTATAGGTCACTTTTATTATTGTAAACATCCAGTAATAAGCCCAGTGGGTCAACACACAAATTCTTACCCAAATTCAGGAATGGGCTTATTTTAGGACAATAAGCCCAGAGAGTCAACTTACAAGTTCTTACCCAAAGTCAGGGATGGGAGGGGGTTGGGGGGATTACACGACTAATTAGTCAAACGGGTCAACATAAAATTCTTACCTAAAATTAGGGATGGGCTTATTAAAGGACAATAAGTCCAGAGATTCAACTTACAAGTTCTTACCCAAAGTCAGGGGGTGGGGTGATTACCATATAATAAGTCGAAAGGGTCAACATAACATTCTTATACAAAGCCAGGGATGAGTTTATCATAGGATAAAAAGCACAGGCAGCCAAGACAAATTATTACAAGACATTAGGTCCATGGGGTCAACATACCAATTCTATCCCAAGGTCAGAAGGTGGTCTTATTTCAGGACAATGAAACACCATTGATTTGTAATTTTACTGATCATCAAAGGCTCTTGGTAGGATAATCATCAGACTTGTACCTATAACAGGATAGATTTTACTTTACTTCATATTTCATAAATTATTTTGATTTAGTTGAAAAAATCTTGATGGCCACAGAATATATGTTTTGTGGGTTCCAGATGTCTTTAAAGTTATTCTTTACTGTTCTTTAAGATAAGGGCTTCATTATCTGGGCCATTATAGCAATGACCTTGACCTTAGAGGCAAATTTAAAAAGTGTGGCATGGCGCTCTCCACCCAAATGTGGCTTGTGTTTCTGTGGACAAACGTACCAGTCTGGTGCTGACATGGTTTTATCCTTGAGCCAGACACTTCAACCTTATTGCTCTAGATAACATATAAAGGCCTCTTCTTTGTTGATCATTGAGGAAGCCACCTTGTGCAAAGAGACTCCACCTCAAAATGACACTGGCTGTCAGGGTGATAGAGCTCGCAAACAAAATTTGGAAATATTAGCAAGGCCCCAGGTATACTGCAAAGTAAGGTCTTTTTATTCATCAATATGTATCATTATAATACATTAATTGAAATACTATATAATTTATAAAATACCAATAAATAACCACAATTTTTGAACCTGTGAAATTTAAAATGATTACCATGAAATGGAATACCAAACTGATAGATATTTAAAACTACTTAAAAAAAATACTTGTGACGGTGAACGATTAAAATTTTTTTATATATAGGTTAGTGTATATATGCTGAAAAGTAAGAATTTGTATAGTAAGCATTGTATGAATATTAAGTAGGTACATGTCTACCTGAATATCTATATAGAAGGTCACCTTAAACTTAACAAGGTTTTTTCCCATTTGATGACAATTTAAGATTACGATATTTTATGGGACATTTCAATTTGATGAAATCAAGACAGAGACTTTACTCTAAAATATATTTTAATCTCATCATCATCATGATCAGAAGGAGAAGAAAACTAAACACTTGCTGTGTCTAGATGTGCTGTCTGTATCGACCCAATCTACCTAATTGGTTTGGAGTTATACATCCGTTTCCATGGAAATTACATAAACACACTTTTAATGGACAAGTGTCGTATTGTACTTGTACAATGATAAGCCACTGAAATGTTAAATTTTCATTTAGAATTTTTTTTCTTTGATAGAAAAACTTATGAGCTAACTGCATTCATCATATATGAAGCAAATTCTTAACAGACGACTGGTATTTTCAAATAACTTTCCATCTGATCTTTATCACTTTCATTCTTAAGGAAATTATTTACTGTCAACAAAATGTGTTTTACAGTATATCAAATTTGCAATTAGATTCAGTGTTCAAAATTGTTAGTTCAAAATCTTTTTTCCCCAAACAATTTGTAGGAATTTTGTGAAGCTGAACATTACAGAGAATTTAAATATAGAAAAATGATTGCCAGTAAAGTCTGACAGCTCTTGGTGCAATGAAATAGTCATCAATCTGACAGTTCTATGGTAGGGTGAAATGGTCGTCAATCTGACAGTTCTATGGTAGGGTGAAATGGTTATTGATCTGACAGTTCTTAGTAGGGTGAAATAGTCATTGATCTGACAGTTCTATGGTAGGGTGAAATGGTCATTGATCTGACAGTTCTATGGTAGGGTGAAATGGTCATAAATCTGACAGTTCTATGGTAGGGTGAAATGGTTATTGATCTGACAGTTCTATGGTTGGGTGAAATAGTCATCAATCTAACAGTTCTATGGTAGGGTGAAATGGTCATTGATCTGACAGTTCTATGGTTGGGTGAAATGGTCATTGATCTGACAGTTCTATGGTAGGGTGAAATGGTCATCAATCTGACAGTTCTATAGTAGTGTAAAATGGTCATGAAAACATTGAGAGAGTAGGAAAAGAGTGACTTTGGGGTTGTATATCCCAATTCAAATGATCAGATAATAGGAAGACCCTGACCTGAAGAGACAGTAGGATAGTGACACAAACAAATGGAGAATAAGTCTGTTTTATCTGAGTTATGTGACGACTGTGTATGTTGACAGGTAGAGATGTCAGGGTACAGATAGAAGAGAATTTCGGTGCCAGGTTAAAAAAAATATATATATCCCAGAAGGTCAATCTCTCACCTGAGTAACTCCCCCCTAATTTACCTGTCCTCGCCTAATTAATTGAGAAAGATGGTAGCAGTCAGAGAACAGCTACAGATGCTATCCATTCCTTGGAAAAGTCCTATCGTAACTTTACCCGAATCTGATAAAACATTCCTTCAGGAATTTTAAAAGTCTGTTCGTTCTGCTGTCTAGTTCTAAAGTTTACTGTTACAGCCAAATGTAAAACTTCTATTTCAGCAGATACGCCGAAGTAGAAAGCGTAACAACGACAACAGTAAGATAAGATTTTAACGAGAGGATATTGTAATGTATATTGTGATACACAATTCGGGTGAATTTTACCGAGAAACATTATACAAATCAGATTGTTTTATTTTCATGTATTGCTTACCCTTCAACCAAAGTGTTGTTTTTCATTCATTTTCTTTGTGCCTTTAAAATGTTTAAAAGTCAATTCAACGAAACCATTGTCCTTTGTAAAGTTCCCTTTGTTTCGTTAACATTGAAAGCTATTTCTCTGAATTCAATATTTTAATTTGACTTGGGTGGACATTGTTGTTCTGCAGAGCTGTGTCCATGGAGAATGGAGAAGATAGCTGTCGAGGACAGATTACGAACCTTTGTTTAAGACAATACTCATCTGATTGTTAAGTCTCCTAAACTTAATCTGCTTTATTTTCGCTTTTCTTTATAAAAAAAAACAATTTTTTCATGGTAGAATATGTTGTTGTATTAGCTATAGATTTATGAGATTTTTATCGCCCCTACAGAATTCAGTATAAAGCTAAGAGACACCATCATCACTGACTGACAATCTTTTAATCTAAAGTGATGTTTGAAATATTTCTCAGTTACATGACAAAGTGAAACGATATTAATCACCATCTTAGCTCATTCATTGGATTTGTATATGTTAGAATGTCAGTTATTGGTACGTTGCTAGTAGTTATAAAACAAATACTTGTTGACTTTCTTTTTTTAGATAATTTTTGTTTTATTTTTTTTTTTTCACGATCAAACTATGATTCGTCTTTACTCATGGGTAATAAGGATGATTTTTTATATTTTTCTTTTCTCGTGTGAGACTCTTGGACATAATCGTATAAGTGGGTGCTGATACATGCACATACTGATGATTACAATGTAAAGGATAATGGGGTATTTAGTGATCCCTGTGGTAAAGGTTTTGGTTTTTGATGCCACGTCATTTATTTTTGGGTGAGATGGGGGAACTTGATGGAGTGGAGATGAGGACATATTATGTCATCCATGTCTGTCGGTCGGGCAACATCACATATTGAGAACCTCTCAGCAAATTTTGTTCACCTTTATACCGTAGTGTCATATCAAGTTCCACACCTTATATGATGGTGGTCATCTGTCAAGATTAAAGGGTCAAAGGTCACATTTGACAACTTGTGCACAGTCATCAATCAGTGATCCTTTAATACATTGGAAGCAGGCCGAGGAACATTCAGGACTTTCAGACATTTTTGGGGGATTTTTTTTAACACGGCAGTGCCAAGATAGAAAAACTTTTGTAAAAAAGAGACAGTTTTTTTTTAATAATTAGGTGTGTGGTAATGTTACGGTCTTATCCACTCTTAAGATGCAGAACATTAAAAATAGAAGTGGAAAATAGGTCATGTCTTGATAGATGTAGATTCTACTTTACATGCCGAAACAACATAAAAGTCTGACCTGTTTAGATGCTGTCGTTGGAATGTGTAGACTATGTAAATTTTTAACCTTATACCAACAAAAGTACAAAATCATGCGTCTTTCAGAAAAAAATGGGAGGACAAAAACTCCATGTATGTACCAGTCTCCCTGAAGGAATTTCTCGGGAACTGCTAAACCTACAACCGAACAATCATCAGGAGTTTATGCCTTGAATATCCTTTTAATTTGATTTGTATGAAATTAATGCCCTACGGTTCAGCCTGAAGAGTCGGAACATTTATAGCCACACAGCATTGTTATGTCCTCAATGTACATGCATAAGTTTACAAGGTTAGATTGTACAACCAATTTTTTTTCAATTAATTTCAAATTTCAAATGGTAATTTTTGATATGCTGTAAAAGTTGATATGGCTGAAGTAAGGGCAAATATAGAACTCCCTTGTGACAGTAAAGGCGAACCCTGTAATCCCTGTGGGGTCATAGCTAATCATTTGTCAAAAACGCAATCCACAAGGCCAAGGATCACCGTGATTATGTGATCAGTTTCATCTCAGAATTCAGGTGTTATATTTATTTTTTTAGCTTATTTGCATTTTTACGAAGACTTCTTATTAAATTTTTATGGTGTACATTAGTGATATAAAAGCTTGGTATAAAATTTCAAGAGTTGAATATCTTGTTTGTTAATTTCCTGTCTAAGACGTTTATACACCGGGGATTGTATTAGAGAGGAGCACTGGGTACGGATGTCAGGGTTTACGTTTGTGTGATCAGAGATGGAATGTTGTGTCACTGATGGGCACATTATATATAGTGTACATAATGAGGGCCCCACTATTGTATACATAATGGAGGCCCACCAAGGACAAGGAGCCCATTATGGTCAACCTAATAAGGGTCCTTCATGCTACATAGAATGATGGTCCACCATGGTCAATGTACACACCTCCCTGGTCAATGTACACACCTCCCTGGTCAATGTACATACCTCCCTGGTCAATGTACACACCTCCCTTGGTCAATGTACACACCTCCCTGGTCATTGTACATACCTCCCTGGTCAATGTACACACCTCCCTGGTCAATGTACACACCTCCCTTGGTCAATGTACATACCTCCCTGGTCAATGTACATACCTCCCTGGTCAATGTACATACCTCCCTGGTCAATGTACACACCTCCCTGGTCAATGTACACACCTTTCTGGTCAATGTACACACCTCCCTTGGTCAATGTACACACCTTTCTGGTCAATGTACATACCTCCCTGGTCAATGTACACACCTCCCTTGGTCAATGTACGCACCTTTCTGGTCGATGTACACACCTCCCTTGGTCAATGTACACACCTTTCTGGTCAATGTACACACCTTCCTTGGTCAATGTACACACCTTTCTGGTCAATGTACACACCTCTCTGGTCAATGTACACACCTCCCTGGTCAATGTACACATCTCCCCGATCATTGTACAAACCTCCCTGGTCATTGTACATACCTCCCTGGTCAATGTACACACCTCCCTGGTCAATGTACACACCTCCCTGGTCAATGTACACACCTCCCTGGTCATTGTACACACCTCCTTGGTCAATGTACACACCTCCCTGGTCATTATACACACCTCCCTGGTCATTGTACACACCTCCCTGGTCATTGTACACACCTCCCTGGTCAATGTACACACCTCCCTGGTCAATGTACACACCTCCCTTGGTCAATGTACACACCTTTCTGGTCAATGTACACACCTCCCTGGTCATTGTACACACCTCCCTTGGTCAATGTACACACCTTTCTGGTCAATGTACACACCTCCCTTGGTCAATGTACACACCTTTCTGGTCAATGTACACACCTCTCTGGTCAATGTACACACCTCCCTGTTCATTGTACACACCTCCCTGGTCAATGTACACACCAACTTGGTCAATGTACACACCTCCCTGGTCAATGTACACACCTCCCTGATCATTGTACAAACCTCCCTGGTCATTGTACATACCTCCCTGGTCAATGTACACACCTCCCTGGTCAATGTACACACCTCCCTGGTCAATGTACACACCTCCCTGGTCAATGTACACACCTCCCTGGTACACACCTCCCTGGTCATTATACACACCTCCCTGGTCAATGTACACACCTCCCTGGTCAATGTACAAACCTCCCTGGTCAATGTACACACCTCCCTGGTCATTGTACACACCTCCCTTGGTCAATGTACAAACCTCCCTGGTCAGTGTACATATCTCCCTGATCATTGTACATACCTCCCTGGTCAATGTACAAACCTCCCTGATCAATGTACACGCCTCCCTGGTCATTGTACATACCTCCCTGGTCATTGTACAAACCTCCCTGGTCATTGTACATACCTCCCTGGTCATTGTACACACCTCCCTGGTCAATGTACATATCTCCCTGATCATTGTACATACCTCCCTGGTCATTGTTCACACCTCCCTGGTCAATGTACACACTTTCCTGGTCATTGTACATACCTCCCTGGTCATTGTACACACCTCCCTGGTCAATGTACACACCTCCCTGGTCATTGTACACATTTCCCTTGTCTATGTACACACCTCCCTGGTCAATGTACACACCTCCCTGGTCAATGTACACAACTCCCTGGTCATTGTACACACCTCCCTGGTCAATGTACACACCTCCCTGGTCAATGTACACACCTCCCTGGTCATTGTACACACCTCCCTGGTCAATGTACACACCTCCCTGTTCAATGTACAAACCTCCCTGGTCAATGTACACACCTCCCTGGTCAATGTACAAACCTCCCTGGTCAATGTACACACCTCCCTTGGTCAATGTACACACCTCCCTGGTCAATGTACACACCTCCCTTGGTCAATGTACACACCTCCCTGGTCAATGTACCTACCTCTCTGGTCATAATACTTACTGTGTTATATTTAAGTCTGTTGTTTTTATGCATAATATTTGTTTTACTGTAGTTTTTGCTCCTTCCCGTACCTATAATTTGTAAAAGACCCCTCAAAATCTCACACAGGTTATGCTGTGTGAAAAGAGTGTTCTACAACAGATAGTGACTAATGTGAATTTTAGAGGTTCTAAAAAAGTTACATTCAGTGACCTATGTTGGACAGGATGGCAGATATATTTCATGAGCACCAGAAAGAGTAATCTTTTAAAATTACCTAAACTTTTTGTTGCAGCCATTTCAGTTTCTAGGCCAGTAATCAAATTTGGGCTGGTAGATGATGCCTTTGATTTGACCTGACCTTGACCTACAAATCATTTGCATATTCATCAAATTTGATAAAGAAACTAGTGGCAGTCCCAGGTTGCTCAGGTGTATACTGGGAGGACACTGCCACTCATAAAGACGTCGTAAAGTTTGAATTAAATAGGATCAGTTTAGATGTTGTGATAGTGGGACAGCCTGGGCTGATAGGTGTCTGGGGGGAGATTTATTTATCAATAGACATGAATATATATGTGATAAATAAAAAGATTTGATTTTCAAATTATGGATGAAATATGATGCTATGGAGTTCGACACTTGACTTCCTCTGCTAGTTCTAACTGACACAGGGATGGCTTCTCACCGTGATACAGATCTGAGCCAGTGTGATCGTGTCGCAGGCCATTAAGTCAGACGGTTTCACTTGGGCAGATTTTCTATGAAGAAGGACGAAGCAAAGCCGATCCTTTGAGTAGATGTGTATTATCGGTGCACCTGTATAACACGCTACTGATTGTCGCGAGTAATTATAGACTCTCAACATCACATTAGCCCTGCATGGTGGCAATGAAGCAGGTAACCGTGGGATACGACCAATGAAAAGGGACAACAATACCTCCAATGGCTCTTAATATTTACCCATGGCTGTTTTTATGGTCGATAGTCAATCATCGTTTTATTACACATTTGGTGCCAATTGAAGTGTTTTGAGGACAATTATAGTTATTGAGTATAGGATTTCACTAATATGTGTATTTATCATTCTGTCGTTAGAAGTTTGTGATGTTAGTGAAATGTGCTGGATGTAATGGATACAAACAGACAAAAGTACAACACCAGCTGTCTCCTCACACCAGATGTTCCTGCTGTCTCCTCACCCTGCCCCACAAGAATGACACTGCTGTCTCCTCACCCCATCCACAGTATGTTCCTGCTGTCTCCTCACCCCAGTATGTTACTGCTGTCTCCTCACCCCAGTATGTTCTTGCTGTCTCCTTACCCCGACCCCAGTATGTTACTGCTGTCTCCATACCCCAGTATGTTACTGCTGTCTTCTCACCCCAGTATGTTCCTGCTGTCTCCTCACCCCGGTATGTTACAGCTTTCTCCTCACCCCAGTATGTTCCTGCTGTCTCCTTATCCCGGTATGTTACAGCTTTCTCCTCACCCCAGTATGTTCCTGCTGTCTCCTCACCCCAGTATGTTTCTGCTGTCTCCTCAACACACCCCCAGTATGTTACTGCTGTCTCCTCCCTCCAGTATGGTACTGCTGTCTCCTCACCCCAGTATGTTCCTGCTGTCTCCTCACCCCAGTATGTTCCTGCTGTCTCCTCACCCCAGTATGTTACAGCTGTCTCCCCACCCCAGTATGTTCCTGCTGTCTCCTCACCCCAGTATGTTCCTGCTGTCTCCTCACCCCAGTATGTTACAGCTGTCTCCCCACCCCAGTATGTTCCTGCTGTCTCCTCACCCCAGTATGTTCCTGCTGTCTCCACACCCCAGTATGTTATTACTATTTCCTCACCCCCACCCCAGTATGTTACTGCTGTCTCCTCACCACACCCTAAGTATGTTACTGCTGTCTCCATACCCCAGTATGTTACTGCTGTCTCCTCACCACACCCTCAGTATGTTACTGCTGTCTCCATACCCCAGTATGTTACTGCTGTCTCCTCACCACTCCCCCAGTATGTTACTGCTGTCTCCTTACCACACCCCCAGTATGTTACTGCTGTCTCCATACCCCAGTATGTTACTGCTGTCTCCATACCCCAGTATGTTACTGCTGTCTCCTCACCACACCCCCAGTATGTTACTGCTGTCTCCATACCCCAGTATGTTACTGCTGTCTCCTCACCACACCCCCAGTATGTTACTGCTGTCTCCTCCCTCCATTATGGTACTGCTGTCTCCTCACCCCCACTATGTTACTGCTGTCTCCTCCCTCCAGTATGGTACTGCTGTCTCCTCACCCCAGTATGTTACTGCTGTCTCCTCACCCCACCCCAGTATGTTACTGCTGTCTCTTCACCCCACCCCTAGTATGTAATTGCTGTCTCCTTACCCTACCCTAAGTATGTTATTACTGTCTCCTCACCACACCCCAGAATGCCACTGCTGTCTTTCCACACCTCCCTCAGAATGCCACTACTGTCTCTCCACACCACTCTCAGAATGTTACTGATGTCTCTCCACACCACACCCAGAATGTCACTTCTGTCTTCCCACACCACCTCCAGAATGTCACTGCTGTCTCTCCACACCACCCCCAGAATGCCACTTTGTCCTTCCACCCCACCCCCAGTATGTCATTTTGTCTTCCCACTCCACCCCCAGAATGTTACTGCTGTCAATTTAATTTGTTTATCATTTAATGTTAAGTTTTTGGAACCACTTTTGCAGACACAAAAGAGGATCTAGATCAGTTACCATGAATTTCATCTGTAGATCCCCATCTGATTTTTTTTTATTTTCTGGGTGTAGTGCTGCACTGAAGTACAACACACACTCTCAGGGCTGGTTTGTCAGGAGAGATATCACCAGAGTTGACACAAAGTTGTAAAATTTGACCAAACTAATCCCTAAATTGATCAGACAACACGCAGATTGTATAACGTTAATGTGACGTAAAGTGTAAGGTAAGAATAATTATTTGCACACCTGTACCAGACAAAGTAACAACTTAAAGACAACCCAGGCGAGAACTCACAGGAAGACGTAGGACAGCCGCTGGCCACAAAGTTGATGAGCAGGCCCAGTAGGGGCACCGCTCGCTTCAGAGGAAGTGTATATTAATTCGTGTCATTGAACACAGCAGGGCCACCATGAGGTCCCTTGTCATCAGACAAAATTAAGTAGGGTTCTGATTTCAAAGTCGACCATTTATCATCGCTATGTATACTGTCTCTTTAAATCCGTTCCAAATTCAAGAGATTTGTATACTTTCCCCAGATCTGTTTTCAAGATAGGATTTCATGATAGGAAATTTTTTTCTTTTGATAAAGTAACATTTGGGTAATTTATATGAGGGTGTTTTTGTGTGCGAAATCTGACGACCAGTTATCTGTAAGGGTTAGATATAACACTGGGAGGGGTAGGGGGCGGACATATTCACACTGTAATGGTCACTAGGTCACTTACACTACAGCAATCAGCAGACAGCCAAGGTCTGGTGGAACACTCACAAATTAAAAACTGACCAATCATTTCTAGTGGACTTAAGTTTGGATGAAACTTATACCTTTTCATCAACATGACATCCCTCCAAGGTTAGTCTGAATGCAGTGGCCTTATGATATAAAGTTTTCATCCCTGAAGAAATCCTATAGGTTTAGCTGGTTCATATTTATTTTAATGATGTATGCATTCCATTTCATACTTTTAATATAGGATGAAAATGTTCTGTGGTAGTTTTGCCCCAGACTACTGCTACATATGTCTCTGATTTGAAATCTTAAGGCTTGTGTAATAGGAAGGAATAATAATAAAAAAAAATGCTGTGCTGTCACTGGGGTTTGAATTAGTAACCCTTCAGTCTCTAGCCAGACATCATATCACTCAATGAAAGGAAAATTCTCACTAGACTAGGATTGTAAACAAACCTTTACCCTCATTTACTGCCAATGAGATTTCTTGATATTTAATGTCTCAAATGATTATTAACCTTGTTGTTGGATGTCCAAAGCAAGACGCTTCAATGTTTGAATTTTTTTTTTAATTTTAATTTTAAGCTTGAATTTTATATCTCCAACTTAATTTTTTCTTTTTTTTTTTTTTTTCGAAATGTTTTTAATTTAAATATGTAATGTGTGAAATGACAAATCTTTATAGTTTTTATCTTTTGTTTAATCATGGATGTTTGGTTTTTAAGAGTTTTAGATGTCTCATTACTGGGTATTTGGTTTTAAGTGACTTCATCTAAAATCTTTAACATGAGATCTTTCTAAAGTTTTGTTTGGTGTTTAAATCATTGGATCTCGAGTCCTTCATGTTAATTATTTATGTAAGCTGTGTGATATATTCCAAGCTTTGTGAATATTTTCTATGATACCTAGTAACATCTAATCTGTTCCTATTGTATTCCTTCAGGTATTTCTTCCCTACCTACGAGAATGACAACCTACTGTGTCAGCTCCAGGATGATGAGGAAGATCAGACAGCTGGAAATGTGACATGTTGCCAGGGCAATGTGACTGTTATAGCAGAGGATGTGCCTGACGTTGGACAGACTATTTTGTCCGAAGAACGGGTCAGACGAGACATCATTTCCTAGCAGTATCTACATGTTATAGCAGAGGATGTGCCTGACGTTGGACAGACTATTTTGTCCGAAGAACGGGTCAGACGAGACATCATTTCCTAGCAGTATCTACATGTTATAGCAGAGGATGTGCCTGACGTTGGACAGACTATTTTGTCCTAGCAGTCATTTCCTAGCAGTATCTACATGTTATAGCAGAGGATGTGCCTGGTGCTGGACAAATGTTATTTGAATTGTTGTTATTTATTAAATAAATCTATATGATTATAGAACTTTGTTTGTTATATATGTTGACCCAATTATGAACATATGATATTTTTCCTTGCAAGTACCAGTTTATAGTCAGGATATGCATTTGCCCTATCTGAGTTGAATTATACAACTTTTGAAGAAAGTTTTATCACCAGAGAATTGATCTCCAAAGTCATTTTCTTAAATAATGTCTATCTTCTGTATTCTTTATCATCAGTAATGCTCCAAAGGCAGAATTGTTAGTGAAATTTAAAGAACCCCTCCAAATGTATCCTGTATACTTCATCATCACTCTCTGCATCTTAGAACATTTGTGAAAAATTGAAGGTTCCATGAGCATACCTTGTGGATAAGATGTGAAGTCTAGTTTGACTTTTGATAGACATCAAAAAAATCTTGAGGTCGCATAATGGTATGTTGTAATGGCTTTGAAGTTGGGTGTCGCTCCTTTGTAATCTTCAATGGGGTGTATCATTTTGTGATTGGGCAGGTTTTTTCTCCTGAAACTCTCTCTAGACCAATCAAAATACTTCACTTGTGCCTTCAACTCTACTATGAAATGTTCCAGGGGTGCAGATAGCAAAAAAAGAGCGAAACACAGGGAGTATAGTGGATACCCCAAAGGACAAAGAATCGTACCGTTCATTGCCTATGTAAGAAAGTCACACAGTGGTACAAGTATATGGCTGTGTGCTATTTTTTTGTATATCTTTTGTTAACAGCAGAACAGATTCTAAAAATAGAATTTTTTTGCAGTGTTAATACAAAGACTGTTCTTATCAAAGGTTTTATTATTTGTATGTTTGAGAAAAGAGCAAATTCGCAGAAATAAGATACATGGAAAAAGATTATGTATAGAAAATTATGGTCTGTTTATCATTTCTGCTAAAAATATATCCTTTTTGCTGCAAACTTTGATTAAACAGTGACATATTCAACCTTAAAAATTGACAAGATTTATCGTATTCGGGACAGGTATCTCAGCCATAATTCATGACTACCAAGACAGACAAACAAATTGGGAAATGATTTTTGATAATATGAGTCGTATATATATATATTTACTTCCTGATCTGAATGTTGAAAATATCAATAGAATATTCTGTTACCATGTGTTAATAAGGGATGCTATTTCAACTTTCTTCTTTAGTTAAAATTTCCTGGTTTCCCTCTTTGAGGACACGACATTATATGTATTGACCTAGATTTATGTTTTGGATGTTGTCGATGAAGCAGAAGTTCTATATATAACATAGTCTTATTTACATCGTCTGATAACCTCATATAAATTTTTGTTCATGTATTGCTCCAGGCTTGCCATATTTAGTTGGAACCATTGTGATAAACACATTTTATTTTGCATTGTCTTACAACAGCCACATCGTCATTGAAATAACACAACAATGTCTGCAATAATTCCCCATTGTTCATACTATCACTAACAATAGACAAAACAAACCATACAGATAAATTGCATTTTTTTTTTTTTTTTTAGTTGGGCATGATCCTCTCTGTTTTGATAAGGCTGAATTAACATTTGAAATCTTGCCCATGGACATTTCAAATCGTTAAAAAAGCAGTAAATCTATTTGGAAATTGATCAGATATTTTGCGTTTGACAGGTTGGTTCGCGTACGCCTCACTATCTACCATACACTGTAGTGTACGTATTGTAACATTGAATGACAGAAATAAAATGATTGGGTTTTGGATAAAAACAATTGGTCACGGTGTGTCGGTGACTACTGGCTGGAGGGAGTTCATGCAAACCATGTTAACAGGTATGATCATAGATTGACGAATGAATCACGGCTGTACCAGTACACAGAAACTACATCACTTTCCTAAAATATTCCAACACTTTGATGTGTCAGAAAGTAACAGACAAGGAATTCAACATTGTATTTGTCCCCCAAGCAAAATTGAAGTGGTACCATGCATTGTTACAGATATGTGGTTAAATTTCGTGTTGACATCATCAATCAGCAGAGCAACACATTTTTTTAAGCTAGCCATATCATGGAAATCAAGAATGAATCAAATGCATTGTTTTAAATTAAACAGAAGACTTAGCTTTGATGTACAGCAGCCATGCATGGCAATTACAACTTAAAGAAACTTATTTTATTCGAGGCAACTATTGTATCAAAGGTCAAAGGTCAAAGTTCAAGTATTTGTTTTCTCCTGGAGATTTGAATTTGCACGTAGGTCAAAACAGCTAAGAGCGAATGCAGTTCCTGGCTGCCTGGTCTCTGTTAAGAGGTATCTTATCTGTAACAGAAATAATTGAAGACCTTATTTTTTTTAATTTTGAAGAAATATATATTATGCTACATACGATACCTTAAAATAAAAAACCTTAGATCTAAATTAAGTATTGAATAAAGAACATCCAATATCATCCATAGTTACAAATCATATCATCATTGTTTAATATTCTCAGTGTGTTATATGATTAACTTTCTTGTATTTGTGTAGAATTAATCTACCCAATATTTATTTTCGAGTCATGCAAGGCTAACACGCAGATTCAAAGACCTGTAAATCACTTATCGTTAATTAGTGGTCGTTGGGATTGTAAGAAGTGGTCGTAATACGGAATAGCGGGGTGGTCGTAATTTTGAGGTGGTCGTTAGGTGAGGTTTCACTGTATTCCTGTTTATGACAGTTCCAAATCAGTAAAGCAACTTAATGCCAACCTCGATATTGTTTCATCGGCACTGTTTCCAGCGCGTGTTCAACACATTACGTTTAAAACATTACCGAGGCACACGGTACCGACTTTAAATATCGACATCAAAAGATATTGTATCAGATACCAACAGTTAGAAACATGAAAAATTAAGTTTAAATATTCAGAGATAGAACTGGATGGTAAAATAAATCAATAAATCATTTGATCACTGAAGGTTCAAGCATTGCCTTCAGCAAGGACGTCAGAGATTAGTAGCTCTTTGGTATAAGTTCAGGATATACATGTAGTAGAATTAGAAAATATAATTTAATCTTTAAAAAATAGAAAATTACACCACAGCGAGTCTGATCAATAAAATGAAGATAACTTCCAAAATGGTTTGTGAGCAAAGACGTAATTTTTATACCGTGCACACTTTGTTGTTAGAGACTTTCATATTGTATACACAAGTTATGCGTGTTGCCTTTTTTGTTTTTTGTTGGTTTTTTTTTTTTTTTTTTACCAAAACTGCACACTAGTTATTCTGATGTTCTATGGACTTTTAAAAAAGGTCTTGCGTCGATGAACGTCAGAATAATTCAGACCAGCGTAACCGTTTTTTTTAACCCAACCAGTCAGATTGGGTCAGGGACAAATACATGCATCCCGAGACCAGGATTTGTCTCGTGACTTTCCAGTAAGTTTGCTGACGATGTACCACATTCGTATCTTCTGCATCTTGAACAAAATGTCAGACGACCAAGCAGTACAATGCATGCAATTCGTGGAAAAAGAAATGTGGAAGAAAACCGACATACAGTCGACTCTCGATAATCCGGACACATTGGTCCCCAGCAGTATTTGTCCGGATTGTGAATCTTCCGGATTGCTGGAACATGACTTTGATAACCGTCGAACTTGTCATTACCATCCAGAGGTTATTAAAATAGTTCTTCTTCTCCACCCCGTCACCTATGATTTAGAAGGTGACAAATTCAGTCGTATCTTGTGACGTGTCCATTGAGTATCGATATTTCACTTGACATAATACAGATTTGAAAACGGTGAAACAAAAGCAGACACCAGAAGCAATATATACGAAACTCATATTTTAACTAGTTGACACTTCATGGTCATAATATTTTACTATTATACACGTATCTTAATCATAGCAGGTGATATTATTATGGAAGATATTTGACAACACAGGTGTATCGCAACTGACATATTTCGAATCACAAGTTTTATAACTAGTTTGACATAACCGTCAGTAGATACGATATTGTAATACTTAATTTCATTTTTTTTCTTCTAATTTTCCCAGAGTAATGTTAAATGTTTGGTCAGTTACAAGAATATAACCATTTATTTGTGCTATGACACATGGATTTGATGGGTTCTAGGTTGCCTGCGCGTTAATGAAACTCATTTTTCTCTCCCTGTGACATCTTGTTCATCTGGAAAATTGGTTGTCAAGGTGGAAGATTTTTGTTTTGTTTCGCCAGCGATGTGTCAGTTATATAATGTAATAATTCAATTTCCCATACCTGTACAAGTAACGATATATAAATTGTAGCAACTCCTTGCTTCCCGACATCTCATTCAAGCGGATAATTGTTCATCGAACCATGAATAAGACTTTGTTTCCTCAATGATGTCAATGTGGTATTTCTAGCTCCTTGTCAACAAGCTCTAGACTATCTATAGGTGTTGTCATTCATCACAAGGGGCTGATCCACTGATACGGACTAATGATATCTAGTTCCCATTTGGAAACATAGGTGTACTGATTACATTGATCCGGGCCCCGGATGCACCCAGACGACTCGGGGTTAAACCAACACTGTGTTCTACCATTGAATACTGATTCTAAGATAGCGTTTCAATTCCATCTTGGCTGTCAAGATAATCTAGAAACCTAGTTTATTTACCTCGAGGCTTTGTAATAACCACTATGTTCATCGTTTCTCTCAATATGTGAGAATTTGTTCCTTGAATAAAATGTTGGGGAATAAATATGTGGTAAACCTCCCAAGAAGCGTGTTGATTTAACCTCGTGGTTATCTGCAGGGCATTGGATGTGTTAGGTAAGGTGTTGAAAGCCACACGGAACTCGAACAAATACATAAACGTAACAATGATACTAAAACTGATGAAAAATCCGTTACCATGATAACTTAATCCAATTGAAATTGTTTGGAGTTATATCGTGTTCTACATTAAAGGTTGTCCTATTTACAAACCTCTAATTTTATTTAAATGTTCTATTCCAGATAATAGAGCACGATTGGTTCTAGAGATCGACAATAACGGTGATTTATGTTCTAGCCCTGTCTACATCCACCACTCAGTACTATCCCTACTTTCTGTTATATTTCTGATGTCTCCGTGGTGGGCGAACATTTAACATTGTCACTGTGTTTTTATTACTTCTTTTGCCTTCATTTGCTACAGTTAATTGAAATAGTTCCCTCGTTAATGAACTCAACTTCTATTCGCCATTAAAATCTCTTATTTGATGGACAATTTTTAATTGAAATATTTTTTTCTGAATGACTCGAGACTTTCTGGACATTCGTTAGCAGACAGTTTTTAAAAAGAAGGGGGTTGGTTCGACAAGGCTTTGGTGGAATAGCTTTGGCCTTTTATTGTCGGAATGTGGTTTAATTTATAGGTTGTACATGGCTGTTATACAACTGTAAACAGAGAATCTATCTGTTAATTAGGTAGGTTATAAACCGTAGGTTTATCTTTTTGTTACAGGTAAAACGTTTAAGTCCCGTGGGTGTATAAATTGAAATTATATGTATTCTCTTCATTTGAATGATGCCAATTTTCCGTATACAACTAATTTATTTGTCGAGTTTATGGTCTTGCCCCTTTGTGTCAAAGGGCAAACACGAGACATAATTTAAATTCCGTCTATGTGTGATCAAACGGTGTGGAATCGATTTTACGGCAAAATCACTATTAAAATTGTAATTCGATTAAAAATTTGGGATAGAAATACAACGATTTCTATTGCTATTGAAAATGGCTTCCATTTAATGCTGTGATCGTGAGTTAGTTGATCTGGTAATGTATGCCTGCTTACCAAATGACATCGATACAAAGTTAGATATATTGATACTGATATGAAAGTATATGTATACCAGCCCGTGCTCAATTCACTTGGAAGAGACCTTAGGGTGTCCTAATTTACATACCCATCACTTAAATTCAAATTAATGGATATAATCTTTAATGTAAAACTCTAACGGTATCAAGTGCTTGTGATACTGGATCCTTGAAAATTAACATAGAGTAACTCTCAAAGACTGCCGAGTTCTGTCTAATGGATGGACTTGCCCTGACGGCAATATCGGCAAAATTAGTAAGGTTTTTATTTATTTTCGTGGTCGGTATAAAAAGATAAATACTGGAAAAAAATAATTAAAAATCAAAAATTCAATAAAGAAAATAGTATTATGTTTATCAATTCTGTTAAAATACTTCGGAATCCCTTTTTCTTTATTTTAATCATTAAAAGTGAACATTTTTAAACATTTCGAATTAATTTTGATGTTGTTTTAGTAATCATGAAAAACGAAGAAACAACTCTGATAATTTAAATTAAATGAGTAGAAACATGTTGAAAGTGGATTATCCGAATTCAAATAAACACAACTTAGATGTTTGTATAGACTAGTGGCAGTCGTCTTGGAAGGATGCTCAACTCACGTGGTGCAGCTAGTCTAATGCGTTAAGCGTTTGGTACAATTTGTTATAAAATATATATTGATCTTTGCGAGGATTAATTTAATGAATATTTTTCTGTGTATCCTCCATTTTTGTGAATTCTAATTTATGATTTGACTGTTAATGTTGGTTGTCAGTGTATCCATAGGTAGATTCTCCTGCATGAGTAAGACCCGGCGACATGAAGACGATATGTAAAGATACATTCACATGTGACTATGACAAACTACCAGGCATGTCAAGAAAAATTGTCCTTCATATCAACCACAAATATTTTGTTATTTATTTGGTGTTCACCTTACAGCTAGAGGTCACCTTCATGTAGAAACTTGACCATAAGTGTGGTCAGTAAGTAACCATGTATAAATTTACTCGCTAAGTTCTATCGGTCACCAGATCTGGTAATACACATTAGACACCCCGGTTATATATAATGTGATGTACTTGATTGAAATTCAGTAAGATGTTAAAGCCATAATGTCCTTTTAAGCGATTTATGTAAACACAGGTCTGTAGCTGTCATTTGGGGAAGAAGATTTGTCACCAAGTTATACTAACATACAGTACCATAGTGTATTGTAGTTAATTAATTTTTCTTATTTGCTATATTTGTGTTCTGTAATTTCTAAGACCTCTCCTAATTGAAGTCCTGAGATTCATCGATAAGGCTTAGAAAGACAAAAGAGCTGTAGGATGCATTCCTTAATTATTTGGCTGTTTATCTAATTCTAACTTTATGTGGAAAGAATTATCCAGTATTGTGTGGAATTTTGTGAAACCCTACAGGAATTAAAGACGAGTGAAATCATACTTTATCGGCAGCATGATAAAACTTCTACTGTGATATATGTGATGTTTTGTTCACAAGAATTTTTAATTGTGTATTGTGATTTCATATTATTCTAACTCCTCTTTTCGTCTCACATATAGTTGTGTTATATTAAGCGTTTTCATTACATTTTACATGTGCCATTTAGTTTGACCTTAACATCACTGACAAGTCCTAGAAGGACAAAACAGCTGTATGATGCAGCTTATACTTCAAATTTGCTAGGTGTTATCCACTTGCGTGTCTTTTGTACAATTCATTTTTATCGGGTAGTATTAATCTACAGCCAGAATGGTTTCGGTCGCCTTCATTTTTTAAGATTCATTACCTTGGCATCATTTACTAATCCTAGAAGGACGAAACAGATATATGATAAATTTTATTTATTATCTGACTCTGTATGATACCTTGTCTTATTTTCCTTTTTCAGAAGTCTTCGTTTAAATCTTTCTTTTGTTCATATATTGTCCTAGTTTGATTGAGTTTGGATTATGATTATCCTGTTGGTATTTTCTTGTTTCTTGTATTGAAAAGTGCTATTCACTTATATGTCTTTATTACAATCCATAGCATGGACAATTTCTTTCTACATATCAACATGTTGTCAGATGACGTATCACCTTTGTCCATTAAACTTATATTCGTCATTGTCTTCGTCATTTATTAAATTCATTGCATTGGCTTAATTTATAAGCATTTGTTTTTCTTAAATTAAATCATGTTCAGAATTTTTAAACAAAGCAGAAAAATAAACATTTGTTTACATATGCGTATATGAGAGAACTGTATTTACTTAGAAGCTTTGTAAATGTCAAGTTATCAAAAGTTGGATTAATAAAAGAGAGGAAAATGGTCACATACAGCCATTCTGGTCAAACCTTGTCACATATGCTTGGATTTCTCTCTCCATGTGAAGGATTTTTACTGTAGATTGTATAGCGGCATTTCAGAGAGACACTAATAAATCGTTTTCTAGATAAAAAAAATCTAACATGAATACCTTTGATTAGAAACTTTAACATGCAGCCATCATTTCATGATCACTGACGAGCCCTAGAAGACAAAACAGCTGTATGATGCAGTTTAATTCATTGTTTGGCTCTACTGTATCTAACTCTAAATTATGAAAAGATGCTTCTCAATTGTGTGTCTTTTGTACAATCTTTATATGGATTTAGAATGCTTTCAGATAATTTCGAGAAATTTAAAAGGGACTAAATATCCCTGGCTTGATAAAAAGGTTTTATTATCCCCGTATGCGAACGAACCTTTTTTAAACCAAAGATACGCAACATTCATTCGAAATAAAAAAGGGCTGAAATCTGAGTCAGAATAGAGTCTGCCAAAGTTCAGGTTGCATCCGATCAGCATATGAACGTAAGAACACGTCATTGGAGGAGTCATCCAAAAGACACATATTCAAATAGCTTGCTTCATTGTCAATTTAAAGGAGTTTTCAGTCTTTCTTGGAATCTTCAATGATTCTAGTGGCCAAAATGTGGAAACTCATCAAGGAAATTAGAACAATCAAGATCGTCACATAGATAAATGCTGAGAGATATGAGGAAAATCCTAAAAAAATCAATTAACGGGAATATGTACCTATCCTGGGAATTTATAGAAAAAATTCTTATGTGGAAATATCTTTGACCAGGATACTGACTACATGGATTCCTGTTTCTGGTACAATGGCTTTGATTTTTGTCTTTTGAAATTGTTCAAAACCGATAATCTTAGAGAGAAAAAAGTAGTAACATGTCCGTGTAATTGTTTCCTTGATAATCGGTATGGTACCGTGATTGACCAATACCAAAAGAACTGATATGCTATGGACCGTCCTTTAGCATGACTCACAACTGCCCTACATAGGTTTGTATACTACGTATTGATACAACGCTTTTGTCGTGTTATTATCAATTATGAATGGCTATAATCAAATCGGGGGCTTAGATCCTAGTTATGATGGACACCTTTAATCCATTGTAGGTCTGTGTAATATTGTGCTGATATATCCCAATCAGGACTTAACAATAACGGTGATAGCCTAGCCATGCTACAGGTGGCCGTGCCAAGCCAACTCGTATTCAACACTAACAATATCTTATCTGACGAGTACATAATGAACGCCCACGTCACCAATATAAGCCTCAAAACTATTTCTGTATTACGTAGTTGACTTTAGTGGTCCCTTAAATACATAGAAATATGTATCCGTGATGTAATTCTATGTAACATGAAAGATTGCGAAAGAGGAATGTCGCAATCTGGACATTTGTTCTACTCCACAGTGTTCCCCTTCCCACAACATTGACCTTGTCTCGTTCATAAGTGTGTGGCCGTATTACGTCTTACTTTGGCACGTCACGAAACTCAATTAGACTGAATGAATTGTTCATTGATTTTTTTTTTTCATTTTATTTAAGTACCTATTGATCTATTGTCATTTAGTTATTTATTTATTCTCATTATCCTTGTTTTCCTTTTAAAATTTTATTTATTTCTATTATTTTATCCATTTTCATTTTTTTTATTTCATATTGTCAAATCTTTCTTTTTCTTTCCTGTTCACATAACGCAACATTGCAGAAAATGAAAATATGCTGGATTTCTAACCTGAAACCTTCCTTGATATGGCTACTGGTATAAAAAATAATTTTGATTTAATGTTGATTTGAAGCAATGGAAAAGCAAGAAGACGACAAACACATCAAGTAAATGACCACATAATCATAATTCAAACTCAAATTCCATAAAACTAGGGCAAAATATGAACAAAAGAAATATTTACAGTGAGACATCTAAATAGTTCCGGAATAGTAAGTCTCTTCTGCTTCGTCGATTACACCCGCCATGTAAACCGTGATCAATCCAATAAAGTAATGTAACGTTCTCAAATAAGAACAAGGTATACAACAATGGAACCAACAAGCAAACTAATGATCATCAAATACACAAGATTCACGTCGCACAAAGAAATATTTCTCAATGGGATCACTCTGGCGACCATAGAACTTTCCCATAATTTTCATCTACCTTTATGTTTTAAACCCTTGTGTATACAACCTTTGTATTGTGAGTATATATATATATGTATATATTAAATATATATATATATATATATATATATATATATATATATATATATATATATCAAATATATCTAAGCAAATTTACATATCTGTTTAGATTTTTTATTTTCTATATTTTTGTATAGTATTGAAATTTTAAGTTGGATTCAACGTCGTTTTATCAAACACCGTCATGATATGTGTGATTAAATCCTATTGAAATTCCTCGCTCAAAGAAAAAAATGTCATAGAAGTCTGCTGGTTTAGTGTTATACATATATCTGTACAATTTAGCATGAACGTAGTTTTTAATAATCATATATATGGTACAAACATGATATAATTTTTAATATCACAGACACTCATTTTAGTATGAAACAGGTTTGAATATCATACTTTATCATTCTTTCAATACGAGCATAAAGTAGGTTTTAATATCATCATATCCTATTGTTTTAGTATAGGTGCGAAATAAATTCCAGTGTTACCTGAACTACCTATTTTTGTGTGAATGTTTACTTATTTTGATACAAGCATGGAACCGTCATGATAACATTATAGATGTACAAAAGTCTGAAAGTGACACTATGTACATGTATATTATACAACTCGTCTTAAAATTGAAGAGATGCAAGTATTTGAAACCGCGTTTTTCCGTCACCAACCTTGATTTTCGGTGTCACGCCTACCAGGAAACATTTACATTATCCTGGTCTGCGTGTGTAATTATCTTGCTTCACCCAGTAAATTTGATGTTGAAACAAAAATGTTTAGAAAATTGTAATAGTATTTGGCTACCTTGAGGCCAGTCTTAAGTGTCTTGTATTGCATATCATCTGTGGAAAATGGAAGTGCCCCAGTATCCATAGCGACAAGGATTTCGGGGTCGACAGGTTATTAAGTTAACTCACTAACATACACCTCTCCCATCTATATTTGTATGCATTTTAGTTCATGTATCTCTTTACAAGTAATTTGTTTTATACCCGATTTTAAAGTTTGGATATCTATATTTGAGTTTGATGTATATTTGCAATCTTTACTCCAAGGCGAAACTTAAAGAACATATTGAACTTTGTCTGGATAATATGACTTAGCCGAAATGTTTCTACAATGGTACAAGACAGCATAGTTTAATGGAACTGGCCCTCGGACAATATGACTCCACATACTTGGATTTACAGTGCGTTTAAGTTGACTCTGAACTGAATCTTACATTGGTTAAAAATGACATAGGACAGTACAATTTTGGAAAGAACTGGGTCTGGTCTAATGCGACAAACAAGAACTGAACCAGACTTTAGTCAGTAGCTCCCTACAGAACCAATCTTTGGTCAGTAAAGCCCTGTAGATTCGTACTCTGATCAGTGGCTCACGGTAAAACCAGAGTTTGGCAAGTAAGTCACTGTAGAGGAAGAGCTTGCAATAGGTCCTCATAAAACCAGACTTTAGTCATCAGGTTCATGTGGAAACAGTAACATGATCAACAAAAGAATAACCTTTGTAAGAGCCTTATAACAATATGAAAATATTATTATATTTGATCCATATAAATCTGATATCTTTAGCTGCAGAAATTTTAGAATTACTTGAATAAAATATATTATAAAGATTTTATCTTAGATATTAGTGTCCTTACGTCAGCAACTGCATTAAAGTGACTTGAACTTGATACAGACTGTGTCTCGTCATGTCGTGTTGATTCAAGTGTCTTAGATTGTGCATTATGCAACAAAAGAATGACAAATATCATTTTCATACAGAGAATTAAAATGCACCATACTTCAGATACCAATCATAAATGACAATGCTGGATGATTATGAAGGTGACCTTCCACTTTACAACAGGAACATATCAGGGTACATGAGAATGTGTTACATTTTAGATTCTTAGCTCATCTCAGTGTTTCCTGTCATAATTCCGTGACAAAGTGTTACTTATTCTCGTTCTCCATGTAAGGCATGCGTCACTTCACCTTCACTAGCACTTCCTTGGATTGAGGTGTGTGGGTGTGGACAGGGTAAGGATATACATTTCCCAGTCCATCAGGAAAATAATGGCAAATACTAGACAAAGCCTTGTTAGTCGACTCTCCGTCGCCTCTTGGTTGTCCATGATGCAAATGTGCACCCTCTTTGTTTGTGTTGATGTTCTTTATCCTACAAGCTAGGTCAAATTTGATGTATCATGATGAAATTATTAAAGAATATGCTACAAACCCCTATCTTTGAAACGTGTTCATTTTCATTTTAAGCTCACAAGTCTGACGACATATCTTCAATATTACTACAAGTTTACCAGTATACCCTGATCCTAATCGCTGAAGATTTGGATAAATCGGATTATGTATATTTTCCCACCGATCTTACTGTTTCAAACATGTTGGATACCGTCAGCTGGTTAATGCCTTTCCTTAAATGTCCTAATCGCTGATGATTCGTTACTCGTGTTTACCTAAACTTAACGCGCCGTCAGTCAGGGATTTGGCAGGCAGCAACGGAATGCGAGAGGTTTTGGAACTGTTCCTGAGAAAGTGACTTCTTCAGTATCGTGAGAATTACAAGCGTCCATCTGAGTAAACATTGAACGAGACAAGGTTAGGAACAGGCTTCGGGCAATGTCTTAAAGAGGATTATACTCTCCGCGCATTGTCGAATAAAACCGCGATTTTGCAATGAGTAAATGGACAACCGAAATGTTAGAAAAAATCCCTTTTCGTTCAGAAATAGCATACAGTTTTTACATCCTTGTCGCTGTTAGAAAAAACTGATTGATTTTAGGGAAACATTTTGAATCTTAACAAGTTTATGTGAAATTCACTGAGTATAACTGTCTCCGTTTATTTTATCTGAAACCAGATAATGTAATCAGTTTGATACAGTAACCTTGCTATATATTAGGTAGAGGTTAGACATAAAAGTAACTTAATGGACAATGGTGACGACACGTGTTCCTGTGGTTTTCCTACAGAGTATAAAACCTTTAAAGAATAGACAGGTTGTCGCCAGGTCCAGAATTACCACAATACATAGTTAGGTGACAGAGCGTGCCAAGAAGCCTTGTGGTCGAAAGGATATCCCTACACCCGTATCTTACATTATAAACAACATTTAATATATGTTAATATCTTGTAGACTCCCGATATTTGATAGTACGTTTCTTCCGTGACAAATGTTTGGATTTCTTAAACACGAAATCCTTCGTACCAATTTGACTATTTAGTATTTATCGTGCTGATGATACCTTCTTTGATGTTGTTTAAAATCAAACAATTGACAAACATATTTATATTTTCTGAATATCATGATTCCATTTTTGTCTTCGAATTAACTGATCATGGCTTTGTTGTCGTTTGCGTCTGGCCCATGATGACTCACAAGGCACGACTTACGGATCTACAACCTATAAATTTACATTATAATACATATATATAACTAATTATCCTAATCCTTTGTCTTTGTAACAGTATGATTTATAAAGACTTCGATGACTAATTCCTTATTGAGATCGGGTTTCGTGTTTACTTAGACATGTATATGTTTGGTAGGCTAGATTTGTTTCGGCGATTTTAGTCCTTGAGAACACTGTGTCTAGTCAATACAATAGTTCAGTAAATATGATCGTGATGATATGATAATTTTTTTGTTAAACTATGCCAATTGTAATTCACGGATTTCGTCCAGTTGAAATATTATGTCTTCTATATACAGTGTATCACTGCGTTAACTTAAGAATTTAGATATTTAACTTTCTTAAAGAAACATTAATCATTGTTTTTCTCTCCCTTTATGCTATATTTAGTTCATTTTTATTTTATCTTTTTCTAACATAAGTAGTAGTGTAAGATTTCAAATAATTGTCTGGTGTTATTTTGATGATGAAATTCACACATTATTGTGCCTAATGAATAGAAATATTCGGTTTTGTGATATGAGGTAAAAACATTTATTTCACCTAACGATCCCGCAGCTAATGGCTACAGATTTCATGATAGGAGATTGTCTTTCTTATCAGTATAATTGCGACCTTTCCACAGCTTTTGTATTTTAAACTGTTAAAACCCCTCTTTTTGTGTAAAACCAAATACTTCTGTGTTAAACTTTAAATATCTAAAATAGTAACCAAGGACATAACAGCTTGTTTTAATTGTGGTGTCATTGACTTTAACACGCTCCCTAATTTACTGTAAAGCATCACGATTAATTATTGTTAAAGTTGTCAGGCGAAAATTTCGTCGTTTAACACAGAAATGTGTTTAAATCACCAAAGCAGTTTATAGTGTGATAAGCTTAACAAGAAAGTTACAAAACTGAATCTAATTTTTGTATTGAAAATTGAAATTATGTTTTTAACACTTGATAAAGGCTATTCTCATCTATTGGCAGAAAATCCAAAATCATTTTTATAAAGAAGGTATTTCTGATTTTAAAGCATTTTCAGAATAACCCGAATGTTTAATTGATAATTTATCAAGCTAACATGACTTGCACGGGTGGGACATAAAAGTTCTCACATGTCCAGGAACAATTGAAATGTAATGTATGATGTGTGTCTCAGATCCTTCTGTTTAAAGAATCCAACATCGATCACACATATCACTCGATTGTTGTCAAATAGCTTCCAATTTATAGAAAAGGACGTTCGAACTTTTGTTCATGGGATGATAAATGCATTAGAAATACTTTCATATATAGGTGAGTCATGTCTACAACCTGTTTAATTACAGTTAACAATTTTAATTGTTTGTGGACCTGTAATACATAGTGTTAGTAATAATAAAAGTACACCCGTGAAATTGTTGTTAGTCAGAGTCATTTGCGTGGTTTTGCGGAAAGGTGCAATCCTGATGTTCTTCTAATCTCTGTTGCTGCGAACTAAGGGGGTTTACTTGGACTTTGAGTTTTAAATATTGAAGAGCATATGTTCCCAAAATGCAATCGTGGTATAACTTTCAATCTTTATCGAAATTCAACAGAAAAAGGATTTGGTTCGAAATTGTACTTTTCTTCAAATATTTAGTACAAATTATGAACTTAACCTTTTCTTGACGCTCCTTTTCGATCGTAATTTCGAGCTACTCCACTTTTCAACACGTTAAAACAAGATTTTTGTATGATCGTGGGGATCTCGTTATCATGGATTACATGATTTGACAAATAAATGTATTGTCGACGTACCC
Source organism: Ylistrum balloti (assembly GCF_031769215.1). Taxonomy (NCBI): domain Eukaryota; kingdom Metazoa; phylum Mollusca; class Bivalvia; order Pectinida; family Pectinidae; genus Ylistrum; species Ylistrum balloti. Next base: position 606,671 of record NW_026782466.1, on the reverse strand, counting down.
TTTGTTATTATAAGTGGACATATAGTGTGTCGACGAAAGAATGACGTCATGATCTAGCATTATCTGTTTTGCACTTTGACAGAACATTTCAGTATTTCCTTTTTTCCATTTTGAAGCTGAAGATATTGTTTTCTAAAATAATAAGATATGTATAACTACGTCTCATATAACACTTAATGAATTGATAATTGTTACATATAGATGAAAGTAAATTAGAGATTATAAACAGTCTGTATACAAACAGTTTACTGCAGCATCACACATGATTACCACGTGACTGAGAAAGATGATTGCTATTCAACGTGTTACTAAATATAAAAATGATGACACATACGAAAAAATTATATAATTAACGTTTTAATCAGTTTATACATCTGTGAAAATGTATAAATAAGTCATATTGGAAAATCATTTTAAACAAATTTCCAAATATCCACTCTCTTTCATAAATAGTAATTTTTCCTCTCTTACACCACACCATCAGAGCTAATCCCAACAAATCACATGTTTTAACATGTCGTCTACTACACAGACGGCCTATCCAGATTAAATCGAGCGTGTTTCTCACCTTAAACCGTTTGACTTTAATTACCTGCTACATTTTTAATCATTCTCTTAACAAATGAATAAACAGGCGAGTTCTGTAAGTAAATGTAAGCTTTCCCTTCGGCTCTACTGTTCACAGTCAGAACTGATATATTAGTATACTCTGAGCACCAGTTTTAAAATTATCCTTTTCGATATTGATATTACTTAAATCTTTGAGTCTGTTTCCATTGATGTTCTTTCGGCCAGACTTAGAACAGATTAATTAGAACCCCAGGTACAGCTTACATTAGGTGAATGAAACTCAGCACTTTTCCACCTTTATGTCACTAGTCACTAGCCTTGTAGTCAGCTGTAGAGCGAAATACTACACGTTAAAGTATAGAGAGGTCACATAAAGTAATGCTTGTAAATGTTATTTAGCACTGCCATGAAAAACTCCAAAGTCATCACATTCATTTGCATATTCTCAACAGCCACTTAAAATAATCCATTACATGCAAAATTCATACGAAAGGCAGTGTAATTACTGAGATCAATAATAACAAGTATTGTTTTGCACTTAGCTTTGTAAATCCGTTAATTGTTTGTCGGTAAATAATATTCATATCCTCCATTTGTCAGAGTTTTTGACGTCATTGCACGCATTACTTATTGGCAAAAATTGCACGTTTAATCTATGTGAATAGTTCGACAGAAAGGTGATAGAAACCTACACAACAAATGATGACGTTTATCACACATATGTTGATTGAAGAAACTGGGGTCCAGTCTCAATACCAAAATCTAATGGCGGGCTGTCCATAGTCGTGTAACCATCCTCGTCAAGAAACTCGCCACATTTCACCTGATTCACGCTGATTCCAAGGTCTTTGAGTTTCGATTCAATTTCTAATGATTCCGAGAAATCAGCACGGTTCTGCCTGTTAGACAGAAGAAGGTAAAAGTTTTCTCGTCGTTTCGGCGGGGGTTGTTTGATGTCATCAATATAGTCCAAAAGGTCAGAGGTCGAAAGTTTAGATGCTCCTTTACTTAAAGGCGCATTTTCGTTAACCTTTCTGAGATCCATACTGCCGTAACCGTCCCATGAGTTTGCCCTTGACCTTGACTTATTGACGTGATGATGTGTTGAAATAGCACTGAAACTTGCCCTTTCTGGAATGTTGGAGTTAATGTCCCGCATCAATAAATATTGTTGTTTTTGTTGTTCTTGTTTCTCCTGCTGTTGTTGTTTATATTGTAGTATTTTCTGTTGTTTTTCCAACTCCTGCTTCTGTTGGAGAAGTTGAAGCTGTTGTTGCTGCCTAATAAGCTGTTGTTTCTGTAACAGTTGTAAGCGCCGCTGAGCTGGAGCTTTATGTGCCTGAGATAACTGTTCTGATACAGGACGCTTTTGTTTATAACCAGTCGGCAATAATGGTTGCGGTTTGACCGGAAGTTCTTGTGATGATGGACGTTGTTTTGGTTGTTTTTTGGAGTTTTTAATCACAGTTGAATCACTGGTTTCACTTTTTACTCTATTAATGTGCTGTTGTTGTGCAGCGTTAAACAGTATCCCATGGTTTACATTACCTCGCTGGTTCCCAGGAAATGACGAAAACTGCGGCATTAACGATTGCGGATGTGAAACACGATTCCTTGGACACTGTATGAGGTTCTGAGGTATGAAGGGTTGTGTATGCATGATGAAACTAGAGTTCATAAAACCACTTGATTTTGGCATCCTGTGGTCGTTCCTGGCGGGAAGAGCAGGAGGCTCATATGGCACGAAAGGGCAATCAGGGTGTAAACGCTGTAATTTTACTGGAATACCATTCATTCGAAGGCGCATGTGTTCCTCGTACGACAGCATCTCATCCCCGGGGATTGTTTCATACACGTGATCGTCCCTAGGATCCCTCTTAGGTGTTTGACACCCGGGAAGCCGCGTCGTAGCGTAGGGCATACAGTCATTGATATTGGTGGTCCAGTTTTGATTTATCATGGCCGGTCTGGGAGTGGTCATGTTATCTGGTACTTGGGGATGAAACGGATGCACGTCATTTCCGCTCCCCTCCCAGTGCACAGTGGAATTGTCATTTGCTGCAACACTGGTGTCCTCCTCCAGATAGCACGGCTGACTCGCACTCTTGGAGGGATTTTCGTTCGTTGAAGCACGTGCACTGTCTGAATGTGGCAGTGCTGCATTGCGATCAAAGTCAGTGGGATCAGCTCCAAGAGGGCGTCTTAAACACCTCACAGACACTTTTGGTGGATTACCAACAACTCTGTCGAAATGTTTTGGTTGTGGAACCTGATTTACATTTGTAAGTACATTATCACATTGAGTTTGAAGTGGTTTAATAGCTTTAAATTGATCTTGGCCTAAACCAGTTTTTGTGCACGTGTTCGTTGGCGTCGTTTCGCTCGAAGATGACGATGATGGAAGGTTGGGGTTGTCCCCAATCAATCTTTCTGGTTTTAGAGGAGGGGTATTCCTACGAGGTTTCCTCCCTTTCTTTTTACCTTCAGCAGAGTTTTCTTCGGTTTGAAGGTCATGAATGATCTCAAACATTGACCTTGCAACCTTTGTTAATTGATAACTATTTCTCTCTTTAGGGGAAAACACGGCACTATTTCCCTGTTGTGGTGTTAGCACTCTGTCTTGTTTAGGTTTCCGAGATTTGGAATTTGATTTTAAATCATTTGGCACAGAATTGTCTTTTCCTTGATTGTCGGGCATCCTATTAAGAATGACTTGTGGAGATGAGGTTGGCGTGACGTCTCCATCAACAGGCGCGGTCACTTCCGCGTTAAGATTGGAGTCCGACATCGAGAAATAGTCCGTCAATGGATCGTTATCTCCTTCCGCTGTTTTGGTACTCACATTGTTGGCTTTATTTCTCTTAAAAAATATATTGTCAATATCTGCCTCACATGTATGCAGGGAATCACTTTCATATCCACTTGAAATCGTAACAGGTGATGACTCGTTAGAATGAAAAATATCAGCACTGACATCATGAGCAGAATCATCCGGAGTAGATGTTATTTTGTTGTCCGATCGTCCGGCCAAATTGACTCGGTCAAGGGAAAGTGTCTGTGGAGGTTTGTGTCGCGGCACGACGCTGTCCGGTCGTGGATGTAAATATCCACCATCTTGTGAATGAAAAGAGATATCATGTCTGACGGACACACGTAAAGGATCAGTCATGATTCGATCGTTCATGGACCCACTGTCCCAGTCAAATCGACAGTTGTCCAGTGGCAGGATGCCCTGTAGACGAAGTGAGTTCCAGCACTTACTTTGGACACTGAGTTTGTTAGTGATACAAGGATCTTCCCGCAAAGCGTTGTCTGTGATGGCTTGGAGCGCCCGCACGTTCACGATTCTCGGGCCACAATGAGTTGTTTCGACCCGTGCAGGGTTTCTTACACACCGACCAACAGAATGTATCTGATCTGCGGACTGATTAAGACGATCCGTGTGACTGAGACACCTATTTTCCAATCCGACCTGAGGATTGTAACGCCGAACTTGGCCATTGTTTGGCCCTAATGTGGCACTGTTTTGACTCTGACGCGGAACACTTCCACGTAACAATACCCCGTGTGATTCTGTCACTGCTCCCGAAACAATGACCCGCGAATTAACAGTCTTATCAGCTGTTCCCTGAGAATTCACACATCTTGATGATCTACATACACCCTGGTTCGTGCTCCCAACACTGCCGAGGCGCCCTTCACTCAAATCATGCATTCTATCTCGGTTGCGATTCCACTGATCGGCCCGGCCAATCTCCATTGAACTCACGCCTGCAGAACCATCCAGATCGAATTTCTGTCGATTGTTACGAGTTTTTTTGGCCCTTTCAGTCTTCACAATCCGCTGTATTTTAGCTATCTGATATGAAACAGTAGTACTGTACCTTCTTTTGTATTCAAATTCTTTATCTCTTATAGTGGGACACCGCGATTCAGTTTGAATAGGTTTAAATCCAACTTGGTTTTTAAAATCCTCACACAAAACGCGTTTTGATTGAATGATTTCTTTCTGAGATGTGGCGATGACCGATGGTGATCGTGGTCTTCTCACAGGACTGCTGCCAGGAGAGGAGATGTAGGTATCAATATTTATCCTGGTAGTCAGAATTTCCTTGGACTTGTTAGGATACTTCAGGCAGACAAAATCTTCAAATGTAACATAGAGGAGCCACATCTGCCGCGTCAATTCCGAGCTCTGAGTTCGGAGGTCAACCTGCAACAACAATTAGACGTAAAAGTTAGACGAGGTGCTCCAACGTTGTATGAATTAACATAGTTACTGGTGTAAAAGTCATAGGTCATAAGACAATGATATATATAACTAGAAATTAAATTATTGTGCCGTAACACTGTCAACAACAGGTCACTTATGTCCTGGAAAAGTTCCGGCGAGACTGGTCGCCAAGGCAACCAATTGCCGAAAAACGACAATGAAGACAAAGCATGCCTAGTGACCATGAAGACCTTGCGGGTATTCATCATGTATGTTGAATATTAAATAGCAAACAAACGTTTTATGAACGTTGATTTATCTATTCACTTAATTGTGACATAACAATGTTTGATAAAAAAATAATTTGGTCGAACAATTTGTTATAAGTATAAAGTTCAATAGAATTTTAATGTTCTTTTTTTTCAAAATAAACGGAGTGTTCAGCCTCGCTGACTATTCTGAACCTAGCGTTAATCTAATACATCTGTTTGTACATAGGTTACAGAGAGTACGTCCCTGGCCATTCCTATAACTTGTATACCTGTACATAGGACACAAAGAATGCTCTGCTCGTTCGGGAAGATCATGTGGAAGATCCAAACAGCGATATAATTATAAAACGCTGTCTGGGGAATTTATTTATATTTTCTCGAACAAGAGATTTGATGGTGCATGACAGAGTATTTTTAATAAAACTTATCATGAAGCGTTGAACTGTTTAAAACCCAGCTTCAGGTGTCCCTGTCTATTCGCTACGGGCAATATCGTATGAGCATGATATGGCCTACTGATAGCAAAAATGCTTAATTTCTGTAATACATCTTTAAAGAAAACCACAATCAGAAATACTTGAAATTAGGAATGTCATAGCTGAATAAAGCTGCACGATGTTGTACGAAATGAGATAACAATGCTCAGCAAGTCAACGAAAAACGTTACAAAAACTAACAAACCAGCATACATCTGTCTAAACTGTGCTAATGATGGCAGACTGTAACGTAGATTTTACGCCAATAATTAGATAGGACACACAACTGTTTAGGCCCTTAGGAAATATACGTGTTGTCGTCTAGATCCTATCGTGCTGGGGTAAAGCTAGCGTGGAACATTACGAATCGTAAAAGGCATTGAAAACTTTATGTGTCGTTTCATGACAAAAAGTGTCATTTGAAATCCGTATTTGTATTATAAAACAAGCATCGATGATTTACTTTAGTAAAGAAGGAGGGGTGGAACGAATACTCTAAAATTATCGCAACATAACAAACGTGTCAGCTTGATATTTTTGAAGATACCTCCTGACATCGGAAATAAAAGAAAAGGTTTGCTTCGGAGTGTATCGGAAAAATCTTTTCTGTCATTTTACAAAGGGCGTGGCAAAAATAATTTCTAAATGTAATGGTAGTCATTGAAACAAAATTACCGAGCACCTAATTAAACGCTGCCATTTTTTCAGTTATTGATTGTAAATAATTACTATTTCGTAAAAAAAAGCAAAGAATAACAAGGCAACGTGCAAAGCTTTAGAATGAGATTAAATTGACTTTGTTCAGAAAACCAATTTTGGTGACTTGATGGCGCGGTTTGACATGGGATAAGATATCGGGCTACACAAATTTAATACAAACTTTCTATCAAAACCACTTTATTTCTTGACGTACACCGTATTCTAACCACTTCCGATGATGATTGTGTGTTCGCTGGTCGTGGAATTTATTGGTAGCACATTTGGTGGTGACGTAAACTTGAGATATTCACATATATTTGGATATGTTTGATATTATACCTGAAATATGATCTCACCTGGGCTTATTTGCATATTTTGGCTTTTAGCGACAGATAGGAAGTGATAATGTCACGGAGTCATTAATCACAGATAAATGTTTACAGGTAGGAGTTTTACAGGTAGATTATGGTCAGAATCCTAACACAATGTGTTACCTGTCATACCAAGTGACCTAGGTGAGGTTAGTAGTTTGCTTCAGGTGAAATAAGGCTGATACACATAATTATACTATTCAGGTGTGAACGCATATGATTAAATCTTGTGATAAATGTCGTCCCATTAAGCGGTTATTCTAAATGCATTCTATATTGATAAAAAAAATCTGTGTGATAGATATTAATGAAATATATTTCCCCAATAGTTATTATATTTTCAAATGAAGCATCCTAATGAAACCATTTCACAATACATTTTCATAAAATAGTCTACGGTGCGTGTGTCAGATTTTCATTTTTCACGTACGCGCGTTTCACATAGAAAGCACGTGTCACACTATCATGTGAAATTCGTGATTGCAGAAGTAAGAGATATTGCGTTGTTAGGTTATATGGGCTGGATAAACCATGCAGGTGAAATTGCGGAATGGGTAACGTGTGATTCCTGAGGTTAGTTCGTGATCTGTAATCCTTATTTAAGGGCTATCGTGTTGGCCCCGGTCCCTTCAATTGATCAACATGTCATCTTAAAGCGGATTAGAATCGTCAGTGTTCGTCTCCTTCACATAATCGCCCGTCCTAGCAGGATTTCGTCCCGTCAGACAAGGCTTTAACACGACAGAGTTATCGTCCGTGAATCATTTAGACAATTTGTATGACAGGTTAGGCTGTATAGATCTATGATGTCCATACACCTCTATCGGCCCTGTCACTCACCAGCTAACAATATATATTGATATAAAGAACAATAGCCTGCTTGTACTCATCAGCACATTAAGTAGATTGTTTACATCTTAAAATCGAGAAAAAGAATTAGATGTAAACATCTCTCCCTTTGATATCAAACCATGAAATAATGCCAGGAAAAAGACGCATACCTTTGTGATAATGAAAGTTACAGGTCGTTTTTTATTTTTTTTTTTTAAAAAGGTCGTGAACTAAAAAAATCTTCGAACACAAGAATGTGTGTTTGTTTTAAATATCAAATTCAAACACGATGCCCCGAGATGTCCACACATAGACACAATGTTTCGGATTAGCAGCTTTGTACGGTGACACATATCCCTTGACAAAATACGGAAACGATTTATGTCATTAAGACCGTAAACCTGTCGTATTTAGTTTCTACAGTGTATTGGTGGTCAGGGTTCTGGTCATCTCAGAAGATTTGACCATGGGTATCGTCACTTCGTCTAAACTGTTCAGAGGCGGAGTAATCCCTGGCCTAATTGGATGTCCACCCTCCTCTCCCCCTGTAGGGATAATGGAACCCTTATTTCCTTATGGTCGGCTCGTTTGTTCACAGATCTTTGATCCATGGATCTAAGCCTCCCCACACCCCCTTTCTTGTGGCTTAGCCGTGGCATGGTGGTGTCACTGTATTATCATATTACCTCTCTGACAAATAAGTTAAAATTGCCCACTGATTTCCTTCTCAGCGTGGTATATTGCGAGGAAGTACCCTTTGCACTGCCCCACCCACAATTCCTCACCGATACCAAGTTTTTATAATGATAGAAATGTTGCTATGATTACCCCTCAAACCAGTTGTCTCGAGTGCCTATTATCACAGGGTCATCTACACAGACTCTTTGTTATAAATTCTAATAATTCTCAACAATGTTGCTTGCTGAAATAATAAGGAAATAATTGGCGTAAACATTTCTAATACATGTTATCATTTTTCAGACTGCGTAGTTGATTGAATTGAATATGTTTTCTAAAGTACATAATACTTGTCTACCTACACTTGTCAGGTGAGAACATAACTTAATTAACACTGTGGTAACATAATGAGGGCGGGTCTTTGTTGATGTAGCCGATAATCAGGTATTCAAGAGGTAGTGTAAAATAGTGCTAATTCAACCGACAATGGGTTGTATATTAATAATTGATAGACAAATGTAGACGGTCAGTTGTGTGGTTACAGACATTGGTCAGTGGCTCCACGTGAATTATTCATCGTATTCTATCACACACGTTACTATAATTAAACCGGTGGTTAAGTTGACCTAATTAGTCTACAGGCGTTGTATATATTCATGTTACTGTGCTGTCCGTTGTTATCAGATCAAGTAACGTAATATTCTCCTCGCGAACAAGATATTTTACATTAGCTACTACACAAAAATCTGGAATTCATTCTTGAATAAACAGAACTTGAATTGTTATCTTATGTTCTTTGGGTTTTCTTTTTTTATAATTAGGGGTCAAACTTTTGGTACACTCTCGGGGCACACTTTGTGTGACGCCCACATTAAACCAGCAAGAATTTGTATACAACACCTGTGATTAACAGCTTGTACATTTCACCTGAGACTTTCATACAGGTACGATAAACAGTAAACAAACATGCTTTCCGACTGATGGACTCTGACAAATGTAACACGTCTGCGTCAGGTTCACAACTGTATTACAATAGAAGCTGTGATGTCTCATGAACAAAATTGATAGGTTTAAGCTCGGCATTTCGATCGATCGTTTTGATCAAATCGGCAAAGAGATGTTAAACCATGTCACTATCAGTGAAATAGCTTTATAATAACTGTACATATTTCTACACCTTCACTCACATTACACAAAAAAGGCAAAAATACAAGTTTCGGAACAAATAATTGATAAGTAATGGAGTTATTCCCCCAGGAATACAAGAACATATACACGTGCAAGTGGTGTCATCGCGGTCGAGCGCGCGTTAGTACATTTCATGTGTAGACTTCAGAGGAAGAAAGTGTTAATTTATACATGATTTTGTACTACAAATTCTACAAATGTAGAAATTGGAAATTGGCACACGATATGTGTGTTCTATAAAACGTATCAATAATTGATTAATAATATCGATAATTCGTCTGTCACGGTGACGTTTTACAGCTGAATCCACTTATGTCGCTCTGCTCTCTCAACATTGCATGCGAAGAGGCAATGCGGGTCCAAGGGGAATTTCTTGGCCGCTTACTCTCCTCGCAGTGCAGGTCTTATAGGTCGCTGCACTACAGAATGTACCAGACATACCAGCAATAAAGACGAGTATATACAGAAAGAGACTTCCCTGTAGCTTACTATTTTGAAGAACATTCTTATAAAATTTGTGTTATTTCCTTTAAATACAACTAATATTTGAAATCCCACAAAATTGTAGTTTATTAGTTGAATGTCTATTGTATATTGTTTGAGTAAATAAATAAACTGACAAGATAAGAAAAGTTGTCTTTTTTCATTTAAATTTTCTCGAGTCATTAAATAATTAATGTCCTATATTACTACTAAAATCATTAATAGCTTAAGTGATAATATTTTTTTCAGTGTTATGGTCTGTCACGCGTGAAGTCGTTATATTTACTTTAAAATCTTCTAACACTACCTAATTTTGCTATTTTATACCTCAGTGTATAGATGGCGTGAGATTGTCGTTTAAGTTTGAAACCAGCAGACAGATAATAAAGATGAGCATTAACCATTAGACCGACTAAAACTGGTATCAATGCATGAAAGGATGGAGAGATTTCACACGCACCCGGTGTCAGTATGAGGTACCAGAGGGAAGCTGGATTTATTACACGGGGACCTGGTTTCCATGAGAAAGCGTTTTGCCAAAGGAGGGCTTGATATATAGCTTGGACGCCGATATCTCCCAAAAGAAATATTGCTATATGATTTTTTGAAAACACAATTTGTTATCAATTGGATTGAGTCAATTTCAGTTTTATTCGTGTCATATTCACTGTGTTATAATCCAACGAATCTAACTTTTTGTCTCTTTCTCGCTCTCTCCCTCATTACACGAGGTGTACCAGAGACTTGAACTGAGTAGTAAAATTATTGTCGAGCTCAATTTAGTTCATAGTCAACAAAATTTAAATAATAGATAACTGACTTTAAAGGTTTTTTTAATTATTATTATTATTTTATTTATTGTTTAAATATATGATGTAAACAATTCTAGAAATTTCAAGAGAAAATTAAAAATATATAACTTGTCATCATATTGTAAAGGACAAATATCAAACTGATGTATGGTGGAAAGCCGAAATACATATTGTATTCAAACCCACACTGAAGAAGAAGAAGGAGAAGAAGAAGAAGAAGAAGAAGAAGAAGAAGAAGAAGAAGAAGAAGAAGAAGAAGAAGAAGAAGAAGAAGAAGAAGAAGAAGAAGAAGAAGAAGAACTACCTCAACATGAAATACGAAAAGAGTTAATGAGCAACACAGCCTATTTTGATTTTCTACAGATCTTCGTTAAAAATAAGATAGAAATATCTATCACTTTGTTTAACGAAGGCCGGTCAGATAAATCACTTGAAATCTTGTCGATAATTTAATCAGCTTTTGAAAGAATATCTATTGTCTTTATATCTTAGGGCTGTCATCGACTGATATAAACATTGGACAATCTGACAGTCCATCTTACCTGACTTAAGGCTGGCCCTTCTTATGGTGTTCTCAACACTATCATTGTACAATCACTCATGGTAATCACTCTATCTGTTAAATCCAGGTAAAAATATCGCAGCCAGCTGACTTCACGGGCTGACCAAACTTTTATATCGACACAATCTAACTAAATCCAGGTTAAAAAACAACAAATGTTGTATCCAGGTGAGTAACTAGATGTCTTGGATAGCCAGGTAAAAAGACAGGTAAGTACATCCGAGCGTTGTGCTACAGGTAGATACACTGATACCTGTACGCCTAGTCGCCAATATAAGACCAGCTTAGCGTAACACCAACGCGCCTTGTGAGTATGCGCTAAGGCTGAGTAACCCCAACCCACGACCGACACTGGATACGGGTTACAGTGTGTCAAATATGACAGTCGACACGGCGATACGAGGGGAGGGAGGGTCAGTAATGAAGGTCTACCCCAGTCAGCTCACCTGCGACCAGGCAAGTATATGAGGGATACAAAGGCATCCACTCATCCAACGAAAGGTTTTCAAAAACACCCAAACAACAATTCATAACAAAGAAGATAAATTGAACTGCTTACAATATACATAGCTCCCAGTCGCGTGAATATCTATAACATTTGTTTAAGCAAGCGACCAATCAACTAATTGTTAGTATATACGTTCTCACGTGAATATGCTATCTAGAATTTCAATACGATTGTATATCGATTTCAACAAAAAGAATCATATGAGACAAGCAACACCTTTATGTCTGAATTATTTATCTCGTAGGTATGTAGAATGGATGTTGACCAAACGGCCATTTCCACGCTTTACTGTAACTTATAACGTATATCTGATACATAGTCATGGATTCGCAATGGTCATGTTTTATAACCATTTACAACGCTGTCTTGAGATCTTGCCAAGAGATTCTTCCTTTGGAATACGAATCCAACTGAGATACCTTCTGAGTATTAGTGAGTTGCAGTTGCGCGTTTTGATTGGTCGCGATGTACACTGTTTCAATGGACTTCTCATTCACATGTCGGAAGTTCTACAAACCAATGCTTCATATCAAATACAAGGCAAATTCAATTATTGGTAAACTCTTAAACTCACTTCAAAGAGCGCAAGAACAATCTAGGAACTTTAGTAGTAATGTGACACTTGGATACCGATATCCTTTGACAATTTCAGGGATACGATAAATGGGTATCTGATCAAAAGCTATAGAGAATATCAACATGTCAAAAAAAATCATAATCCAAACTCGAATTCGATCAAACTAGGGCAAAATATGAATAAAATAAACGATTTACATGGAGATTCCTAAAAAAAAGTACAAGAACAATAAGACCAGGTATTCCTGAAAGGGCAAGCGTTTTCTGCTTCTTGGAAGACACCAGCGATGTATATACAACAACGGCACCAACAAGGCAAACTAACGGGTATTTAACACGTCCAACTTCATATCATACACACTACATATGTAAAAATACTAATAAAGAGTAGATTTCCTCATAAAGACACAAAGAAGAAGCTTTGTTACATTGAAACGTATAGGAAATGTATAAAAAGTCGAGGGTAGGGAGGGCAATTTGTTTCGCGGTAAAGACGCTAGTTCTTTGACAAATCTTAAAAAAAACATGCAGTTGAATTTCCAAACGGATTCACATAGAGACTTTGAGACACGGATAAAACGTATTGAAAACAGACATGGTCTTCCAATCATATTTATTACTTAAGCATGTGTAGTTCGTGTTTACGTCGATATCGAGTGAGTTGCACGTGTAAGAACACCCCCCCCCCCCTCCTCCCTCGCCCACGGTCCTTAAACACTGTTTGAATCACCCTAGGAATGCTGTAAGTATCGGTCTTGTGCGTTCCATTGTCCACGTCCTGAGATGTTTGGATATTAACTTTGGGGTACAGGTGATGTTTACTTAAGGCTATCGCCACAACCTGTGTAAGTTTACATTGATTTTAGGCCCGACGGACTAATACCTTAAGTCAATCACCCTAAACAATTTATCATTTGACAACCCGAAATAACTGTTGCTGTTTTAAAAAATATCTTTTATCTTATATGATATTAAAATGTCCTTTAGCGGTGTTTTTAACTGCCAGTCGAATTAATCTCAATATTTATTTTTGAAATGAGATGTCCTGATCTATTGAGTAGATCATGTTAAGAAAAGTAGGCAAATGCGACAAATAAATACCTACCATTAATAGGAAAGGTCAATAATATGGAAGTCTGTGTGCTGATTGTATAAATGTAGGCTTTCTTTGTAAATGTATTACAAAATCAAACAGTACATACCGCTGAGAGTGAGAGGACCTAATATGGTTCGAACTAAGGGCCCCGAGTATAACAATATCTATTGATATGTTTACGCAGTTACACAATTTCAAAGAAGTCGATACATGATTTTGTCAACCTTTGTTAAATTATTATCCTCAGATGAAGTCCAATGTTATAGTTAAAAACCATGTATTGACCAATGCCGATTTTTGTAACAAGGTCAAAGTTTACAGCTGCAGAATCCCGCTAAATGTGTATACTATAACGCCCGGGAAAGATGATCCTACTCCTTCCGGGTAAATAAGGATATTTTTTTTTATATAAAACTAAGGCATGCAAATGGATACTTAAACTTTCAATAAGAATATTTCTACCGTTTTTGCGTTTTTGGATTTTGAAAACTGCAAATCTCATCAAAAGCTTTGATAAAAATTAGTGTTGACTTAAACTATAGGTGATGATTTCTAGTTCTTTTCGTGAAAATAAAGACGAGGTTGTCCTGGAGGCTACAGTTTTAGCACAAGCTCCACCCTTTTCAATATATTGGGGAATGACATGTACTAACAGATATTATCTTTAAGATACATTTTACATATTGAACTTTAATGCCGTTTGTGTTTTAAGGCCCCGGGACAGAGCGCAGTAAGCCCCGTGTTTGCCCTGTCCCATGCGGTACTAGCCCCTGGTCCATGATTAAGATCCAACAAATCTCTAATACAAACACCTCACCTGTACACTGACAGGTAAAAATAAGGCGTACTTCTAAATCTGTAAACCTATCTCGAACCAGTAATCCGGAAGATAAACAATTTTAATGTTTTCACATCACCCTTCTAATTAGCTCGGGGTAGATTGGTCTATCGCTGACAGACAACGTAATGTTACGGACAAATGTTGTAATATGACGTCATGACGATTTTTAAAATTTCACGGTTACGTGACCATATTGACATCACGTAGTGGTCAACGATTGACAGCGTCTGGTCAATCCATCACGAGATTCACAGTACGTACCTAGACAGACTGACGGCCAACATAAGCGTGTTTGTTTAAGAATCACGGAACATTTAGGTTACATAGACGCTTTACGTTTACAAACATTCTGATATATATTTAATTACTTCAATCTAGTCCCACAATATTCATGGATCATTTGCCTTCCGACCCGGGGATTAAAAAGACAAGATGAAAGGTGTCGTAGCTGAGAAAACCCCTGTCATCCTGGTATCACTTGAGGTATTTTGAGTGCCTTTAAAGGCCCATCTGATAGGGATAAAAGAAAACCAGCCTTACAACTGATAAGTTTCGGGCATTATTATGCATCCAGGAAACTTTACCACAAGAATTCCGTAACTTAAAGCCGCTAAGAAGATAATCTTGGTGACTCTCGTTTATAACACACTGGAGACAGAGTTATGTTTCTCGGTGTGAAAAACATGACGACAACGAGCATAACTTAAGAAAAAAGGAAACGGGGACATTCTACAACTTGCGCGTGCATTACGTAAAAGACACATGAACGCGGAACAATAATTTTTAAAAGATAAATTTAACACACGCTTGTTTGTGGTGATTGATTACAAGTTAGGACACATTATATTGGTTTTTCGAAAATTATTGTTACATACTCCTGAGTTTCAGGTTGTTGATCCGACTGTGACAGCTCGGAATGCATGTAACAACAGACTACACGTGCGCCATCATGGAGTGTATGCCACAATTTATAAGAACGAACAGAAATCCTTTACATGTTGAACAGAAACAGTTTGATTTGCAAAATTTTATATATACACCATATATGTACTTTTTAAATGTAGATAATAACGAACAAGTCATTTTAAATACATAATAACTGATTTCAAGTTACTTTTTTTAAACCGAATGAAAGTTCCTTCCTCGTGCAACAGGCCGGGCTTAGAGAGCAAAAGAAAGGTCTTAGGGACGTTTTTTAAACCCGACATATAGTTTAAAAGAGCTACAGACAGTACATCAGTATCAGTGTAATAAAATAACATAAAATCGCACGATTTCAAGCAACCATCAAATGAAATACACAAACATTATTTCTCTTTTCATCGAAGCAATACATAAGTCAATGAAAGCGTATGATGTGAAGCGAATCTTATGGTACGGTTGTATCCGCTGGGGATGTCGGAATATCTTCACGGCTGAAATCAGTTTGTGTGGAATGAGGCGTGTCGAAATAAATACTTAAATTTATTGTACACTGGCAATCATTTTGAGTGGGTTGTTTTATAAAGCAAGTACTGTAGAGAATAGCCGATTTATAATAATACTTTTTATGGGTTTCGGTATTTTTTAGTAGATGGTTGTAGGATAAACGAAAGGTACCAGGTATGAAGTGTTTTGTGCCAAATTTTGCTGGCCCATTAGTTTTCCTGCTTATCTAAACGTGTCCAATGATGCATGATAAAGCCTTCAAACTCTCCGCGTCACACGCTTCAAACATATAATTAAATGCATCATCTAAGATGCAAAACCAAACAGCGGACTAATATTCCGCATTATGCTTTAGTGTATAATTAAACCCATCATCTAAACTGCAAAACAGCACTGGGGCAGTATTCCGGGTTATTATGTCCCTTGATAGATGCTAATTGGCATGTTATATGACAGGTAGAGGTAAAACTACCTGTAATTACCTGTTAATTACAGGTAACATTGTAGCGTATATCCCTCTCCGGGAGGTCGGGGTATAGGGAACTCATACAGCTCCCATGCAGCTACTCAGTGCAGGAAACTGCCTGCCGGTCGCACTTCGTACCCTTGACATACAGACACAAAGGCATGCCCTCCAGTGTAGTCTTTAAGTGATGATTATACCAGCATCTGTTCGATCTCTACAACATCCGATTAGTTTATCTAGGCCAACTTACAATATGCGACAGGTTCGCATTCGTAACTCTAAGTTCAGCCACGTTAGGTCAGAATTCGCTGTGATAAATTTAAAAGGTATACCCAGTTTAAGAGATCCTCTTTGGGAGGTATATCCAGTTTGAGAGGTACCCAGTTTGATAAATATACCCAGTTTGACCGTCATGTTCACGTTCATTTGTCCAAGGTTTACCAACATAAAGAGTACATTCACATGTTTGTACAATGAAACGAATAAACAAGACCACGTGCATGGACAATTTCGAACGTCTGCAGGAACCCAATCCACGTAATCCCACGTACGCCCATCCGACCCTTCCAAACCTAGAATGCTGCTATTTCATGTGTACAAATATGGCCTTTTGTACGATCAGTTTAAGAGACAACAATAAGAGCTTGTAAAACCAGCGGTAACTCAGTACATTTAGGTCAAATTAAACTGTTTGACTTATTGGACACAAACACATCGATAACTGAAAAGAATATGATAAATAATGGCGGAATATTCGTGGAGGTTTTATCCGCTAAACTCACCACAAATGATTAAATCTTTCATCGTTCATCTCTGCGACCAGAACTCAAATAAATTCCAGACTTCCAAAGCCTTCCTCTTGCTTGCGACTAAAGCAAATAGTTTCAGGTTTTTGTCATTTGAAGTTTAAACAACGCTGTGATTGTTGTTACATGTGATCGTTCTATAGGCCACCCTACATATAATCATATACTTTATACAAACCGATACAATATACTATTAGATGATTCTACCAACGTTTGGATACAATAAAACTCTAACAATTGGTGGACATCTCTGTACAGGCACGACTGCGGTCCTGATATCAATTAAACTACCCGAACTGTTCTCCCCCACATCGACGAGATGGAGAGTAAACACTTGACATTGGAATACGATAAAATACCCAACAATGACCGACCATGTATATAATTAGATCAGGAGAGGGTTCGAGTTTACAAGTCAAACTTATTACCCCGCAAAACGTATATCTGAATTTGGCTATTGACCTCGCGAGACAATGGACGATCATCGCCGACCTAGTCAAACCGGAAAGCGTTGTTTACCTCTCTTGTGTGTTTATTCATTTATTTATTTTAAAGAAAATGATGAAGTCTTTTGTGAAAACATTGAAAATATGGTCAAATTCTTAGATTTAACCTATTTTGCCAGTCTTAAACTCTTCTTAAGTTTAGGATTTCGAAGAAGCGTCATGAAAAATAAATTGGAATGCACCGATGTTAAGTTAACGTATCTTAGCCAAACATGCCGGCACTTACAGGATGTAAGTTAATACCGTGGGTAGATCGGGTATCCCAGGAGAATGTGTCGACAATGGCTGCCCATCTATCGAGACACACTCGAGCAAACCCAGCAGGTGTAATCGATCTCATACAAATGACTTTGTTGAAAATGAAATTTGAAGTTTCTTGACTTGTACAAGAAAAATAAATTACGAGCGTAAAGTAAGCAGGCTTTTGTGGACGAAAATAGATTTCTCACTGTGAATCGACATATATTTGGTTGTGGCATCTTGTCCATGTGAAAGATTTGAGAGAAACTGGAATGACCATATAAGGCAAGAAAAAAGACGATCTCAGTACATGAGGAATTACCTCTCTATGTCAAACCATGAAAAACTGAAGGAAAATTGTCAAATGACAATATCAAGAAGTGCAATACACCGAAATGCAGATATCTAGAATCACAGTATACTGAAGAGTGTGAATATCATTTAAAGGTATACTTTAAGTACAGTGTAGGCTTCAGAGTCGATAAAAGAATGCAAAAACCTTTTGGCGGCAAATGCCATTAGGATATATCGTATGATGGCCAATTAGTATAAGACGTGTACCTGATTTGTTCGTACAGTCGAGACTGGTTCCTTCACCCAACACAATATCTTAGGTCCTACTGTCCGGTTGTCCTACTGTCCTGATGTCCTACTATCAGGATTTCCTTCTGTCCGAATGTCCTACTGCCCGGTTGTCATACTGTCCGGATATCCTACTCTCTGGTTGCCCTACTCTCCGGTTGTCCTTCTCTCTGGTTGTCCTACTGTCCTGTTGTCCTACTGTCCGGATGTCCTACTGTCCGGTTGTCCTTCTGTCCGGTCAAGGTATATGATTAAGCTATCGTATCATTATGCTACTTTCGTCAGTATCACAACAGTGAGGGTGGCCATGCTGCACAGAACTGACCCAAACCTGAAGACCTTCACTAAGCCATAATATTGTTGAGGAAATTGAATTACAGGTTAGGGCAGTGTAACGGGAAATGAACTGTATTGTTGGACGGTGTTAGTTACAGGTCAAGCTCCTCCGGACTGATATTGGCTCTCCTCACCCGGACACTTACCCTTCGTGGCCTTTTTTTGAGCTCTTTAAGTCGGGCATCTGTCTTCCGTGAGCACGCGACAATACACTGGCGCGTAGAGAGCGCACATCTGTCGTACTTCCCTGGACAATTGGCACCTCTGGAGAAGCAACGGACCTCCTTACTGACCAAGAGTGACCAGCCTCTTCAACTCACGAGTTTGTTTTCAATATCGGTGCTCCAATATTTGGGGTGTAATTGGTACTGCTATTCAATACGGTGTCACCAACTGGCGGACCTTTGTGTTTGCGCCTGTACGCCCACAGTGTAAGAGAACTAACGGAACATGTCCCTCATCACCTCACAGGACGGCTAGAGGTGTTCCACTGATCTAAGGGACAATGAAGGGTCAAAGTTCTGCATTATAGACGGTTTTAATAACTCGCATAGATTTTGGGTTAGGGCCACTCCTGCTCTGAACGAGGTCCCAGAGGAGTAACAAGGTTGCAAGGGAAATATAAAAATGATCGCAAGCTTTGGTATCAACAAATTGAACAGTACTCATAGCAAACTTTTTATCCACTTATCTTCGCAAGCTTAAAATTATTTGTGGCAATCATGTTTAGGATATTTATAACGAAGCTATTACAATTCAATTATCAACATTTATTTTTATGATTAATTATCAAAATCACGTCAGACAAATGCATATCCATCTTACCAGATTTTATGTTTTTTCCCTAATGATTTAATTTCCAATTTGTCGTCACCAATTTTACAAAAACACATCAGTTATACAATAATTAGTGTATTGATATGACTGTATGGCGTTATCTGGTCCATATAAGCACATTAACTCATTCATAAAATCATAACACCGTCAGTAATTAACACACTTATTTATAAACCACATTTTCCTTATTTGAAAGATGAAAGGAATAATTTCACATCATACAATATCATAATGACGTTAAAAATTATCGATTATCCATAAAATTCAATAAGTTGTCCGCATGTTTAACAAAATGTATTTGGTCCGTGACCATCCTTAAAAGAGGGTGTAACTAAACTGGACGGCTGATTGCGTGCTTTAAGCTGGATAAAGAACCACGAAGAAATAGGACTATATTGAGTACGGCAATGATTAATACAGCAAACATATTCTGCGTTTTCACTCCATTGTATACGGGAAGACATCAACAAGACATATATTTAGATCAATCAAATTAATCACTGAAAAAACTGATCTATTTTAGTTTTATGATAAACCTTCAAACGAAATGATTACGAAAACCTAACTTATTTGAAAATGAAAGGAATGTCCACGACATATAATATTGATTTGTTTAGTGAGTTAACTTAATTTATAGAGATATTAATTAAACTAATCAATTTATAAATAGAACGACTTTCTATCGGTGTTGTACACGTAAAACGTTAGGCGTCAGATATCAAATAAAACCTTGTCATTTTAGCAATAAATTGATATAATAGACCTCACGGCTGGTCACTAATTGATACACTAGATCTCACTACTGGTCACTAATTGATACACTAGACCTCACTACTGGTCACTAATTGATACACTAGACCTCACTACTGGTCACTAATTGATACACTAGACCTCACTACTGGTCACTAATTGATACACTAGACCTCACTACTGGTCACTAATTGATACACTAGACCTCACTACTGGTCACTAATTGATACACTAGACCTCACTACTGGTCACTAATTGATACACTAGACCTCACTACTGGTCACTAATTGATACACTAGACCTCACTACTGGTCACTAATTGATACACTAGACCTCACTACTGGTCACTAATTGATACACTAGACCTCACTACTGGTCACTAATTGATACACTAGACCTCACTACTGGTCACTAATTGATACACTAGATCTCACTACTGGTCACTAATTGATACACTAGACCTCACTACTGGTCACTAATTGATACACTAGACCTCACTACTGGTCACTAATTGATACACCTCACTAGACCTCACTACTGGTCACTAATTGATACACTAGATCTCACTACTGTTCACTAATTCACTAATTGATACACTAGATCTCACTACTGGTCACTAATTGATACACTAGACCTCACTACTGGTCACTAATTGATACACTAGATCTCACTACACTAATTGATACTACTGGTCACTAATTGATACACTAGAACTCACCATTGTCACTAATTGATACACTAGACCTCACTACTGGTCACTAATTGATACACTAGACCTCACTACTGGTCACTAATTGATACACTAGATCTCACTACTGGTCACTAATTGATACACTAGATCTCACTACTGGTCACTAATTGATACACTAGACCTCACACACTAGAACTGGTCACTAATTGATACACTGATACACTAGACCTCACTACTGGTCACTAATTGATACACTAGATCTCACTACTGGTCATTAGACCTCACTACTGGTCACTAATTGATACATTAGACCTCACTACTGGTCACTAATTGATACACTAGATCTCACTACTGGTCACTAATTGATACACTAGATCTCACTACTGGTCACTAATTGATACACTAGACCTCACTACTGGTCACTAATTGATATTCTAGACCTCACTACTGGCCACTAATTGATACAGAGACCACACTAGTGGTCACTAACTGATATACTAGACCTCACTACTGGTCACTAATTGATACATTAGATCTCACTACTGGTCACTAATTGATACACTAGACCTCACTAGTGGTCACTAATTGATACAGAGACCACACTACTGGTCACTAATTGATACACTAGATCTCACTACTGGTCACTAATTGATACATTAGATCTCACTACGGGTCACTAATTGATACACAACACACCACTACTGGTCACTAATTGATACACTAGACCTCACCACTGGTCACTAATTGATACACTAGACCTCACTACTGGTCACTAATTGATACACTAGATCTCACTACTGGTCACTAATTGATACACTAGATCTCACTACTGGTCACTAATTGATACACTAGATCTCACTACTGGTCACTAATTGATACACTAGACCTCACTACTGGTCACTAATTGATACACTAGACCTCACTACTGGTCACTAATTGATACACTAGACCTCACTACTGGTCACTAATTGATACACTAGACCTCACTACTGGTCACTAATTGATACACTAGACCTCACTACTGGTCACTAATTGATACACTAAATGATATACACTAGATCTCACTACTGGTCACTAATTGATACACTAGACCTCACTACTGGTCACTAATTGATACACTAGACCTCACTACTGGTCACTAATTGATACACTAGATCTCACTACTGGTCACTAATTGATACACTAGACCTCACTACTGGTCACTAATTGATACACTAGACCTCACTACTGGTCACTAATTGATACACTAGACCTCACTACTGGTCACTAATTGATACACTAGATCTCACTACTGGTCACTAATTGATACACTAGATCTCACAACTGGTCACTAATTGATACACTAGATCTCACTACTGGTCACTAATTGATACACTAGACCTCATTGCTGGTCACTAATTGATACACTAGACCTCATTGCTGGTCACTAATTGATACACTAGACCTCACTACTGGTCACTAATTGATACACTAGATCTCACTACTGGTCACTAATTGATACACTAGACCTCACTGCTGGTCACTAATTGATACACTAGATCTCACTACTGGTCACTAATTGATACACTAGACCTCACTACTGGTCACTAATTGATACACTAGACCTCACTGCTGGTCACTAATTGATACACTAGGCCTCACTACTGGTCACTAATTGATGCACTAGACCTCACTACTGGTCACTAATTGATGCACTAGACCTCACTACTGGTCACTAATTGATACAGAGACCTCACTACTGGTCACTAATTGATACAGTGGTCCTACTACTGACCAATGATACCAGACGTTGGCGATACACGATGACTGACTAATGAAGAAGATATCTATTTGTGTGACAGTGATTAAGTACATATTAAAATGTCACCTGGTGCAGTTACGGACCGGTCAAGAATTGATTTAGTGCTCGTTTTGATGGTCTGGACAAGTGACGTAAACTGCTAGTGTGGTCATCTGTTCATTCATAAATATGTATCTACCCGAGGGTTTAATGTTTCCAGTGGCCATTGGGCACTTCTCCGACCAATTTCGGCCAATAGGTGTATTCATTCAGGGGAAATATATATCCATGTTTGACCATTTGTGTCAATTAGTGATGTCTATAGACACTCCTGGCACTTCTGGTGTCTCGACATTGTGTGTGGCTTGTCTGACGTTATATAGATAGGTGTCATATTAAACACTTCCTCTAATTTTATCCACTATTTCCAACAATCACTTATATACATGAATAATCAATATCACACCAATAAATGATATAGATAAATGGTTTATTTAAACACTACATCGCAAAAAATAACGACAAAAATGATTAATGATATTATAAATTGTGTGTCTTCCGACCTATTACCCAATCAAATTCAGCAAACGGAATTTAGTACTAAGGCAGATGCTTATTTTGAAAGCTAAGAATGGCGACATTTTGACCTTATTTTATACGAAAAAAAAACCTTTTTCAAACTTTAAGTTCAAAATTTACAACTCGCGTGGACCGACAATGAAATTTCACTGAACCAGATACATGTACATGAATAATGCATGAGTGCATTGGATCTCTACACTAAGAGCAATATTTAAACTTGTGTAACTGGTGTAGAATTGGGACAATTGGCTATTGAGCTTAAACTTTCCAAACTTCACGGTAGATTGTCTGTAAAACTGATTTATCTCTTATTAACGGCAAAGAAATGACCCAGAGATTCAATGTGTAATCCTTTCCATCAAATACTTATTGTTAGAGCTCGTCGTGTCTTGCTAGCCCCGGGGAGGGGCTTCAATCGAGGTACTATCATACCTAGTTATTAAGGGGCGGAGTTGACTTAACACTTGGACAGTCAACGCTAGAGAATTGTCTGCGGTCAACACGACCTTTTAAAAAAAGTATCAAAAGACACACAAACCAAAAGGTTTAAGCGCCAAAAGTGTAGCTTTACTAAAGTTAAATGCCTCACTAAGACTCCAAACAGAAAGTCGAAATTATTTAGAAGGTATATATCATGTTTGTTACCTTGTTCGAATACAAAGATATATCTTTGATATTTTTTTTATTCTGAAGACAGTATGGCATTTCGTTCTGTCAACACGACAGTATAACAGTATAACAATTGTGACGATGACTGAAAGAACGACACTACCAACGGAATAAAAACGAACAGTTCTCAAAGTGCTTTAAAATTTAGTTAAAACATATATCGTTTTAACATAGTTTTATATCAATACAATTTCTCGAGTCACCCGCAAGACCAGAAAACCTGGCCATCGGAAGCCAGTTTTCTCAATAGGTATGGTCTCGTGACATCTACACGTCCAGGATATTACTACAACGTGCAGTTCTGTCTGTGTGTCATTACCTGGTTGTGAGTTTAGTTCTGGTGTTCAAATGCCAACTCAGCTTACAGAAAACTTAATTTATATACCAAAATATTTTCATAAATACTAAAATTTACCAGGAAATGCATATAGAACATGTTCAAAATTGTTAATATCTTAACTAAAAATGAGCAACAGATAATTTTTTCTTTTATCTATAAATATTCTATGCACCACGAACAAAATTGGAAACCCGTGTAAATGAGCTGCAGAGGCTGGACACACCTGAGTGAGCACGGTACACTTTCGTCACGTGTCAGAAAGTAGACGACCCAATTAGCGTTAATGTAGTCCCTGGAGGATAGTTCGACATCTAGACTTGATACACATATATATTTTAGAGGCACTTAATACTCACGTGCACGTACTTATTAAAGAAATCTATACAATTCTAATTTGAAGTGAGTCCCATGTGGTTATATTTCAAAGGCGTTGAATATTGATCTGTGACAAACGCACAATTGTCGCTGATGTCATTGTCTTTGGAATGCTTTGATCTGATTAGATCTTCCATGATATTTTAGCACAGTTACCAGTTGGAATTTCCAGATATAGGATGCGCAAGTTGACAGTTACTAAGGAACCACGATAACGTTGCGTAACGAAGGTTTGTGTGTGACTAATTTGTCCTGAAAGAGTAGTCTCCCAAAGTAGTGTTTTAAATGACGCTTAGTTCTAAAAATGCCCCGAGAATTTATAAAAAAACAAAATCATAGTGGATTTCTTGGATTTTGAATAAAAATCTTTTTCATTTCACAGAAATTCGAACTCCAGAAAATTACCTATAGACAGAGTAGCTACAGACTATGCGTGAAAATGACTGCACACCTGTTGTATTCAAACTTAGCAGGTGAAGGGACTAAGTACAGGCTGTACATGCAATCCCACACGGTGTACATTATAGTAAGACAACCTGCACACAATATCTAAACAGCTTCATTCCTTTCTAAAATTTATATGACATTCCTCGAATTATCGGTATACTCTATATATTGTGCGTAGGCGGACGGTCCATCGTTTGAGTAAGCACAGCACTGTCACCAGGGCGTGACATCACCACAGCTGCAGGTATATTTTAAGAGTATACAGTATTTCTGTCTGCACACGAGCAGAGTTTTACTTCCAGGGAATATTAAAAGGGGAAGTACCTGGGACCATCTCATTTACATACATATATGCACGTGCGAAATGCATATATTTATTTTACTCTTTTTTTTCAGATGACTCGGTCTGGAAACATATTTTCATATAACATAAACTTGACTATAGTTACTATATAAATTGCTGGAATTCTGTGTTAGTCGAGTTTTCAGTAAAAGTTTTTTATAACAATTATAGAACTAATAACGCGAGATTTTACTGACATCTGGTCCAGACGATAGTTGATGATACTTTGTATTTATAAAAGAATTATGGTCAAAACGAGTACAAGCAAGGCTGTGCCCTTTTAGCGAGGTCAGTTCGAGTGATAATTTAGATGGACACGAGTTTGGAAGGTAGTACCGGAATGAAATGGTATGCAGTTCTTATTAACAAGTCGGGTCATTCAAGATATGAAATTAGAACATCTGATTTAGTAACTATGCAGATTCGGTGTACCAAGCTTCTATATTATCAGTGGTACCCAAAACCCGTGTAATTACGGAACCATAAAAGCAACTTGCTCCGTTGTATTGTGATATCACAATATTCTTACTGTCCATTCCATGTTTGTTTCATTTACTGGATTGAAAAAAAAAAGAAAATTCCAAAATTGAATCTATCTACGTCTGCCTCTTTTCAGTGTTTATCTTCAATACAGTGTTTACCATTTAGATTAAAAACTAAC
The DNA here is from genome assembly GCF_031769215.1 of Ylistrum balloti. Classification (NCBI taxonomy): domain Eukaryota; kingdom Metazoa; phylum Mollusca; class Bivalvia; order Pectinida; family Pectinidae; genus Ylistrum; species Ylistrum balloti. The sequence goes on along the minus strand of NW_026782466.1, from coordinate 580,656 downwards.
CATAGATTGTTTGCCGGTACTTATACAGGGTGAGAAATATATTGTGTACTTGTTATTCTAAAGCTTCTCCTTCACGTCCGTGTTTATACTGTTACCATTAATCGTGGGAAATGTGTTTATCTATGATCTGATAGAAAACATCGGCTGTCCCATTGTAAACTGGCTGTAGCAACGTATCGCTAACAAAACATATCTTAACTGACGGTAATAGAACTCGCGACCATCCGCGTACACAATATAGGAGGAAATTGAGGACTATCGCTAGGGTTTCCTTCCCGAGTATTCAACCCAACAATCGTATCTCCTCGCAGTCCATTGAAAATACGATACCGATGAGAAATTGTCAAGAAAAGTCGCAGTAAGTCGGCTTTCGAGAGAGGTGTAAAATGAACCAGGATAGTCACACTGATAACATCAGATGAGTGAACCAGCAGGTGATCTCTTTTGTTAGCATCATTAAATTGTGGACAATTTGTTGGTAACAGTATTGAAAACATTGGATGCTGCCTATTGTTTGGGCCAACAAAACATTTAATGCGAAAAAGCACCAGTTGGTTACGTCTATGGTATTAATACATCGCGTCATAATGAGCACGGGGAAAATTGGGCGATCTCCATTGTACGGGTTGTGAGAAAGGGGGCACATGGAGCGAGGGGCTTTGTTATCATGGATAACATCCCTAATTAGGATAAGAAAATAGGTCGTATAAGTTTCCTGATCAATTCTCTTGTTTTCGCGCGTGATGTATCCCTGTTAAATTGTTACCTGTCGCAATGGGACAGGAAATAGATACACCTGGGACAAGGTAGGCCTTTGCAATTAGCACTAATAAAACAGGTAGATGGATGTATCTAACCGATACCTGGAGTTCGGACATTGTAGCCGGCGCCAGGGTTTGACACGCGGTAATGTTTGGGTGGCACATTGATAGGAAGGAATTAAAAAAAAAGTCAGAATAACGATGCATTGGTATTAGACATGGCAAAGAAAGACACCATCAGAATTTTGCCTCTGAGAAATTTCATAAAAAAAATTAGATGTGTATGTTATAATTTTTATTGTTAGACCTTGAAATTTACCTCTTGTAATTGCCAAGATTTTAACAATTAACAACATCACTGGAAATAACATTTCTTTACAACATTCCATTGTGCAATAGCATGTCTGTTGGGTTAAAAGAAGATTTGGTGCCACCTAGTGCACGACCAACAAGGGAACACTATTCGGTCAAGGTCAGACAATGGTATCATTTCTAAGGAGGCAATACCATTTCGTCCTCAGTCTAACCCCAGGTAAACATGAAAAATTGTAAGTCTAATTTTACGTACCCAGCCCTGGCAGGGGGTATTTGTCCACCCAGGGTACCTTTTATCGTCAACACAAAGTCAACAACACCAGACTCCGTGACTGGCTAAGAGTCACATACAGTCAATATTAGCTCGAACTTAAAGCACACGTCTGACATACATGGTATCAGCTCGTTGAATGGTTAATCATTACAATGTACGACCAATCATAACGTGTTTTATCTATAATATCCCTACCGAAACCACACATTGTTATCACCTTTTTGAATGGCTTTATAGAACAGCACGTACCCAATCAGAACAGTCGTTATCTGAAACACCCCACGAGCTCCTTGTTTGAGATTCCTGTCCACTTCCTGGGATTTTAGAAAGAGATTTATTGGCGATAACACTTTCTACTTCTGTATTTGTATGACACTTGAAGACGATAGGACAGTCTTTTCGCACGTACCAGCGAAAAAGTCAATTAAATTTCAAGATGAAGTCGTTGAATGGAAGATAGAGCCATGTCGCTCAGAACTGTATGGGGCACCCTGGGAGATGATGGTCGTCCGGGAATGTTAGAAGGCTCCCTGGAGATTTTGTTAATCCAGGAATGTCACACTTTCCGGCTTCGAAATAGACACTCATTTTATCAAGGATATCTATCTTATAAACTGTCTTTAAAATACAATTTATCCAACCAGATATCCTACATAATTATCTCGAACATCAAAACATAATTTTTGCGCGTAACCTTGTACAGTTGTCCGAACATTCTTGTCTCAAACAGCTAATCATAATTATCTGAAATATGTAGGCGTAACTTATCAAGAATTCAATCTTAATTTGTCTAAAGCATCCAGCTTGATACAATTGTCTCGCATGTACTTTCTTCAGTATGCCGTCTTAATGTATACAAAAATTGTAATGTATCCAAGTATGCATTGAGGTGTAATTTCTTGAATATCACAACTTCAAATTTTTCCAGTTCCACGACAAATCAATCTAAACCAAGTTGTGTCATGACTTTAAGCATCCGAACATAATTGCCTCGCAAGTATCTCAATAAACTCGATAACCTAACGCCATCGTCTCGAAATGGACATTGAAACATCCAATATCTAACACGATAGCCAATGATAAGTAAGTCATGTTAAATTAAACTCGGGATGTTAAAAGTCAGTAGCTAGGCAACCTACTTGTAGTCAGAACTATCGACAAATTGAAGAAAGATATTCGACCTCGGACGCTCAAGCGGAATAACTTTCGTATAACGAAGATAGTTGTTCCTTTTGAATTTAAATATTTTAACACTGATTGAATTTTTTAAGGATTTTTGTGCTGTCTATTTGTTTGTCTCAGTCTGTTTGATTTTGTTTGTATGTTGTCAACTTTAATATTGCCCATAACTATTGCACCATAAAAGATAAGGCTTTACGTTTTGGCGTATGTGTTCCTTGTTCCTTTTTTACAATGTGACCTTGACCATAACCTTTGACCTACATTTGAAAATTGTGAATGCAATTAGCACATGCCGTACACAGTACAATTTAATGTTTCAATTTTGAATGTTGTTGCAACCGAGGGCATAGTGTTTCATAAACACATCTTGTTATTTTCAGTTTTAATGTATACAATATACACTAAGCTTTCAAAATGACGGATTTGCGTTAATATAGTCTAACTACAGTGGTGACAGGTGTAAACATGTGTTCAATAGTTTGTTGTACACATAGCATACACCCTTAAGTCACACGGATCTTCCCGTGAAAAAGTTGTAATCAATTGTCATTGATGTATAGGATATGCATAGCTAAGTTTTGTAAGTGCAAAGATTTATACACAGGTACGACCCTTAGAGTTGAAAATTCTCTGATTTCACAACAATAAAGAGAAAACCAGATGTTGTGCAGAGATGAGTCGTGTTTATATGAACTATCTGTCTCGATCGGATGTAAAGACTTGGTGATGGATTGGTAAATTATCTTTCTACATTCACTGAATAGACACGAAGATAAGATTACTATCATAACCCAGATTTTCTCCCTTTTTCGTAATTTTAATAGCGCTCAAAATTATTCCCCTCACACAACATGAAGATGATATAGCTTGAAACGAACATACTTATCACAAAAACCTTATTAAAACGCTACATAGACAAGCATTTCACGGTTCCTTGAACACAAAGATCAAAGCAGCAGGAGCGACCACGCAGAAATATTCATATCTGAGAGATGATTTCGGCACCTGAGACGGGGGGTTCATCACATATCTCATCTGAAGATCTTCAGGTAGACTGTTTTGTTAAAATATACGTGCATTTTTTATAGGTTAAACATTTGCTTTTTACCCCAATCTGTACAAAGCAGAAAACTCGAAATTTTTAAACTAGTTGTCATATAACCGCAATAAGATCGTTTTGGGATGACAAATGAGGGAAATTATTTTAATAATTTTATTAATGTTTACAATGAATATTGTTCATAGGAAGACACGTTATCGAGAATGGTGATTTAGATTTTCTGAATGAGAAGATTTAGATACGGTTGGAGCCACGTACCCCATGGCAGGATGGGCAACTGTGCGAAATGAAATCACAGTAATAAATAGGCATACATTTAGTTCACTTGTCACATACGTACATATTGTACCATTTATTATCAATATATATATATGTGTATATATCTTTTATATATAATTTTCGGATGTTAGTAAAGCATATCACCAAAGCTTTCGTCAACAGGACATGCCAGAGTAAAGCAATGAATCCATTGCGAGACCAGACGTTTCCTCTGCAGAACCCAGTTTGCAAGCATTATTTCATCGTCGGAAACCGACGAGACTTAACGGCAGAAGAGAGTCTCGTGGGTTTCCGACGGTGGCATTGTCTAAACTTACCACTTCGTCTCTCAGTTGATGTAGCAGAATATCCATAATTGTACTCATCTAGGAATCCCATGGGGCAACAGACAGTTCAGGCTCGGCACCCGTGAGGGGTCAGAAGGAGACACAATACTTTTTAGTCCTTAACAACAGGGTCCCATCCAAATGAACTTGTTTTTCGAAGGTGTTTCACTTCTCCAACCTGTAATCAAGTTGATCCATCAAACATCTGCATGTATACAGCGTGTAGCGGCGGGTCCGTTAGGGTACATGTATTGTTGTTATGTAACATGAATAGTTCCAAGTCTCGAAGGCTTTTGTCAATGGCTCTTTCACCCGAAATTAATGACAGCTGCGTGTCAGACACCAATATATTATACCCTTACAGGAGAAAGCAAGTATATACTATTTATCCACTTAAATCCCACTTGTCATTATTTACATTTATAAAAATACAGAACATGGCAGTTTACATTAATGTCGCATGCTAATAATGAAATTCTCCCATGTAAAATCACAGAATGGCTTAACGCTCTCAGCAATACATCATGGCGTACTGCATGCGTCCCGAGGGGCCATCCCGAGGACCAATTAAAATACTTATGAACTCTATTTTGTCCTGACCAGAATACATTATAGAAGTTCCTATGTAAATAAACATCTACAGACATCCCCTCAACGTGTGGATGTTAAGTTGTTTAACGCTCCACTTGGGGATAGCCATTTCGCACCCGTCATTTAGTTCTTCAAGAGCAGTATTCACGTTTAAATCCATCACCCTTTATAGTAGCATTCTGATGAGATTTAATCCCAAACTCGCGATGTTCTTTTATATATTGACAGTGAATTTGACCAAACATTTCATTGAAAATAAATGTTTGTGTTAGTTAAACCCTGAATGGACTCATCGCTGTTTGAAATTGATTTTCTTTCCTTGTTTTGTCTGGTAAATAGAAATGTACTTAAATGTGTATAGCTTACAACGGCACCGGTAAAGATTTGAGATTTGTGTGAACAAATGTGATTTTCGTGTGACTAGATTTCAGGAATTCAATAGACTTTGAAGGCAGTAGTAATCTACGATGAATGATTCTGGTCAATGACAGGTGTTTAAGGATGCATGTTCCTTACTAAAACATGTATATCCATCACTAGAGAGTTCCAAGTACATTGCCATATATGAAATAAATATTAAAGAAATTACCTAATTGGTGACATTTTTAAAGATTACAAGCAGGTAAGCATATTTAAAAGAGTTTACGTACAAACATGTGAATGAATTTTCTGTTAGTTTTGATTGATCATCCGAGCTCGTATCCAACAGAATTTGCTCTTTCATTATTCTAAATATTCTCCCATCTTACGTTTAGAAGCGAGTCTGTAATCGTTAAATATCTTAATTTTCACTCCATGTGTGTGCGCTTGTTATTTTATGAAATCACTTTTGAAATAGATAGAATCTAAAAAATTACGTTCCCTGTGTTTTCAAGTTACCTTAATTTATTCCCCGTTATTTACACCAACGCCACACTGACTTTGGAAGGCACACATTCAATGATCCTACCAATCGCTCGTAAATGAACGAGGTAAGGTAGGAAGGGAGGTAAGTCGTTGTAAACAACGTTTTGTTGCTTAAGCAAAGTGGCTTTATTTTCTTGTGTTAAACATGTATGACAATCCACCTGTGATGTTTTAATATCCGTCTGATAAGCTGCGGATAGCAAACACTTATACTTTAAATTGATGATATGGCGTTTGTGCACCTGTCACCCCAAGGTTCCACATAATTCATCGAAAATGAAATTACAGATCTTAGCTTAAAGTTTACGACAACTTGTGCCGGAGGGGTCGAACATGCAACCTAGGATAACACAACTAACGTTTTACTAACTGTGATATAAACCCTGATAAAAAAATCATCCATATTTTGATTCTAAATTCCAGATGGAAAGCATGAACTCTGAACAGTTGGTTCATTTAACTTTTAAGGTTTTTCGATGTAAGTGAAAATTTAAGCTTGAGGATAGGATTAAAGTTATCTGATCATATACCTTCAGTATTAAAAGCAACGCCTAAATGTCTAAAGTATGACAATCACAGATTTTAAAAACAAGTTACGATTCTTCTATTTCAGAAACACATTGAAATCTGGTTACATTTGTGATGAAAATAAATTCTGAATTACTGGGATTAAAACAGGATGCCCATGATTTTTCGGTTTCTTGAAGTTGCTGTATTTATTTACGATAATTTGCATCTAAACAAAATTGAATGTATTCATAAATGAAGAACTGTGTCGTCCGTTATAAATAAACAATTACAGGTGGACCAAAGACGGAAGCCGGTAAATTCAGCTTTTATAAAACCACAGACAGACAATAAATTTGAAATAAATAGTTTTCTAACCATGTCAGCAATTTATTTGTCAGACCAGGAACGTATCATGTTACATTCTATTACGTCACTTGTTTTATGATAAAATGCTTACTTTATTAAGTATATTACAGAAATAAGGATCCTTTATGCAAAATACTATCAAGTATTTATTCAATTGACTAAGTGATTGGCCTGGTATGAACCTGATTGGCCCTTGCAGAAAAAATATTGTTCTAAAGCATCCAGCTTTGTCTCGCAGGTACTTTGTTGAGTATCCCATCTGAAAGGCACTAATATAAATCGATTTATTGATATCCATAATTTCCTTTCAAATATTTATATACTTCATTTCTGGATATTCATAATTCATTTCGAGATATTCATAATTCATTTCTATATATCCATAATTCATTTCTATATATCCATAATTCATTTCTACATATTCATAATTCATTTACATAATTTAAAAAAAAAAGATGGCTGCCACATAATATAGTTTCCACCAGTGGCACTAGCAGGCTTCCGTATTTACATGTGTACAATATGGTGTTTTGAATAAGACAAAGAGCGATTTTGAAAGTTATAACTACAAGTAACTGCATGAAAAATTTTACACCATGGGTAATTTTCAAATCGAAATTATCACGGAATTAAATGTACATATATCAAAGCCCGTGTTATCATCATGTTAATCATGGTGAAAATGTGTACGATACACTGAAAAAGACCAAGCTTCAAAATGAATGCAACAGATATTTAATGAGACGACTTTGCGGGCACCTTGCGCTAAATCTAAATATGATACATTACATTACAAGAGACTTATCACTGTGTTTTCCTTTTGTAAAACTTCGGTACCTTTATAAAGTCACACGAAATGTGTATCCATACACCATGATTTCTAAGATAAATGTATGATTGATTTTGTACTATACTGTAATCCAGACACTTGTTTGAAAATTTGCGCTTTAATAACATTATAATCGGAAACACTGAAATGATAGTAAGAAGTAGAATAGGATGACGTGTATAAAGTTCCGGAAAGCAATGCACTAGGCCTAGTTATTCAACAATTTTATATTTATATTTTTTTTATTTATCAAAAATATTAGATATTTATTTTCAATCTTAGTTTTGTAATTTTGTCCGACATACTATATGCACGGATATTTATACGTGTAAGCCCGAGCTTTTTCTTCCTATGGAAGCTACGCCCCTGACATTATAAAATTTTCGTCGTTTTTAGGGAAATTTCTATTCGTAGGTTATTTGACCACGGACTTGGGTATATCAAAGTCCGTGAATGTATCATTAATGCATTTTCAGAGTAGGGGATATTCTTTTATAATGTTTTTTACACATAGAAGAAAGAGCGAGTTGTCCACAAAGAATTTATTTCTACTATTCTATAAGTTGTTGAAACAAAAGTGGACGACAAAAATCATTAAACTCAACTGGGTTAAATACATATCATTTTGCACTACATTTTTGTATCTTACTGAAGAAGATTTTAGTTCATATAATAATGTATCAGGTCGCATTAACACTAAATACAAATTAATCTACTTCCTTTACCAGAGACATCGACGGGTATATATAACACAAATACGTCTCTGTTTTACGCTTCATTTTTAAACAAAGATTATTGAATGAAATGAATCAATTCGCACTGGGTCTATTCGATAAAGTATACATTTTCCTAAAACACCGTGCAATCCCGCCAAAATCGCAGTCCCTGAGACGCTTTTAATCTCCGAAACGAGGCGCGCATCCATTAGTCAATTCGTTCGAAGACATTTCGCACATTTGTTTCTTCTGATATTGTGACGGTAAGTTATCATTAAGAGAAATGCAACTCACAGAAACTATTATCTGTAACAACGTATTCGATTATATGGAAGAAATTATATGCTGGTGAAATTTTGTCGCTATAAGTGCTATATGTCGTACTTGGCGAATGGACCTTGCCGTTACACGAGTTGACTTTCCGCGATTGACAGTCAAATCGGGCATGTTTATGTTTTTATGAGTGTTATGTTGAATTTGTCTCGCGAAATAAATCTTTTTGGACGTTATTGCAATGTTGACAATACTTTAAAGGGATGTTACTGGATATCAGAAGTTTGAATTGATCCATCAAGTAACTTGCCATAAAAAATGATAAGCGTAGGCAGATATATACAGATGACAAAGCTGGTTAATCAATAATAACAATCATAGCTAGGTTAGTATACTGTAGACTTGAATTGTTTTTTTTCTCCATCCGATATGGTAAATATCTCTTTATTATACACAGAATCGCTCATTGTTCGTGTATATAAAACAAGTCTTGCTTTCTAAACTAATTGTTGTGGAAGTGGGAACACTCCTTGTTTAGAAGTAATCATTTTTACATGAGTTGCCCTTCGCTCGGCGGTATTGTAGATATTCCTTGATGCAGGATAATTTAATGACCTCCCTTGATTAAGTTATAACCAGAAATCTGTGTCTCGTGTGACAAATATAGTGTGTTGCAGTACCCACTGTATTACATATTATACTAATATACTTCTGTTTTCAAAATAGGAGATAATTCCCATTTGTTAATGTTACTAGTCAAGTGTGTAATATGAAGGAATAGGCGATACAAAATGACATATCCCTTAATAGTGCTCAAACTTGCAACCTTTTGCAGTAAAGATCAATTTCACCTGCTACTCAAAAAAATTATACAGCTAATCAGCTTTTGAAAACTTGTGTGATGAATTCCAAGGTGTTTGGTTTGATCCTTGGTAATTTGCGCTTTGTTTATGTCTTGAGAAATTATGGATCATTCAGTGCTGTCATGATTGGGCAAAACACTTTAATGTATCCAAATGGGACCATACTTTCGGAGCTGTTTTGTGTATCCAATGGGAGGATGTTTCAATCCTACTACTGTTGTTGTTCAGTAATAAATGGCCATTTGTTACTAACAGGAGAGTCTGAGACCCAGCTCAGTTGTTCACCCTGGTTATTCATTGCATAAAAACCCAGTGATTACAAGCTAACAAATCTGTGTATAGACAACTTGAATTGAGGCTTCATTTGGTTTTAATTTGGTTGACAATGATTCCATCGGCATCTAAATAGAAATTTATATGATTTATGAAATATCGATCAAGAATAATTTGGTGAATCATGTATATATAATTGGAGGAGTTAAATTCTAATAATCATAATCATGGCAATTACCGAAAATTTTAATTCACCTATACACAGTCATTTGACTAAATACAGTACCCCAAATTAATTTGAGTAAAACAAACTAGATGAGATTTAATTGTTTGCTATATACTTTTTGTGTTGTGTTTTACAGAAACTAAAACAGGCTATAGTTATTGATAGAAAATGGAGGCTGAAGCTTCAACAGAGGTAAGTATCGTATTGCCTCTATTTTGTATCGGGCATTTGGAGAGATTCTCCAATAGCTTAAGTTGTAATTGACAGCTGACATATGTTGATCTAATATGGCCACTTCTAACAAACTGTGGTACATATGGCAAAAGCTACTGTGAATTTATTTTGCAGACTTAAATTTCTTCTTTACACAATGACAAGTCATTTGAGTATATGGTACCTTATATGTAAAGCCGATGCACTATTAAACTACAATCAGCTACAAAGTTTTAGCTTTACTAGCCTGAAACATAAATTTTATAAACTGTTAACCTGTTCTTTGTATGACAATATTGATGAAAAACATTTTATGGCAGCCTTTGTAAATGTGCATATTTATGTAATATATAAAGGTCCAATCTCTGATTGCCAAGGCATTTGAGGCAAGTGGCAGTAATTCTAACACTCCAGCAGAGTGCAGCACAGAAGAGCAGTACCTAGTAATACCACCGGAACATGTCAATGAAGAAGTGTAAGTGTATATCTATATATTGTTATACCGAAGAGAAATGTATGTCATGATATTGTATTTTAACATCAAGCTAGGTCTAGTACATTTATGGTACATGACTACAGTATCATGACTGTCTTCAATCTTCATATTTTCTTTGGGACACTCCTATACTAACTGTAGCTGGCATAGCAAAAGAAAGAGTGATTATCATTTTCTGATGAAATTTATTTTATCCATTTGTAAATTGAACAAACTTTTTTATGTATTCAGTCTCAGTGAAAGGTCATTATCAGTTATCTGTGATCATGATTTTAGGTCAAGGTCACAGCTAATATATATTGCAAAATCTTTTCATGATGATATTCGAAGTAGAATATTTGGCATGTCCCTATGTTCCATGAAACTTCATGCAAATATTACTGCTTTTGTTCTTTTGAAATAGTTGAAGGTCAGCTTCATTCATGTACATTGTAGGTCAAGGTCGTGGCTGCATAATCTTCATGGTGATTGTGAAATAAGAGAGGTGGCTTTGAATTAAGTTCATAAATCTTTCTTTGAATATTTATTACTGACTTCAATTTCTCTATATTAGAAGCTATACAGACTTTCAAATGGTAATAACTAATGTAGTTGACATCTGAGTGTAGGACTTCTGTGACCATGAGAACTATATATGTATATGTATGGTTTGTTTTCTTCCAGTATTGTGATAGATACAACAGCTACAGATGCTCACCGTGTTACTCGAATTAAAGTAGGCAACCAAGAATTCAACGTCACCAAAGTAGAGCCACAAAGAGAAGAAGATGAAAGCACTGCCCAACCCATGGACTGCAGTATTTCTAGTGAAAATGGTGGTGGTGGTGAAGAAATGGAAGCAGCATCGTCAATTATGGCAATACAGTAAGTTATCAGCTTTTGTGATTGGATGATATCACCCATCTAGAAAGTTTGTAAGGTTCTTCTGACATGCTTATGTCATTATACAATACTTGCATTGTTTACAGAGTTCATTTTTATGTTGTTTGTTCTTGTAAAAAAAATGCTTATTAATTGCACTAAAGTGCCATTTTATGCTGAAATGTACATCATTATAAGGCTGTTTAAACACATACACTAGCCTCTTAAGTTCTCCACTTCTCCTGAAACCACAAAAATGTAAATCTAATGAAAAAAAAATGCATAAATTCTTCAGTGTTTGAGCCTCTGCTGATGAACATACTATTTTCATGTAATACTAATTGATTCTCAGTCTTTACTTTGCAGTCTTAAAGTTGTACTTTCCTCCCTTGTAGAGCAGCATCATACACTAAACCTTTGACATTTGAAGTGATTGAGTCTGCATCACAGCGGGGCCTTCCTAAGCTGATGGATAGCTTTGGATATGGCTACACACTACGACGCACTTCAAATGTGAAGTCAAGAGGGAGATACAAGGTGAGTGTTCTACTGCAGATTTGAATAATAAATACCAATTGTTTTCAAGGAAAGTATCATTCCTAAAAATAAAGTTGTGATTCTAATAGGTCGCAGGATTAGATCTAGAGTTTTCTTCTAAAAATCAATTACAGGGGAAAAAGGCCAACTTGAAAAGAATGTACTGGCGTTGTGCTGTGAGAGGGAAACAATACAGCTGTGGGGCTGGTGTGATTCAGGAGGGTGATGATGTTTTTATTCGTAACGACCAGCAACATGGACACTTGCCAAAACCAGATGGTGTCCAGCAGGTCAAGATCAGGAAACAGGTAATTTTCCTTATTCATTGTTTTTTGGCTCACCTTCATCAGATGATAGGCTATTCAAATTGTCCTATGTCTTTGGTCTGTCATCCATCTTGTTAGCACTATTTTTTGAAAAATACTGTAAAATTTTATATACAGGTCTCCTGATTACTAGTTGTGCTGTTTTGATTTTGGAAGTAATCAAGAAAAAAATGGCTCACAGGTGGCCATCTTGGATTTTAACAATGAAAGTTTGTTATTGCTGCTTCTTGGAAAATACTTGACGTTTTTTTTTTCCAGATTTCATATTATGTAGGTTCTCTTTGGTCCATAATTGCCATCAGGCATTCATCAGGTAATTAGAGTAAAGGTTATAAAACCAGATAATAAGTCTTAAGGTCATCAAACCAGGTAATAAGTCTTAAGGTCATCAGACCAGGTAATAAGTCTTAAGGTCATCAGACCAGGTAATAAGTTTAAGGTCATCAAACCAGGTAATAAGTCTTAAGGTCATCAGACCAGGTAATAAGTTTAAGGTCATCAAACCAGGTAATAAGTCTTAAGGTCATCAGACCAGGTAATAAGTTTAAGGTCATCAAACCAGGTAATAAGTCTTAAGGTCATCAGACCAGGTAATAAGTTTAAGGTCATCAAACCAGGTAATAAGTCTAGGTCATCAAACCAGATAATAAGTCTTAAGGTCATCAAACTAGGTAATAAGAAAAAAGGGCATCAAACTAGGTAATAAGTCTTAAGGTCATCAAGCAGGTAATAAGTCTCAAGGTCATCAAACCAGGTGATAAGTCTTAAGGTCATCAAACCAGATAATAAGTCTTAAGGTCATCAAACTAGGTAATAAGACAAAAGGGCATCAAACCAGGTAATAAGTCTTAAGGTCATCAAGCAGGTAATAAGTCTCAAGGTCATCAAGCAGGTAATAAGTCTCAAGGTCATCAGACCAGGTAATAAGTCTAAATAGTCCTCAAACTTGTTAATAAGTCTTAAGGTCATCAAACCAGGTAATAAGTCTTAAGGTCATCAAGCAGGTAATAAGTCTCAAGGTCATCAAGCAGGTAATAAGACAAAAGGGCATCAAACCAGGTAATATGTCTATAGGTCATCAAACTAGGTAATAAGTCTAAAGGTCATCAAACCAGGTAATAAGTCTTAAGGTCATCAAACCAGGTAATATGTCTATAGGTCATCAAACTAGGTAATAAGTCTTAAGGTCATCAAACCAGGTAATGAGTCTAAATAGTCCTCAAACTAGGTTAGAGACTGAAAGTCAGCAAACAGGGTTAAAGAACTGAAGCTGAAGATAAATGTAATAGGAATAAAAGTCACATGTGCCCATAAAAGTATTGGAAGTTTATGGAATCAGGTAATAGGTCTTAACAGCAGACTAAGGGCTCAAGTTCCAGGTTATAAGACTATTAGTTTATTGAGCCTGGTTATAGAGTTGTAAATAGATCTAATGTTATAGTTCAATGAACTTCATTGAGGCAAGTTTGTAGAACTTTAATTCATTCATGAATGTTGTCACACAGGTAAAGTTGCTGGCCCAACAAAACATCTTGGATACTGGTCCAGCCCTAGTCAATTCTGTGTTGCTGGACAATGCTGAGGGAGACGAAACAGAGTGCAGTCGATCTATCCATTCAAACCTTGTGCGGACAGCCAACCGTATCAGAGAGAAGATGAAAGAAAAAGCGGAAATTACTGTAAGTTTTTTCCCTCTAAAATTACTTGTATAAATTCCATGGCTGCAATCCAATGGAGTAGGGTGAAATTTTGCATTTCTAGTTCACCTGACCCAAAGAGCCAAGTGAGATTATGTCAAGGTGTGTCGTCCGTCTGTTAACTTTTCACTTAAAACAATTTCTCAATAATGAAAAGGCCCAGGGTACTGATATTGGGCCTGTAACATGCTGGGCTGAATGGCTATCTAGTTGATTAAATTAATGACCATGACCCAACTTTCAAGGTCACAGAGGTCAAATGTATGAAAATCTTCAAACAACTTCTATTCAGTAACAGATAGGCTAAGGGTATTGATATTAGGCCTGCAGCATACTGGGATGAAGGGCTACCAAGTTTGTTTAAATGAATGACCTTGACCCTCTTTCAATGTCACAGGGGTCAAACACGTTTAAAAAAGCTTCAAACAACTTCTTGGTAAAGTAAATGCCATTGGTAATGATATTGGGCCTTTAGCATACTGGGAAAAAGGACTACCAAGTGTGTTCAAATGAATGACCTTGACCCACTTTCAATGTGATTTTCTCAATTTACCCCATTCTCCACCTTATGATAAACAGATGCATTGTATATATTGGTTTATAGTGAGGATTGGCCTTGTACTCCATCCAGTCTTCCCTCTGAAATCTTCAAATAATTCCAGGACCATAACATTACTATTGAAACCTTTATACTGTACTATTAAGTGAAGTCAATGATCATGCTTTCAGATTTGCTATCCACACAGGGAACCCTATCTTCATGCTTTGCTGATGGTGTCATTTCACTAAATCACTACAGTATTACTAATTCCAATGTATGCCCTTGTCAACCAGCATTGGTCAAATAGGTTGAAAATATTTATAACAACTTATTCTAAGTAACCAGAAAACCTTAAAGATATGATGGTTTCCAAATTTGTTCAACTGTACAACCTTGTTAAACTTTCAACATCAGAAGGTAAACTGTTTTAAATTCTTAACAGGTTGTTGTAACTTGTTCAGTCACCTTTTAATGTTACACAACTTCATGTCAATTAACAAACAGGTGAGCGATGCAGGCCCAGTGGCCGTCTTAAATTGACATTCATGATTTAAATACATATCGTGAATGAGCTGAATATGATTGTAGCTTTTTTTGGTTAAAATATGGTAGATTTGACCTGGGTGTGGGGCAGTCATTATGCAAGAATCAAGCAAAGAAAACTCAACTTAGTTAATAGATCACAGAATATTCAGTCAAGCAACTCCTTTAAAATGATGAATAGTTTGTATATTGTTAATGGTGTGTTTTGTAGGAAATACTGGTTTCATTTTTCAATAAGACCAGGGAAGAAGGGAAACAAGACATTACTTAATTTTAAAATATCCAAATTTAACGACAACTACATGTATAGACATTATGTATAATATCAAAATGTGTTTCTTTCTAGATATAACACATTTAATAAGGTTGTAATCATATTTTGTAGTGTCTTTTGAAAACTTTGATGTGTTTTTCATGTTGTACAGGTGGAGTCCCTGTTGCAAAATGTATTCCAGTATTTTCAAAATGAGGAGAGAGCAGGCGCTGTCAGTAACTTGAATAACCCCATGAAGAGATTAAGTGAAGCATCTGGTAAATTACAAATTAGACAAAAGTATTATTAACTTCAAATTCTAAGTATACTTTCCATAATATTTCTGAATTCTTGAAATATCTCTTGATAAAATTAAACTGATACATTTTATCTGTTTTAGGTATGCCAACTCGAACATTGAGGAAGAAATTAGGTCTTGTGAACGAAAAAGAAATAGCTATTAAACGTGAGTTATTTTTCTGGTAAAATGTATTAAGATTAAAAAAAATCTTGCCTCGCCCCACACAAAATGTATTGGGCTGATATGATAATGAATAATCTGTTCGTTTTTCATTGAACTTTGAAGAATAACTTCAAATCTATTACTCTAAAATTAAACTTGTATTTTTCTATAATAGGGAATTTCAGATATGTTTGAATAGATTACATATGAACGAATATCGATCATTTCTAATATACTGTATCAACTACACTTACCAATAACAGAAGATCTCTTGAGATGAAAGAGTAAGATAGAAAAACTTGTCACAATTCCAGATTTTGGATTGAAGTTCCTTTTGGTAGGGTGTAGTAGTGTAGCACTCTGTAATTAATTCCATACAAACACATTCTTTGTTGATTATGAACCTGACTTTGTATATTGGGTATGGTGATCACTTTGTCATTGTGTCCATCCTTAAATTGTGCATGAGATATTTATGAACTGAATAACTAACTTAAATAAGAATTTCTCCACAGTGTATAACATCAAGTTGTCCACAATTTTTTTTCCATACCACATATCGGCCTTTCTTGTACACAGGTTTTCTACGATTTTTTCCTTGTCGCTAATCAACTGTTCTTGTACACAGGTTGTCCTCAATTTTTTTCCTATACCACTTATCAGCCTTTCTTGTACGCATGGTGTCCATAATTTTATCCCATACAACTATGCAGCCTTTCTTGTACACAGGTTGTCTGCAATTTTTTCTGTACCACTAATCAGCCATTCTTTTGCTCACATTGTTCACAATTTTGTTCAAATTTTTCATACCACCAAGAAACCCTTCTTGTACATTGATTATCTTCAGTGTTTTCCTTTAATAGATTTTGTGTAATTAAAATATCAGGTTGTGTCGGAGGTGAAGTAAAAAAAACACAGGCAGAATCAGGCAACTCGACAGAAGATGCCATTATAGATGTTCTAGAGGATTTGGAGAAAAAGAAAGTGAATTTTACTACAGTGAATGTAAGGTCTGCTCTTAGAATGAAATATCCAGCACTAAGCATATCACAGGTTGTGCTTGGACGAACTCTTCGAAAACTTGGATATCAGTAAGTTTGAAGCATGTTAGCAACACATCATGTTCTTGACACATGCATCTTATCTGAATACTGTCAGTGATAGCTGGGTAACTAATTCACTCAAACTTATCCAACCTGTTGGTCATAAAATGTTGCATTCATTGGAACGGTCCTCTTATAAACTGCTTATTTTACTTTCTCAAAAACTGATCTTGTTTTAAACAGAAGTATTACAGCTTGTACCTAGATGTTATATTTAAAAACTGTTTCTTGATCGTTGGGCCAAGCCCCCATGTCTTGAAACAAACTTTATACATCACTTAACAGCTGAAGGAAGGCATTGGAGAGATGTATACTGATTTTTTTTGGTAGCTAGGAATTATTGATTTTGATGATGGTTAAACACGTTTTCTTTATTTTTGTTTATTGACTCTTTCAGAACAAGAAATACACACATATTTGATTTGGAACTTGAGAAAAAATCTGTAGTAAGTATTCATTAAAATTTACAATGTATATACAATCAATCTATTTCTTAATTTCTTGTGTCGAATAAGTTTGAATGTATTATAACCACAGGGCTCCTGGTTCTGTGTGAGTATAAGAGGAAGGCACAAACACAGCGGTATTAGAAATCCTCCTCTAGTGGAAACACAATTATCCATGAATATCATTTAGTGAAAAGTCTGATAAGATGTTGTGAACCATACAGACTCTCAAGACCTGGAGCTATCCACTTTTCACCAATAGATCTCCTCTTCTGATTATTGTAAATTTTGCTGTTAGTTAAACAAAGAGCTTTCCTTTGTTTACGAGATATCCAGTGATAACAAAAAGGTAGAAATAGAAATTGTGTAATGTTGATGGCAATGTATTTGGTAAGCGACATGATCATTCAGCAAGACAGGTTTTGTTTGTCACCTGCTAGGTTCGTAATCCAAACAGTTATGTCGAGCCCTGACAGAAAGAAAATTAATGAGTTTAATAAAACTAATCGGAACTGAATATGTGAATTTTTAAGAAAATATTATTAACAGGTTGACAATCTGTAACATCTCTTTAAGACAAAGCCTCAAATTAAATAACATTTTGTTACAAAAGGTCGGCCCCTGTCAGTGATAAAAACATAACAAGTACGTTCTTTTAAATTTTAGTATGTATTATGTTTCTGTTTCAGGTAGTGCATAAAAAACCTGAAGTTATCAAATTGGTGAGAAACACATGAGCACCTCAAATACCTGACTGTGTACACCTTGATGAACCTTGATTTACATTCTAATTAGGATCATGTGAATAATCTTCTTAACTCCATTACAATAAACAGTTATACATTTAGTATACTAAGAATCTTGAGAATGATGAAACTTTTTCAGACAGTGACTGGTAATTTTGAAAAATTCGTACTCAGAGTGGGAGATGTGTGCAATAAACATAATGGAGATGAATTGACCTATTAGTGGGAGAGTTGTGTATACAAATTTTGAGTAATGTCGAAGTACTCATATCGTAGACATGAAGAAGAAAGTCTTGTGGAGTTGCTGAAATGTAACTGTATTCACATCTGGACATGAATTGTATGCAGTGAGTCGTGTCAAGGTGCTATAACATTATTACATTCACACATCTAGAAGTGTGTTATGAAGTGTCTTGTGATATGAAGTAAATTAAGTAGAGATGCTGAAATGTGACAGTATTCACATCTAGACATGTGTTGTATGCAGTAAGTCTTGTGGAGGTTCTATAACATTATAATGTACACACATCTAGATGTGTGATATGAAGTGTGTCTTAGGGATGTGCTGAAATGTAAACATACTCAAGTGAAGACATGTGTCTTGAAGTAAATTTGGTGGAGATGCTGAAATGTAAAGATACTCAAGTGTAGATATGTGTCTTGAAGTCAATTTGATGGAGATGCTGAAATGTAAACATACTTGCATACAGCTGTGGGTGTATGAAGAGAGTCTTATGGAATTAACTCCATCTACAGGAACATTTGGAGATGCCCTTATTCCATTGAGTGCAACTTTTCTTCTGCTTATCTTTAGATCACTTTGAGTTTGTGATAACTGGATGAGTTTTGGTCCGAGGCATCCTTGTGCGGAAAATTGATTTTGTATAAATGTTGAGTCTATGTACCCTAGGAAATTATAGGTAAATCTTTAGTCCTTCATCATTGGGATAAAAGTGTTTTATCTAAATATTACATCCTTACATCAAGGGAATTCCATTTTGTATAAATGAAGGGCTGTCCACTTTGGATTGAAGGCCGGAACCTGATAGAGGGTCTGGAAGTAAATCTTGAAAAGTTCTTTTTGGAAATTCTTTGTAGTATAACTAAATTGCTTGAATATCCAGGTGAGCATCACAGACCCTATTGGCCTCTTGTTTATATGAATTCTACCTTAGACATTTTTATCATTACTTGTTAAAATTCTTTAAAACTTCATTCTGTTGTTTTGAACCTCAGACACTTGAAAAACCATGTTGGCAAACAAATATGTATTAAATACAGCATGAAGACAAATGTTGACCAACACTGAATTTTTAAGTTTGGCGTTGAACACTTGGTACAGAGAAACAATAACTGTATGATTTTTAGAGTCAACAATTGGCCAGATTGCTGATTTTCCTATATTTACAACAGCAAGGGCAGACATTATCTCTCTCGTTACTCTTCCTATTTACAAATATTTACACAAATTAACAAAGTTGAGAGTTTATATCCCAGTATACTGGATTTTATATGATTGCATAAAAAGGGTTTGGAGTTGTCATTAACATTGAATCAACTTAAATTTGTTTAATGTCTCCACTTAATTTGTTTAGTCAGGCCTATTTACAGGTCTCTGTATTTCACAATGTGTTCTGAGCCTCAGTATGATATGCATGTGTAGAGAGTTATTGACCACACTGAGGATGAATGTATGTAATGTTTGTACAGACTAGAGTATACAAGGATATTTTGAAAGAATCCAGAAAAGATAAAGCCAAACTTAATTTTTAAACATGTTTGATGTGTTCAGTACCGTTCTGTTTTTATGCCATAAGGATTTATTCTTCCCTATTTCAATTGCTCTTAAATTTTCTCATGAAATGTGAGAATGTATTTCCTATGGGTATGCTTTTGCTTTGAAATCATGTGAGATATTTGTGAAGTCCAGTGCAGGCAGGGACCATTTACATTGTTTATGCTACTGAAGTGTTCATGCCAAGTGTATGTTAGGGTGAGGGTGTCTCTCTCAGCATTCACATGACAGAGGCACACTTGTCAACAGTCAGTGCAAGTGTATTTACATGATGTAGTTATATTAAATGTTCTGTTCATATTGTTCATTTGTTTAACAAAACTTCTATTTTGCTCTTTGTTTTTCTGTTATGTTTACCTTTGAACAGTGGTGTAACAAGTTGTACGATTTGTGGTCATGATCATTTGATCAAAGTCAAGGTCATAAGTCAAATTATCAACTGAATTGTGCATGTTGCCACAAATGAATAGTTTCACCTTTTACAATTCTTGTAATAAAAGTCAATTAGTGTAAATTGTAGAAATGATAGTACATACAACACAATTTAAGTAAGATTAAAAGGAAGCATGCTGCCTGAAGTCTGAGACTGTAAGGTAGCATACCGACTTAAGTCAGAGACTGTAAGGTAGATTACCGACTTAAGCCTGAGACTGTAAGGTAGCATGCTGACTTAAGTTTGAGACTGTAAGGTAGCATACCAACTTAAGTCTGAGACTGTAAGGTAGCATACTGACTTTAAGGTAGCATGCCGACTTAAGTCTGAGACTATAAGGTAGCATTTCGACTTAAGTCTGAGACTGAAAGGTAGCATACTGACTTAAGTCTGGGACTGTAAGGTAGCATACTGACTTAAGTCTTGGACTGTAAGAAGCCTATAATGGTTTTTTGTCATGTTGGATGTATTTTGTGCTGTACCAGACATGGAGTTTACTTCATTTTTAACTTGCCTCTCAAAAGGAGTGGGGAGCTTATTTTGTCACATTAGTGCCAGCTTCAGTGTTGGTTTCTAAATGTTAAGTGGTGAAAGGCATCATTAAATTTCTTTATAAACTCATTTAGTTTGGGGGTAGCTATGTGGCTTCTATTATTTATAGGAGTCAGAATAAATAATTTTTCAGAAAAAAGTCTAGATGGTTTTTTTGGGTTTTTTTTTTTATAGTTTTTATATTATTACATTTTGGACTTCTGACTTTTTTTATGTAAAATCTGAAGTTATAAATGAATTTTAAGAAAAAAGTCAGATTTGTTTTTTCTTCAAACATTTTTGAACCAAATTTTTGAAGACCATATTTCCTGTTTAAATATCAGTATATTGGGATATAGATTCCAGTTGGTGAAACCCCACCCTAATGCTAGTTTTAGTTTAAGCAAAGAACAATATGAGACAGGCTATTGTACCATAGGCACTACTCGTTAATTTTTTTGGTCACTTGGGAAAATATACGGTAGGCTGTCCATCTTTAATTTTAATCAAGTTTTTCTTTAGATCAATGAAAATTTAAACAGTATTTGTATTTGTTTTACATGGATAGGCTTTTTACATGAACTCTAAGGCATGTGAATGTTAAAATACATTGTATATGTTTACATATCTGTTATTACTGTACGTGTTAACTGTTATACAGTCATATTAAATACAAATTAAAAGAAGACTCTTACTTCTGTTTGTTATCACTGAGATTTTAGAACATGTGTTTGGAGTCATCTTGTTTCATGTGTTGTCGTCTACTGTGTGTAAGCTTTTAACATCCTTTGAAGTTACACTTGTAGGATTTAGTTTAAATTTTTTCTAAGATGGTCCCCAACAGATGTTTTTTTTTGGTCGCGGCAAAATCCAAGATTCCTGCCATCTGAATTGAGAGACATTTCAAATTTCTTTAGTTTTAATGATGTCATTGAAATGAAAATTTGTTTAAAAATTAAATTTTTACATTGTTTTTGATGGAAACTTGTTGAAAACAATCAAGACATATGCACTAATAGTTCACTGCCAGTACTGCTATAACAGGTCCAGTGGAATTATTGCTGCAAGAAGATTTGAAGTTTACAGAAAGCAGAAGTAGAGCTACCCCCAAACAACTTCAGGATTTTACAAAAATCTGTGTTGAGAATGTTGATCTGACCAATGAAATATTTTTCAAAGTAAAACAAGAAAATAAAAACAGTGTAGATTTATGAAGTGAAATAAGACTGGTACATATACAGTAACAGTTTATAAAAAAAAACAAAGTACAATGTTATAAATCCTGAGATGTTTTATTTATTTATTTTACTATTAACTGGTAGTTATCACAAACTTTCAGTTGGCACACATTCCAGTTCACAATCGAGCATCCCCACACACAAACGCCCTCCCCCACATTCATGCAAAACATGTTTTCTCTGAATGGCTGTTATTGTCTCCTTTTGCCAAGGACCAACAGTTTTGTATTTTATAAAATCAGCAATGCTGTAGTATTGTATAAGCTTATATCAATTTGATATATCTTTAAAAGTGAGTTGTAAACCCTTCATGTCTTGAATTTGTTTTAATAGGTGGATTTAGATGGGGACTTCAATTCTTTCTCTCATATAATGTTTTCTCTGTCATCTTCCTGACTGGAATTTGTTACTTCTATGCCTTAGTACAGGATACACCACTGGTTCTGAAGAGGGTAACTTTACACTACCTCACTGCTAAATTTGCTATCCGACTATACTAACCAAAGCAATATTCAAGAACACTAGATAGCTGTACTGTATGATATAAACCTTTCATAACTTATTACAGATGTATACATTTCCAAATATGACATTAAATTCTAAATGACGGTGTTGTGGTAAAGCGATTCACCGCCTAAGCTTAATATGCAAGTATTGATCAATGTCTGATATTCTATGTTGGACATGTAGAAACAGACTGAGAATTAAAAAAGTCATATGTATGAGGCAGGATTAATAGGTTCTGACATCAGTTTTAATTTTTTGAGTTCACCATTAAACCTGTTACCAACTCCAGTTAGTTTTTAGTAATCTGCAAACTGGCCATGTTCATAAGTGATCATTTACTCCTCTGAGTTGGTAGTAATCTGGAGGCTGGTCACGTTTACTCTTGAACTCTACCCAGTTGGTAACAAACTGTTGTGATACAGACATTACCTCTATCTTTCACACACTCTCATTCTATAGGCAGGTTACATGATTAAACAACTTTTTCATACATTATGAATATAAATCGTTGATATCTTTATATAAAACACTGACAGTTGCTATTAATCTAAATCAAAATTTTAAAACGAAAAAAAAAATTTTTTTTTAACTGGATTTAAACTTATAGACAATCACAGTTCCAAAATCTTGCAATACTAATTTATACAAACATTAAAACAAAATAACATTTCAACAAGAATTTCTTTTTTCACATTATTCACAAGATGATTCTTTATACAGTTGGTATATCTGTGCACCTGACTAAAACACCACTATAAATGTTTCACGACTCTATAAATCACCTCAGTGTTAGTTTGACAACTTTCTATCTGATATTAATACGTAAAACTTAAACGAGGATGTGTTAACCAGACACAGAAACATAACATCATAAATAACTCTAAAAAAATATTTACCTCTGCATAAGTAAGCTCATTAACAGGCAGACATTAAAGCTGATGAAGCACACTTTAGTCCAGCCTGCAAAAACATACAATACTTACCAAATTCAAAGTGAATTTAGTGGGCTTGATAAGATTTTCATGTTTTTCTGGGTCTTAATTTTTCACTCAATATTTTCTCAAATAGTTCAAAATTGTTTACAGACATACCAATATTTCCCAGAAGGCAGTGCAGGATTGTGCAAAGCATTCTGGGATTATTGCAGCCATACAAA
Organism: Ylistrum balloti; assembly: GCF_031769215.1. Taxonomy (NCBI): domain Eukaryota; kingdom Metazoa; phylum Mollusca; class Bivalvia; order Pectinida; family Pectinidae; genus Ylistrum; species Ylistrum balloti. The sequence goes on along the minus strand of NW_026782466.1, from coordinate 557,021 downwards.
TTTAGTATAGATCCCAGTCAATTTACCGCTTACAGTCAAGAAGTCATAACATCAATGTTGCTGCTACCAGAATTTAAAAGTCTGCTTATTAGGCTGGACTTATTAAAAATATATGAGTGTATTTGCAATGTTCTATCAACACGGAAAACAACAACATTCCCTCTTCAATAAAAGTCAACTTCACAAACAAATTAACATGAAAAAATCAAACAGTAGAATTACTGCTGAGACAAATGTACAATTTAAGGATGCCACTTAACACAATGTACAATGTGTGACGATAATGATATACAGGAAAATGATTAATATACAAAACTTCCTACACACAAATATAAAAAGGTTTTGAATATAACTCAAGTTTGTTAGCGTCTCCTCCTGTTCACAATGTGATGTTATAGTGACTCAAACTGAGCCACATGAGAAACAGGGAGTTATTGAGTAATATAATTTAAGTACGATGATTGGCTCATAGTTGGTCACTCAAAAAAGAGTGAAATTGAATGTGATGCCTTGACTCAATGTGTAACTCCTCAGAAAAAGGTGTTGTTTAGTCACTCTATACATTTTTTTTGTACAGGCAAGTTTTGAGTCATTCTGAGAAGAGTAAACAGGCTAAATAAACTTTTTGACAAATAACTCCTCCTTACAGAGTGAGGTAAAATAATTGAAATAGAAAAAGTAATTGTAGTTAATTGCTCCATGTAGATATTTAAGCTGTGGGCTAATACACACCACTTGTGAAGTGTGACGCAGGCACCTGTGGTTGCTGCCAATGCAAGTTAAAATACTGAAATCTAAATTATTACAAATTTTGAAAAAATATAATTGTCAGGTGCCTAAAAATATATGTTTCTGACGGAAATTCAGGCATCTCCCGGTAAAACTAAGCTAGATTGTTTGGTGTGACTTTTGAGTCTATGGCTCAGTGTGAAAGGTCGGATGTATACACAGTTTAAACACTTCAAATACAATCAAAAAGCAACATTAATGTTACATACCAAGGTAATTATAAATGCTACAAGCAAATTTCAATTATATACAAACAATTGTAACAAAGATTTTTTTACAGTGACAATTTACAATACTAGTAATCCATCTTTACATTTAAAATTCCTTTATTATATATAAACTCAGTAATTTTTTTTAAAACACAGCTTGCTACAAAGAGCTTCATAATAAAATACTGACTAATCTCATTACTTCATTAATTAGAACAAAATCCTTAAAAATAACAAATTGATACCATTAGTGCTTGGACACAGATAACCATTTCATTGTGTATAAATTTCAACTTAATTGATATGGATGTATAAAGCAGAAATTTCAAATCTTATATACCAGGTGTATAAACAGGTTCTTCTAGGGATTACAGTATACAAATACCACTTCCCCCAAACGAAATAAAAAAATGAAAAAAAAAAAAAAAAATCCACCCCATCCTTTCACCATTGTCATGCCTCTGAATATCACTGTTTTGTCAGTTGCCATGAATTAATATCTATTTATTAATTATTAACGTCAGACATTATTTTAAAACTTTGACACGGAAGTGGAAGTGGTATATGTCACCTGATCTTCCAAAAAAAGATAGAAACATTTAAACAATCCAACAGATGGGTGTTAATTCATCTAGATACAGCTTTTAAACACAAATCATCAGGTGTATGGAAACAGGAGAGTAAATACAAAGTCAAAGACAACACTGGGGTAGCCCTTTCAGTATCAGTGTCGTGTTTAAAGATAAACACACACATAAATATTGACGTAAATAAAACTTTTTCAACAAAAAAGAAAAATTCAATCTACCAAAACCGAAACTTCATATTGCCATTATCCTATAGATTTGGACTGTGTAGACAGTGATGTGGCATAGATGAAGGACAAGTTCCTGGTGGCATACAAAGTGATTTCTTCAGAGGTCAAAGTGCAGGTTTATATTTCTATCATAACACTCAGCCAATTTAAAACTTGTATTGTCCCCGAAAATATATATCTTTATATCTCCTCTATATGTTAGGGAGTATATAGGCAATTAATTACTGAAATATATAGTTTACAATTAAGTTAAAATGCCTCTGAAATGTTTACATCTAGGTGCTTAAGTTTTATCACTAACAATTCACCTTTAAATTACATTTACCTGACTTTTGAAATTCATTGAACTTAATAAGTCAAACATTTTTACAAATTTACTAAAAATTTGATCATATACAAGCAGGCCATTAAATGTCCCCTCTCCTTTAATCATTATAAAAGCTCCAAACATCAGGTAAACAATTAATGTGTTTCGAAGTTACAAACTCCAACTTTGCTCTAATAAATCTACAATTTAGTATATACATTAAACAGACCAGTTCTATGTTCAACACAAGACAAGGTACCCAAAAGGGCAGCTAAGAAAAGAAAAATCAGTTATGAGCAAAAAGTTTGATTTGCATATCAAATGTAACAGGAGGGACTGGTCACAGCTCAAAGTCAATGTATTGAGGATAAATATTACAATATGAAGTATAATTGTCTCTGTGATAATTCACCATTAACATCCATAGTAACAGTAAATGATATAAAATCTAGAATTTCTAATTAGCTAGCTTCTTGTCCATCTTTGTTCCTCGTCATCCTCTTGGGTCCTCGACTGGCAGGTCCTTTAGGGCGATCAAATGCTTTCTTTACAATATTCTTCATTGGATGTACTTCTTCATAAAGGTTATTCTCAGCAAGTTCTTTTGGGTCATCAACTTCCAACTACAATCATAAATTGTATTCAGTGATTTTTGGGAATCGGAGTCCTGGACTCATAATTTTCTTGTGGGTTCACTCAAATTTTGAAAACCCATTATATCTCTAAGAAATGAGACTCATCAAAATTTTGGAAATGGTGTTCTGGAAACACCTGAAAAATCCTACAAAAACCGCTGTTGTGTACTGTGTTTTCGTGGTTTTTTAATAATAGATTTTGTGGATACTTCAAATTTGCTTATATTTTCATAGGATGCAACTTCTAGGTAAATAACTTAAATGTCACGACTTTCCCTGCCCCACTCCCCCCATCCCCCCTTCCACTTAGTACAGCCAACAGAACTTGTATATCTAAAGATATACTCTGGATTTATCTCGTATTTTTACATTTCCCCATCAACACCTCAGCATCAACAGCAAACTAAGACAAGACATAGGATTCATCTACCAAAGAATTACAATATTGTTTTTGCCTGAAATGGTCAATTAAGTTTTGTGTTATATAAGGCGTGGAGTGAAATAAAATTGTACAACAAAATCATCTGAACTGCTTAAAATTGCTAAAAAGATCACATTTTCATGTTAAACCTTATATCTTACAAAGTGAGGAATATACTGCATAGTTTGTGATATTTACAGTAGATGAAACTTTACTAAATTTAAGGCAATTAAATAAAGCTTGTAATTAAATACACAGGAATTATTTTCAAAGTGAATAAACATCTTGGAAAACGTACATTATTATCCCTGTATTGGAAACAAGGTATAGACGTGTGAAATGTAATATCTGTGAACGTGTCTTGGCTTAGGACGCCCACAAAATATTAGTTCCACGAAATCAAACAACTAAACAACACACATTGACAGTAATTATGTTACATGATGTACTGGGATAAGTTGTGGATACTCACCTTTTTGGCAAATTCAATGCCTCCTTGTCCCTCAAGTAGACCAATAAGTGGAGATTTACAACTAGAATACAGCATACGTTCCTTTATAGAACACTTGTAGCCAGGCATGGAGTATATAAACACTGTAAACAGACAGAGGTCAATAGCTTGTTAAACTAGGAAGACCAACAGAAAATTTTGTAAACTGTAACAAGGATTTTCATAACAGCCTTACTTAAAACTGCATTATACGGTGACAATATTAATATATGTAGCGACGATATTTACATGTGTAGTGGCAATATAAAAACATGTGTAGTGATATTTACACATGAGTTGTGACATTGATTTTTTACATGTGTAAAGTTACAGTATAGGAGCAAATATGTGTATCCTCACCGTAACTCTCTGTGTAATCGCCCTCATGTGTGTGTTTGAAGTTAAAGAGATGGTAACGAGCATGATCGTTAGGCACCTGTCCCGCCAAGGCACTGGTGGGAATATCTTCTGCCTTCTCCAGGACAATCTTCTCATCAGTCATGTCCAGGCTCTACAAAGACAATCCATAGAACTGTTGTCAATCACCATACTTAACAATAGATTAATGTTCACTCTAGAAAACTTTTCCTTTTTTGTTACAGAACAGATCTTCTGTAAAGATTCATTTGGTGAAGATGACACAAATATGCCACTTTAATGTATTAAGATGTATCAAGATCTTGTAGAAAAAAGATTTTGGTTTAGGCTTTTTTTCCTCTACGAATTGTTTATAAGTTGATCACAAATTTATATCAAAGATATGAAATGGTGATCAAGTAAAATGACAAATGAGAAAATTCATTGTTTAAGATGGAGAGTCACATGATTTCTACAGAATAATGGCGCCCCTACCAGCTGGACGTATGTGTATTGACCCGCTATAAATCCCTCTATTTTGAGTAAAGCTTCCTCTGTAATAGGGAATGCTACACCCTGCAATGTCTGATGTTTGGTATCCACTCCTGCTGTTTTTATCTAAAAGGAAACAAATATGACTTGATTTCACACATAGAAACAAGAGGCCCACTGGACCTGTACTGATCACCAAATCTGTACAATGTTAAGTGAAGACACCAATGAAAGGTTTTAATATAACAAAATGTTACATGTGAATATATGAAACTCATGGTCTATTGGTCATTCAAAACAGCATGACCTGGGCCTTTTGTAAGTTCTTAAAATATTTTAACACATTTGAACTATGAAAATTGGTTTAGTTCATTCATCTTATAATGCTTCAGACCAAATATCTTGGATGGTGCAAATAATTTATCCCAAGATTTCAATATATCTGATCTATATAACTTTGAACATAGGTCAAGGTCATTAGGTCAAACAAAATATAAACTGATATCCCTTTAGCTGACCATGCTATTGTCCAATATCATAAACACTGGGGTTTTGGTTGTTGAGGACAAGTCATTTGCAGATTTCAAAACTCTTGACACCTTTAACCTTTGACACCTGTGACCTTTCATTTGATTATCCTTAAAGGGTCATTCATCTAAGGATGCTATTGACCTAATATCCTGACTCTAGGTGTTTTGCCTATTGGATAGATATGCTAAAAAAAACAATCCATAAATATATCAAATATACCATATATTTAACAAAAGGCATGAAGACAGACAGAGATCAATGCTGGTCCTCTCCGCTGATTCAAAGAGGTAACTAGAGAGTGTGAATACTATAAAATATATATTGTGTACAGGTACACGTAAGTGTGGGTTTTAAAGAATAAGGAAAAACATGGAATAAGATTTTATCTTTGCCGAACAAGGTTCATTAATGATCTATATAACGTAGCATTTATCTTTATCTTACCTCTGTCCTCTTGATTTCCTCCAGTTCCTCCTCAGCCATGGTAAGTGGGGCAGGAGCATTTTGAGACAGAAGGTGCTTCTTGTAACCAGACAGAGTACAATCGGACTGAAAACCACAAAAGTATGTAAAAAAAAAGCATTAAATACAGTTTCATATAGTCAATAGAGTGAGGTACAAAAATCAATCACTGACAAATCTTCAGTCATTCCCGGTACAGAAGTAACAGAGTCTACTTCACTCATACTTTACTATGTGCTATATTCTAATTTATAAAACATGCTTAAGTAAAACATTGTTACCTCCGCAGTTGCAAATATCTCCTCCTTGATTTGTCCGCCCCCAAAGTTCTGCTTCAGTGTAGCACGTGTAGCAGCATACAACATCTTGTCTCGAACCTGCCCAATAATTAGTGTACAGTCATACACACAGTAAACACAGTGATATAGAAGAGATATAAGAAAGATACTTGGTTCATTTTTGTAAATACTTTGTTATATATATTTATGTGATACTGAAAGCATTATTTCATCACTTCAAGTAAGACTTTCATCTCTGGGATTAAAATTTTACTTTCAGGGGTTTTCGAATTTTCCGAATTCAAGTTTACCGAGTCTTTGTTGAAAGGATGAAAAGAGCATTAATCTAGGATTGAAAAAGTATTTTGAGTAAAGCAGAGTTTTCTGAGTTCGACAGTAGCGTTATAGGCAAGAATATAAAATCCTTTTTAACTGTTTGTTCAAAGTAACAAATTAGAATTAATGCAAATGTAATTAACACAGAACACATTAACAAGAGTTGTATAGTGCACTTGTAAAGTTGATTTGATTTCAAATTTGTCTTAATTTTTAAAGACACAAAATTTAGCTTTTGACGAAAATTGAAATGAAAAAACACTGAAAAACCATTTAGTAAGAGTAAATAAATGAAAAAGTATCTGAATATGAAATATATAGGTATGCTGGTTTTAAATTACCGCAGAAAAGTCTGGAGACCAACTGATGAAGACCCATTCGTAGCCTTGGGCATTTTTGGTGTCGAGACGGTACAGCACATAGCAGGGTTGTTTATCTTCTAAGAAGGGTACCACCATAGCGTCATAATGTAAAGAATGTTAAGGTTTATACCCTATTATGTCACATGATAATCCCACATCTTTGTTGACTTTGTTGACTCATCATACATGGGGCCTGTCAAATGCAATCCAGCGCAACTGAGGTAAAAATATAAAGTGTCTTGCCTTAGACACAACCACAATAAAGCAGGACAATTTCTAGTTTTCTGGAAAAGCACTGGCCAGTCTGAGTTGAGATCATTAAACCACACACCTAGGATCTTCCCTGTGAAGTCCAATACTCTACTGACTCAGCTAGCACATCAAAAAAATTCACTACTTTTTAATATAATATTACTACAAGTACGATTTGAGACGTGACTCTTTAGGAATTTTAGTTTATAATTTTAGTTGATGTCATACCTCAATGTAATCAAAATTTACTAAGAGAAAACGGCAAGTGTTCATTTTTATAAATTTCAGAAATATTACCATCTATTGTAAAATATGTCATGTTTACAAGATCTCGTATTACAAAGGATATCATCTTCCCAGGACTTCAAAGCATCTTTACTTCCTCCCAGTTCTAATTTTTCTGAAAAATATAAAAAAAAAAATAAGTTTCATTTAAATTCATAACAAGATTCACATTTTTATAATGCTATATTGACAGGTAACATTATATAAACCCAAAGTCCTACTACAACTGTTGCCTAGCTATCATCTCAATCCAACCATATGTGGTACTAAGTAATTGAAAGTCAGTTAAGCAATTAAAATATCAAAAAGACTGTTATATAATTCAGGAAAGCATGTTCGCTACTTAAATCAAAATTTAGTTCTGAGTAAAAAATTCTCTAGCGATTATATTTGCATATACAATATGACTGACATTTCCTGATATGCTATTTATCTAGAAATATTGGACACCAATTGTTGACAATTCTTGATCAATCACCATATTATCACTAGCTTGTATGAATTCCAGCCAGATTTATGGAGACATAAAACATTTCTGTATACTCCACTCTACAGTGATTCAAAGATACCTTGATTATATCTAAAATGTTACCATGATATATAAGCATCCATCCACTGCAATATTTAAAGACTAAGAATTCTGAGGGCATTGATCCCACATATATATGTACATGTATTGTCTAGAATATGTGATGTTTTATGAAAGTAAGATAAATCCTTATTATATAACATGTAAACAACACTTAAACCTGTATTCATCCTACAATAGATAAAAATTTTATTGCTTTTTTTGTAATTGAGAAAATCAGACCAAAACATGGATGAATGCCAGTATCATGCTTAATCATATGAACCAACATAGACTAGACCATGCAAGGGAACAGGTCAATTCTCCTACATTACTTTGGTTGTCAATAACTATAAGGAAAATAAATATAGGTATGTGTAACAAATATGAAAATTACCTGGTTACAATAATTAACCCATTAATTATAGGACATAATGAAGATAGAATTACAGATAGATTGCAAGCCTATAGACTGACAGAGACAAATCACAGGCCTATAGACCACAGGCCTATAGACTGACAGAGACAAATCACAGGCCTATAGACTGACAGAGACAAATCACATGCCTAAGGACCACAGGCCTATAGACTGACAGAGACAAATCACAGGCCTATAGACCACAGGCCTATAGACTGACAGAGACAGATCACAGGCCTATAGACCACAGGCCTATAGACTGACAGAGACAGATCACAGGCCTATAGACCACAGGCCTATAGACTGACATAGGCAGACCACAGGTCTACAGACTGACACAGACAGACCACAGGTCTATAAACAGACACAGACAGACTGCAGGCCTATAGACTGACATAGGCAGACCACAGGTCTACTGACTGACACAGACGGACCACAGGTCTATAGACTGAAACAGACAGACCACAGGTCTACAGACTGACACAGACGGACCACAGGTCTACAGACTGAAACAGACAGACCACAGGTCTACAGACTGACATACTGGGATTATTTCATCATAGCTGTATTGACATCATGTATAAGTATTGATCTAATGGAGATGGTTCTCATTGATAAGTACAAATTTTGCTGTAAACTATTGGTAATTTTATTGGATTTAATAGCACTGGAAATGTTAAGGTTGTTGTCAGAAATACCAAATGTAATGAGAATGAATGAATTAAAGCACATTGCCTGGTAGTCTGAGGCATGTAGATACCCAAGTGTTCCAAAAAATAACAGGTTACTATCTGAAATAGTTCATTATTTGCACTTTATTAATGCATATTCACTATAGGAGCAGAAACAGTAACTGTTGCAATACCATAAATGTCATAAAACCAATACATGTAACAGAATTGTACATGTATTAACATACATCAGATTCTCAAATCATATACAGAAAGGAAAATGAATGCCATGGTAATTAAATAGTATCATTGGCAAGATCACAATATAATGGAAGAAATGATAAAAACACAGAGAATTAAAGAAAACAAAATGTTGAATTGTAACCTTCATCTGATTCTGGATCTGTAACGGAAATTTAATACAAAATTTCAATAAAATTTAGGATTCATTACCATTTGCTCTATCACATATATATATAGGATTTCAAAAAAAAATTTTCAATTCATTTGGGATTTTATGAAACATGTCTTAGAAGTTTTTATTTTCTTTTCAAGCCTTAAGAGATCTTATGGGTCATGCTTAAAATATTTAGATTCCCTTTCCATTTTGAACCACTTTTTTATTCCCGTTTAAACTGGTGTAACCATCACACCTGTCTAAATTTGAAAAGAAATCCAAATTTTCTGTCAAATTCATATCAATGAAAAAGGATCCTAGGAATTTCTTTCCAGTATGAATACCCTTTACTCTCTCAGTATTTTTGAATGTATGCCTTAATAGATGTGAATCAACATTGTTTTATATAAAACTTACAATTTACTTAAGTTATATCAGTCAGTAATTAAGTTAGTCCATACACTGGACCCATTATGTGAAAAGGGAATCTTAAGTTAATTAAAACTAGTAGAGCTATTACTTTCTGCTGCCAATTGCAAACTATATTTTACAAATTTTTAGCTTACCATTTTCTATTTTAATTTGAATACACCGGATTTCTCCATCCTTTGCTGTTGCGAAAAAATCTTGCAGTTCTTTAGAAGCTGAAAAAGAAACATATGTTTCAAAGAACTATAAATATCATTGTATTAATCCTGCAAGAAGCTCAGGGACTGGCATATTATATGTTACACAATTTCTCATTCATATTCATGATCAGGTACGCTTATAACAGGACAATGAAATAGTATTTGTTCTTATTTTACACAGCTATATATAGATATGGTGGACTCATCATCATGATGAGTGATGATTCATCAGACATGAACTAATCACTAGGAAATGAAATAAGTTCAGCTTAAAACAATTTCTAGTGATGAAAACCTTCAGATTAAAAATATTCTATATGCAAAAAGGGATATATCAGGAAGATTAAAAAGACTGAATACAAGTCACTCCAGTCTTCTTAAGCTTCTTCGGGAAGGCTTTTGCTTTTTACATCTTGTAACATTAGTAATTTACAGTCAAGGAGATTTCGAATTATCCTTTGAGTTGAAAAGGGTATGTGGGAGGTTCATCCTTACATCTATTAATTTCCAACATAATGATTGATCGTAGATTTTTGTTGAAGTCAATTTTCAATATCCTGTGAAAAGGTCTTTACCGTATCGTTATTTTTTTGTTATTTGTACAGGCCAAATCGAAGCGATGTTCATCCTTCGGATTGTGGGGATGATTTAAAATTCTAAAGCATCCTCTCAAAATTTTCCTGCTCTACTGCGTATAAATCCGTAATAGAACACGGACCCTGCATAACTGACGCAGACTCCTCCCACCCGGCTCACTTGATGAATTTCTATTCTCAAGAGTAATGTTTCATGCCTACTAGACTATTCTATTGAATTGGAAATGCTTAGATATTTATTGGAAAACGCCTTCGTGGTGCGAATTACCTGATATTCCTGTCTGGTGAGACATATTTACAGTTGAAGCCCGGTGACAAGTTGATAGCGATCAAAGGCGGAAGTGAACACAAAGTTTTGTGACCGGAAGTGGGCGATCAAGATGGCAGGATGACAGAAATGTAAAAACTCATTTCATTGGCCAATTACTATATCGAAGAAGATATAGGCCAATCATCTTATTTCTATTATCCACGAATTCGGCATGTGCACCAAAATGGAGGACAGTCGTTTGAAAAACGCATCTTGATAAGCTAATTTCATCAAAGCCCAATTGTTACTCAAAGTGCATCGAAAATGACGGAAACAGTTGTTGCACATAACATTGGCGAGAAAAAGAGAACAAATGATGTTCTCATAAGTGATAACATTGATTTTGCAGGTCTGCTTTTATCTAACCCAGTTCTGCAAGGATTGAAAAGCTCCGGATTTGAAAGGCCATCACCTATACAACTGAAGGCAATCCCTTTAGGAAGATGTGGCTTAGGTGTGTTTGTTTGACATATCTATCGGAAAGGTTATGGTTGTTATAAGGCACATGTCAAAAGCATTTTGCTTAGGAAACCTGTACATAACGTTGTTGTAGTATTAAACGGTGGTTTCGATGTCATAATCCTGATACATCGTCGAGACTTAACATGACATAATCTTGTTGGTTTAGATTGTTTGTAGTATGCATGGTGGTTTTGACGTGTCTTTATTTTTGTTGTTGTGTATTAAAGCCCATCAATATTTAGTGATATTAATGTTTTATATATCATTAGCGCATTAGTTTCGGACCCCTTAAAATAATTTTTTCGCTAGCTACGCTTTGTCGATGAACTGATACAAACAAATACATAAATGAATTGGAATGTGTTCATACTCTGAGAGTTATTTAAAAACTGACTGGGGAAATACCAGTAATATTCTAAAAAAACATCCACAGATACAAGCTCAAATTCGCTCATCTAAAATGACAGACACGTGTATCGGACATGTGACTACACTTCCGTTTTTGATGACATCATTGAATCACAAAGACGCTTTGGTAAGCTTAGTGTGACCCAGAAGTACACATGTATTACATAAAATCAATGTGAACGTGAAGGATATCTGTGTTTGTGTGTGCACCTTTTCTGAAGGGCGAGATTAAAGTTTTTATTGTTTGAACTATTTTTTCTCAAATGAGCCATATTTCTTGGTAGACTTCTTTTTTTCATAACACTATTTGAATGAAGCAGATTTTCACCTACAACTCGCAAGTTAAATTAAAATCGGAAATTAGTTGCCAAAAGTGATAATTTATAAATAATCATGTTTTCATTGTAAGACGTGCAAGTTTGGACCTTAGCCAGAAAATTGTGAGAAGGCATGGTCTGTTATCATGGTCAATTTTTATTCACATGACCGTCTCCAACAAAACATTGGCATCTGAGGATGAATTGATAGGTCATATAATCCTATTTAGTAGGATGTTTGATATGTAAAAATGTGTATTAAAAAAAAAATACACAAATGTGTCAATGCAATGTATACTCCTATTTTATATTGAATGGTTTAAATCACATTTTTTTAATTCTTTCTGGAAGTATGACATGTTACAGCAACCAAAATTATCCAGGTGTAAGGTCAGGAAGGTCAATATCTTGTGTGATATGACTCAACATAATGGCCGTTCCAAAATACATAAGGGCTCGGAACCAATGTCTAGACGATAATGCTTGATACTATGTAGTATGTAAATTTTAGCTATGGATTTATAGGCTGTTAGCCTTCATGCCTCATATTGCTATTAAATGCTATTAAAACAGCACAACATCGAAACAAGTGGCCCAGTGTTATTATATTGTCATTTAGAATAAATGTTAATAATCATTATGATGTTCACTTCTAACAGGCAAAAACATTGACACAACAAACAATTCTCAACAAACTGGAACTGAATATTGCCCCCATGTTCTTTCTTAGGCTGATGCCAGATCAATTTTTTTGTTCTTGTGATCATTATATCACAAAAATTTACAGAATAGGGAAATATCCCCTAAAACAGAGCTAATAAGTGTAGTTTATCAAACATTTATAATTTTTAAATCTTGCCATCAGGAAACAGAAATATCAATGTACGCCTTGTATATCTACCCTATCCCTCTTTAGAATTCTGACCAAAGCATCTGTCTGAAACTTCTCCATTTCTCAAAATGACCAAAAAATACCCTTTTTCAACAACGGGTATAGTAGGGTATATTCCCCAAATTCTAGATTAACCCATATATTTTCTGGAATTGTGTGGTTTTCTTATAGTTTTGTATATTTTTTCCAGATCTAATTGTCCAGGCAAAGTCAGGAACAGGGAAAACTTGTGTGTTTTCTGTTGTTGCTCTGGAGGGCTTGCAAACAGCCAGCTATGCTTTACAGGTATGAGAGATGATATGTACACCTCCTAAAAAACAACAGTTGTAGTGTTGTAGGGGTATCATTTGTGTAGTCCCAGTCAAATACTAACAGTGACATATATGTCCAACTCATTTAAATTGGTAATATAAAGTTCATTTTAAGCTGTTAGTTAATGTATGCATGGTATTAGAAAGTTTGATATGGATTACAAGTTTATGTTGTTGCATATTACAAGTGTATAATGTTGCTGCTGTACTGTATCTGTAGAATATCTGTCTTTATGATGAACGTTATATCCCTAACAGGTGTTGGTGCTAGCTCCTACCAGGGAGATTGCCATTCAGATCTGGGAGGTGATCCGAGGCATTGGCCGAAACGTATCACACCTCTCTTGTCAAACATTTATCGGTGGTATGCCACTTCAAGAAGATCGACAGAAACTGAAAAAGTGTCACATTGCTGTTGGAACACCAGGTTCATATTTACTCTGAAATTGTCTCACAAAAAGCAGTACTTACACTGTTAAATGACCTGAACATATTTGCCGATTCTAAATATCATAAGATATATTTTTCCAGAACAAAACTTTTCCCTATACTATCTACTTTAAATATTCAAAGATTAAGAGTTGGGTGATGTTTGAAAATTGGTAATAGTTTGACTTATGATAATAACTAGCAGAAAAGATGTACTGGGTACATTGTACCACATTTTGTTGGCTTAAGAAAGGTTTCACTCTAGAATTAATATTAAGTGTTATGGTTGACAGGTCGTATCAAACAGCTTATAGAGAATGGGATGATGTCGACAGACAGTATTAGGATGTTTATCTTGGATGAGGCAGATAAATTACTGGAGGAAGGTTTTCAGGAACAAATCAAGTAAGTGCAGTTTAAAGTTTAGCATAAAATTTCTAATTCAGATGACCCGATTGCCAAATTCTCGTCATTTCATTTTTGGATAACAATACAACTAATTAAGATCAATGGCTCTCAGATATCTGCTAATACAAAAATGATACCTTATCATACATAATAGAATAAGAAATTTCGAACTTGAAGAGGACAAAAACTTGTATGTTGAATTGCATGTTTTCCTTCCCATACCTGTTAAACCAAAACATGATTGAGTACCGTGGAAAAAAACAGATTTCTAGTTTTGTAATCTTATTTAATCATTTGTTGTATTTTTCTATAAATAGTTGGATTTATTCATCCTTGCCTGAGAATAAACAGATGCTCGCCTTGTCTGCTACCTATCCAGAGTATTTAGCTCTACATCTAACTGCCTACATGAGAAATCCTACCTTTCTTCGTCTCAACATTTCTGATCCTGCTCTTCTTGGTGAGTGGTAATCATGTGACCTCCACCACATTTGTGATGCTGGACACAGTCTCCAATTTAACAAAAAAAAGGAATCTTTTCAAGTTTGAAATCTGAAAGTATTTTGTAAATAAAGGCAGCAGTGTTAGGTTGGTAACATAAAAGAATGTTCTAAATTTTGTTGAAGTAGCATTGAATTTCCAAATTGCTGAATAAATTAAAAATTATATGAACAAGATTTTCAAAAAGGGAAACATCAAATATGTAGATCATGAAATTATTGGTACATTTTTACATATATTACATTTCCAAGTAATGGCTTAAACTGTTGAGAAAGTGTTATCAATTTTATTTCATTTGGTGATTTAGCAAACTGACTGTAATTTGATTTTGTCCTTCATGTAAAGACAACTTTGCCCTGCTTATTCAAGTCTTAGCTGTAATTGAGTATGTTGTTTGGCGGTGTTGGAAATGTTGTGTAATAGCTGTTTCACCAAATGACAGCCCCACCTGTATACTCCCTTGGGAGTTGAGAAAGATTATGGCTGATAGCATAAGGCTTGATTATGATTTATGATTTGCATAGAGATACTTAGGTTGCTGTGATAAAAACAGTGTATAAAAACATTCACTTACTTGAAAGTTTTGGTTTCCAGGAATAAATCAGTATTTCCGGTCTGTGCCGTACCATCCCATGCCTCACAAACAATTCGAGAACAAAACCAAGGTTGTCACTGAGATACTGTCTTCTGTGAATTTCCAGCAATGTTTGATCTTCTCAAATCTGCAGACAAGGTAAACTGTGTTCTGGAATATTGTTGATGCTGCAAAATTTTTTTAATTAACTTTTCCAAGAAGATTTATCAGTTGTGTCAAATTAGTTCTGTCTTTTTTTATTAAAAATTGTTTCATCTACATGTGTTTACCGTCAATACAACTTTCAAACTTTATCATTGTCTGACCTTTGTTGTTAGGTTTTCCTGAATTAAACTAAATATTGTAAATTAGTTTTTCTTATTATTATTAATCCATTATGTACTGGAAAGCTATTTAATATTTACCAGTAAATCAGTGGACCAAGAACAGCAACTAACAGATTGATACTCTTTTTGTTTTACAGAGCTCAGAACATGGCTGACAGCTTGACCAGTCTTGGATGGCCAACGGCTTGTATTGCAGGATGCTTGGACCAAAAAGACCGCAACGAGGCCATGAGTAAATTGAAGACGTACAAGTGTAGGGTTCTCATCTCTACAGATCTGGTAGGTGATACAGTACATTTTTTCATTAATTTTGATACCCTGAATATATTTAGTAAATTTTGAAACTCTTGTCTCTGTCCATCACATATATAATGAATGTATGTTTTCCTCCTCAGACATCCAGAGGAATCGATGCAGACAAAGTGGATTTGGTGATCAACCTTGACATTCCCAAAGACCATGAGACTTACCTGCACAGGATTGGGAGGGCAGGGCGGTTTGGTAGGAGCTGAAATTACATTGTCATATAAAAAATATCACAAATTCTACCCTGTACAACAAGTGCTAGTTACAAACATTAGGACCTATAGTCATACAGATATCATGTAATGTTACAAAATATTGGACATAGGACAAAAAAATTGTTGAATGTGTAGCTTGATCAGAAAGGAAGCACTGTTATGTCATGTTTTATGTCTTTTAAAGTAAGTCTTAGATTTAATGTTAATTAACTGTCAATTACATAAAAATTTCAACTTCTTTGAGACATTGAAATGTTTCTTGGTTCTTGTGTTCATAGGTACAGTGTCTAATAAGAGAATGCGACAGTTTTTAATTTCATGCATCAAGTATGATACATATAGTGCCATTTGTAGGCATTGTGTTCTTGATACAGTAGACCCAAACCACTTAGGATGTTAAATTCACTGTGTTTTGGAGTGAAAATTTGCCAATATCTCATTTTATATGTTAATGTAATGAAACACCAAGTATTGATTTTTCAATTTACCACAATGTTAAACAAGTAATCTAGAAAAGAATGTTTGATACAATAACGATGTTAAATATCATAGGTATTATGGTGTTTTTTACAAAACAGACTATTTAGATAGTTTTTGTTCATATTATAGGAACATTTGGTGCTGCTGTAACCATCATCAGCCAGGGACAGGAAGAGCTTGACCTTCAGTCTGTAGAGGGCAGATGTAACACTCACATCTCACCACTACCTTGTAGGTTTACTCAGCAGGGCCATTTTTTTTTCATTGGTTTGCCCAGTAAGACCAGGGTTTTCATTTATGATTCCTGTCTGTAATGTCGCATTTTAAATGTTGATAGACTGGTTTGTCTGCATAAAGGAAAGCAACCCAGTATACCAAAGACTAAGGTGAAATGTTTTAACAACATATTGTATTGTTATTATAATACTATTATCAAATAGGCATCTGTGTACTCTCAATAAATAGGTTTGATAATTCTATGTGGATAACTGAGTTAGTAGTGTCGCATGACAAAGTACTCAGCTTTCCTCAACAACACCAACTTTCATATTTTCCACTTATAGCAACCACTTTTTCCCCCATGATAGATCTGTGACCATAACTCCCATTTATTCACCTGTCTCACAGTCCTGTTCCCTTTGTTTAAATGGCTATGTTCCCTACGCTACCTTGTAGATTATTATAACCTTTGTTTCATTTGATGTTTTAAAGTTTATACCAGAATACCATTTTTATACCTTGACATTTCAACTCATTTTTATAAGAGAGTTTTTATAACATACCTAATATTAAAGTTCATGGTTGGCCGGTTACTCAAATGGAAGACTGGCTATGTATATTACATCAGTGTTGTTATTGTAGCCAATAGTTAACTTTGATGAAGCAAAGCTATCAGCAAAGTGTTATTTACATGGCCCAAAGACGAAGGCAGAGTTATAAGTTACCATCCTTGTATACTGGTACTCACTTTAAAAAGATTAGGCATGAAATATGTTACATAAAAGTATTTAGTTATAGAAAACAAGTTCCCAGAGTTATCATATTTATCTGATAATCTGATCATGTCTCATAATTAAACACGTTTATAATGCTGTCCAGTAAAACCACAAAACATTATGATATTCTTTTTATATCATTGTCTTATAATAAGCCCACTCCCTGACTTTGAAGCAGAGATGATATGTTGACCCACTCTATTATCACCTTTTGTTTTGCAAACTTTCAGGGTTGGATGTTTGTTGAATTTGATCTAAATTAGTAAGAAATCTTTACTGATATTTGACTGCTTTCACAAACACAATTATGATGTACATGTATTTGTTTTGTCTATAGATCCAATACCAGAAGACCTTCCGAAGTCAGAATGTAAGATTACTATCGATGATGTGGTTTCATCCAAACAGATCATCACTTCACCAAAAAAAGGAAACACCTTCCTCCAAAAGAAAACTAATAATAGACGTAACAAAAATAAACAAGATAAAGACTCATCGTTTGAAAAGAAAACAAAGGAAAAAACCTGGCAGCAGGTTGAGTCTGAGGAGACTGATGGTGCTATGTTGACTTCTGAAGTGACTGATGGTGCTATGTTGACTTCTGAGGAGACTGATGGTGCTATGTTGACTTCTGAGGAGACTGATGGTGCTATGTTGACTTCTGAAGTGACTGATGGTGCTATGTTGACTTCTGAGGAGACTGATGGTGCTATGTTGACTTCTGAAGTGACAGATGGTTCTCAGTTGAATTCCGATAACCTCAGTGGTGACTCTAGTTTACAAAATGGGGTCACCAGTATTGATCCTATGGAAACAGTAAATGATACTGAATCTGATCTAAATATAGCAAGGAGTACTGAGACAGTTCCAAACAGTACAGAGAAGATTGGTGACAATTCTGAAAAACAAAAAGTACATGACACAGCTCTTACAAAGCATGAAAAAGAGTCTGTTGATGTTAAAACACAAAATCAGAATTTGAAAAACTTTGTTGTTGAAAACAGTAATCAGAATTCCATATCTGTGTCAGCAAATGGAAACAGTATGGTTTGTACTAATGTTCGTCCTCAGATTCCGTCTTTCAAACATTCTGTTGATTATAATCCTGTTTCTAATCCTCACACCTATGAGAGTGCTAAATTAGACTTGGAGGTTTACAAGAATAGCCTTGGTAATGACAAGACAGCTGGTGCCTACAATAGACAATTCAAGGTCAAGGTTGCTTCCACTGCCCATCATTCCGTTGATCCAACTGTCAAACAGGATTTACTTAAGAAAATATCACTTGTTCTTCATAATCCTGAAAGTAACCCCTTGAGAGTGTCTGAAAGAGTTATGACTGCTGATGTAACAGACAGTGTGACAGATAAGGAACTTACAATGAAACCTTTGTCGGTATTAATTTATAATAATGAAAGAGAGAAACAGAACTCATCCCATGATAAAGATGAAAAGCAATGTGACTCTGGTTTGTTAACATTTAAACAAGTGAAGGAAACAAGCCATCAAACACCAGGGGCTGTCAGGGACAGTAATACAGTTCAAAAACAATTTGTCCAGGACAGTGATACAGTTCGGAAACAAGTCCAGGGCAGTAATACAGCTCGGAAACAAGTCCAAGAGAGTAATACAGCTCGGAAACCAGTCCAGGAGAGTAATACAGCTCGGAAACCAGTCCAGGGCAGTAATACAGCTCGGAAACAAGTCCAAGAGAGTAATACAGCTCGGAAACCAGTCCAGGAGAGTAATACAGCTCGGAAACCAGTCCAGAACAGTTATACAGTCCAGAACTCTGTTAAAGACAGCAATTCACTCTGGAAAAGACCTGGCTTAGAAAGTGATACATCCAGGAAACAACATGACCAGGGCAGAAGCACAGCTGGAGATCATGCATCAACTAGATCATCTGTCTCGGGATCTATATCTGAAATTCACCCCAATGCTGAACTCTCACAAATCCCTGGTGCACAGCAGGCAAAACAAAACAAAAATAAAAATCAGGAGAAAAAGTCAGTAATTTGTAAAACCAAGTCACCTGACAAAGCAACTTATAAAAGTAAATCTTCTGTTACCAGGACAACCAGTGAATCATGTGACATTCCAGCTGTCGGTAGCCAAGAGCCCTCCCTAGCATTAATGACTGCCATTGCTAATGTTATGAAAAATTTGTTGATTCATGAGAAGTGTAACGATGAACAACTGGAGGAGAAAGTTTTGAAATTTTTGAAAAAATCCTTACAGGCTGACAGGATGAAAAATGATGTCAGAGAGGTGAAGGAAGAGTCCGATATATCGGAGACTGATTCATCGTCTGATAGTGAATCTTCTGGAGAGGAATCCGATGACGAGAGGACACAGGTCGAAGAGGATGGCCCGTTAGAAGATCATCATTACCAGAAGTTTCTACAGGGTGAAGGATACAGAAATGAGACAGAGTGGGACGAATGTATAGAACACAGTGACGATGAGGATGAAGATTATACAGAATATGAACCTTATCAAGGAAATCCTAAAGTGTCAGAGTTTTCCCCACAATATCCTCACTGGAATACATGGGGATACCCCTATCATGTCTCAGTGCCACCCTGTTACTACCCCTATCCTGTTTACTGGTACTACCCGATGTATGCCAGTTATCTGCCCCTGGAGTACCAGCCTTGGGGCTCCAATACACAGACCAAGCAATACCTACAGACTGTTAGAAACAATCAGGCACAGTACATACATCAAATGCTTCATAAAACATAGCAGTCCCTTTATCTGCGTCTTTTCAGGTTTAGAATATGTACTGATGTTTGTGGTCAAGTCTAAGGACTTTAAAAAATGTGTCCATTGAACTAATAAGGTTCTCAATACTACAGTGTAGACTATGTTTTGTAAACATGAATATGAAATTGTTTTCTTTACTTTTCAACTCTATCAATTATTCATAATTTGTGTTTTACTCTCTGCATCAAATAAAAAAATCCACTATTTTCTATTAAAGTACCTTAGTGACAGATTGAAGAGCTACTAACACGAGCATTCTATTTTTAGTAATCATTTATTCACATTGGTTTCGATCATCCAGTCGATATCAGAATTGTTCCCATTACACTGAATTCATCCTTCCTCGTGGAACTGGGCAGGCAGTGGGTGACAGGGTCCTGATGTCTTGTGCTATGTATTTCTCACATTAATTTTCAATCCTTGCAAAACATGTATGCAAGGGATATTAATTTGGGCTCCTTCCATACGACTGTCTGTCTGAGTGCTTTTCCAGGCTATAACTTCAAAACCGTTCAATTCAACTTCACAAAATTTTAGTGACCTAGTTATGCCTTTTCCACTAAACTCATCAAAACTATCTATATATAATAGGGTAGTGCCCTAGATGTGCCCTTTGCTATTGAAGACATTTCATTTTTTAAATTTTGTTTTCTGTTTCCATGACAACAAAGTAAAAAAAAAAAAAAAACATAGCATTAACTTTTCTTTCCGGGCTAAAACTTTGAAACTGTTCCACTCAAGTAGACATTTTATTAGCCCACCATTACCAGATGTGTTGTCTGTCCGTGAACAATTTTGTTATTGCTATTTCTTGAGAAGTACTGGATGGTTCTTTCTCAAATTGTATATGTTCTCAAATTTCATGTGTATGTGTCCTAGATCCCTAGTTGTGCCTGTTTGATTTTGGTAGTGATCAGAAAAAGGAAATTGGTCACAGGCAGCCATCTTTGCTTTTAATTTTGAAAGTTTGTAAACGTTACTTCTTGAGAAATACGGCATAGATATTTCTCAAATTACATGTATAGGTCCCTCTTTGTCCTTAGTTGCCAGTTTGGAACTTATCAGAAATACAAATTGACTGACAGGCAGCCATCTTTGGTTTTGCCAAGTGAAGATTGTTATCCCTATTCCTTGAGAAATACTGAATAGATCTCTCAAATTTCATATGTATGTTCCCTTTGGTCTCATCTTGTGCCTGCTCGATTTTTGGGACTGATAAAAGGAAACTATAAATGGCTTCCAGGCGACCATCTTTGATTTGGCAGGTAAAGATTATCATCCCTATTTCTGTAGAGGAATGCTGAATTTTCTAAATGTTAAGAGCAAAAACAGAAAAGAAGAGAAATGAGGTAAAAATCAAACTTTCAAACAGCAAATAAAGATCAAACAATGGTGGATGTCAAGATCCCTATGGAATCTTTTGTTATTTATCTATTTATCTATTGCCATCAAATTTTATGATTTCTTGTGACTTCTTGTATTACTCCAGGGCTTATAGAGTGTTGCATAAATTTGTCCATGGACAATACCAAACTCTATCCACATATCAACAGTCAAACAGACAGGATCTACATCAAGATATAAATTCTTACTATAAGGTTGATATATGAAATATATAAATATATAAAATTGCAGTTGAGGAGACGCAAGGAAATTTAATTGATAACTGACAAATGAAGACTTTACATTTTGCACAGACACTTTCACTGTATTAGATCTTCAATTGATAGTAGCAGTAAATAATTGATTGACAACACAAATTGTTATATTAGTATGCATATTATATTTGGGTTTTACACCAACAGCTAGATGAGAGGAATAATGCCACACTTTGATCGTATTTAATTTTTGGAAGTCACAAGAGACATAATTGAGCATAAAATTTGGTGAAATACAATTTTCTTTTGTCAAAATTGTTTAATAATGATTGTTAATATTGAAAGCTCAATCATTGTACTCAATTCTTTTTAATTACTTTATTTTCATTGTTTGTCAGTAGCCACAGCTAGGAGTAAACAGTAAAATATTTCAGCACAACATATTTCATGTAACAGTAAATCAGGCGTGAAGATACATACAATATTCTGGTTTACCATTCCACTTTGTAAGTCTAGACTATCTTAAGAAGGATTTATATCAGGATTTAGTTTCAATTGTGAGTAATGTTTGTGTAATTGCTTGTTATTGTGATATGTAACACCTATCATTGTGAGGTGTCCTGCAAGGCTTGTTATGTAACACAATAAAAATACAGTTGAATTTTATAACTGATTAAATTATTGGTCTGAATTTATGCATGTTAATGCAAGTTAAATACATTAAATAAATGAAATAAAATTGTGTGTCTTGTTATATATTTATTTCACAAATATCACCATTGAAAACTCTATTTAACAAGATGAAATGTCTTCCTCTTTCTGCATCTTCATCAGTGAAAACATACTAGTATAAACAATCAGTGCTTATCTAGGTCACTCAAGCATATTTTTTATTCCATGATTTTACATTCACAAATTAATTCAAGTCAGTTGATAAGTCAACATAAATTTATTAAATGTGTGTGCCTTATACTCTTAGGAAAGTGGTGAGAAGAACTCGAGAACAGATTCTACAATATCACTATAACCTGTTTGCATACAAAATCATAGTGCTGTGACTATATAGAAGTCCCAGTTGGCAATCATACAGATATACTTCAACTAACAGAAAGGGGGAGGGTAATAAATATTTTTCAGATGAGACAATCAAACTGACTTTTTGTTCTGAATTCTCTTGTTTTATTCAACTGGCTGCAACATTTATCTCCTTTATCAATCTAGCACTCCTCTCAATCTCCCAATCATAGCACTCCTCTCAATCTCCCAATCATAGCACTCCTCTCAATCTCCCAATCATAGCACTCCTCTCAATCTCCCAATCATAGCACTCCTCTCAATCTCCCAATCATAGCACTCCTCTCAATCTCCCAATCATAGCACTCCTCTCAATCTCCCAATCATAGCACTCCTCTCAATCTCCCAATCATAGCACTCCTGTCAATCTCCCAATCAAAGCACTCCTGTCAATCTCCCATTCATAGTAATCCCCTCAATCTCCCAATCATAGCACTCCTGTCAATCTCCCAATCATAGCACTCCTGTCAATCTCCCAATCAAAGCACTCCTGTCAATTTCCCAATCATAGCACTCCTGTCAATCTCCCTATCATAGCACTCCTCTCAATCTCCCAATCATAGCACTCCTGTCAATCTCCTAAGCATAAGACCTCTCTCAATTGCACAATTAAAGGACCTTTCCCAATTTCACAATCAAAAGGTCCACTCAATCTTAATTATTGCACAATCAAAAGATCCTCTCACAATCGTAGGACTCTTAATTCACAACCTGTTTTGAGATCACTCCATTCTTAACGCGGAAAATTTGGATCATAGTAATTACACTTTGTCTTCTTCATGGATCATGGATACAAGCTATGCATGGTGTAATAATCGTGATCTCCATCACTTCCAACAGGGTACCACATTAGGATCATTGTCGATCTTCTCATCCAACACCTGGTAAGTGATACCTGTAACATAGCAGTGTCTAAAATTATCCACAGGTTTAGCAAAGAGTGTTGCTAACATGTTAGTCTAACTGGAGTTCATTAATTCATATTGTAATTTTTCAGTAATTATGGGTCAAAAGAGCTGAAAATATTGTCATCAGATGCTTTCCCTAGGTATAACCTTAAGTTGTACATTGAAATGTTTCAATTAGATAAAGTAATGGATTCACATCAACAGAAATATATTTCTCACATACAGTTTGCCTTTCAAAGATTAACCCTTATTTTCAGTACACCAGGAACTATGGTCATCAGAGGCTTCACTAAGCATAACCTTAAATTTGTACATTGAAATGTTTCAATTACATAAGGTAATGGATTCACATCTCCTTAAGATCCAAAAATATATTTCTCGCATACAGCTTCGCCTTTCAAAGAGTAACCCTGGTTTTCAGTAACCTAGACACTGAAATATGGTCAACAGAGGCTTTGTCCTGAGATAATACCAAACTTGTTAATATTCAACAATTACATAAAGTTCTAAACATGTCGAAATAGATAAATCATCCTACCTAGTTTAGTACATATTTCATCATAACTGTGTAACCCTGTACAGAGACTGTACAACCCCTGGAGCTTGCTGCTTGTTACAACAGGTTCAGCTTCTGATGGCATGTATACTGGAAACTTATGTAGTCTTCGTATGAATCCTTTGATCAGTCCAAATTGGATCAGTTTTCTGTGATTAGAAGCATTGAATAAAGCACAAATGCACCCGAGAGACTCCTGTCAAATTATTTAAAAGCATGAAAATAAAGAAATTCCATTCAAATACCACATATATTTAAAGTGAAGTAATTTAAGTAAAGTCAGCCCTGCGTTTAAGTCTACACCTAACAATTCCCACAAGATCAAAGTTTGTACAGGTGACAGATTAAGAATTCACTTACTTTTCATCAATTTTCATGGCATGAGGGTTGTACCTACAGCAAATATCCTTTACAGTAGTTCCTACAGTCAAGCCAGAGTACAGCAGGAAGACATCACGAAAGTTTGGAAAATCACCAGCTAAACCAACAGCAAATCAATATTACAGACTTACAGGCTGGTAGTTCTACAATGGTATATACTACATTACAAATAGATCTGTGATTTGATTTCAAATCCTTGAATTAGACAAGTACTAAGGGTACTAACATGCTACATAACCTGTTATACTTTTCTTTAGTGTTAAAGTAATCTTCCTTAGAATAAGTTGTCATCAATCATTGAGATTTTGGGTTGGGGTTTTCTTTGTACCTTTCAAATTTGCCTTTATTTGATTCATCTTGATTACAGTTGATAATATTTAACAGGTTTCCTTGTTTGTAACTTTTATAGAAAGGGAGATAATGTAACATTTATCACAAAAGCCAGTAGAAATATACCTTTTCGAGCCACAAAACGGACACATTCCTCCTGAAGCAATCGGTCTTCAACCAGCTTTGGAATCTGGGGTGTGACTGTATACATGTTGGAGTACTGCAACATTCATACATGTCTTAGATACATATAACCCTTAGGTACATACAAGTCTTAGATACATACAACCCTTAGGTACATACAGGTATTAGATACACACAACTCTTAGGTACATACAGGTATTAGATACATACAACTCTTAGGTACATACAGGTATTAGATACATACAACTCTTCGGTACATACAAGTATTAGATACATACAACTCTTAGGTACATACAAGTATTAGATACATATAACTCTTAGGTACATACAGGTATCAGATACATACAATTCTCAGGTACATACAGGTATTAGATACATATAACTCTTAGGTACATACAGGTATTAGACAGATTTATGCAAATACTGTTTACAGTAAATGCTGCATAAAGGTTTGAAACAACTAGAAGCAGCTACATATGAGGATCAGGCAGGTACATACAGGTATTGGACAGGTACTCACAGGTATGGGACACATACAGGTATTTCACAGGTACAAACAGTGTAAGACAGTTATATACAGGTAATAAACAGCTACATACAGATATTAGATAGGCACATACAAGTTTTAGACATGTATATACATGTACTAGACAGATTCTTATAGGTATGAGATACAGGTAAAAAATAGGCACATACACATACAGGTATTATACAGTTACATACAGGTATCAGACAGGTATATACAGATATTAGATAGGCACATACAAGTTTAAGACAGGGATATATATGTACTGGACAGATTCTTACAGATATGAGATAGGTACATACAGGTATAAAATAGGCACATACACATACAGGTATTATACAGCTACATACAGGTATCAGACAGGTATATACAGGCATCAGATAGCTACATTCATGTATTAGACAACTGTATACAGGTACTAAACAGGTGAACACAAGTACAGTACACCTTACATGTACTTTCCAAAGCACTTTGCTTACATGAATTATGCCAGCTAGTCATCTCTGCATATGTACCAATGTTAGCACATTTTCCTATCTTAGCAAGGAACAAATTTGACTGAACATTAAACAAGAGGGTCACAACGCAACTCTTTGGGGAAAAAATCTAATCAAGTGCAGATCACAGGGTCAGGAATACAGGTATGTGAGTAGATAGAGGTCGTACCTGGAAAATGGAGATGATCTTGATGATCTTGTAATGTCTGAAATATTGAAAGATACACTTCAGTAATCTACAAATTGTTTTCATTCAGAAATTTAAAAGTGCAATGTTGCTAAATATTTCATACAAAAAATACTAAAATAAAATAAAAATTCTGAAGTAGTATTTAACTACTTTCATTTCTTGGACAATATTAATAGGATGAGAGCAAATTTAATGAAGCCCTTTACTTCTTTATGTTTGTTGCTTTTATCCTGATGGCATTCATAACACCATGGGATGACATCTAATACAGCCTATATCTAGCATCTTTTGACAGGGAGAGGCAGCCTCCATTTGTTTACATTACTTGTAATATTCTTATGCCATTGACACTTTATGAATAGGTAATGCACAACAAACCTGATAAGGTTACACCATCACAATATCAAACCATGGTACATATAATGTAATATTTCCCATTGTCAGCATATCTTTCATTTGATAAAGCATACAATAAAAAATGAAATCTTCCCTTGATCAACATAGCCCATCAACAAACATAACTTTGATATTTACATTATCACTATGACAATGACCTTTTAGAGTGATATGACTCATTATCAATGACATGACAGCAGATCACTGGAGTAATACATTCAAGATCTCTTTGTTTATAATGCATTACATCAATGTACATACAATAGGCATTGCCAATTCTGACCCTGTATTTGTCTTCACTTTTCCTGCTGAGATATGCAATACAGCTGTAAGATATTTTTTGAAGGAGGTAATCTTTCTATTCACATGTAACATGTTTTTATAAGTAAGAATGTACGAAACAACAAGAATCTGTTTCTCGATTATAAATAAACTGATACTTACAATAAGTTTTGTAGACACACCTTTACCAAGTTCCTCTCCACATCTGCCTCTGCTGCTATCTTTGATACGTGGTTAAACCCATTGATGTACATCAACACCTGATAACACAAATCATCTCCTATCACTAAAATTTTCTTGACAACAATGGGTAAGCATCAGTAATCAATACTTTTCTGATCATTTCTCTTGCTGTTTCAAAATATATGTAAATTGTTCAGATGAAAATCTAGTGAACACAATTCATTAATTGAAAGAAATAAGAGACTTACCTAATGTGACTGTAAGTGATTTACTTGTTGTTTCAAGTGACTTACCTGTTGTGACAGCTAGGTGACTTTCCTGTTTTGACAAGTGACTTTTCTGTTGTGACAGCTAGGTAACTTTCCTGTTTTACAAGTGACTTACCTGTTGTGACAACTAGGTGACTTTCCTATTTTGAACTGATGTTACTGTAAGTGATTTACTATTGGTAACGAGGACTTTCCTCGTGTGACAGCTCGGTGACTTTCCTGTTGTGACAGCTCGGTGACTTTCCTGTTTTGACCTGATGTTACTGTAAGTGATTTACTATTGGTGACAAGTGACTTTCCTGTTGTGACAACTA
The DNA here is from genome assembly GCF_031769215.1 of Ylistrum balloti. Taxonomy (NCBI): domain Eukaryota; kingdom Metazoa; phylum Mollusca; class Bivalvia; order Pectinida; family Pectinidae; genus Ylistrum; species Ylistrum balloti. Next base: position 529,347 of record NW_026782466.1, on the reverse strand, counting down.
GGTGACTTTCCTGTTTTGACCTGATGTTACTGTAAGTGATTTACTATTGGTGACAAGTGACTTTCCTGTTGTGACAACTAGGTGACTTTCCTGTTGTGACAACTAGGTGACTTTCCTGTTGTGACAGCTAGGTGACTTTCCTGTTTTGACCTGATGTTACTGTAAGTGATTTACTATTGGTGACAAGTGACTTTCCTGTTGTGACAGCTAGGTGACTTTTCCTGTTTTGACCTGATGTTACTGTAAGTGATTTACTATTGGTGACAAGTGACTTTCCTGTTGTGACAACTAGGTGACTTTCCTGTTGTGACAGCTAGGTGACTTTCCTCTTGTGACAGCTCGGTGACTTTCCTGTTGTGACAGCTAGGTGACTTTTCCTGTTTTGACCTGATGTTAATGTAAGTGATTTACTATTGGTAACGAGGACTTTCCTCTTGTGACAGCTAGGTAACTTTCCTGTTTTGACAAGTCACTTTTCTGTTGTGACTGCTAGGTAACTTTCCTGTTTTACAAGTGACTTACCTGTTGTGACAACTAGGTGACTTTCCTATTTTGAACTGATGTTACTGTAAGTGATTTACTATTGGTAACAAGGACTTTCCTCTTGTGACAGCTCGGTGACTTTCCTGTTGTGACCTGATGTTACTGTAAGTGATTTACTATTGGTGACAAGTGACTTTCCTGTTGTGACAACTAGGTGACTTTTCTGTTGTGACAATTAGGTGACTTTTCTGTTGTGACAGCTAGGTGACTTTCCTGTTTTGACCTGATGTTACTGTAAGTGATTTACTATTGGTGAAGAGTGACTTTCCTTTTGTAACAACTAGGTGACTTTCCTGTTGTGACAACTAGGTGACATTCCTGTTGTGACAACTAAGTGACTTTCCTGTTGTGACAGCTAGGTGACTTTTCTGTTTTGACAAGTGACTTACCTGTTGAGTAGTGAGATCCAAGGAGGCAAGGTTTAGTGAATTCTTGTCCTTTATAATGATGGGTACATCATGGTCCTGTATATTAGGTGGGTCTTGTATGATGGGAGGAACCTTCAAATGTACTGTGCACGACTCACCTATACAAGTAGACAAAATAATTTGTATCAACTATCAGATGTACAGTACACATAAGTTTCTTGAATAGGTGGAGGAAATAATAGGTAACAACTTCCTGATGTATTGTCCACCAATCACTTGTACAGGTAGACAAAGTGATGTGCAATTAACAACCTTCAGATGTACAATGCTTGTGCAAGCAGGAAAATAACAGATGACTACCTTCAAATAAATTGTGAACGACACACCTGTATAGGTTGACGAAATAACCAGGTTTAATGTAGTTGAATTTGTTTTTACATCTTATGTGCAGTCACAAATGACTTTGTGGTTGACTAGGTTCTTTTACAACAAACACCTGTCATGATTCTGGTATATATATGTATCCATGGTTACTGTGAGAGGTGTCTTGGTTTATCAATGTTCTGTACTTGCTAAAAGCTCTTACCCATTGGTATACTGCAGGTACCATCCTTATTTAGACTGGTCAGCAGTTCTGAAAGGAAAGATGGCAGACGTTCCTTACTGTCATCATCAGACAAGAGTCCATTCTCCATCTGAAATAAAATTCTCATAGTTAGCAGTCTGGACTTATGTACAGTATTGCTAGAAAGGCGAGACATTGTGTAACATAATTTACTTCCCCTTGACTTGTGTTAATAAAATACCTAAGATAAGATGGGAATGTACAAGAGACAGATACCAAGAGCATTCTGAATTACAAATTTGATTATAATGTATAGTGTATAAACAGCACCATACAGTTGCTTAGTCCTTCTTGTGCTCATCACTGATGCTTGAGGTCAAAAGTATGGTACTCTAGAAAGAGATCTAATTTAATATATATCAATTTAAACGATATATTACACTGCGTTAACCTACAAATAACAAGTTAGGAGGTAAATCATGTGATGTTCTGAAACTACGACTGCCTATTGCAGAAGGCACTAATTTTCCTATCTGCAACACTATTAGACCAAAGTCCCCCAAAAAAAGCCAATAATGGGAAAAAGCCCTTTAATCCAATAAAGAAAGACTTTTCTTCTAGATTACAAAATTCAGAAATCAGTTAATGCTCCTGCATATGGCTTACCTCTAGCTGTGTGAGATAGGCAGCCAATTTTTTAACAACAGGTTCATAGTTGGAGGTGTCCATGGCTTTGTCAAACACAAAGCATAAGTTGAAGATGAGAGCATTTCTTGCATATTTGGGGTTGTCTATGACAACAGGGCAACCAAGTATTATATGGTCTAATGCTGTCCTAAAAACAAATACAAAACAGCAGTCCAATGCATGTACATTTTAAAGTCTGACTAAAAATGAATATTAGACCTTAGAAAACTAAAACCATCTTCATTATCTGAAAGTTAGTATTTTAAACTTGATTAAACATCTTCAGACCTGAATAAAGACATTAGGTCATAAATTACCCTTTGTATATTGATTTCAAAGGAAATAATATTACTATTTTCTTGATTCTCTAACCACTATCAATATTAAAACTTGAGGCACAGCAAACTTAATCTCATCATAATCCTGATGATAGAAACATCAAAATAGTAGTGACAACACATCAATCCTATTTTTAGAATATTTCAAAAAGATAGTATCTAGAAGCATCAGGACAAAAATGGAGGATCTTACACAGTGATAAGTCTGCCTTGGAGCTCTGGTTTTGTAATGATGTAGTTATGTATTGAATCAAAACCTTTGCTGCTGATGTAGTCTGTTGGAACCTAAATAAAACAAAGAAAATGTGATGGATAGTTTGTCGGCAACTACATACATAAATGGATATTATGTTGTTATGAAGATGGTGATAAAATAGATTTTAGTTCTAGATTTTCTGATGATCTTATCTTCCATTTTGTGTTTTCATAAAATTGGACTTAAGTACCACACAAATGCAAGCTACATTATGTTCATGTTAATGTAAAACATTTATAATTCCTGGGAATACTATATCCAATCTCATATGAGATCACAACAGACTTGGCGAGCCGAAGAGTTATCCCCCCTAATCACACCAAAGTTAATAAAATGTTATATAATAGCTGTTTTTGGCATGTGGCAACCAAACTAAATATTCTTATGATTCCTTTATGCATAAATACGTCTATGAGTACGAGATTTTTGCATACGCAGTTTACCTTCTTGTTGTAAATGGATATTTAACGTCGTCTAATTGCACAAATACACTAACACAAGGATAAAAAGTCGATACGTGGCCATACAATTTTCTCACAAATCGTCTGTTTTGCATCAGTTCTACAGAAATACATACAATAAAAGTAAATATCCTGCAACAGCGCAGTGCATTTCTGCAGTAAAAAACGAAAGGTCGAGTATGTGGCTAGCAGAAGTTGATAATATTTTTTTGGCCCATAATATTTAGCATTAACAACTGCCTACCTGACAACTTATCTTAGGTCCGGCAACTGGATCAAATTGGCAGAAGATGATTGCGGCTATCTGATTCATTATTCAGCATTTTTTAAGAAATGTTTTTTTAGAATGTTACCCTATGTTTGTCAGCTAGTCGTGAACACAAATGAAGAAAAATTGAAGAGCTACACACCCGGAAGTTCGAGGAATATGTTTTTATTTATATTTATAATTTAAGCTTGAATCACGGCATTCATAACGTCTCCGTGGCGCAATCGGTTAGCGCGTTCGGCTGTTAACCGAAAGGTTGGTGGTTCAAGCCCACCCGGGGACGTAACTTTCTTTTTTTTTTTTCATTTTCCTTCCTCATATCTTCCAGCAATATGACAACACTATGATATGTAACTCACTTATGTATCTCGAAATATTCTATCTGTAATAAATTTGCAAAGGTGATGCTGAAGCTATAACCAGTGCAGGGCAAAGGAAAAGTGGAAACATACATCTGTAGAATGTCGTAAGAAATGGAAATGTTGGTCGCAGTGTGACAATAGAGAGTTCCTCTTATGGGCTTCTGTTTTTTCTTCATCATCATCTTCATCAAAATTGGCATGTATATTTTTAAAAATTAATTTTCAGGATAAGTTAACTATTTCAATGAAAACAAATCAAAATATGGACGTTTAATGTATCAGTCATAAACGTAATCACATGTGATGATAGACCGCGATAAACGATCATTTAGTGTCAATATCCTAATTTATCATGCAATAACATACCATTTTAAAGACAGAATTTTTTACCTAATGTGATATAGTATGAAAAAATGCCATAAAGCCATGCCTGGGTGACACAACTTCCCGATCGCGCCATGTATCATATTTATGTTTGTATAGTAGTGTCCTTGATAACATTTTAGATTTTATTGATTAGAATTATCACGGAATACATCGAAGTCCGTGGAATTACGACTTACATTTATAAATTTTCATAACATTGGCTAGGAAGGGTAAAATTACATTCTCTAGTCAGTGCCGGCTCAGGATACATATTTTTTGAGAAACAGATAAATTTTGAAAATTCTGAAAACGGTGGGAATTTCAAAACGAATGTTTCTTTTTTTTCTCAGTGGTTGTGATGTGATTGAATTGGTTGATAGGACTTACATGGAGGAAAGCCAAGAACACTAGAAATCATCTGCTCTGCTAAAATGTACTTCTCTTTGTAAAGTAATTGGTGTTTTTCCCTTTGTCCACCTTAACACTTTCTCAATGATACATAGATTATTGTACACAAGCATGAGGTCGTCCATTCGCAACACGTGCGTGTGCGTTTATTTATGTTATGAATGATATATCATAAGTTAATTAAGTTCTTATTCGTTCCATTGTTTAAGAACTGAGTTGATTTTAATTATTTTTGTTTCTAAAGTAAATTGTAAACTGTTCATAGACCATTGTTCCCTTTCTAAAAAAGAATTTTGAAAAATCCTGAAAGAATTTAATTTTTCGCGCCATCTGTCAGTTTACAGGTGCTTGATCACGTGACCGAGTTACTATAGCCATGTCGAGGTTAGTTTGTTGTTTACAACATGGCGGATGCCAGGCGGCAAGAATAAACAAGACTCGAATGGACCGGGTTTTCTTCTGATAACACAGTCATACAAGTAAGTTACCCTTGATATAATTCTGATTTATCAATCTGCCTCTGACGGTTGTAATTTATGTTGGTTTGATGATGTGGACGTGTTTACGATAGTTACCTGTTCAGGTAACAGACGAAAATATGAAAGCATGGATATCGGCAAACGTATGCCGGGAGATTACATGGTGTTAGCATTATGGCTTACATCACGCCATTGTGTTGGGTGTTTACTTATCGAAAGCTTAACCTTTTAAAATTCTAATCGATAGTCATATTCATTACCTGTACATGCGATAAACATTTAATTTCGAACCATTATGACAATAGAACATGAAAAAATACACTGTTCAAATTTTGTAATGTGTGTACATTAGGAATAGACATTCCACAAAATGAATATTGTTAATGTGATTCAGTTTCACACTTATTGATGAATTATAAACATGCACATGTGACGGTAATTGTGACAAATATAATAACAACATTGATTTGTTCGTCCATTACAAGTATTAAACTACAAGTGGGCATTTAGGACAAAAATCAACGCTTCAATATTTCAGGACGTGTATAAAAAAGAGGGAGAGGAGTGTGGTGTAAAAGAGACATAAATAGTGATCTTAAGAAGCATTTCATCAATATCTGTTCCCACAAAATCTTTAATTTTCTACCACAGACTAATACCACAGTATACTCTATGACTGTAGTTTCACCAAAGTGCAACAGTTTTGACAGGTGAACCTTAATGTTATAAATCATGTTATGTATTGTCAGAGAATATTTGCAACAGTTTAGTAACATAACAGACCATATGATACAGTGGTGTATGGTCACAATTTTGTAGAAACAAATATATCTGATTCTGCCTCCTTGTGGTACAATGGAAAATTTGTATTAGAGGAGGCAGAATCAGATATATTTGTTTCTGCAAAATTGTGACCATTAAAATATACATTAAAAAAAAAATTCACAGTAGTTAAAAGCTTAGTATGCCCAGTATGTGTCATTTCTGTGACAAATTAACTAGGAATTTTTCATAAGAAAAGAGGTGTAAGCATAGAGTGTCACATTTTAAACCTACAGATATTTTCTGTCCCAGGTCTGATCAGACATTGCTACTGTTGTCAATGCCTTTATGTTTACATGAATTATGTATGAAGTTTTAGCTTTGCTTTATGTACAGATATAGTACAATGTTGCCCTGTGTTACTCCTTTGTCATATTATTCTGATGTAATCTGGTTGATATTTGTGGAAGTTTTTGTTCATCTATCAGATTTTGGTTAATTATGTAAATGTTGCTGAGAAATTTGATTTTAAATGATCTTAATCCAGACAGAGGTTTATCATAGAGATATCATTCTTCTGAAAATTAATTGAAGTTAAAATTTTGTTCATTGTGTACATATATACAAATTTTTATCTGTCCAATTTTATTTATCAATTCAGATTTTACATTGTCTCAGGATAATATAAGTACATGTGTCTGAAAATTGCTGTTTTCTTTAGGCATGCAGTGCATAATGACAAAGCCATAATGAAGTAGATTCAATTTTCTTTAAAATCAATTTCAAATTTTTGTTCCTCCAGTTTGAGTTACAGGGTAATATTTCACAAGTGTTATCATTTTCTAAATCAAATTCAGGTAACATGTTAAGGTAATTCAATGAAATGAAATCTTTTGAATACTAGACATCTTCCCAGGTAACTTTCTAAGAATGAAACATAATTCAATAATGCAAGTACATGTGTGGATATATATAATATTGTATATATATATATATATACACCTAGTACTACCATTAGTCATGATCAACAGAGTGTTTAGATAGATTGTTTAAATACAAATGTTAAGAGAACACTGGTCCATATTGTGCCAGGGCTTTTAGGTACATTTACTGGTTGTTTAGATATATGTCAACGTCTTTGCATTAAAAAAACAAAGAAATTATTTGTCTTCAACTCTGGTGGGCTTAGTACTAGTGCATCCACTGATAAGTAAAGCTTGGCGAGCTAGACACATGGTCACGCGTCGTTTTAATACAAAATTATGTTCCACTTGATTGGTTGGTGATCAATGTGAGAGCTTTGGAATGTTTAGTTAGACTGTAGACGACAGTTATTGTCAGTGCTAATTAGGTTATGAAACCAACATTTCTTTTGGTTTATCACAAAAACTTTCACATGGTTACTAGATATTCTTTCAAAGGAACATTTATTTATTCATTGAAAACATTAAGTTGTTATGTTTATGTATATTGAGAAACTAATAGTCATCATTTGAAAAAAAATTAACAACCTTGCATTGCAGTTAGTACAGCCCAATTAGAATCATCTGTTGTGTTCACCTTTCATTGCCATATTGTTTACAGGCGTGTCAATAGGCAACATGTCAATTTGGTAAACGACTAATACAATTGTACTACATAATCCTTGGGCATGTCGTACACCTAGTAAATAAATATAACTGCTTAGTCTACCTAAAAATTTCAGATGATGTACAAACGACTGGTCACTTCTGGTTTGATTGTATACACTTATGTATTTATAGCCAACTGGTGTTGCTGTAATGTTTTTTCCTTTTTTTTCTGTGTAGTCTCCCAAATAGTTCTGTGAAATTTCATAAGAAGTACATCATCTTTTCTTTAGCCTGAATTTGTATCAGACAATGAATAACCACATCAGGTCATTTATAGAGATGTATTTGTGTGTGTTTTTTTTTTTGTACACTTGTGTATATATATACACAAATACACAAATGTAAGATTGTTATTCTTAACACAGATACATTTACTGTATTGTCCTGAATTCAATTAGCATGTGTTTCAATGTGCTGTGTGTATTCTATTATTGGTTAGTGAGATCAGTATGTTACCTGCCAAGACTGGGGTAGGGCTAGGCAGTGGCAGAAATGGCAGATATTGGCGTTAATATTTCATGCCCCAGGTAATTAAGTTGAGGTGAGATTCAGCAGTCAAAGGAATAAGTCTTTGTCATCCCTGTGTATCGCATATAGACTAATCCACATCATTTCTGACCGGATCCATTGTTGGGGTTCAGGGGTGGGGAGGAGGCATTCCTCTTATGGAATTGTACTTGATTTGTTGTGTGGATGTTTGTGGTTGTCATGCAGAGAGTTAATTTTGTTACCAATGACTGGTGTGGATTTTAGACATCAAAGAATGATAGTGTAATATTTGTAGTTTGATACTTGTGTACAAGTATAGGCAATGTACAGGAACCTTGGTGAATAATCGTAAATATTTCATAAATAAGGAGACAGGATTGGAGGTTATTTACCTGGCCCTTTGTCTCTTCATTTCCTGAAGATTGACAAAGTTTGGGTATCCCATTAATTCACCTTACCTATCATGGAGCACCCTATTGATACATTGGTAAATGATTGTATTTGTACCATTCTGTGGACCTCAGTCTTCATATATAAGGTAAGAAAAGTAGATGTTAACACTGTGTACATTTGTAGATGTAAATTCCAAGGTATATCATAACTGTCATAAGATATGTCATTCATAGAACGATAAATGAAATTGTATGGACTAGGTGTCATTTTGGTCCTCTACTTATGGGAAACTGTAGCAGAAGTAAAAATATAAGTGGGCTTATGTTAAAAGAATATTGTTTGTATAAAGTATTATAGTATTAAAGGGACACATATATATACCGCTATATATATATATATTTATGTATTTAAAGTGGATTTAGAATCATATAGACACATTGAAAAAAAATTTTCCATCTTGCTGTAGATTTACATGCATATCTCATGAAGCCCGGATAAAGATAAATATTACTAATTAACTACCAATGTACTATATTTGTAAGACCCTTACAGCCCAGGCAATATAACAACAAACAAAACCGTTATCGATGAAATCTCTCTCACTTGGATATTATAGTACTAGCTGACTCCCACAGTCTGTTTATATAGAAAACATGCCAAATTGAATATCACCTGACTTTCAGATTTTCATATTATTTGATTCCTGTCTATCGGCCCAGTTAGTTCAGCTCACGTCAATCATGATAGACCTGTACTTAATAACTAGCCAATCAGCTGATTAGTAACTTTAATTATATCTTTTAACTAATTAGTGGTAAAATTAGCATATCACACATATTTTGTTCTTAAAACCTATACATATGATGTGTATGTTCACTACCATATTTTAAAATAACTGAACAGGTAAAGAGAATCACCTATCGTGTATGGACATCAGTTAAGCTAGCTTAACGTCATTGTTGGCCGACAATAACTGCTATTATCAACAGAAGGTGTACATTGTGTAATCTGATAGGCCTCTTTTATGTTGTAATGTTTGATTACATTGTAGTAAGTCGTCTTGAGACATTTATGTCACCAGTGCTGTCACATTGTATTGATTTTTTCTGAAGAACTTTCAATAATTAAGCAAGATATGATATTTACTGCTGGATAATGGTAAACAATAACAAATAAACAAATCTTTGTGCTGGTAAATCATATATAGCTTATGTTTAAAACATAAACGGGGTGCGTTGTCCAGATCTATACAGCACTAGTATATGATATATTTGACATGATTGGTGTCTTGATGGAAAGTAAGACTTGCCTACTATTACCGTGTTTATCTCAACGGTTAGCCCAGCGACCAGTACATTACCTCAGACTCATACACAAGGAGTTAGTTAGCAGAAGAACAGCAAAGCAACACCTTTTTGTTTGAAATAAGGCTGAATAGCATATATATATATGAATTAGCTTATTTCCATACGTGGACTTATTGCTGGTCAGAAATAAGATATGTTCACCTTCTCACGATTGAAAATTCTTTCCTTTTACATTTGGTGTCTACTTAATTACATCCAAATTATGATGCTATAATACAGTTCATGATTGTGAAATAGGCCAGGACTGGATAGGACAGGATTTATCAGTGCTAACCATGGCAACAGAGTCTATCAAATGTTCTGCATATATATAGGTCCAGGGTTCGAGTCCTGTTCCTGCTTTCTTCCCTGAAATACATGTATAGGTGAAAAAATGAAAGATATTCTTCAGTGAGACCTGATCATGTGGTATAGAATAACCCCAGAGCAATCTGGTGTTACTTGTGTATTTGTACTTACATTGTATATATACCTAGAGTTTTTGTTGTTGATGTCTATCGATATGAAGGCCATTGAAATCAGAGTCAAGTTTTTTTTTTATGTCCGTTGTAGAGTATCGTGTATTTAATGATATACTAATAGGTTAAATTCTTTAATCGGATGATTTTAACTTAAGATAATATTTTGTGAGTGTTTGCTCTAAACGTAGATTTAAACATGATAGACATTTAATTGTCAATATTGACCAGTACTGGTACCAGTGTAACTACACATAGACACTAAGCCAAGTCTATACACATGTACAAGTGTTACATACCTCTTACAGAATGCTGGTTCTATATATGGAAATATGGATATATACATATAATATACATATATATATAGGAAGATTTAAACTCATTTCTTTCATGTAATTTGTTCTACAGTGAAATGGCTAACCAATATATGGCATTACACACGATTGTGTCGACATGTTGTAAAACAAAGGGAATTAATTCCATGTTAAAACAAGGGAACTAATTTCATGTTAAAAGAACACAGGGTTTATTTCTGATTTTTCCTTTGTTACTGAAGGTAGGAGAGGAGAGTCAGTAGATAGATTGATCCAGTCATGATAATTAAACTTCTTCTCATGGTCAGGAATATTCATGTTGATTTTATTCATCTACATGTTTTCATTTACTTAAATATAGAATAATAGCATTTTCTTCACATTTATGTGTCCAGTATCCAAGTCAATGTCAGCCCTGGTTACCATTCATCCTACAGATCATATGGAGGTCAAACTTCCTAAGATGTGAAGTCTTTTATTGAAGTCTGGTACTTTTTAATTTATCTTGATATAAAACCAATCTTGAAGTTTTACAGAAATGTAAATTTTCTTTAGAGGACAATAAGTTTTCTATGAAATGAAATATTAAAATTTTGTGAGTAGCTGAAGTTTAAGGATGTATAAATCTGTTCATACTGTTGTAATTCTTGAACAACAGCTTTGGTGTTGTAAGATGATACAATACACATGTACCGATTCATTGAGGTTCAAGTTTTTTTTATACAATGAAATACTCATCCTTTCAGCTTAGATTTATTTATTGCTGCACAGTTGTGAAACGTTAATGTTAATAAATCAATACGTTTTCCTGTGGTCCCTTTTTGTAAAAAGTGAACCTTGGATACATCAAACTGATACCAGACTTTCAGTAGCAGCCTTTGTATTGAGATAAGAAAATAATTCCATTACCATTCAATATAAAATGTGCATTTTTAATCCCAAATCAAATACTAAGTGGGCTTATAAGAAATAATTAAAAATGAATTTAAAGTCTCTTTTTTTACCAAGTATTTTACTGACACTCAGGAGATGTTGAAATTACTGTATTACTGACACTCAAGAGATGTTGAAATTACTGTATTACTGACACTCAGCAGATGTTGAAATTACTGTATTATTGAAACCCAGGAGATGTTGAAATTACTGTATTACTGACACTCAGGAGATGTTGAAATTACTGTATTACTGACACTCAAGAGATGTTGAAATTACTGTATTACTGACACTCAAGAGATGTTGAAATTACTGTATTACTGACACTCAAGAGATGTTGAAATTACTGTATTACTGACACTCAGGAGATGATATAATTGCTGTATTACTGACACTCAAGAGATGTTGAAATTACTGTATTACTGACACTCAAGAGATGTTGAAATTACTGTATTACTGACACTCAGCAGATGTTGAAATTACTGTATTATTGACACTCAAGAGATGTTGAAATTACTGTACTACTGACACTCAAGAGATGTTGAAATTACTGTATTACTGACACTCAAGAGATGTTGAAATTACTGTATTACTGACACTCAAGAGATGTTGAAATTACTGTATTACTGACACTCAAGAGATGTTGAAATTACTGTACTACTGACACTCAGGAGATGTTGAAATTACTGTATTACTGACACTCAGGAGATGTTGAAATTACTGTATTACTGACACTCAGGAGATGTTGAAATTACTGTATTACTGACACTCAAGAGATGTTGAAATTACTGTATTACTGACACTCAAGAGATGTTGAAATTACTGTATTACTGACACTCAGGAGATGTTGTAATTGCAGAGATGTTGAAATTACTGTATTACTGACACTCAAGAGATGTTGAAATTACTGTATTACTGACACTCAGCAGATCTTGAAATTACTGTATTATTGAAACCCAGGAGATGTTGTAATAACTCCTCAGAAGATGTTGTAATTACTCCTCAGGATGTTGTAATTACTCCTCAGGAGATGTTGTAATTACTCCTCAAGAGATGTTGTAATTACTCCTCAGGATGTTGTAATTACTCCTCAGGAGATGTTGTAATTACTCCTCAGGAGATGTTGTAATTACTCCTCAGGATGTTGTAATTACTCCTCAAGAGATAATGTAATTACTCCTCAGGAGATGTTGTAATTACTCCTCAGGAGATGTTGTAATTACTCCTCAGGAGATGTTGTAATTACTCCTCAGGATGTTGTAATTACTCCTCAGGAGATGTTGTAATTACTGTTTTATTTAAACCCAGGAGATGTTGTAATTACTCCTCAGGAGATGTTGTAATTACTCCTCAGGAGATGGTGTAATTACTCCTCAAGAGATGTTGTAATTACTCCTCAGGAGATGTTGTAATTACTCCTCAGGAGATGTTGTGTTTGCTGTGTTACTGACACTTATTTGGGAAATCAAACACCAGTCGCCAGGGTGTAAGGCGTGTGTTTCTCCATTGTACCACCCAGTAACATGTACATTGATTTTTTACTATTGTCAGGGTACATATTCTGGACGATCTAGGTGACGTCTTGTTGAGGAGTTTTATCCATAAAACTCCCTTTGAATTTCCCATCTCTGTCCTTCTGTCTGTCTGTTTTGTCTGTCTGTTCTGTTTGTCTATCTCTCTCTCTCTCTCTCTCTCTCTCTCTCTCTCTCTCTCTCTCTCTCTCTCTCTCTCTCTCTCTGTGATAATGTTGATTATTTTGATGATCATCATGACAATAATGATAATTACAATTATTATGATAATGAGTTACATAGAATGATGATGATGATGATGATGATGATGATGATGATGATGATGATGATGATGATGATGATACTAATGATGATGGTGATGATGATGATGATGATGATGATGATGATGATGATGATGATGATGATGATGATGATGATGATGATGATGATGATGAGTCATATCTGTAAATGTTGGTGTGTGTATCATATCTTGTTATTTTGAAAAATGAAAAAATATGAAAATAAAAAAAGAATAAATGAAACTCACGAAGTTATCAAATCTTTGGTTATTTAAACACAAATTGGTATTGAATTTTACTTCTGTTCAGTAAAACATCATATTGATTTAAAGGATAATGTAAGATATAAAATCTATCATCAATGATTGAATTAATAAACATTTAAACAGTATGACTTGTGCATGTAGACATTTTAAATGTTGTCCCACCTGTGGTCTGTCATTGAGGGTAAGTAGAGGTTTAAGTCCCCTACGCATTATGTACAGACTTCCTGATAATCTTATGTGGGCAAACAGTCTATACCTACCTGTTATCAGCTCCAACAGTTACTCCTCAATGGTAGGGCAATCGATCCATCGATCAAGATTGAAATTTTTTTTGAGAGACATACTTGCAACATTCTTGAGTCTTGGAAACGTAGTTAACCAATGAACAGAATTATCAGTGTAAGGCAGTTGTGTTTAGGATTTGATACGATTCTGCAACTGTGATATGGGTGTTACTTGTAGCTAGGGGAGTTTGTGTGGTATGGATACGAGAAGTACAGGGACTATCCTGACTTCCATGTTGCTACAGGAGGGACAAACTTGTTTGTACCTGTGTATGGACTGTTCTGATGAGTAATAGTGCTATTTATCTGTTATTCTAGTCCGGAGTTGTGTTTGATCATAGACTCAAGTACTCTCGATCCCCAAACACGAAAACATGTAACCAAAATCGAGGGACTTCTTCTGTAGAAGATTTTGTCATTCTGTGTATTGGATTAAACATTGGTGTGATTTTTCAAGATGGATTTATAAATATAGGATCGTTTGTTTAAAAAAATTCAAAATGACAGGTAATTATGATACTTCTTGGGATAATCTATTTTGTAATGTATTTTTTATTCAAATTTGTCAGAGTTACTGTAGGGTTTTTAATTTAGAGGGGTTCCTTTTTTGGAAAAAAAATTGAAAATATAATTAATAAAGAAACCAATAATCCATTTCATGAGCATCACAAAGAGAGAATCTGATTAGCATTTGTAAAACAGCAAAAATTTGTTTCATTGAAAAAAGCAGCAGATTTAAAGTCAACAATTAATTAAGTACCCTTGATCCCCAAACATGAAAACATGTAATCGAAATCAAGGGACTTCTTCTTTAAGAGATTTTGTCATTCTGTGTATTGGATTAAACATTGGTGTGATTTTTCAAGACGGATTTATAAATATAGGATCGTTTGATTAAATAATTCAAAATGACAGGTAATCATGATACTTCATGGGATAATCTATTTTGTAATGTATTTTTTATTCAAATTTGTGAGAGTTACTGTAGGGGTTTTTAATTTAGAGAGGTTCTGTATTTTGTGGAAAAAAAAAATTGAAAATAAAATTGATAATGAAAACAATAATAAATTTCACAATCTATTCAGAAAAAAAATCATTTGCATTTGTAAAACAGTTAAAATTTGTTACATTGATAAAAACAGTATTTTATAAAAAGTAACTGAGCTGTAGATCTCGAATCAACAATTCATTACTTTTGCTACATAGTTTATATTATATGTTTCATGTAAAATAGCTTTTATTGTATTATTGTATGGTAAGGTAATTGACAATATTATCGTTATGAACACAATAGCATGATAATCATGATTACCATTTTAGGTAGTTATCATAACGGTAATCAAACATCTATGAATTTTAAATTTAAACTAATATGCGAGAAGTTAATAGACTATAATAGTTAAATTTCATGTTAAAAATTACTTTATCCCTAAGGAGGTGCTATACCTACTTAAAACTTCAAGCTGGATGATTAGATCTGGCAGTATGCAGGTGACGTTTACTGGAGTCTATAAAGTGAGATTTGATTGACCCACAGATTACACTATTATGTACACATGCATGGCTGCTGACAAATGCGCACTGTGCAGGTGATTGATAACGAGATTTCACTGTTGTGTGGCAGACACGAAGGTAAAATATCGGTAAAATATAGTCGTATACACTGTACAGAAGGTTCGATAGATGTTAAAAAAACAATTTACTACAGCAATCTAATGGTCTGGTTTCATTGATGGACCCATATTTTACTACACTTGGACTTAATTACACCTGTATACTTACCTTAATATTGGGTCATAGCGTTACTGAATACCTTGTAATGAGATTCAGAAATGAATGGCATTGATGTTAGATATAGGTAACTTCACACATTTCACATGCATTGTATGGAGATTCCGACCTGAAAATCATACTTGGCATTATATAATATATAATCACTATTTTTACGAATGCTTTTTTTTTATGGAATTTATCTTCAAATCTGAATACTTCCAGTAAATAGGATTTCTATTCATTACTAAATATTTATCAAAGTCCACTGAATTTAAATGATGACTAGAAAAGTGGTATAGTGTGTACATATGAAAAAACCCTAGGACGTCACTTTAACTGTGTTAAATAAATAAATATATGGGATTTAGGCTGCTTATATAAGGTACTGTACACACACAATGGACATCATCAGTGAACTTTGTCTCTGAACACTAAAAGGTTTTACCAGTTGACATGAAAACTGAACACATTTCAGTTCTGTGGCCTATGGAACTCTTTTTTGTTCTTTATGTAAATGTTTATGTCATCAATTAATGATGAATTAAAATTTTGTGCTGGAAGGATTTTTCTGCTTGAAATCCATCTTAGATATTTTTTCCGCAACTTAATTTTCTCATTAGGTACCACTTTAAACTTATGGAAAAATCTTTGATAACTAGGATATTAAAACCATTATGACTGTCTTTGTGACTGCTATGTAAACCTGGTATAGATAAGTAAGTCCATGACATAGGGATTTTGAATATGGATTGCCAGTTTTTTTTTACTCTAATTTTATTTTTTTTCTTTACAGACGCAGTAACCCAGACTTTCAGTGACAAAGCAGACAGTGTATCTGAAACAGGTACCAGTGGAGGTGTTGCCATGGGAAGCGGCCAATCCCAGGAAGAGGTCCTGTTGGATGATGAGGGAGAACAACAGCCTCCGGAGAGGGTTCCCAGTGCCTCTCAAGCAAACAGGGTAGCCTCAAGGTCAAGTCTACAAGGCGGCCAGATACACAGAGGTAAACATACAAGCATACAATAGGTCCTTAACAAAACCAACTCAAGGTTGAGTCAAATGAGGCAGTAAAGATATGTAAAGGGCCCCCACCCCTACCTCAGAAAAAACAGAGCCAGCTGAAGTTTATGTCTACAGAATGGTCAGAGGTAAATGTATTAAGTATTCAAGATAGATCCCCACCCCTACCTCAGGAAAACATGACCAGCTCAAGGTTCAATGAAGGATTTGAACTCCCAAATCCACATCTAGTTTTTGTCTGTTACATTGGTCTATCTGTATGAATTTTTGGGAAGTCTTTGGATATTGCTCAATTTCTGAGATGGTTCATGTTTATGTCCAGCAGTGTTACAACTTCTATGTAGATGTGTATCTACATATATCTTATGTATATCAGGAATACCAATGGTGAGTGTTCTCAATATCTCCAACAGTAGTGCTTAGTTGTATCATTATATCAAACAGCAAAGGGTTTAAACACTTCAATTTACAGTTAATGACTTTACTGTTCAAGAAAATGTTGTTTTCTTCAAAAAAACATTTACACTGTTGTATGAATTTGCTGTCCTCAGGTGATTCACAAGATGTGCCAGTAACAGTGACAGATAAAGGATTCTCCATACCTGAGATCACCATCATAGAAGGACAGGTAAGTGTGACATTGATCACAAATCACCATCATAGAGGGAGAGTTAAGTGTGACATTGATCACAAATCAACATCATAGAGGGACAGGTAAGTGTGACATTGACCATGCATCACCATCATAGAGGGACGGGTAAGTGTGACATTGACCACAAATCACCATCATAGAGGGACAGGTAAGTGTGACATTGACTATACATCACCATCATAGAGGGACGGGTAAGTGTGACATTGACCACAAATCACCATCATAGAGGGACAGGTAAGTGTGACATTGATCACAAATCACCATCATAGAGGGACAGGTAAGTGTGACATTGACCACAAATCACCATCATAGAGGGACAGGTAAGTGTGACATTGACCACAAATCACCATCATAGAAGGACAGGTAAGTGTGACATTGATCACAAATCACAAATCACCATCATAGAAGGACAGGTAAGTGTGACATTGATCACAAATCACAAATCACCATCATAGAGGGACAGGTAAGTGTGACATTGATCACAAATCACCATCATAGAAGGACAGGTAAGTGTGACATTGATCACAAATCACCATCATAGAGGGAGAGTTAAGTGTGACATTGATCACAAATCACCATCATAGAGGGACAGGTAAGTGTGACATTGACCATGCATCACCATCATAGAGGGACGGGTAAGTGTGACATTGACCACAAATCACCATCATAGAGGGACAGGTAAGTGTGACATTGACCATACATCACCATCATAGAGGGACGGGTAAGTGTGACATTGACCACAAATCACCATCATAGAGGGACAGGTAAGTGTGACATTGATTGATCACAAATCACCATCATAGAGGGACAGGTAAGTGTGACATTGATCACAAATCACCATCATAGAGGGACAGATAGGTGTGATATTGGGACAGGTAAGTGTGATGTTGACCACAAATCACAAATCACCATCATAGAGGGACAGGTAAGTGTGACATTGATCACAAATCACCATCATAGAGGGACAGGTAAGTGTGACATTGATCACAAATCACCATCATAGAGGGACAGGTAAGTGTGACATTGATCACAAATCACCATCATAGAGGGACAGGTAAGTGTGACATTGATCACAAATCACCATCATAGAGGGACAGGTAAGTGTGACATTGATCACAAATCACCATCATAGAGGGACAGGTAAGTGTGACATTGAATCTGAAAAAAATAAGATTCTTTATATGATATGGTAGATTTCCATCTTAAAGGGATAGGTAAATGTGGCAATGACTCTGGAAAAAAAATATGAGCTTTTCGTACAAATATATCAATGCTGTGGATAAATTCTTTCTAGATCCTAGAAATAATTTTCATTGCCAGTTCCGTTGTATGAGGATAAGTCAGTATATGTTTTATTAGAGGTTTAAAAAGGATTTCTGTAAACAGTAAAATTTACAAAAAAAAAAAAAAAAAAATGTGACTTAAAATGATACACTGATTGCATACCTTACAACAGAATCATTTTTTATTTCCAGTTTGTGTCTTTCATGTGGGAGGACTCGAAATCAAAGTTGAACATTGTACAGGTGAGTTTGAGTAGCATCTTATGCTTGCTTCTGTCAGTCTATTCCTTGGTGAATTAGTTACGTTCTGTAGTAATGTATTCCATACTTTGTTCTTTCATTACTGGCGTGTTTTATACCTGTGTTGAGACATGGAACAAAGAGTTTATGTCTCACCTGAGAGGCTGTTGATTACAACACCAAAGTCGCTATATAATACAGGTGTACTTACAATAAAAACTCACGGTCATACACATTTAATGTTAGTGTTGTGAGTCGGAGCTTTTATGGGACATTTCTGTTGAATTTTATATCATATATACCTTTGTATCTACTGTACAATGCATATATGTATACAGTTTTTCTGTGGTGCTTAAATATCCTTTCTTTGTTATTAGAGACTTCAGTATATTGGAATTTAGCTATAAAATGACTTTGTAAAGTAAGGATTCTGATACAAAAGTCCTTGATCATGTGGCAGTGATTATCTCTGACATAAGTTAAAAAATATTTAAATCTTACACTTGTTCGATATAAGAGTGTGTTTGTTCTTGTCCTTCATCTGTTGGTACAAATCAACTCTGAATCAAAGGTTCCATAATCAGTGGTGTAAAGTTGATGTAAACTCCATTAAGTCTTGTAGGTAAGGATCATCAGTCTGTGGAAGGTTATATCTTATATATCGGTAGATACTAGCGACATTTTCAAAAAAAAATTAATTTTTATCATTTTATGCTTATGGTTGTTTTTCATTGCCAAACATGTCTAACAGCAATAGATACAAAATTCATTAAGCTGTTGATGGTATTTATTGCATCTTAATCCAAATACAGGTGTTTTTTGTATTATGAAACTGAAAACTTTAAGGGGAAAAATATGCAAAAGTTAGGGATTGACAACCCTCAAAAACACACTCTAAATCAAGACATTTTCGTTCTTAAGACAATTGAAATGTTATACTCAGAAATATTCTTCTTTATCATAAAGTTCGTATCTATTTATATCATATCTTTTAAACTTATATGTAAGTGATGATCTCTGAATACTGTATTTTTCCTATAGTAGGCTCTAGGTTAATGTATTTCTGACTCCAGATGGGCTTATTTCTGGACAAGAAAATAGCATTTGTTTGTCATTTCTCTGATCTACAACAGATTTGAAGAGATTTATGACAAGCCATGGATTTATTGCCAGCTGAATACAGTATGACTTACATAAGCTTTGGTTTCAACCTTGTATTGACATGAACCTGTCTCAGTTTACATGTAAAACAAATCCAAGTTTAATGTCAGGCTACACATGTAAATTGTAGTCTCCATCAACTGCCATAAAACATGGCTGTTGGTATTTACAACAGCTATTTGAGTGATGGGGCAGTTGTTAATGTTAGGTATCAGAGTGTTTAGTGAGAGAAAGTAAATAGTTTCAAGGGTTATGGTAGCTTGTATTGAGTGTTTAATACAACTTTACTCCAGATATTGAATAAGGACCACTACACAACTATAGTACTGGGCATAAACAATAATGCCTATAAATTTTTTCTTTTAAGTTTTCTGCTAAAAAGTCAAGTAAAATTAAACACCTTTTAACTTAGACACATCGATATTGATTTAGATGTTGAAAAGGGACATCTACTGTACTACAGTGCCGAGAATGAAAAATTAGGCCTATAAATATTTTTTTCTCCTAAGTTTTCTCTTAAAAAGTCAAGTAAGACCAAACACCTTTTAACTTTCTTACAATTGATAAATTTATTTGATGTCAGAAAAAGAAATGTGGTAAAAGATATCAGAAATATAAACAACACAGATATTTATCAGTTCTATTTAACGTTTTATTTGTTTATGCTTTAGTAGAAGGAATACCAACTGATACTTCCTCAATCTGTTCGTCCATTTAGCGTCAGACACCTGATGCAATGAAGGTTTAAATGTCACTTATCCTCATAATTAAAATAAACATTCTTTCTAGTACTATTTTCCATATTTAGGTCACAATGACCTATATTTTTTATTTATTTATTCTTATTTATTGGATAGACCTAATACTTTCTTTTTTGTCTTTTTATACATTTTCATCAAAGTTGAAGCAAAAGTATATCAGTTGTATTTTCCATTTTCTAGGAAGACATGATGATTATATATCAGATGGTAAACCGGTATCGTGGTTTACCGATACAATAAGACAAATTTTACACAGGAATAAGATACCCTTATGAATTATTTGAGAGAGAAGTTTGATCTTTTATCAAATTGAAACAGTCTTTAGATATATACTAAACAAAGTTTGCCAGTCCAGGCAGTTAATTGACTGTTATTTGGGGTACAATTTTTTTAGAGATAAATTGAGGTTTGATTTTAATAAAAAAATTTAGTGAAGAGATAAAGTTCTTGTGAGTACCTTGTAATCACTTATGTACGTGTAACCTGAGACATTGTGTGTGGTAGATACATTAGAAACACATATACAATTGGTGTTCAGGTGAAAGGCATTGTCCACATGTTTTATCACTACTGTGTTGTAGTGATATATACAGCTGTCCCAGGATCCATTCCCAGCAGACATGAAATGTTATATAATGTATGAGATTAGAAATACTGTATAATGGTATTGACCAAGTGTACACATAGCGATTCCAAGTCAAGGGTTACTTAGAGACGTGGTGAGAACAATATGACGGAACTTTGGTTCAACTTCGGAAAATCTTTTGCATATTTAATGAATAAATACAGTAAATTATTTATTGCTGCTTGAAAAATAAATTACTTGACAGAAACATAGTTACATAACATAGAGATACACAGTGCCATGTTGGAATGGTATTGAATTATTACGTAATGGTTTTCCTATTGCCTGGAGGACGTGCAATTTTTATAAGGGTTCTATCCGAAGCATAGGAATGGTCATGATTTAGTAATCTATATAGGATATAGATTCCACTACAAAATCCTAACACATCACCGTAGCATTAAACATAATTTACATTATGAGATTTATACTATATAATGTATTAGTTTACTGTGAGAGGGCCACAATAACTCAGGTAGTATATCATCGGCCTACATAACCTTTGGTGAATATATGAAATGAATGCTTCAACTCTCCCTGGCAGCATGTGTTTCTCACTGAGAAACGGAATGGTCTCATGTGCTGTTATTGTTTCACCCCAGTTGCTGTGGATGACATGTTACAGACCTTCTGTATGTTGTTCAGTGAGGTAGCCACCACCTACTAAAATGAGACCCTAGTCCAAAATGAGTAAAGCATGGCTGTGAATTTACAATGACATACTATTCACTAGACACGTAAATAAGTGTTAGGGTGTATGTCACCAAGTTTAAATGTCCATGTCTCGGGTAGAGGAAGATTTCGATTAAAATCCCATATTTGTTTAATAACAGATGATATTTAATATTAGAATTAGTAAGGATCAGCTGTACAGTTCAAAGGTCAAGCTGATATTTAAAAAACCTTTGTTGTACTGTTTGTCAAGTGTCACTTTCTTCTGAAAGGAGCAACAGTTTAATTTTCTCGGGTCAAAAAGTGATAGAATCAGTTCAAACCTGGGTAATATTTGGGTCACACACTATCAGTGATTGTCATACAGGTACAGGTGACAGCAGTTTTCTTGGCAGAAATATTTTGAATAGTTTTGGGACACTCTTATTGTACTCATTATTAGACTATGATGCAGGCAGATGGTGTATTAGTGTTTGATACATCCAGATTGTGGGTTCTATAGAGTTAAAAAAAAAAAAAATGAGAATATCAATACAAATTAAACAGCTGGATGAAAAAGGATATTTTGATTTCATTGAGCATAAAGATTTTGTTGAACTTTAATCTATTATTTTAATTTCACTTTACTAAATTCCGATGTTCAGTTTGAAATGAAGTTTCCAATATCATGGTGTTTTTGATAAAAAGTGAATTAATTTTTGTTTTATGTGACCATGCATCGACGTCTGTAATTGGATGGCAAGTGACAGGCCTCCTGTATGTTGTTCTGTTAGGTAGTCACCAGCTACTTTGAGAAGACCCTGGCTCAAAATTACCCTGATTGTAAAAATTGCAACAAATCATTTAGCAAATATTCACACGAGCAACGAGTTGTCAACATTTGCTTTCTGTAATGGCCAAAAGTATTTACTCCAATTCATTCTGTTTTGATTTTGTCCTTACAGGTCGTAATTATAAAAGTTAAAACAGATTCTTAATTTTGTTATTTGCCCATTTATTCTTAATGCAGGTTGTCCATGATGGTGAAAGACTAAGGCCTGTAATTGGTGGATATGAGGCAAAGGCCGCAGAGGTTAAAGGTCACTATGACCAGCAGTTCAACTCGGAGGGAGAGTACAAATTTGCTATGTAAGTTTATCATTGATCTTTTTATCAAGAAAACTAACAAGATGCACAAGGTCATAGATAATGTGTTGAAATATATATTTAATTTCTCAATTTACAACCAAGTTGATTATGCAGAGATTTTGATACTACAGAGACAATATGGAACAGGAGAAAATTGTGTTTGATATCCTATTGACATAGTCATGTATCATTGTTCTAATAGAAAAAAAAATTATTTTGTATGTTGATTTGTCCATCAGTTTGAAGACCTTGTATAGGACATGGGGGTGTTTGTTAGACTCATTTCAGATTTCTTTTTTCCATTGAGTTTCCTTCCTAAGGAAGACCTCAACATACAGACCCATGTGTCAACATCTTAATTATTATATACCTACTGAACGTCATTTAAAAACCTACATAAAGTGGTTGTCAGGACTTTGAACTATGACATGGAGTCAAGGTCAAAGGTCAATATGTGCAGTCTTGTATGATATTGGTATGCTCTTTGACATTGACTTGAACTTTTCAAGGGCAAAGACGGTGAAAGGTTCGGATGGTACTGTTAGAACCGAAGTGTTGGATGAGGAAACTGAGTAAGAGACAGATCACTGTCTAAGTGACGAGTGCTAATCTTCATTCGTTTTTTCTACTAACATTTTATCTGTAGATCAGTGTCGACAGCCTTTAACTTTCAAACTGTAAATCGCTCTGAACTCCTCATCATTTGTTTTGATATTGCTTTTTTTAAAAAAAATTATCAGAATTGAAATTTAAAATTTTTTTGAAAACCTTTGATGTTGAAAAGATAATTATGAAATATTAAATGTGTACATTTAAAGGAGAAACCTTTTAACAATTTATTCCAATTGGTGATCTGAAGAATTTTGAAATCTACTCTAGTCTACAATGATTTCTTAATTCTATAGATGTGTTAAAACATTTGAAAAAAAGAAATAAAGAAAAAATAATTTGTTGAGGAATCAAGGTAATTTACTTTCATATGCTGTCCATACTCGAATATTTCTGTATGTCGCTTCTGTGAAGTTAATATTACCAGACATGGATAATGCACTGAGTTGTAGGGTGTCCATGTTCTAGCATTACAAAATTGGTAGCAGTGCACTGGAAAATTTGATGTGAGATCTCAAGATATTGTACTTTACAATTAGTAGAGACAGCTAATTGTAAACTATACTGGTTTATCCTCAACTGGAAAGCTGCAAATTATGTATATGGAGGCAACTTACTGTTGCAATTTCAAATGTAAATTATCAGTATATAGTGAGTAGTTTCACAGTTGTATCAGCGAGTGGCTTTGTGTGATATCACGGAATGAGATATCGAACAGAACATTATTGGCTTTAAAGTAATAGCATGTTTTACCGTAAGTCAGCTGGTTGGTGGAAAGCTTAACTTTAATTACGTAATCAATGATAAATTCTGCATTAGAGGTTTATATATAAATTATTATGTCATTAGTTCGTTTCATAATATTTCTTACGAAAAATACAAATATTTTTATCATATATGTTGTTACAGTCCTAGATTTTCAAAATGATAAATTCTTTGTAAATAATTTCACAAGATCTTTCTCTTTTCTTGTACCTAATTTTTTTTCTATTTCAGGAATTTTATGCAAACACTCTTTTCATTGAAACACTCTGTGTTGTATTTCTTTTAGAAATTAGCAAAATCTGTCCTTTTTTTTTTTTTTTTTGTAAATATTGTACAATCAGATTATAGCACATCTCTCATTCCTTACAAAGTAACTTATATATAACAAAATAAGTTTGTAGACCTAGTTTATAGAACCTGATAGAAATACTGTTTTATTTTGACTTAGTGTTTAACCAAACTTTAACCATACTTTGTTGTAACAAATGTTTTAAACAAAAAAAAACAAAAAAAAATGTGAAGCATTAATCTATTCATATCCAGGTTTTTAAATTTGTCTAATCTTTTTGATTTTTTGTTTGTCATTATTGTTTTCTTATTTTTCTTTTTTTTTCTCTCTATTATCAAATGTCACCAAACAAAATAACAAATAAATAGCATGTATTCTGAAATTTATTAAAATTTTGAATTTCAATATTTTATGCATCTTCTAATTCAGGAACTATCATTTGAAAATAAAGTCTCGTTGTGTTAAGTCTCGGTATTTGTAGCTTCAGTTTGATTGTTATTACTGTATTCCTATAAACTAGAGATTCCAAGATACTTACACAAATGTACAAGTGGTTTTTGAAAATGACATATATTAATTTTTCTTTTAAAAATTGGAAGATTTATTTAGTGTTGAAATAGAGACGAATAATGAAATTTCATTATCATTGTTTTTTTGGCATGCTTACTTACAGTAATGGTATTCGATGTACTCCACTGAGCGTGACAGTGAAAAGGAAAGTTGATTTACTGATAGAAATCACAGATGAGGGATTCCAACAATCTGTTGTATATGTGGACCAAGGTCACTCAGTCAAGTGGCACTGGACTGATTGTAAAACACCGCACGCCGTCCAGAAGGTGGAATACTCCATAGAGAAGAAGTGCTTTATAAGGAACACCGAGACCTCAAAGTGAGTTGTTACCAGCCACTGTTGACTTTGTTTGTTATGAAATGTCATTTGTTTAAAAAAGAAATGATTATTTCTAGATTTGTCTCATCAAATCTATCAACCACACTTGAACAATGATATTTGACAGGTTTTTTTTTTTTTAAATTTTTTTTTACTAAAAATTTGACATTACTTTCTAAATACAGATAGAACACAGATATGTAAGAATTTCATCTCAAGTAATGATGTATTTCATTTAAAATGCGTGATGTTTGTGTAATCAATTCCATTATATTTGAAAATGTAAACTTTATCTGTTTCATAGAGCACCAGTAACAAGTGATTCATACAGAGAAACTTTCCCGTAAGTATCAATATTAATTGATAATTAACAGTAAGAATCTAAGACACACACCCCCTTTCCCACTGCTCCATACTATCATAACATCAAGTTCTACAGCTGATCATGGCCATTGGTCAAAGTTAAAGGGTCAAAGGTCATGTTTGACAACTTTTTCAAATTGATACCTCTATATACTGGAGGAAGGGCAATACCTATATGTATTGGAGGAAGGGCATTCAGATCTTAAAGATATATTGTTATTGTAAATGTATGGCATTATTCTGCCCGAGGATTGTACAGAATTATAAAATATGATAGATCTGCTTTGTGTTTATTTAATGATTGGTTTAAATTTTTTATAGGAAACCAGGGCTGTTCTTTTTCAAGACTGAGAGCAACAAAAGCAGCAATGCATTATGTGTGGTACATGTAAGAGAAGCACAGAGGTAAATATTATAGACGTTCATCATATTCTCTAGGTGTTCTCTAGAAATAAGATTAAATAAGAAATAGAAAAACACTCGGACAAAAGACTGAACAAGAATCAATTTATTGACCATGCTGGTGTTGTGTTCTTAATATTTAAATATTTTTATCATGAAATTTATCATCTGATTGCTTTAAATGTATTTTATCATGTAATATTTTTCTTGTTGCGTTTTGTAAATGGTTTGTATTTTTCATTTTAGAGAGTTCCGTGTAGAGATCCTTGACCGATCATTCCAGCCCATGATCCTCTTGGTGGAGGAGGGAGACCGTGTGTGGTGGTCCTGGGATAAATTTAAGGTATGGTTATCATGGTCACAAAAAAGTGTTTTCATTGGTCACAGAGAAATGTTGTCATGGTTACACAGAAGTGCTGTCATGGTTACATGGAAAGATTACATACAAAAGTGAGAAATAGTTCTAAGGAAATTGTCATGGTTACACAGAAGTGCTGTCATGGTTACATACAAAAGTACAAAAGTAGTTCTGAGGAAATTTAGTAATGTCTCCAGTATCATTCAGGAATAAAATTGATGTGAAAATTTCATTTGTGAAGATTTTCTGCTGTTTTGTTGACAGTGCAAGAAGTCGCACAGTGTGTACCAAATAGAAGCACCTCCTATTGACCAGGATGATGAAGAACCTTACCAGGTAAAATAATAGACCTTGTGACAAGAAATTAGCAATTCTGTTGTCATTTATTATATACTATTTCAAAAAGTACTTTAATATTTGAAATTGAAATACCGTAAATCAATCTTGAAATGAGATAAAAAAAACAGAAAATGTTCTTCATTTGTGTCTGACACATGGAAGGTGACAGACCTCTACTGAGAAATATCACGATGCTGAATAAATCTGTAATTTTAAATCAAAGTGTGTTCAGATATTGCCAAAGCAACATGTAATTAGAGCATGTATTTTAAAATGATTGGAGGTAGAACTTTTTAATAACCTTTTTGTGAAACTTTCAAAGGTAATTTGAAGGGAAATTCTTTCAGGGTTTTGAACTATGGGTAGTTTTCAGCAAATATCATTCCATGTTGGGCAAATACTAAGTATCATTGTAAGTAATGCAGAAATGGTGATGAATTGCAGTTTTTAGGGATTGCAAGCCCTATGGCTTAAATTATATCTCTAAAGCTCTGACAATTATTATGACCCAGTAACATGTTTTTTTTACAGCCAGTAGAAGATGGTTTTAGGTGGGCAACACCAAGGTAAGTTTTAATATTTATCTGATTTACAAAAAAATGTATTTTGAATTTTTTGTAAATTATCTTAATCTTAGATCTTTGTGTTATTTCTCTTATTATTTTCCACAACTAAATAGTAAATCTTTTGATTTATGATGATGAAAAGAAGACCATTTGTCTTGTAGTATTTTGAAATATATTGAATGGGTTCTGAAATGAGAAAGTAAATGGGGTCATGCACTGTAAAGTTGATAACAGGAATCAATGTTAACATGTTGAAATGACTATTAGGCACTGCCAATTGTCTTAGTTTTTTACGTTGAAAGTTTGTTATTGCTATTGTGCGAGAAGGATATTTTTCTAATCTCATATTTAGGCTCATCTTTGTCCCTTGTTGTGCCAATTTGATTTTAGTACTGATCAGATAAACAAATGGACGACAGATGTCCATCTTGGATTTTGACAAAGAAAGTATTTTTATCACTATTTCTTCAAAGGAATTTTCAAATTTTGTATAATTAAGAAAAAAAAAACAGGGGAGAGAAGCGAAAATAAGGAAAAAGATCCAACTTCTAAAGAACAAATACAGATAAAACAATGGAGGACAGCAAAATCCTTCTGTGATCTCTTGTTTTAGAATGAATATTGTAGTTCTCATTCCTGTATTTAGTTTGAGTTTGTTTCCTTACTTTTCAGTAAACAAGGATTGATGTCCCATGAGTTCTATAAGCCCGGAGTGTATTACTTTTCTGATCAGAATCAGCAGGAAGCTGCGGAGTATATAGGAACTATTATTGTCAAGCCTAAGCAACAGGAACACTATATAGAACTGACTACACTGAAGGGATTCGAACAAGGTGGGCTCACATCTTGGTGAATAGACTGAAGGTTAATTATGTAACAATGTGAACAAGGTGGGCTCACATCTTGGTGAATAGACTAAAGGTCAATTATGTATCAGTGTGAAAAAAAGCCTTTCTGGTATTGTGTTCAGGTAAAACCAACCGATCTATTACTTTATTCCAGTAATATGTTTAGTTCTTTATTAGTGAGAACTGTAGCTTACTATGTCATTTAGTGTGTACTGTAAATCACTTACGTGAATATTTTATTTTGTGAATATATTTCGTTAATGCTGATCTTTAAATGCCCAATGATGAGTTATTGGATATGGACTCTACAAAACTCTGGTAACAGAATCAAGTAGATGTCATCTGGAGTTATTACTTTTGTACAAATAATTGTTACGGATTAGAATTTGCAATTGACGCTTCTTGTGTATTAACACGAAAATAAATCCCACATTTATAAAATATAAGGGATATACAGTAACTTAGGTAGGTTTTTTTTAGTTGGTTGTCCCATATTTAATCCAGTGTCTTGGGTTACAATTGTTTTGTTTCTACTGGATTTTGCCCATGTTTGACAATAGTGTATGGTAGTGTTTATTATATAGGTACATATATCATGATTACAAAATGGTGTTTTCAGATGTGGTGAAGGCCCAATCTGGGGACAGACTCTGGTTCCACTGGGACAAAGATCAGGCTTCAAAGAATAACTTTAAATTTGTCATAAACCAGGTCGGCAAATGTCTCAGCCCACTTGCCAAGCCGACATCGGCTCTCGACGAAACTACACGTAAGTTTGATATTCCTTGGTATCCATCAATGAAACTTCATACACTGTAACACATTAAGATAATATGCTTTAAAACAATTTTTTCAAAAAGAAATGGCAAATAGAAAATGATGCTGCCTTTTAAAAACCGTAAAAAAAATTCTCTTGTATCTTAAGATTAATCTAGCAGTATCCAGATCTATATTTTCAGCGTGTTTTTTCAGACATATGTAGTACTTTAATGCTCTATGGTATTAATGATTTGTTTACCATCTCCTATTACTACATCTGTAACAGAAATGGAGGACCCATTGGACTCCGATGCCATGGCTCTGTGTGCTCGGGTCGGTCTAGCGACAGCGGTGGTGCCCTCTACTGGTGTGTACCACTTCCGACTGTACGCTACAGAGGACACAAAGGACATCAACACAAAGGAAATGAACACCTGTTCTGTGATTGTCAATCCTGGACCTAAGGTACACATAACAATATATCACTCAGTTGTTACTTTTTTACTTAGTAAATGAGAAACTGTTACGAAATTGCTTGATTACCAAGAATTACAAATCGCAATATTGTAGCTATATTCAATAGATTTATTTTATGTTTTCTCTCCAAAAATGACACGATATTGATGATCATTTACTTGTCTACTATGTTGATTTTTAATCTTTGTGTATTATTGAATTAAAACATGAAATCAGTTATAAAATAAGCAATGTTAAATTCAATTACAGAATCACACCATCCACCTGACAGACAGTGGGTTTGAGCCCAAGGTAATTACAGTTCGACCCACTGACCGTGTGTGGTGGGTGTGGCAAGGAGGAAAGAAACCCCACAATATCATACAGGTAATAAGAAATAATATATGCAATCAATCTTATTACAGTTAATCAAATATCATACGGGTGATGATATATCATACAGGTGATCAGATATCATACAGGTAATCAATTATCATACAGGTAATCAAATATCATACAGGTGATCAAATATCATACAGTTAATCAATATCATACAGGTAATGAAATATCATACAAGTGATTAGATATTATACAGGTGATCAGATATCATACAGGTAATCAGATATTATACAGGTAGTCAAATATCATACAGGTAATCAAATATCATACAGGTGATCAGATATCATACAGGTAATCAAAAATGAAAGAGGTTATCAAATATCATACATTTGATCATACATTGACATTATTAAGTTCATATCATACAGTTTAATAAAAGTCATAAAGGTAGTTAAAATTTGAAAACTACAAATCAGTCTTCCATGACCAATTACATTTGATGATTTAGGTATGTTATGTTTCCATAAGCCACGTGTGTTATCTCCTATAAGCAATTAGTTATAGGATAGAGATGTTGAGGTATTGTCAGATGACTATGTTATCATGTTACTTAATCAATATATGACACTAATGATTTGTTTTATGTACAGGTGTCACACCAAGGCAGCCATATAGAGGATGGGTTTTGTAGTGGTATGTTCCGTGACCCTCCTTCTGCCTATGTCCATCAGTTTTCTGAGGCTGGCGTCTTCTACTTCATCAGGTATTCCTTGTGTTCAGTTACTCAGATTATCATCGGTTAGATACAGCATATGTCTGTTGATAATGATCTACAATCTTATGATGCCGAGTTCTGACTAAAGATTCTGGTTGTTTGTAAAATAAACTACCGGTATGTAATTGGCTGCACAGCTAATTTTGACTCATTTTGGTAAAGAAGATTTTGTCTCATATAGGGAAGAAAATTTATCAGGTGGGAAAGAAGGTTTAATTAGTAAACTATATACTTTGGGAATTTGGCCATATTATGGCATAAAGCCAGTTGGGAATGGGGCCCATATTTGACCAAAAAACACCTATAGAGAAAGACGAGAGTTGTTTAGAACCAGAAAATAGGAAAGTTTGAAAATCCATTTAAGCCATATTAATGTTAATGAGAGTTTGATATTAGAGAGCTAGCATCTGGTAAGTTATGTTAGGATTTCATGTTATGTCTTTGTAATCATGAAAATATCATAAACTTATATTGTATCATCATGGAACTTTTTAAATGTAGCAGAATGTCATCTGGTCATAATTTTGACATTTTCGGCTGTTCTTTATTCTCAGCTCCAGTATTTCCAAGGTGTTTGGTGCCATTGTTGTGTCAACACAACCCATGGTCCACGAGGTCAAAGTTGGCATGGCAGTCAACCCTGACCCCTTAACGATCAAACAGAACGATATTGTAGCATGGACTTTCCGCAGCACACGTCAATATGACATTATGGAGGTTCAGAGCATGGATCAGATCACAAATGACCTTGGGGAAGAATTGAAGGTCCCGAAACGGTATGTACTTATAACTTACTTATTTGTGTTAAACCTCCCCAAATAGTACCTACACATGACCTTGGGAAGGTATTAAACCTCCACAAATAGTACTTACACATGACCTTGGGGTGGTGTTAAACCTCCCCAAATAGTACTTACGCATGACCTTGGGATGGTGTAAAATGTAGTAATGTTATGCCAGTTTAAAGTAAAGTTTTCAGCCATTTTGATTTCAGTTTTTCATGTTTTTACTTGTAGGAGATGTTTGAGCCGTGCCATCAAACAACCAGGAGTAACACAATTCTACAGCAAGTCTTTCTTCCAGAGCACCGGTGATAAAGAAGTATGTAATTTTTTATGATGTCAGCAATGCTTCAAGCACATTAGATATCTTTCTAAATCTGTTATAGATTTATGAGATGTGAACTAGTATCTGCTGACTGATAACACAGGGAACAGGCTTTGTGTTATTACCCGACAATGCTTGTGTCCTTATCTTTATATGATATGAAATTTTTATACTGTGATATAATTTGTATTTCACTGTTAATTACTGATTAATGACTAATTGATAATGGACTAACATTTCAATGCCATATATGGAAGACATTGATTTGCATTTCACTCACCATTCATACATTCCAGTTGTATAGTTGGTCATTTGATGAATGGATTTCCAAATGATCCTCAACACAAGTGGAAGACAAAACATACAGGAAATATAATTTGCTGTAGAATTTGTATCTGTGTGAATTATTCTATTAAAACTTTACTGTTTATGTCCAATAGAAAATGGAAGCCCCTAAAATCAGCAGTGTGATTTGTGATGAGCGTTATGACAACATGGTGATCCGTGTAACAAGTGGTGGATTTAGTCCAACGTTTTGTTACATACTCAAGGTAATGTCATCTTAATTTTAATATAAAAAAAATAAAAGAAGTTTAAAAAAAATAATCAAATACTGATTTCCTTAAAGTGTTATCGTATAATATGGACAATTTGTTTTGTAAAAAAAAGCTGTCAATCGCAGATTTTTAGACCAAGCATTTCAACGGAATTTAATGAAAAGGACTTTAGGTGAAAATTTTTCAGCATACTTATGGTAAAAGTTATTTTCAAGAGTTGCTACTTTTTGCAAGTTTTGTGGATGAAGAAAAGCTTCAAAACCAGATACCTAGAAAATATAACTGATAAAGAACTTTAAAGTCTCTTTCCTGACATAAGTGAAATTTCGGTAAAAACCATGAAAATTTGAATGCTTGAAATAACAAACTTTACAGTGTAGGGTATATTAAATATTTAGGCTTAAAACCACAAAGAAAGTACATATGAAGAGTCAATGCGCTAATTTGTTAATTAACATACAAATGTCAATGTATGTAGGTAACCTGACTGACATTTCTGTATTGATTCAGGGCCAGAGTGTACTGTGGACCTGGAAGGGTACAGACGAGGAACACAACATCGTTCATGTGGGCTCTGATGAAACCAGGGTGAGTTTTCTTAGAAACATAATATTGAGATTGTCTCATCACCCGATGTCTGTCTCCTGTGACTTTGAAAGACCTGGAATTACTTATTTGTAGCTGTATTTCTAGGCTTTGTACCTATATAATTTGTTCTTAATTTTTTTGTTTTACCTCTTAGAATCGTCTTCCACTCTGTGCATAAATAAGTGTGTCTATTTCACCAGTTCCTGTTGTGCCAGTAAAGATATGTAGGCTTTCCATCTAACTTGTGGGTAACCTTATCTTAGAACCATGCCTTTTTATTGTATTGCAGGATGACCCCCTAAACCCAATAAAAGGCCCCAAGTCATTTAACAGTGGTCAGAAGGTCAAGAATAACAGTTTCTTGTACACATTTGATGAACCTGGGTCATACAGTGTTGTGTCTCGTGGAGCTGATGGCTTTGCTTGCACCGTCTACGTCCTCCGATCAGGTAAAAAAAGGAAAATTCTTTCTTGTTTTTTAGGGGAAATCCGTGATTTCATATTCATTAATAACCTTATAAAATACAGCTTCTGTTTGTGATTTTCTGGATGAGAAAGGCAATGTCGTAGTATTATTTGAGAATTTCATTTCAATTTCTTTTTCCTGTGTTTATGTTGTGTAAGACAAAAGGAGAGAATATACATGGGTGAGTTACATGATATTTTCCTTTGTGATACAGGCCCTAAGGTAAAAGAACCGACTATTGAGACATCCAATGGGGGAGCCTTGAAACAGTATGACAAGGTTCAACTCTCCTGCTCCACTCCCGGGTCTAAGATCTTCTTCACCACTGACGGAACTCCTCCACTTCTCCACCTGGAGTCTGCAAAGGTAGGAAAGGCTTGGTTGACATTTGGAGGGCCCGTCAAGAATTTGAACTACAGTGTTTTTTTTATGTTGGAAATGGAAGTTTGAATAAGTATAAGTTCAAATATAATGTTATATGAGTAGGAGAGATGTCCTGTTTCTCTGATATCTGATATACAGTAAAACTTCAATGTTTCATAGTTCAAGGGACTATCAAAAAAGACTTTGATACATTGAGACTTCAAACGATATCTGGTGGGTTATGTTTATGTTTTCATGTTCATGATAATAGTTGATGACACACCATTTCTACATGAACAAACACAACAAATACCCAAACACAAGTTTAAATGAAGAAATGCATTTTTATCTTAAACATTTTCATTCATTAGAAAATAAAAACATCACTTTGTAAAGAAATCGACAACGCATGCTTATGTTTACATTCGTGCCTTCATGTCATACAGTATTTTACAATTTTAAATGAAATGACACACAGCATTAAGTGGTCATCACATGTTAAGTAATAATTTAAAATTTGATACATATACATTATAGGCACTAATGAATTTTAAAGAGAGCAAATTAATGTCATGATGTAATCTGTCCAGAAAGAATAGCACTAACATCACTCATATTTAGTCATCGAAATTATGAGGGTGTTTGCCAATGTTCTGACAATAGCTAGTCTGAATCAATAGAAGAATGCATGATTGACAGATAAATCACCGTGTTTCTCATCCTTTTATACTTAAAACTGAAAAGTGATGCTTTAGGAAAGTGTGAAGTCATCATACAAGTGATAGATTTTCCTCAAATTGTTTTCACAATTCCGTAAATTAGGCCTAAGTGTATGCCATTATTGCAATTGCGGCAGTGAACATCACACGGTGTCCCATTGTCTTTGATTTTTTTAGCTAAAATACCTTTACAGGACAGGTTAATGATTTGTTCAGATGATGAAGTGTCAATGACTGTGTTATCATTGGTAACAGTCTGTGGAAAAAACTTTGATACATCAAAAAGTTTGATTTATAAAACTTTGATTCATAAAAGGGGTAAGTTAGTAGTAATATATAGAAAGAAAATTAGGGACTGGACAAAAACTTTGATATATCGAGAAATTTGAATTGTTGAAGTTGGAATCATATAAGTTTGACTGTGTCATAAAATTTCACCATCTGATATATCTAATTCACTTTCTACAGCTGTACAGGCAAGACAAAGGAGTCTTGATGAAACAACCTGGTATCAAGTTTGTCCGCGCCATTGCGGTATTGGAGCGCTCACTCAACAGCAGCATCTTTACCTCCAAGTAAGTCTTAAGTCACACTGACTTGTACAGAATACATAGAGGAAATTTACATGTGTGTAGAAAGATTTCATTCTCATTGTGGAATGCATTTCATCAAGTTATTTTTATATAAAAAGTTGAGTGATTTAGCCTAACTGATTTCTTTTTATAGTAGAATTACAGATACATGTTACCATACCATATAATATGACTTCATTTCTTAAGAGTTCCACTGTAAAATAACAATGATGATAACATTATAAGCTTTGATTAATTTATCAAATGAAAACCTGAAATACATTAATACATGTAACTGTTCATTAAAATTCT
Source organism: Ylistrum balloti (assembly GCF_031769215.1). NCBI lineage: Eukaryota > Metazoa > Mollusca > Bivalvia > Pectinida > Pectinidae > Ylistrum > Ylistrum balloti. Next base: position 493,780 of record NW_026782466.1, on the reverse strand, counting down.
AATTAAAAGAGTTTTGTAATGGAGATCATTAACACAAACCTTCAGTATACTGGCACATAGCCATTATAGGTATTAATTGTTGTATGAGTCTTTGATCTGACTTGTCTATTCTTACAGGAGGTTTCTGGTATCTGATGATGAGGCTGCTGACCGCCAGTCCTTGTCATCTGCAGCCTCCGTAGCTGAATCAAGACCAGTACCAAGTGTAAGTGTATCAGTAGACATCAGTAAATGGGTTAATGATGTGTATGATTCATGTGCTCAGATATCTATCACCAACACCAGCTGTCCACAATTACATTGACAGATCCTTTATATAAACCTATAAAACAGGTGTGGCATTGTTATGACAGTAAATGCCACTGCTCAAATGGAAATCATGATGCTATATTTACATCTTTTAGGACGTTGTTAAACATTGAACTAACGGTCTTGTGATGTGGCATTTACAGCCCAAATAAATGACATGTGCTACCAGATACTGTAGGATGTTAACCAGTTGAACTGACTGTCTTGTGATGTGGCATTTACAGCCAAAATAAATGACATGTGCTACCAGACACTGTAGGATATTAACCAGTTGAACTGACTGTCTTATGATGTGGCATTTACAGCCAAAATAAATGACATGTGCTACCAGATACTGTACAATGTTAACCAGTTGAACCAACTGTCTTGTGGTGTGGCATTTACAGTCAAAATAAATGGCACATGTGCTGGAAGACACTAAAGCTTGATATTTTATGATGATTTGTGAATGCCATATCAAGGCAGTCAGGAAAGGCAACCCTTGCCTGTAACTGCCAATTTTTGATAGTTGAATGTGTAATTCAAATGTGTCCATAACTCGACCTGTACTTTAGTCATCACTTACCTATAGATATGTCCTACCACCAGCTTTAAGTAATACGTGCCTGTAGCTGCCACCTGTTTGTATCTCCAACCTTCTTGTAATTACATATACTACTTATTTACAGCTATGATCTGCCTTGTGTTATAGAAGTGTTGACATATTTGAAATTATAGTAGAATGAAATATTTGGTTACAGAAGGAAGGTGCTTGGGAGTGGTGGGACTGTGTTCCACACATTAAAGCATGTTTCACCGAGCCAGGTGTGATGGAGGTGTTCTGGAACCCACCCCCAGATGGACAGCTCTCTCTTATCAAAGGCTGTGAGGTAAGCTTCCGTGAGGATTGTTACTCATGTGCATTGATGTATGAATTATATCAGCTTTAGAAATTATTAAAAGCAGTCTTCTGGTTGAAAATAGGGAGATGATCTATAAAAAAATCATACTTTATAAGAAAAGGAAAAAAAATCAAATTTCCTCTCATTTTACTGAAAGTTCCATGTGGAGTTCATACATTTGTGAAAGATGTTGGAGTGTGTTGAAGGTATGTCTTGCGATTTTTTTCTTTTCATGTTCTTTTGTTTTAAAGAAAATGTTTATTTACCAATTAGGTCACTTATGATGTTTTATGATTTGATGTGTTAAGATAACAGTTTTGACAGTAATAAGTTCAGAGTTAATGTTTAGTAAATAATTCTATGTTTTAATCTTGTCAGCTTTTCCTGAATGGAGTGACCTACTGTGATATGTTTCCACCACACAACACCAGCATCAATGTTAGGGGTATGGCAGGAGGTCGTATGTATGAGGTCAAAGTTGAAGCCTACTCCACCAACAACCAGTATAAACCACTTACATCCAATGTCCTGGTGAGTGTGTAATAGTCTTGTAGAATTTCAATTTCATACAAACACTGGTTTGTGTATTGTGTTTTAGAAACATGAAAGATGAAAATGCTGTTATATATAATAACTAATGATTTCAAATAAGAAATTCCAATATTATTGAAGATGAGGATTGTGTTTTCATTAAGACTTATAAAAAGTGATATAGTGTTATCATACTGGACTGTTTTATATGAATCGGCATGATTTCCCCACAAGTATTACAGCTTGGTACCTAGATTTATTTAAAATATTTCTCAAAACCAGAAAAGAAACTTTTCATTTAAATTATATGAATGTAATCATTTGTAACAAACTTGTAAGAAAACCTCTATTGGTTGTTTTATAAGGTAATGAAATGTCCCAAACGGACTCCTGATGGTGGGCCAGTTATCTCCCTTGAGCGCACGGAGCGTCCTGATGCCCTAGCAGTGGTATGGATGGCCATTGACACACCAGACTACCCTATATCTGGTTATCTCATCTTCCTGGACGGCGTCCAGTGTGGCAGTAGGGTATGTGGTCACCAGCTTCTGTGGGAACTGTTCTGTAAAGGCCTTGAAGGCTTAGTTTAGAACATGAAATTCAAAGTGAAGTTTGTGTTTTTAATTGAAAAAAGAAGGACTTTGCTTCTTCTAATAATTTAGCTTACCAAATGCACAATGTAAAGAGAAAATCATCACTACCTTGCCTTACTATACAAACTGTTACATCAATGCATAAAGTTATTTCATGAGGGTTTTGTATCTCACAAAGGATCCTCCAGAAACCCAGTGGATGAACCATATCATACACAAATGATTAACAGACATTGTTTATTGGAGAATTTTCTCCTCTTCAACTTTCATGTTGTTGTGTTAGTGATATGTTAAAGATGCTGAAGTAATGTTTTAATGGTTTCCTGTAGCTGGTGCCGAGTCCAGACAGTGACAGATGTAAAGTTGTGATCGGCGGCTGTACCTTGCGACAGCTCCACAAAGTGTATGTGAAAGCCCTCCCTCAAGGTAAGAATCCCTGATGTACTGCCAATGAGTGTTTCTTAATTTAATGAGTGTTTTCTTAATTTGTCTTCATTCATCACAAAAAGGTGACTTAGGAATTCTTATCCATTGAATATGAAGAAATAAATGATCTTGTCTATTCTTTTGTTGATGTTACCTGCTTGGTATCAGCTTTCTTCATGCTTTTGAAATATGAATAAATTTTGATCTATTGAACATGTTTTGAATTTTTTTAATCGGGTTTTTTTCCCTTCTTTTTTTTTCAAAAGGAGCTACCAATGGTAAGTTTTTATTTAAATATAGAAAAATACATATGATTCCAAACTTCTCACATCAGATAGAAAAATGATCTTTATTTTAATCAATGTTGGAATTTGAATAGATATTGATGTCAGGGTACTGTTTTCATTAATCAAATATTTCATTGTGCTTCAAAATGTCAAGTTTCAGAGGAAGTCATACCTTGTGGGTTTCTGTGTGCCTCAGAATCCTCAAATGTCAAAAATAGATACAGTAAGGATTTGATTGGCCGAGTCTCTGACTGCTTTTGGTGTGGCAGTGAAATCATGTATTGCTTTAACAGTGGTAGGAAAAAGTAACTGGATTCAAGTCCAGCTTTAGCTAGATTATGCAAAAAAAAAAATATATTGAAATCAAATTAGTTCACAAAAGATTTAGTATTCACATTTGAAAATGTCAGCACAACATGAATGAAACCAACACAAGGAATGGTGAGATGGTGTTGGAAACACAGGAAAAGATTTCTATCTGGATAAATAAAGATGTGTTGCTAGGTTAAAACTCCATGAATGATTTAGCAGATGCGGATTGTGCTTTGCTAAGAAGAGTTTGTCGTTTTTTATCTTAGATGCCTTATGTGGCTTTACATAGCACAGCAGTGTCATAGCAGAGATCAGTCTCCAAGATCTCCTTTCAGTCATGAATATCATTCTTATTGTAAGAAATAATGCACATTTCGGACGTTAATAATGACAGGTGCTATTTACATATATTGTATGTTTTTGTGATTACAAAAAATTATATTTTGGAAATAATTGGATAAGAGGTAGTATCATACATAGTTATTTTACCTGTGTGTCAGAGAAAGTTTATTTGACATATGAAAAAAATGTGTACTTTTTTTTTTTTTTTTACAAAGTTGATATGATCTACAGAAATACCTATTCTCTTTATTAGTTGACATAGAACATGCCAAGACCTCCAACCTTCTAGAAGTTACTCTGCCTCTGGACTTTGAACAAGTGGAGCTTCCCCCTGAGGAAGAACGCATGGATGAGGCAGAATTTTACAAGGAGTACATCGAAATACAAGAAGGAGCTGGCCAGCTCCCCAGTATGGATGGTAAGCATGTAGGGGTTGTAGAAATGGGAGAGGGATGGATGGGGTGGTGGTATTTTAAGACTATGGATGGGAATGGATTTGTAGATTTTTTTGTGGGTTGCGGAGAGAAATGTATGTAGTCACATGTAATGAAGATGATAGATTTTAATGAACTAGCAATTTTGTCTTCATTGGTAATTATGTAGTTACTTGAGATTGCTGTGTGGATCTGTAATCCAGGTATGGATTGTATAACCATCATAGAATTAATTAAAAATAGTTCTCTCTATAGATTTATTTATTTATCATAACAGGTTTTTACATCCACGATTACTGCCATTCAGTGGACAATTCTCTTTTATAAAAAGTTATATGAAATGATACATTTAACCTGCAATGTATATATATCTCATTTTGATAAGAAAGTCATAATTTTTTTAGTTTTTACTTACACCACAAACTGTAGAAAAGATTTAGGCTTGGTTTGTTGGTGGGATACATAAACATACCTAAGTATCAATGTCCGTATCAGTGGTGCCGGATGAAAGTTTACAATGGAAAGTATTTTAAGGTTGTACAACATTAAGAGTATAAGAAACGTGTTTTTATGTGATTTTCTCTGTAAAATTATGTATATCTTATTTTAAAGCTGGAATGTATCCAGTTTTTATTGAATACCATTATTTATGTACATGGTATGATTTATATAGTTAGCTAGTGTTGTAGACCTATTACTAGCTGTGTATCATCACTACAGTATCTAGAATATATACTTAGATAGCTGCATGATTTTAATGGCATGTGATATTGATATTTTATTTTCAGATTTTTGCAAAAAGTTTTTACTATCATTTTAAAGAAAATCACAAACATCTCAAATATACCATTGTGCTTTCTTTATTGCATACAATATAATGCCCATATAATGTCCATTTTCTAGTTTCCATGGAAATTTTGTAAAATTGTTGTGAAAAGATGTTCTAGTAACTTAATATTGGGTTTTGATGTTGATGACTTGAACAGAAAATAGTTTAAGCCAGTGCAGTGATGATAAAGCTGATGAGATTGAATTTAACCTTGGTAAATATAGTTTGTCAGGTTATCTCCCCTTGTTTTGATATTGTGACATTGTTGGGGTCATGGTAAACAACTTAATAGTGACCTTGGATAAATCAAGGTCATGAACAAGAGAGCTGTTGTTGGTGGAAGTATGATGCATGCCATTACTGTCACAATCTGATTGTATTACAAACATTTTCTGCACTTTTATGTAACTTCATAGAATGTTTATCTTTTAGTTTTTTTTGTTTTTGTATGAGAGAATATTCAAAAAGTCTAAATTTGTTCAGAAAATGTCAGAACTACACTGTTTTTTTTCAATCAGGTTTTATTTCTTATTTCTGGAGTTGATTCACTAAGGCCATTATTATTTAGTCTTGTGATTTAATTAAAACCTGATGAAATCCTGACAGGAAGATGATCTGATCTTACTGAAAAACTTTCTACACTCATAATCCACTTACCTACATAGCAAATGATAAATTCATCAGCATTAAATGATGAAATGTGTGCAAAGAAATCCTAATTTTATGTTCATGAAAAGATATTTGATATTAATTCTTAATAATTGGATGTCAGTAAAATCAGGTTTTACAAAATATAGATCAAGCCAAATGTGAGAAAATTACAGAATGTCTAAACTATCAGATGTTCATTTAGTCAAGTTCAAAGTTTTGCAATACAAATTATTACATTATGTTTACTTACTATGTATCAGGCATTTCATTTTCTGTAAAGTAAATCATGTGTCACTTTTTTTGCATGGTATTTGATTTTGTGTACCACTCTCTCGGTATATGGAAAGCTAGTGGGTGAATAGCTTCATATCTTTACTTTGTATATACAGTATCATTATATGTGTAATTTCACAAGGTGCCAAAAAAAGCAGTGAAGGTGTTAATAGGAAGATGCTTTTGTTGTGTTGTTGGTCATTTTCGTGGAGATATAATATTGCAATATTCACAGTTATTAAAGATAACGCAAAGTTAGATATCCAACGAATATTTCTACAGTAAATGAAAATCTCAGAAAACGTGTTATATGCCAGAATACATTGATGTGAAATGATAGACAAATGTGAAATTAAATACTCTGTAATGTAAACCCAACCCAGACCACCGTGAAATATTTGCAGCGTGAAATTAGACAGCTATAACGTAGTCAATATTGTATGATATATATAGATGTATTATAAAATGCTATTGTGCCTTTCCTAAATGTACAACACTTACCTGATAAATTCTTGGAGTATCTAGACATGAGGATTTTGTTTCAAACTGTCTGAGACAGATCCTAAACAATTGAAAATTGAAGTTGAAGAAAAGGAGTGACGGGAGTGTTTTGTCAGTTTGAGAGCTTTTTATGGTACTTTATTTATAGTACAAATTTAAAAGAGGATGTAAGATGTTGAACGAAAATAATATTGAGAGAATCAGGACATGCTACAAATTTAATATTTTAGAGACTAAGTTGTCATTTACATGTAGTATCACATGATGCCATCTTTATACTTTAATCTTAACATGAGCTCTCTGTCACAGTAGAAATTCGTCAGCACAATTTCAAACAAATGACTTCCCTTACGATCTTGAACAATGACATCACTTCCTGATGGGTAGGTATGTAGGCTAGCTGTGCATGCTGGTATACCTAAGTTTAAGTAGGCTAGAAATAGCCGTTTACAAGTAACAGATGATATACGTATGATGGCTTCTATCTGACAGATCACAAACAGGATAGGAGTCCAGAAAATTTGGAATTAGAGAGTGCAAGATACAAAGGTAATTACCTGCTCAAAGTCAAGGTCATTTTGACAATATGATATAAAAATACCAGTTTGGTAATCAGTCATGTAAAACCATCAGGATTATGTAAACTGAGGGAGTTTTGAAGAGAGAATTGTAATGGACCTATTTTACAACTCATCTGTCTTTATCTAATACTAATATTTCAAATGGATTCCAATTATTTGAAGAGTGACATATTATGTAATTGGTTTTCTCACCTTTTCTATTGTACTTTCCTCAACTTTGGTGTAATTTATACTTTTCTAATTTTCTAAGCCTTTCTCAGGTTTAATGAGTTCGACAGTAGGATGTAAAATTAATCAATGTATTTATCCAGTGATAAGACCATGCCCAGTAATAGGCCCACCCACAGCTTTAGATGTTCAGTAATAATCAGCTGTGAGGGTTGCATTCCTGGGCTCATCACAGGATAAATATGGTATTAATAGATCTTACATCGTTCTTTATTACTTTACTTACTGTGTGGTCCCAGACGGTGTGAGACCCTTGAAGAAACCTGTGATACAATCTGACTATGGACAGACTGTGGAGCGGGACTCATATGAACAGCACATTCCTAGTCGCCAGGCCACCCCTGCAAGATCTAGTATGCGCGAGGGCATAGATAGGCGTGATTCCAACTTATCTTCGGGTCGCCGTCAATTCTCATCCCGACGCCAAAGCGTTTACTACAGTGACGAACAAGGCTCCCCTGTGCCTCCATACGGCAGTCGTTATACTTCCCCAGACGCGGTTAGACCAGGGTCACAGAGTGCTCTCCGACGACCATCACTCCGTTCACCACTTTCCTTGGATCACAGCAATGGACAGCAGGCCAAGGACCACAAACTCTCCTTCAAAATGATGGGCACTGTGGCTGCAGCGTTGCGGGCTCCCCAGTATGATATGAGAGAGCAGCATGTAAAGAGTCACATCACATTCAAGGTAGTAGCAAATACCATGAGGAAGTTTATCATGCAAGAAAATATCTTAAGAAAAGGGATATGTCAAGGCTTGTATATTCAAAAATTTAAATTTGATTGGAAAAAATTCAAGAATTTTGTCAAAGTCACAGAAGCTTTTAAAGAACCCGAGAAAACAACAAAAATGTTTGAAATTCAGGCTCCTGCCATGCCAAAGCCCAGCAGCGGGGGAGGACTACCACATCGATCTTCGGCTCGAGTAAGGTCAGGAAGCAGGAACGACAGGGGATATGAAGACCAAGAGCCACGATACCCAGAGCGTGGAATTCTTAGTGGTCAGCGGAGAGATGATTATATCCGCCAGCAGTCTCGGTCAATGGAAAGCATCAGTCCGGACAGAGAGAGATTGTATCCTAGCAACCATACCCTTGATGTAGAAGGAAGGTCAAGACAATTCACGCATCAGTCAAGGTCATTTGATGGTGTTAGCCCTGAACGGATCAGAGGTCAGTCTGGTTATGATAGTTACTATGAGAACAGTCCAAGGTCGAGGTCACATCACACACCAAGATCAGGACATCAGTATACAAGACAAAGGGATCACATGTATGATAATGGACCCCAAGATTTTAATCGCAGACAAAGTACTGGGCGAACAGTTGAATTTGAACAAGACACATATAGAGACCAAGACATGTATGATGGCCGTGACACAGGGTATTGGGGTATGGAGGAAGGAGATTCGGATTACCATGACAACACTCCTTTCCCACCCAATAGTAGTAGGAGCAGGAATGATCCAGGGGTAGAGTTCCGACGTAGACGATTCAAATACCAGAGCCCCAGGTCAGAGGCTGACAGCAGGTACGACAGATTTCAGGACAGCAGTCCCGAGGATCCCAGACGATCCTCCTACCATCGACCGCGTGGTCCAGACATTCCGGGTCAGGCCAACGGAGCCATTACCATGAAGGAGTTCAATAAGATGACAGAAGAACAGCAGGAGGAACTGGAAAGGAAGAAACTGTTTTCTAAAATATACGGAGACAAGTTTCCTGAGGACCTTGCAATGAAGTCCCTGCAGGCATATGGTCCCATGCTGAGGAACCATCTCCTGGATGATGCTATCGCTGTAGAAGGTAAATTCAGTGTTACATCAGGTCGGTGTTGTCTCACATCATCAGAGCATGATACACGGATATGTTAGCAACACACAGGGCATGTGCCCACTGATGGAATGGAATCTTTCATCGACCCGAGTCATCCATCACACTGTGACTTGATGGGCATGTCTAAGTTATGTTGTGTCACAATGAATGGAATGGAGAGAAATCTTTCACTGATTGTCAATTATCACAATGTTAATTTCTCATGTTTACAATGAACCTGTGTGATCATGCATACACCTTTTATTTTATGTTCATTCATTCACTGTCTATGTGAGTATTCTTCAAGTCACTTGTTCATGTATACTGCTATTTTTGGATGCATTCATCACCATCACTGCAATTAAGAGACATGTTACCATAAGCTTTCTTAATACCAAGGATGTATTTGTTTCAGACCTGCGATGGAATTTTCTGAAGATTTCAATTCTACAAACTTTCTCTTTATATGAAGTACCTTGCTCTTTCATCAAGTACATATTTTATCTTTACAAATTTTCTCTTAATATAAAGATTTTCTCTGAAGTTAGTTTCTCTTTATATGAAGTTTTTCTCTGTATGATGTTTCTCTTAATATGAAGTATCTTGGTAATCCATCAGTTTCTTGTTTTTTCTGTAAAAAGTTTCTCTTTATATGAAGTTATCTCTGTAAAAAGTTTCTCTTTATATGAAGTTATCTCTGTAAAAAGTTTCTCTTTATATGAAGTTATCTCTGTAAAAAGTTTCTCTTTATATGAAGTTATCTCTGTAAAAAGTTTCTCTTTATATGAAGTTATCTCTGTGGAAAGTTTCTCTTTATAATAAGTATCTTGCTCTTTCATCAACGAGATCTTTTTCTCTGTATAAATTTCTTAAGACTCTTTATCTTTTTCTTCAAGTGTAACTGTCTTACTTTTTTTCTGTTGTCATGTTTTCACATTAAAACACATCACTTAAATGTGTTTAACTCAAGTTTGTGTCACATGACTGTATTACAACTGAGTTTTGATTGGTTTATGCTTAAATGCCATTTATTTGATGTTGTACATAAGTTCTGATGATATTAATGTAATTACTGATTAATTAGATATTTTTGTGTATTTGAATGGCATTGTTACATAAGTTCATTGCGTCTATTACTATAGACAAACTGAATTGTTCGTTCCAGTAGAAAGTACAACTACGTCACAGTTTACAACAACTGTATCAACATCTGGTGAGTCGGATGTTATATGTTGGACAAAATCAATCCAAGCGTTTTGCTTTTTTTATTATTTTTTTTTCAAAGATTTAATTCCACTCTAAATTGCGGCTTATATAAACTTCAGATATTAATACTTTATTTTATAGCACTCTGATAGATTTTGAAAGATTTCTGTAAAATTACAATTACTTGAGTCAATATTTTCCTGTCTGCTTTAAACACTTTCTGATGAATCTTGAAAAGTGTATATCAACACACATTTCTGAACTGTCAATATTATAAATATGAGACCAATAATCTTTTATTTTAAAACTTTTTCTCTATTTTTAGTTCCTTTTTTACGGTTTACTTTTTTTACTCTCAACTATTTTTAAAAATCAGTCAATACTTGTTATCTCTTTGAAATAAACATTATAAACACCATGCCTGATGATAACCCACCATAATTGATATAAACTAATGCTATTTATATTAAGCCCACCACCTAACTTTGAGTGCCTGTAAAAATAATATGATACGTCCCTGGGAGAGATATGGTAATTTTTCTTTGACACACTTATCATAATAGTTAAGTACTTGTTACGTTTAAATTAATGATAAATGGTAAGTTTTCTTGCTATGATGAATTGGTTAATATTAAAAGTCACATGTTCAGTGACTGGTCAAGATATTTCTGTATCTGTGAATCCAGAACTTCAAATCAACTTGTTTGGATCTGTGTGTTCCCTGGTTCTGAAAAAGTCGTATTAAAATTTACAATGCTGTGATAAAAATACTCCTGCCATTCTGGTGAAAGATGAGGTTGGAAAAATGATATATTGGTACACATACCGTAATTATCTCAATAGTTTATGTGATTTACTAGTGACCCAACACTTACTAGATTTGACTAGATGTGAATGACATATCCATTTTGAATATTTTCTTTAAATTTCATTCTTCTTTTATATGATGTCACGTCTTTATTTTAACTAACATTTTAAATTTAGATATTAGAATACTTTCTTTTATCATTTAATCAAAAATAACTACATTTTTTTTAAGATTGAAGTATTTTATTTTTACTCATTTCAATGCTCATTGACAAGATAACATTTTCATTGCTTATTCAGAATCAATTAAAACTTAATTGTGATTTAAAAATTTAATTAATGTTGTAATTTATGACTGATAATTGTAATTGATCTGTGATGTGGGATGAGGGACTATATAGTAGGGGCAGACAACAGGTAATTTTGTGAGTGTAAATTTTCTTATGATACATTATGTTACCTTAAAATGTGGAAATAAGATTTACTTGTCTTAGATATTTAAAGTTATTGAGTATTATAAGAGTGTGTTGTTTTCACAGAAACTGTCTTCTATATTTTGTTTTTCAGTTTTGAAAAAATACAGAATTCAGACTAGGAATTAGTATTTTTGCCACTTGCTCTCTGGAAATTTCAATCCTCCATTGTCTTTGTAATTCTCGAAATTCATCAGTGAAAAATCCTGTAGATAACAATGTTATGAACGCATTAATGTACATTGTTTAGTTTGACAGGTGTTGCAGACCAGATGACTTTTCCCGTTATTTTAGGGATCAAATGTACAAGAAATCAATTATTTGTATATTTATGTACTAGGTAGTTATTTCTAAAAATATTTCGTTTTAGATTTGATCAACAGAAAGGTATTTTTTATGAAGATTTAATTTAGGGTATTTCAGAATTTAATGTTTTGTGATAAATAATTTGGTATTGTTTGTTACACAGACCAAAGTGTAGGAACAGAGACACCTCAGAGGTCGCCACGCCAACCAAGGAAGTATGATTACAACGAGGATGGCATCGAGTACCAGAAGTACCGCAAAGGTATACCACACCGATCTGTTTCGGAGAGCAATGAAAGTGAGGATGGAACCACCGACCAGGACACTGACGATGAAGACTCGAGCTCCGACAGTGGAGACAGCCAGTCCAGAGCCTCTATCCCAAGTCAGAGCAATCATCTCAGTTTCGATGCTTCCAAGTCTTTTACTGACAATGATAAGTCAATAAAACGCACAAAGGAGTCCCGCACTAGCTCTCGTATGAGTAACTCAATGACGCCAAAGGAAGTTATGGTGGAACGAGGTGAGCACCAGACATCTAGAGTCCCGACAACAGTTATAGAGCCTCATCCTACCATGGCTGCCATGGAAATTGGAAAAAGGAAAAATAAAACAGCCATTATACAAGTGCAGCAGTCAGTGCAGCTAGATGAAGCCCGACTGGATGACATGGACGTGACGGAGAGAAGGGTGGCTGTTGCTGCAGACAGGATGGAACTGCTGAGGACAGTGGATGATGGAGTGGTACGTACCTTTACCTATATCTCGTCTGACTACAACGTCACTTTGATTATTGTTATTAGAGTTGAGGTTTTTTCTTATGGACAGAAAAGGTAATTGGTAGGTAGGGGTGTAATGGTTGATTGAGAGGACCATGTTGTCAAAATAACTGATATATATATATATATATATATTGTCATGCTATTTCTTAAAGTCATGTATGGATTTCTATCTATACGATCCAATGTTTACCCTGTACCAGTAGTAGGGGCTAAAAACACAATCTCACTATCTCTGATTCAAAGAAGAGGGTGGTCCTACTAACATACAATGATATCGTATTAATAAGTGAATATACTGACATTGCAATATGTTAGGGTTGGTTTATTTCCAGTTATTAGCATCTTGTAACATTAATAGATTATCCTGTATGGTAAAATTCATCAGTGATTGTTGAGTATGTAACTTATTTGATATTTCAAGAGTTATCGCCCTTACATTTCATCAATCCTGCTATTCCAGAGACTGATTGAGCACAACCATAAATAGTCATGCAAATCTTCCTCCACACTGTATGAGGATCTTTCTTGTAACTAATTTTATTTTTTTCTTCAACAGCTTATCAAAAAAGCCCATGAACAAAACACCCTTCCTCCCCCTGCCATTAAAGTCAGTTCCAAGAGTAAGACAGGTGTGAAGGTGGAATGGCTGCTCCAGGATGAAGTACTACCAGATTATACCCTCCTGTTGTATGTAGTGAACATCGTCGGTCAGAAGTTTGGACCAGAGTTCAGGAAGAGTGACCACAGGTATGTTTCATCATTTCAGTGGTATTGCCAATGATGAAACAGTTGTCAGAAGTCTGCCTGATTCTTTATTCATCTTGTTAAAGAGTTCAAACAGAAAAAAATCTTGAGTTTATAAGGATTTCTCTGAAAATATTGTCACGATTATTTTAGCTTATTTATTCTATAACAAGTCCATTGCCCACCATAATACTGCTGACTGGAGTCCAGACAATTACAGAACTATGAAAAAGGACATGTAGACATTGTTCTATATGATGGGTGCACTAACAGACATGGGCTTGAAATCTGATAAGTTCATGGTACAAGACATTGAAAATAAGAAAAAAATGATGGTGACATGTATAAGAGATACTACCTCTGTCATAACTATGAATTATGTAATACACTCTCTATATGTCGTTTTCCAGTTTTGACTGTAATATCGTGGAGGGAGATAAACAGATTCGAGCTCAGCAGCATTGTTGGAATGTCCAGGACTCGCAGGAGAAATCCATATTTGGTCTGATGCCAGGCATGACCTACAGGTATATATAAAAAGATGATTTATCTCAAAAAGATAAAATAGTTATCTATATCACTTCAGAGCATTTCATCAATAGTACCTCTTGTCATGTTACTGTTGTTTATAATGAATGGTCAGTTAAATGTATAATTGAAACATAATATAAATTCAATTTAAGGTATTGTTGTAACGTCATATAAATTCATACGTGTTATGTCCTCACCACCTTTGTCTGTACTTATTGAGGGGTATAGTAAGCCTTTGTTTTTGGAATTTTTTTAGAATCTTTGTGATCGCCAACTACAACACCTTAAAGGGAAACCAGCCATACGAGGTCCAGACCACATCCTCTGTAATATACTACACTACTATGGGTCCCCCTACTGCCCCTCGTCTGAGGGTCTGTACTGTTGATCTGTATGAGGTAGGTATTAGTTAAAATATGTACCAGGTATGACACAAACACGGATCACGCTGAAGAATCTTGTGTGAGAGACTGAAATGTGGAGTTATTTAAGTTGTATGTTCCTGGAATACAATCTCTTGGAAAAAATTTGGGTTTCCCCAATGTCACTGAGGGTCTTAATTGAAGATGCATTCATGGTTCTGCAATGATCTTGAAAATGATGAAAAAAAAAATCCCTGAAAATTTTACTGCAAAATTACTGACCTGAAAACTTCTGAGTGATACTAAACCTGGTAAACAAACATGAAAAACATTAAATATACCGAAAGGCATAAGTATGATGCAGTTTGAGAGTTTAAGATAGACATAAAGGTACAGAGATAATTTCCTTACACAGGCTACAGTGGAGTGGGATGAACCAGCCATGCACAAGGAGATGTCACTGAAGGGATACAGACTCATGGTCGACAACAAGCCATTTAGACTTACTCCCCCTGAGAAGAGGAGCGTTGTCATTAACAAACTTGAACCAGGTATAATTTTTTGTATGAATATACGAGCTTCCAATTTTTTTTTATCAAAGATATTAGATTTGTCATCAGAATTTGAAGCAAGAATATTTAGTAAAACTTTCTATCTTCCATAATTTGAATTTGACAAAATATTAGTCACCAGAAACACTTTAAAAGATTAGTTGTTTAATTGTACAATATTTAGGAGATATATGAATGTGTTTTAAACCTGAAAATAATCTGTACATCTCCCCAATGGAACTCCCAAAACAAATTGCAAATATGAATGTGACTGTGAAAAATGTGTACATTGTTAGAATAGAGTCTGCCATGTAAATGGACTGCACTATCAGATGTCCCCTTACAGTTGTCTCTGTACATTTTATTTTTGTCTAGCCATTCCAGAAAGCAAAAATGATGATTACAAATTTGTTTGTAATATTATCTACTTGGTAACTTTATGGAGGAAATGACACTAGAATGTTTATTTTTGAACAGTTGTAAACTGAGAAAAAATGAAAATTTCATAAATTTAAGAAAAATTCATGTTATTGAATTTGTTTTAAATAGTAAATGTTTTATGTAAGAGTTATGAGACAAAATTGATGTCAGTGTTTTAGGGTTCCCTATTTGTGGAGAATGTAGCTAAATCTCTCTTTATCTTACAGGGAAGACAATATGTGTACAGGTTAAAGCTGTTGCCAAGCAAGGTAACGGTATAGAGAGTGAAGCTTCTCGTCCAATCTATATCTCGTGTCCGAGAGCACCTGCTCCAGCCGCTATATCACAGGAGACATCAATGAAGACAGGATGTGTCCTGATTAGCTGGAAGAAACCGGAGAGCCATGTACACACCCCACAGGGAGAGTCCATCTGCTACTACCAGTATGTCTGTCTATTGATTTGTCAAGCTTAACCAGAATATTTTCGTCCCGAGATAAAAAAAAAGTTGTCCACCTTTGATAAAGTATTTATTTTGAAGGTTGTTGGATAAAACATATATCAAGGTCTGCACTCTGACAATTGTTATAATGATATTCTGTTCATTTCAGAGTTTATGTGAAGATATACAAGTCAGCTTAGTAATAGGGGTATATTTCCTCTGTGTACATAAATTTGAACCAATATATAAATAGTTTAGATATACCGAATTGTATAGTATTGACTTTATATTTTTGTAGAATATATCAGAATGGTCAGAAGAGGGACATTGTAAAACCTAACAACAAGAGTAACCATCAGGGTTACCATCACTATCTGTATGACCTACCAGCTGACCAGGCTGTGGACGTAGGGGTCAAGGTGAGTTAGGAGCATGATACCTATCCAACGCTGAATCAGGACACATGATTATTGTGTAATCGATTTTAGTTGGTTTTAATTTCAGTTTCAGGAAAGTGTTTTTGCTAAGAAAATGTATTTTCTTGATTGAAGTGTTAACAGCAGAAAATGTTTCAGGATTCTGAATTCCAATTTAGATGGTAAATGAAGCTTGATCAATACATATGGTCTCGAACCTTTTCTGCTTAGAATTAAAAATATTGAAGTATGTTTAATATATTTGTTTACAGTGTATTGCCGGGAGTATGAATGTTGACCCATTCCAGGACCAGGTGTTCTGCCGCAGTGAGAGTCGTACGTCCAATACACTGCGTGTCATAGCTCCTAGAGTACCTCATTCCCCTAACCTCTACCTCGAATCTATGACCACCAAGGGCATAGAGGTCACATGGAGGACCCCTCAGCAGCTAGGCGATGTCAAGCTCTCTGTACGTATCTCATAACATTTCATATATCTGTTACCATATAAAAGTGGGCTTATAACTAATTCATTTTGTTTTATTCAAAAGCTTAAAAAATTACTAGACTTATTACCATGGATGATATTTGATGCCCATTTGACAATACCATGAAGAAGATTTACATAATAGATTTATATAAAATCGGAAAATTTTCTCCTTATCTCATTTTTCTCACCCTTGATTATGAGGGCAAGTCTAGTTGTGTGGGGATTAATTGAATTCAATGCTGGCAAAAAAACTTGGAAAAGATTTTTTGTGAAATTTATTTTTCCAAAATTGCAATGGTGTGTATCTGAAATATTACTTACTTTTTTTTTTTGTTAAGATCCTTTCTGAAGAATCTGTATTTGTTCCAACATTATTATTGTTTTGTTTTCAGGGTGATGTAGAACAGCTGGTATATATATATATATTTTGTTGTGTGTTTCTAGGGTTACCGTATGATGAAGAATGGACACTTGTACGGAGGTCTAATCCCTCCCTACATCAACAACTGGACAATCAGTGACATCACTCTAGGCGAGTCTGTTACTCTACAACTCATTGCCCTGACGGAGCATCCCATAGGAAAAATTGAGGCAGAGATCGCAAACCGCCAGAAAGCCGAACAGGACAAGTCCGGGAAAATGGATGATGCAGGTAAGTCAAAGTTGTACCTCAATATCATACAGTACATACAATTGAATATCTAAGCAAATTCTTTGGTTCTCATATGTAAATTTTCATTTGAAAGCAGACAATTACTTAAGTCTGTTACAGTCTGTTCTTAAGTGTTATACATTTACCCTGTCTCTCACTCTAACTTATTTGTTAAGCTAGCATTCAAATAATTAACAGCTGTCATATGTTGGAAATGGGAAACGAAATCTTCAAAATTCATTGCTTGATATTTGATTTAATGTGTCTCCATACTCTACCAGTAATGATGATATTGTTTGAGCTGTTTAACAATTTCATGTGTAGGGCCGCTTGTATGCAAATTACTATCATATTCATGTCATGATATACTTAAATAGACTGTTTCATAGGTTTACAGATTGTGTCTAGGGTTTATATACATGGATTATTATTTTGAGTTCAATATACACAAATTTCTTAATATTACATAAACAAGATTGTAAAAAATAAATAACAGAAAATATTTTTTTCTTTGATTTGTATTAAATTAAGTAGTTTAGTGAGAAATAAAACAAATCTTGTTAGATATACTTTTTATACTAACTTTTATCTAGTTTTCTAGTTTCTTTAATACATCACGTGCTGTGTTTACCTTCCTGTTTTTATTGTGTAGTACTTTGTTGCACTTGACTAATCCTAATTTTGTCACTTAAATATTTCAGCTGTACACTAATTTTAATATTGTATACAAGGAAATATTTGTCAATTTTTTTTTCTCTCCCTTCCATAAAAATCTTCGTTTTTGTTAAATGTTGAATTCACCTGACAATGATAAAACATGTTTATCTGCTTTAAGTAACTATACAATCATATCGATTTTCATCAATATCGTTGATACTCTGAATCATGGACTTATATATCCAATAGCTGCCTGATTAAGTGTCATTGAAATTTGAGCTTTATTCATCCACGAAATCAAATGTCTACAACATAGTATTTCGTTCAATATTTCTTTATTAAGCATATAAATTTAACCCCACAACAGATATAATTTTGCAGTTAGCACACTTTTAATTTCATCCTTCTGATAAACAGGTGAATCAAATGAAAGATAAACTAAGGTGAATATTTCCTTGTATATTTATATGTGTATAAGGTTTGTTATCATTTTAACACCAGGCCTCAGTTGCTCAAAGCTTAGTTATAGTTAATCAGTGGTTAGTGAGAAGTTTAAATAGGAATTAAACAAAATTAGAAAAGCTTAAAGTTTGTTGAGACAGGTCAGATTGATATTTGATAAGTGCCAGTTATGCTATGAAAGTCCTTGTTTTTGTCTTTGGCAACAATTAAAATTGTTAGCTCTTACCATGCTTTGAGCGACTGGGACCAGATGTATTAGTCTGTTTGTATTACATTAACACACAGCATTATGTATATTTCTGTCACTACTTTCATTAACAGAATTTTCATTGAGTCGCAGTGCTCTGATAAAATACTCCAAAGATATGCCCACCACGGGCTGGCCTAAGATGCCAAAGTCTGCCCGAGACCCCTTTGGTAACACTGCCACACATGTATATCCAAGCTACCCTTATCCTGCTTCCTCATGCATTTCTGTACCTTAATCTTACTGTTCCAACCCTTGATTTATTGAAATTCAAGTTAACAATATCAGATTTGATAATATTTTATCATCTAGCAGAAAAAGTGAGTCTTAATATGTGGAAATATTTTTTATGATAAATGGAATGTCATTATGAACAATATTGACATAGAATTAATCAACTACATCAAGGGTTGGTGCACTAAACACATGTTAGTGACCCTTATTCTGATGTTAATCCTTCCTAAAGCTAGTCTTATATTCTACTCAAAACTGTAATTATCCCAGCAATAAGCTTTTAAGAGGAAAGTTCAATATTAAATTGCCACTATATCATATTTCATTGTCCTGTTATAAGCACATTGATTAAATGATTAAAAAAATTCTTTAAAAGATAATTAACTTTTTCAGTTTCTTTTAGAAGCAATTCTATGATCTCATTTTATTACTAAATTGTTAAGATTTTGATTAATTTTTTCTCTAAATAAGCAATTTTTATCAAAAATCAATATATGGTATGACTGTCAAACGAGGCTTACATTTCCCAGCATGCAATTTTCCTTTCTTGACCTCAAAGCCCACCATTTCCAAATGGTGATTCCTCAGGGATTTCTGGTACTGCTTCTTCCATCGACTGACATGATAGGTTAGTGTGGGGTTAGTATATCCCAAACACGATACTGCATGCTTACATAATCTATAAACTGATAATGATAGTTTAGGGGACTGCCAACCATCTTGGATTCTAATATTTATCACTTTTCTAAAGAAACATTGCTTGGAATTGCTTGGAAATTGTGCATGTCTAATTTTGGAAAAAAATTTTGGATAAAAATGAGATGGCCAACAGATTATCGTTTTTCTGTTGTGATTGGTACTGTTTGAAAAGTACTTGATAGGGATTTTTTTTATGAAATTTCATATGTGAGTTCTTCAGTCATGAGGACTGACCGAAAAACCAAATTACCTAAAAAGTGGCCATCTAGGATTTGTCAGGTTAATAACATGCTATTGCTATTTTTTCGACAAGAACTGGGTGGTCTTTCTAAAATCTCATATGTACATCTAAGTTTTGGAATGACCAAAAAAAAAAATAATGAAATACTGATTGACAATTAGAACCATCATGGATTTTGATAGTTAAAGTTTGTTATTGGTGCTTGTGGAGAATTGCTGTAAGAATCTGTCTCATCTCCTCTTAGTCCCTGGTTATACAAACTTGGCACTGATCAGGAAAACAAGCTAGCCAACAGAAGATTAAATAAAGATTCATCTATATTGAAACAATAAAGGTCATACCATAGTGGGCACCAGGATCCCTCTGGGTCTCTTACACTGCTTTTCTCCGCTGATATGATAGGCTAGTACAAGGGTTTATAAGGTATCCCAAACCTGATACTGCATGTTTAGAGATCCATAATCAAGTACCACACAAAATAGATCTACACTGATCCAATTATATAGGGTTCTAACAGCAACAAAAATTATGTGGGATTTATGATAGCATGTTGTTTAAAGTTGAGAATAAGTGAAGGAAGAGTTAGTAAAAAGAAAATAACAATTTCAGTCATGATTGATAGAAAGCAAATGTTTTTATGTCAAAGCTGACTTAAGGGATAGGTCAAGGTCTGAAGAAAACTGATATATATTGAATACAAAACTGTCATTTTGATGATGTCAGTGTTTACACTTAGTTTTGTTATAGAAGACTACAATGTATTTTGGACAGAGGCTTTAGGATCATGGAAAATTTTCAGACTGAAAATTTATCTATCAATTATATTACAAAAAAAAAAAAAAAACGCTGTTTTTCATTGCATATCAAAAATTTCATTCATCTAGTAACTCGTAAAGTGACCTTTTGGACTGAAATTGTCTTTTATGATCCCTGGGCCTTTGTTGAGTTAGTGATGGTTAGATTCACGATATATAACCTTAGTCAAATATAGTTTAATGCCAGCTGACTAAAACATTTAACGATTCCATATATTGTTGTTTTATCACAAGTAAGACTAAATTCACAGATTTTTTTACATTCTCTCCGAACTTAATCACGTAACTTACACTAAAAAAATCTTAAATCTTTGTGTATAGATTTTTATATCTAAAGAATGATATCAGTTTTTCATCAATAATATTTATCATAACTTTACAAGGATTTCAAAACAGAAGAAAAATGTTTTCATGAGAAACATGTTTCTATTTTTAGAGGAGCACATGGGTGACAGATATGCAGGTTGTCGTCCAGGACGTAAACTAAAGATAGTATATTCGGGCCTGGTCCAGCCTCCCTCTCATGTGAGAATTCACCAGGTGACAGGCCATTCTGCTCTGATTGGCTGGACTATAGGTAGGTACAGTTGGTTATTAGTACATGTATGATATATAGACACAGTCGAGTAGTCGGGTAATACATTGCACCTGGACGTCCGAGATTTGATTCCCTGAACAGACATGAAAAGGTGAGGGGTCAACAGCCCGACCGTGTGGGTTTTTCCCATGTTCACCAGTTTTCTCCTATATTAAGAACCCTTACACATTTTCATCCAGATGGCCAACAAAAGTGATGAATATAAATGAAATAATTTTTTTTCATGAATGTTGTCAAATAAATAATGTTTATACAGAATATATAAATATAATAACCATTATGAAGATTGAATGTTTGATGGCGCTCTGTGGAGAAACACGTTATTTTACCTACTTTATTTATCACCTATCTCTTAACACTGTGAGATATGTAAATTAAACTCTGATCATAAAATTTTTTAGATAATAATATAAAATGAAAAAAAAATTATATAAAATGTCTCAACTTATGATCTTTAGATATAATTGTAATGAGTATAAATAGAATGAATGTCATTTTAAGATCTAATTCAGAGATAATCATTAAGGAGGACTTAGTACAATTTAGATTACGTCATGTTATTTGTAAAGCATGGCCCCATGAGGTTATGTCATGTTTTGTGTACTGAGTTACAAAGGCCTGAAGCCTCAACCTTATGATACAAATCTAGATCTCAGCTGTCTACACTTAATTATCCATGAATGATATGCATGTCTTATCTATACATCAGGATTATATCAGTAAAAAAACTTGCGTCTATATAGATATATATGATCCATGTAAGGGAAAAATAGTCAATATTTCCCATATAGATAAATTTATATTTGTTAGAATATTTTTTAAGTCCACACACATTTTTATTCTGATAAATTGTGAATGTTTTACAAAAAAGAACATCAGTTAGGTCAATTACTAGTGAATTATCAAAATTTTAGGTTATACCCAAAATAAAATGTATTAAACCTAGTAACTGCTTTATATATATACTTAAATTGATTTTCTTAAAATTTGAAAGGTCACATAAAAGGTAAAAATTTTTTTAAAGAAGGTCAAAATATCACATGCTCTTAAACCAAGTCTGATAGATTTTCTAGGTCACAGAAAAGCTTTATTATACTGATTCATGGTTACAGAAATGTTTCACTGACTTGATGATAGATATAAGATTCTATAGTCAGCTTGATGCATTTAAACTGTTTGAAATATATCATGGTCAAATACATGAATTTATTTACAGGTCATCATTGTTTGTTAAAGTTGCAGTGTTTGATGGTGTAAAAATAAGATGGATGAGATTTTTTTTCTATCATTAACTGACAGAATAAACATGTATCAGTGTTACTGTATATCATGCCTTAATTTAGTTCTTTATTGGAGGTCATAGGTCAATGTCATTAAAACAACAAAGAAAATACTGACTGTCAAATCTTAATTCAAACTCAAACTCTCTGAAATGAGAAAGTATGAACAAAAGAAAAATTAAGAGACCTCTGAAAAAGTACAAGGTTAGGTGTTCCAGAAGGATAAGCGTCTTCTGCTTCGTCAATGACCCTCACAATGTATATCTTGGTCAATCAAAGTGAGAAATGTCATGTTCCCAAATGAGAACAAGGTAAACAACAACAGAACCACCAGGCATATCAACAAGCATAAAAAAATCCAACTTCCTAAAGTGCAAGGAAATAGATGTTTCAGAATGAGATCAAAGTTTTTATCATAAAATGTCCCCATAATCATCACCAACCTGCACCACTTGAGTTAAAATATGCAGAGTTATGTTTATTGACGTGACTTAGAAAAAATAGCTTAGGTATTAGATTAACTAGAATGTAGCGATATCAATATATTCTGTTATACCAAATTGTGTCATCATGAGGTCAAGGTCATGAACTAGAAGCATTTAAAATGGAGTCAGGAATTTACCATGTCTAGATCATGAACTTGCATGTTTTTATAGAAACTTGAAACCTATTGTTTATGATACGATCGTCAGTAAACAAATTTACACCACTGGATTTAATGGCGCATTAACAAAGGTTAGAGACAAGGATTGATTGATATCTGAATATTCTGTCATTCTTTTATCACTGATTTCTGTTGTGATTTATCAAACGGATAATTTGATTGGATCAGATGGAGTGTAGATTTGTATTAGTGTATTTCATTGGATGATTGATTCATGGAGATTGGATTTGTACATTAAACTCCTTTGATAAGATGTTCCCCCTACAGCCCTGAGATAGTTAGTGGATTTGTCCCTTTACAAAGAAGGAAACATTCTATTTGGAAATTATAGAAGTGGAAGGATCAACTTTTAATTTTACCTGATTATTAGAAATGTAGAAAATTTGATTATGTCCGAGCGGAATTTAAGTTGGTCTATAAATATATCAAATTTGTACTTAGAACATGGTCCGCCTGTGTCTACTTTTGTACATGTATGTTAAATTCCATCAAATTTCTCTAGCAATTTTGCAAAATCAAAGTCAATTAGAAATAATTATTTTATTGAGAAAAAATTATTCCAGGCTTAATTAGTTACACTGTCATTCAAATAGTCGGGTGGTGCAGTGATAACACATTCGCCTTTTACCTAGCCGTTCCTGGGTTCGATTCAGGGAAGTCACCTGCCCTATCATGTGGGTTTTCCTTGGGCACTCTTTAGTATAAGTTGAAATAAGTTGTTTCATAATTGTTGTAAAATAAATAAAGATTATATTGCTATTATTACTGTCATTTGTGATTTGAAGACAGTACTTAATAAAGATCTGAAGAAAAATGAAGTTTCAGTAAGTCTTGGACAAATTAAAATTGATTGATCTGGCAGTTCAACCTTGTGATATACCACGAGCAAATTATTTTTTTTGTTTTTTTTTTGTTTTTTTTCCTTTTCTTTTTTTAATTTGAAAATTATGTAATATGCTAACATTACAGTATAATATCAGAAAAAGATAAATTGATAAATCACATGATGTAATTAAAAAGTGTCTATTCATCGTCTATAATTACAGGTAATTAAGTAATCCAGGATTTTCATTAGAACTTATCTAATGTCAGCTTTTGCCTTTGGTCTTTTTTTCACAGCTTATGAAAAATTAATTTAGCACTCCTGAATAATGGTTCATGTTTTGTGAACATCATAATGACATAGTGTTTTGTGCTCGGTCATTCCTTTCCTGTTGTACGTGGAAGTTCGGGTATTGGCACTATGAAAGCCGCATGTAATAGGAGACGACGGTCTGCAGTACGAAACCAACTTGTTGTTTGTCTTTTAAAAGGTTCTTGGTTTGTTTGCATTGTCTTGTATATATACTTAGATCTGTATGGATGTTCAAACATATCTCAGATTTCCTGATAGTGTGACACACTGCCACAACAACACACCTCGTGTAAGGCATTCTCTCACTTAACCCTCCAACACTGTACATCAATGTCCTACAGTTTGTGTTACCAGTAATCTTTCAGGATAAAATCTCAGATTGAATATCCTTTTTAAAATAGGATTAAAATGACATATTCTAACGGGAAAATTTTAAAGGAATAAGTTTGTGTCAAATCTCCGAAAGAAAAAATATTGAATTTATCGTTTTCTGAACTGACAAAAATTTCTTTACCGAAACATTAAAGTTTTTCAATGGGCTATTGGTTCACAATAAGTAAGTATATGTATAGTGTATTACCTTTAAACATCATGGCTTGTCGCGATGAATAAAGAATAAAATTATTAAATATCTCCCATGGTTAAGTCCCAATAGTTTGAATTGAAAAGTTATTGAAGTAGGCGTGTTATTCTATAGGGTTAATTAGCCTGCAACAACCGATTAAACACATTTTAATTATAAGTATAGAGTTACTCACATGGAGTGGATGTCAAATAGTTCAAAGTTATGTGTGTCTTTGTTGGCAAGATATATTAACTCCAATAGGATCAGATTTGTGTTACTAAAGAGTGATGAGTGATACAGAGTTGACGGCTCAGATATATGTGTACACACACGCATTGTTGTCCAGCAGTAGGGATTGGATTATGAATGGATAGATTGTCGGTTCACAACAATATTTACAGTGTCATGGTATCTGTGCAAGACGAGGTATGAGTGACATCATATAGACAACACTGTTTACACTTCTCCAAAAACCCATGGACGATCAGTTATTGGAAATTATAAACCCTGAATTATCCTTATGGATTTCTGTGCATAATTTTCTAGATGTTAACAGGGACATCCCTGATATTAAGAAGAAATTTTCAGTAAAATGTTTTAGGAATATTTTTGTGATTTCAACAGTGTTTAATAGAATGTCTTAATCAAATCTTATCATGTAAATAATTCTTGGATACAGAATGTTGGTTTTGTGGACTCTCCAATGGATTAATCCAGGAGCATGTGTGTCTATTAGATCAAACAAGACGCCATATAGCTGAGAAGTAGCTCCTGAATAAAGTGTGTTAGAAAACCTTTGTATCTGACCACTCACAAAACTATGAAGTGTTTACCCAGAATGTATATTGTACCCTGTATATGGATCTAATTGATACAGTATAAGTACATGAAGAGAAATTACAAGTTCATGGGTCGTGTTTAATGAGTAATGCATATGTTTGGGTTGTGAAATTGTGTACAATACTAGAAAGCATGGTGATACCTATATCAAGAAAGTGACAACAGGAATGGACGGAAACTGATTCCTCACTGAATATAAGGAAATATTATGGCGGAATATTTATAAGTTTCAAGGTAACTATTGTTTGTGTTAGTTTATTCTTCTGATGAAAGTCCATGGTAATCTTGTAATTAGAGTGTAAACCTCTGTTTATCAGCTGTTTTCTGATTGGTTGTCTGGTTAATGATAAGTAAAACATTATTCTTTTGAACATTTAGGGGTTCACAATATATGATAATTTTAAGTTTTTTTGTTCGTCCAAATTAGATTTAAAACATTTTCATGTTTTTCTGCGGAACTTTTTTCTTGACCTTACAAGAACTGCTGTAAGTATAAAAGTGGACAATAAGATTTCTCCACGTAACTGTCAGCTAAGGCATGTCCTTCCACTCCGTCTTTTTATAGTAACAAGTATTTATTAACAATTATTACTAAGAAGAATCATATATAAGCTTTCAAAAAGCATAATTTTTTTTTTGTCACTTTCATTTTACGATCAGGACAAAATTTGTGTTTAATTAATTTCATAAGCAGAGAGGTCTTTACAAAACATTGTGGTATAGCTATTTCTAAATAAGAAATTCTAGAGCGTTAATGCAAATAATTATGTGACCCAAAGTTACAAGGAAAGAACATTATACCTGTAGTACCAAGAAAGTAATGAGTAGACTGTGATGGGATGTACTTGTGGTTAGGCAGTCTCCAATGTTTCTGTTTGAGTACAGATGTATAGAGTTTTCAGCTGAGAGTATGAGATGTTTGAAGTCAGTGTGGGTAAACATCATGAATGGTCGTATGGTGACTAAGTGTTGCTACTGTCAACAGTGAAAGTGTTACCGCACCAACCATTTACCTGGGTAAATATCGATCACATGTAATATACCTGTCATATCTATAACCCTTAATCACCCGTATCTACTGGTCAAACATTGACCGTACCTGTTATATACAATAACTTCTGATCACCTATACCTACAACACTGGCTGAAACTGTCCAGGCACCAGAGGGCTGTTCCTTTATGGGGACAAACCAATTCGTCTGTATTTTAAAAGTTTTCATCAGAAAGCACAATAACATTAGTCGGCTTTCAAGCCCTTATTTTATAAACTAAGCACCAAGGTCCTATAGGTAAAACCGATGAATGACAATGGTTTGTTGTACATATATTATGCTATGAGTCTTTACATTGTAGTATTATAAACCTTTTGCAAATATTAAAGTGTTCACTGAGATTCACCAAGTACCTTCCCATTAAAGCTCACTAAGAGTCATGTCACACCTTTCCATAAAAATTCACTTACAGTCACTAATTTCCTTTCCATAAAAATTCACTTACAGTCTCTAATTTCCTTTCCATAAAAATTCACTTACAGTCACTAATTTCCTTTCCATAAAAATTCACTTACAGTCACAAATTTCCTTTCTATAAAAATTCACTTACAGTCACTAATTTCCTTCCCATAAAAATTCACTTACAGTCACTAATTTCCTTTCCATAAAAATTCACTTACAGTCACTAATTTCCTTTCCATAAAAATTCACTTACAGTCACTAATTTCCTTCCCATACAAATTCACTTACAGTCACTAATTTCCCTCCCATAGAAATTCACTTACAGTCACTAATTTCCCTTCCATAGAAAATCACTTACAGTCACAAATTTCCTTTCCATAAAAATTCACTTACAGTCTCTAATTTCCCTCCCATACAAATTCACTTACAGTCACTAATTTCCTTTCCATAAAAATTCACTTACAGTCTCTAATTTCCTTCCCATACAAATTCACTTACAGTCACTAATTTCCTTCCCATACAAATTCACTTACAGTCACTAATTTCTTTTCCATAAAAATTCACTTACAGTCACTAATTTCCTTTCCATAGAAATTCACTTACAGTCACTAATTTCCTTTCCATAGAAAATCACTTACAGTCACTAATTTCCTTCCCATAAAAATTCACTTACAGTCTCTAATTTCCTTCCCATACAAATTCACTTACAGTCACTAATTTCCTTTCCATAGAAAATCACTTACAGTCACTAATTTCCTTTCCATAAAAATTCACTTACAGTCTCTAATTTCCCTCCCATACAAATTCACTTACAGTCACTAATTTCCTTTCCATAGAAAATCACTTACAGTCACAAATTTCCTTCCCATACAAATTCACTTACAGTCACTAATTTCCTTTCCATAGAAAATCACTTACAGTCACAAATTTCCTTCCCATAGAAATTTACTTACAGTCACTAATTTCCTTTCCATAGAAAATCACTTACAGTCACTAATTTCCTTTCCATAAAAATTCACTTACAGTCTCTAATTTCCCTCCCATACAAATTCACTTACAGTCTCTAATTTCCCTCCCATACAAATTCACTTACAGTCACAAATTTCCTTCCCATAGAAATTTACTTACAGTCACTAATTTCCTTTCCATAGAAAATCACTTACAGTCACAAATTTCCTTCCCATACAAATTCACTTACAGTCTCTAATTTCCCTCCCATAAAAATTCACTTACAGTCACTAATTTCCTTTCCATAGAAATTCACTTACAGTCACTAATTTCCTTTCCATAGAAATTCACTTACAGTCACTAATTTCAGTTCACTTCAGTCACATAGAAATTTACTTACAGTCACTAATTTCCTTTCCATAGAAAATCACTTACAGTCACAAATTTCCTTCCCATACAAATTCACTTACAGTCTCTAATTTCCCTCCCATAAAAATTCACTTACAGTCTCTAATTTCCCTCCCATACAAATTCACTTACAGTCACAAATTTCCTTCCCATAGAAAATCACTTACAGTCACAAATTTCCTTCCCATAGAAATTTACTTACAGTCACTAATTTCCTTTCCATAGAAAATCACTTACAGTCACAAATTTCCTTCCCATACAAATTCACTTACAGTCACTAATTTCCTTTCCATAGAAAATCACTTACAGTCACAAATTTCCTTTCCATAAAAATTCACTTACAGTCTCTAATTTCCTTCCCATACAAATTCACTTACAGTCACTAATTTCCTTTCCATAAAAATTCACTTACAGTCTCTAATTTCCTTCCCATACAAATTCACTTACAGTCACTAATTTCCTTTCCATAGAAAATCACTTACAGTCACAAATTTCCTTCCCATAGAAATTTACTTACAGTCACTAATTTCCTTTCCATAGAAAATCACTTACAGTCACTAATTTCCTTCCCATAAAAATTCACTCACAGTCACTGATTTCCTTCCCATAGATATTCACTTACAGTCACTCAGTTCCTTCCCATAAAAATTCACTCACAGTCACTGATTTCCTTCCCATAGATATTCACTTACAGTCACTCAGTTCCTTCCCATAGAAATCCACTTACAGTCACTCAGTTCCATCCCATAGAAATTCACTTACAGTCACAAATTTCCTTTCCACAGAAATTCACTTACAGTCACTCAGTTCCTTCCCATAGAAATTCACTTACAGTCACTCAGTTCCTTCCCATAGAAATTCACTTACAGTCACAAATTTCCTTTCCACAGAAATTCACTTACAGTCACTCAGTTCCTTCCCATAGAAATTCACTTACAGTCACTCAGTTCCTTCCCACAGAAATTCCATCACTAATTTCCTTTCCATAGAAATTCACTTACAGTCTCTAATTTCCTTCCCATAGAAATTCACTTACAGTCACTAATTTCCTTCCCATAGAAATTCACTTACAGTCTCTAATTTCCTTTCCATAGAAATTCACTTACAGTCACTCAGTTCCTTCCCATAGAAATTCACTTACAGTCACTCAGTTCCTTCCCACAGAAATTCACTTACAGTCACTAATTTCCTTTCCATAGAAATTCACTTACAGTCACTCAGTTCCTTCCCATAGAAATTCACTTACAGTCACAAATTTCCTTCCCATAGAAATTCACTTACAGTCACAAATTTCCTTCCCATAGAAATTCACTTACAGTCACTCAGTTCCTTCCCATAGAAATTCACTTACAGTCACTGATTTCCTTCCCATAGAAATTCAATACCTGTCAATAGGCTCTATGAAATAAAAGCTCAATGCGATGATTCCCCATAAGAATTACCGACAATATTGTTGTCTTCTGCCGATGGTTCTAAAAGACTGACAGGTCTAAATTATAGAATTTCTGTAGATACATCAAATTATTTTTTTTGCATGTATGCATTCTAGTTTGAATTATAACATGCGTTATTGTTGGATGTGATTTATTGTCCTGTAAAGTCTATTCTGCCATAGAGGAGATGTACAGACCATATATTAGGCATAGTATGTTTGATTTAAATATCTCTGATGTGTAAAGGATTTCCAATCCCTTAACGCCCAATAATAGGTGATGTTAGGTTAGAAATTGTGTATAGAGACACATTCATTACACAGATTTATACAGATGGGGCTGGAAAAATGGAATAAATCTCACTACTGATATACCTTATCTGTTACGGCTATACACTTATACACAATAAGATATGAAACAAGTCTAACACATGTTTCAAAGCTTTCTCATAATGCTGAAGATTTTCAATATACTGTTAAGACTAGGATTGGTTTGGAAACTGAGCTCTTTGTCATCAAGGTAAGGTTTAAGTTCGAGACTTCTGTATTGATAAATGTTATCCTTGTAACTGAACAAGGATATCAAGAACTTTAGGCTCAAATCTTGACAGTGTGTTTATGAATAGGATTTGGTTCATGTATCTACCTTTCATAAATTCACTCCTAAAAACTAACTTATTCTCAAAGAACTTACGGTTTGATTTATAACCTCGAGTTGGTTGAAATTGAATTCAGGAATTTTATTTTGATTTCTTTAATAAGTCTTCCTGTTTTTACTGAAGAATTCATGTTATTTCCTATAAAAAGTGAAAATTTGATACAATATTGTGTTGGTGTTGAAGGCAATGGAAGCCTGGCTCTTCATTGCTTACAAGCTTTCCTCAAATGAAGTGATGTTTGGACATTGGTTAAGGCAATGGAAGCCTGGATCTTCATTGCTTACAAGCTTTCCTCAAATGAAGTGATGTTTGGACATTGGTGAAGGCAATGGAAGCCTGGATCTTCATTGCTTACAAGCTTTCCTCAAATGAAGTGATGTTTGGACATTGGTGAAGGCAATGGAAGCCTGGATCTTCATTGCTTACAAGCTTTCCTCAAACCTTGATTTGGACCAATTTTGTTATATCAGAATCATTATTATGATATTGTTGTATATAGTGACAATCTTCTCTGTTTTTTGACAGACGATACAAGATTCCATTTTGTGCGCCCAGAAAGTTTCCGAGTCCGATGGTGGCCCGGAGAGGAACCTGTTGACAACATTGTTTCTGATGAAACTACAGGTAACAAAAATTCATTCGTTGCAGAAAATAAGTGTTTGCTATCACCAATAGCATGTAGTTATCAGTTTCAGTAAAAGTTTAAGTGGGACTGCAATTTCAAAAAAAAAATTCAGATGTGTTATTTCAAAGATGCCAAATTACTCAATTTCGATGTGTCTGATGTGTTAAACACAGATACCTGTGCAATCCAACATCTGGTGGAATCCAACAAAATATTGTCAGAATACAGAGGTTTTTAGTTGTGATATTTTATAAGAAACAAAATAATGGTGTTAGTTCTATATCAGAATCAGAAAACTGTAGATGTGACAGAGTCAGAGTACTGTAGATGTGACAGAGTACTGTAGACATGGCAGAGACAGAGTACTGTAGATGTGACAGAGTACTGTAGATGTGACAGAGACAGAGTACTGTAGATGTGACAGAGTTCTGTAGATGTGACAGAGACAGAGTACTGTAGATGTGACAGAGTACTGTAGATGTGACAGAGTCAGAGTACTGTAGATGTGACAGAATCAGGGTACTGTAGATGTGACAGAGTACTGTAGACATGACAGAGACAGAGTACTGTAGATGTGACAGAGTCAGAGTACTGTAGATGTGACAGAGTGCTGTAGATGTGACAGAGTCAGAGTACTGTAGATGTGACAGAGTCAGAGTACTGTAGATGTGACAGAGACAGAGTACTGTAGATGTGACAGAGTCAGAGTACTGTAGATGTGACAGAGTCAGAGTACTGTAGATGTGACAGAGTCAGAGTACTGTAGATGTGACAGAGTCAGAGTACTGTAGATGTGACAGAGTCAGAGTACTGTAGATGTGACAGAGTCAGAGTACTGTAGATGTGACAGAGTACTGTAGATGTGACAGAGTCAGAGTACTGTAGATGTGACAGAGTCAGAGTACTGTAGATGTGACAGAGTCAGATTACTGTAGATGTGACAGAGTACTGTAGATGTGACAGAGACCTGCAGAAATGACAGAGACCTGCAGAAATGACAGAGCACTGTAGATGTGACAGAGTACTGTAGATGTGACAGAGCCAGATTACTGTAGATGTGACAGAGTCAGAGTACTGTAGATGTGACAGAATCAGAGTGATGTAGAAGTAACAGTTAGAATACTCTAAATGTGACTGAACGCTCACGACTCAGATTGGAAATGTTTCACAGTAGTTGTCAATTTATCTTTTATAGTACCTTAGTATTTCATTCAAAACTTGAAAAATATTCAGTGTCTGCAAATATTGATTCCACAAGTTAACTCACTTTCCATGTTTGTTTTTTGATAAGAAGGCATCAAATTTGTGGATTTTCTTGTAAGAAAATTGGCTCTACTAATAAAAATTCATTTTTTGGGTTTTTTGGGTTGGTTTTTTTTTCGTCTTAAATGAAAAGAATTTTGTTCTGACAGTAACAATTGCAGCAGAGACTTGCTTCAATCTGAAACTGTACAGTAAGTGATATATAAGAGAATGATGATGAATTGTTTATACCTTCAGAAAACCGGCTACTGATCTCTGGACTGCGGTCAGACACCACCTACACTGTTGTGGTGGATGCGGTCAAGACAGAGATCATGAAGAATGAGGCAACCGAAGAAGACCAAGGTAGTTTGACTTTTTATCTGTTTTACAATACTTAATGTAAGGTCCTGAAAACAATAAAAAAAACTTCATCTAACAATATACCTTCAAACTTGTTTTAAAGGCCACTTTTATACCGAAGCCACCTGTATATAAAGGCCACTTTTCTCTGCTCCCTTTGGTGGCCTTTATAGACAAGTTTGACTTAATGTTGTTGGTAGCAAATAAATTGATAGATCATCTGCATAATCTTAATTCTAATATAAACATATCTTTTTACACTTTATCAGAATTTGTCCACAGATTCTGAAATACCTATTATTGCTGGTTGTAAAGTAGATCTTTAATGTTTGCTTAATATTCTGATAACAATAAGTCAGTTCAGGTAAGATAGAAATACAAACAGTACAAATAAAAAAACAGCATATTCATGTTTTTGATAATTTATTAAAATTTTTCAAAATAACTTCAAATTCTTATAGATATATATTTTTTAGTGCTTTAATTAAGCAAAAATTGTTTTCTTCAGCGGATGTTCCGGAGGAGGAGACTAAAAACACCTTCACCTTGACTGCGACATCTGATTACCTGACCTTGAAGACAGCTAAACCACCCAGTAAACCATCTCACTTAGGTGTCAGTGCTAACACCTGTAACAGTCTGAGAGTAGCCTGGAACCCACCCAGAGAACATGGTGCCAGTGTTATCGGTAGGCTATACAACTTATTCTGTTTATTTTTGGTATATCTAAGTGTCATTCAATCTACATATAGAAACAAAGGGTTTGTGTTAATGACTGTTAAATAATTTATCATTAAATTTAAGAAATATATATATTTTTTGAAAAAAATGTATTGAATGAAATGCCAAGGTTTATCTTACCTGTTAATGTAAAATGTATTATCTTATATACTTAACCTGAGTCAGGACTGTTGGTAGAACATGAGACCAATTCTATCTCAGGTGAAGATCTGAGATGTGTGGTTCCATCCTTAACCATGGTGGACTGCCATGATTTCATCTTAGGGCAAAACACTGTACCCTAATCACTATGGATAGAATGTGACAGTCCTTTTGCACAATGTTCAGTGAGGTAGCCAAACACTTTGACAAGGAGACCCTGCCTTGAAATGGCCCTGGCTAGTCCAAAAACTTTCTTTACGTAAAAAGTATCCATAGTTTAAATCTGGAAACACTGGTGTGATGTTCTTTTAATTTGAAATGTGTTATATTTGTAGGTGTTCGTATTGATGCTGTCTCCATGGCCAAGAATGAGCCTCACCATATTAGCTATGATGCTCTGCCCGATGCTGTTTCTATAGATATTGAAGGCCTCAAAGAAAAAACAGAATACCTTATACGTGTTACCGCTGTAACAGATGAATACTTTGACCGTCTTCCTGAAAAACACAAGTTCAAAAAGGCAAAGGTTTTGCCACGCGATGTTATGGTGCCACCCATGGAATCACCATGGTTACCTAGCAACTACATTATAGAGAGGACGGCTGGCACAGAACCTCCAGCAAATCTCAAGGTCACCAAAGCTACAACGACCTCCATGACATTGTCATGGATATCTCCCATAGTTTACGGCTCAAACCAACTCAAAAACATTATCGTGAGATGGACAGATGTGAAAAATGCTAAGAAGGGTGTCGATGAGGTCCAAATGTCCAGTTATAAGACTTTGGATCCAAGAGACACCCAAACCAACATTATTGATCTTGTACCAGGCACTCAGTACAAGGTTGTAGTGGAGGCTGTGGTAAGTGTAAAGACATCTCTGGTGGATACCAACGACAAGGACACTGAAAAATACCGTCGGATAGCCCATGTGATGTCCAAGGCCCTGTACTGTAGGTCACGTGCCCCTACTGAAGCTCCCTCTCTTTATATCACTGAGTTTACGCAGGACACAGCCCAGCTTTACTGGGAGAAGCCACGCCTTGTGTCGGCCATTGGTCGTGAGGAGGACGGCAAGCCGAAGTACATTCGACGTTACTTGGAAGGGTACAAGCTGGAGATCAATGGAGCAACTCACTGTTGTCTTGGTCCCACCAGACAGAGCTGCTCTCTGAAAAAGTGTCGACCAGGAAAGGAGTACACTGTCCGACTTTTGGCCTTGACCTGTACAGACGAAGGCAAGAAAGAGAGAAAGAAAAAGGTATCATCACAATGATAGATATATATAACCCGTGATTGTAGAATTGAGTCTGCTTAAACTAACGGCCACCAATTTAGTGGAAGTTAAGTTAAACAGTAAAGCTTGTTTCATCGTAAATGACAATTCTGAAATACTTCACTATTGGATTTTTGTGACGATGACTACAGGGGGTCGGAGAATAGATAGAGACCTGCACTATATTGGTTGTCATATTAGGAATATCTAATTTTAGTAATATTTTTACTATTACCTTTCTCTATAAAAATTTGCCAGTACAATATTCACTATACAATCTTAAGGGGAAAATAGTAGAAAAATAGACACTGGCTGTAAAAACCTGTATGGTAAATTATATGTCACACAACTGACACAGTCAAAGATAACTAATTTACTAATTGCTTTTTTACAGTATAAGGGATTCTATGCCCAGCAAAACAAGGAGGAGCTTGATTACTCAACACTGCTTAACGATGAGGATAATCTTGACCCTTCACCTTCTGATGATGTGGAAATGATACTTCCAAGGATACAACCAGGTAAATTTCACAAGTTTAGAAAATAAATCTAATTGCTAGATATTTCTCGCAAGGCTGATAAATGGAACAGTCACATAAATCTCACAATGTTGTTAAATCTAACTGAAATTTAAATCTCACAGCCAGAAAACTTTAAAAAAAAAAGTGTTAAATGAGTCAAAGTACATGGATAGGTATTAAAGTGTTGTTACTGTAGAAAATGAAAAAATGTCAAGTATTTAAATCTCGAACAGCCAAGTTAAACTCACAAGGCTGATAAATCTAACAGCCAGGTAAAACTTACAAGCCTGGTAACTCTTAACAGCAAGGTAACTCTCACGAGGCTGGTAAATTTAATTGCCAAGTCAATCTCATCCTGATGATGAAAAACTATGAGGATTAATCAGAATTTCTGTAATTTGGGAATGTAATTTATTAGATGTCCTATATTAGATAGCACAATAATTATATTTTTAGTTGTAAGCAACTTTCCAAAATCTTATGATATTTACACAGATAGATGTTTCCTCAAAATTGATTTTGTAATACAATGTTCCAGGTTACATAGCTTCTGTCAAGGCAACATTCAGGCATGTGGAAGACACAGAAATAAACATGTTTGGGGAGATCCGTGTTGAGTGGACTATCCAAGGGGAGGCTACTTTGATCAAAGACTTTAACATTCATTATATGATTGAGGATGAGGATACTGTGCGACAGGTGCGAGGTGCCAGTGCCAGCGCCCGTCTGCTGTCAATACCTGTGGAAAGGCTCAAGTAAGTCACTAATGTTTTCATTGTTGTGCAGCAAAACCTACTTCAGGGATCGTTTTCCAGGAAAAAAAATTCAAGTCAAATTTAGTTAAATGCGAAAATATTTCAGTTTGATTGAAAATGTTTCATATGCCTTTGGATTTGAAATTTTTGAAAAAATTCTTTTTGGATAATACTTTTTTTAAAATTTTGAGTACATGAGAGTATGATGTGTTTCTCCAGGTCTGTGTACCAGATCACTGTTGAGCCAAACTACTACACAGAGACACTCCCCCACAAAGCCCAGAGTGTACAGATAGTGATTCCAGGTCCACCAGATGCCCCAGAGATCTTCCTCAAATCTGTCACCCCTGAGGAGTTTGTCATTGAATGGGGTGAACCCAAGCTTTGGGGTGGAGTCAAAGTCCGTGGATACCAGGTATTAAAGCGTTGGTTAAACCAAAAAAAAGTGTCAAATATTTATTTTGATCACTTAAGGCTATATGCTACCTTCCACATTTATGTATATTATACAATGTATTTGGTGATTGATGTGGTGTCTCATTTTAAAAGTTTACATGAAATAATTCAGATTAGATTAATTTGATCAAAATGTGTTCCAGGTGTACATGAATGATAAGCGAGCTGGCAATGAGTTGAGTCCATCTCACAGGAAAGCAGTTATACCATGTAGACCCAACAAGTAAGTGTTTTTTTTTGCTGACTTAGCACTTCAGGTTATTTTTTCTCTGTGTTGTTTTCA
This sequence comes from Ylistrum balloti, assembly GCF_031769215.1. NCBI lineage: Eukaryota > Metazoa > Mollusca > Bivalvia > Pectinida > Pectinidae > Ylistrum > Ylistrum balloti. The sequence continues at coordinate 456,862 of NW_026782466.1, read as the reverse complement.
AAAAGTTAAAGCACAAGAGATTTTATTTTCATGAAATTCAGGTTGAAAATAGTAAAAATGTGAAACCCATTAAAAATAGTGGAAATATGATACCCATTAAAAATAGTGGAAATATGAAACCCATTAAAAATAATGGAAATATGAAACCAATTAAAAATAATGGAAATATGAAACCCATTAAAATAGTGGAAATATGAAGCCTACAGGAAATAGCGGAAATATTAAACTCATAAAAAACAAGAATATTTGCAATGTGTGGTACTGCATAAAAATATTCTTAAAGACAAAGTTAGAAACTGACTTTATACAGTTTTATTTTACACCGGTAGATTCCATTACAATCAGGTGTTATAACTTGTGTCCATTATGTGTATGTATAATCTACTAAGACTCGTGTCCCAATTTCATCAGCTTTGTAAACCTAATAATACAAAAAGAACAAATTTTGTATAAGGCAGCATATTCTTCATTCAAGTTATCCATACTTTTGTTTCAGGACCTACAAAATCAACCTGGTGGCGCTGAGTTCCAAACCGGAGTACGAGGATTCACTCAAGTCCAATGTCCTCCTGGTCAATACCTCACTTCACTCGCCCCGCCAAGCCCGTGCCCTGGAGGAGTGGCAGACTGATGATACAGATGTACCGGTAAAGGTGGCCCAGATCACAGATACAAGCATACACCTAGACTGGAGTCGTTACCTAGAGGTGGAGGAGGTCGCTGGATACAGGATAGAATGGAGCAGTGTTGCCCAGCCCACAGTGAGTACCACTCTGATACCATCTCATATACAGGTTTCCATTAATTCTAACTTTGTTCACAGAAGTGCATTAATATTTTTTTCATTAATAATTTATGATTTTAATTGCTTTTAGAAGTTCACATTATACTGTTATTAAATTGATTTTTAACAAAGCACTCAACATTTTGAAGTTAACAAGCACATGGCCTATATATAGGTTACAGCTGAAAGGTAAGCTAATAAAGGTGTAATTTTATCATTGATGTCAATGTTAAAAAGAGAGTTCAAAATTTGCATACCAACATCTACAAGGTAAGACAGTGTCTGTGATGCACTCTAGGTTAGACTTTCAGTAATATGCACGATGATATTTTGTGTGAATGAAAATTGAAAAATATATAATAAAAAGCATTCTTTCTGTTTACTTGACTGTTTTCACATTTTACAGAAGAAATCCAAGAGAGGAAAAGTGAAGTATTTTTCTCGATAGTTTATAGAGCAGGAGAACTGTAGTATCTAACATGTTACTGATAGATTTGGGACCTTCTAACCCAGTGCCAACACCTCACCAGCAGGCTGATATAGACACTAGTTACATGTGTCACATCAGGGGGGATACTTGTATGCTCAGGAGATCTGACCTAAAGTATAGAGTAAAGCATGAGACTGGTTTAGTAATTTTACATTTAAACAAACAGAAATGCTTTTATTCATCATTTGGTACTGTAAAAGGTTATACTCCATCTGTCAGTTGGTTTGAGAATATATTAAACTTTGACCTATTGTGGCCTCTTGGGTTGATAAAACATAGAAGCAACACTTTATACAGAGTTACAGCCCTTTGTTAGAATGTATAATTTTTCTAGATACTGACACAGAAGTATAACCATACCATAGTCCCTAACAGCATGATTTAGAATAGATCTTATCTGCATGTTCAGATGAACACAAAGTTATATTATCCTTCAGTACTATCAATATTATACAACAATCTGTACTATATATCATCATATGATTATACCTGATACCTGTCGTGAATGACGTTAACACTGTTTTATTCCAGTTATTATTCTGTTATTTACAACATATTGGTATTTATGACACCAATCTATGTACATAGACATGCCCAACAGTTAAAATATTCATTATCACACCTGTAAATACTTCATTATTGGACATCATTTGGTCATTAACTCACTTTTCCTCAATCACTATGTAAATTATACAGTTTACTGTATATCTATACCTTTATTTTCAGTCCCATTCATACACCATGTCTTTTCTTGGAAGAAGCCATTTTTTCAGTGTAGATGACATTTCCTCTTCAGTGAAAGAATAGATAGCTATAACTGCACCCCACAGAATATACCTCTGCACTCTTGTCTGAAGACCCAACTCTAACTGTTCAATAGCATTAACTTAAATGTCTTCTCTAGTCAGAACTCTAACTTTGTAATATTTACCTGAATTTCTTGACTGCAAACTTTACCCTGATGATATGACGTGTATCTCTACTGCGACCTGCATTCAGTGTGATGACGTACAAGTCTTTAGAACAAATTTCACCTGTTATAGTATTGTATTGTGACATCAGTATCTCCACAAAAATCATTACCCTGTGGTCAAGGAAGGAAGAGAATGGCAATGCTATCAAGCATACCTGCCTTTCACAAACATGGCTGGGTTCTAATTTCCTGATTGGACGAGAAAAGGTATTGGGTCACTTGTCCAATCATCCCAATGGACCTACAACTTGTCTTATGATTTTGAGAATTTGAATTTAAAAACCTTAAGATTAATAAAATGCTGTCTATCTCAGATATTTCTTCAGGACATGGTACATGAAATCTACCTGGTAGTTATGTTCATGACATTTTTTTCTCCAGTTGCTGCAGTTTGAGCCCAATTTCTCTGGAGCAGCAGTAGGCTCATATCAGTTTCTGTATGTGTCTCCCCAGCATTTACCATGAATATCACAGATCCTGTATGTGTCGCCCCAGTATTTACCATGAATATCACAGATCCTGTATGTGTCTCTCCAGTACTTACCATGAATATCACATATCCTGTATGTGTCTCTCCAGTATTTGCCATGAATATCTCAGATCCTGTATGTGTCTCTCCAGTACTTACCATGAATATCACAGATCCTGTATGTGTCTCTCCAGTACTTACCATGAATATCACATATCCTGTATGTGTCTCCCCAGTATTTGCCATGAATATCCCGGATCCTGTATGTGTCTCCCCAGTATTTGCCATGAATATCACATATCCTGTATGTGTCTCTCCAGTACTTACCATGAATATCACATATCCTGTATGTGTCTCTCCAGTATTTACCATGAATATCTCAGATCCTGTATGTGTCTCCCCAGTATTTACCATGAATATCTCAGATACCTGTATGTGTCTCAAGTATTCACCATGAATATAACAGTTGACTCTCATGTAGCTAAATACTGATAATGTGTTTTCTCTGTTTACAGCAAAGGTCACTGAACTTGGAGAGAGACAATAACAGTTGTATAATCAACAACTGCCTTCCTGGTACCACTCACTTTGTCCGCCTTATTGTCCTGGATGAACAGGGTAAAGAGCTTGAACGGTCGAGACAGCTGACTATACAGACATCTGCTCCTCCAGAGGCTCCCATTATGACAGTCAGGTATGGACAAGGATGATTCCAAAATGTTTTCATTTCTCTCACTCTCAAAACCATAAGTAAGAAAGTGACGTAGCGAAATAAGATGTATTTTGTATTTCATCAAACAGCAATATTTTGTTTGATTTTACACCAATTACATACTGACAATGTAGATAAACAAATTGGTTGACAATAGATATTAATTTATTTCTCAGGGCATGTAACTTCCGTTACATTTCCGTCCAATGGGAGAAGCCTACAACATATGGTGATGCTTTAGTAACAGGCTACAAGGTGTTTGTCAATGGCATCATTGTACATACACTCAACGCAGACCAAACTAGCTATACCTACACCGAGGGCAAGTGGTGTCACGAGTATACATTCCAGGTCCAGGTATGTCCTTTAACTGTTAAAGAAAAACAAGCTCCACCTGTTACTGAAATATAGATGGCATACATACCTTTATATTTTCATTTAGAATAAAAATAATATTGATGCAGAAATCTTGACGTTGCCATCTTTCTGTTTCTTTGAGTAACAAATATTGGTACCACCCTAGACATGGTACCTTGATACATAGTCTACTTTTATATCTGCCGGTTGATTAGATTTCATATACTTTCTATCTCAGATCTGGATCCTGACCTCTATATCTATGGATCATTTTGTAGATTAATTCAAATTTTTCTTAACTGTATCTATGTATCTTGTTAATTTCGCAATTCATTATGGTTGTAAATTACAAAGGTGGTGATACTTACACAGGTGGAAGATCCAGGGATTTTGTTACTTGATAAATAGTTTTTTATGTAATTTCCATTTAGTAATCTTGCTTCTTCCTATTGTAGGCTCTGACAGCGATAGAACGCCTAAATAGTAAGGTGTCTGAACCATTGACGATCGTCTGGCCAGGCGCCATGAGTCCACATCTCCACCGACTGCCCACACACAGCAGTTCTGTCATACGTATTGGCTGGGACGACCTCAACATGTCCGACGGGGCCAAAGTCAAACATTTCAGGGTGAGAGTCCTAAGCTTTACTGAGACTAGTGATCTTAACTTAAGATAATTCAGAAATTTATTTGTATGTTAGGTTTTATCTGAATTTTGACTTTTTAAAAAAGATTTTAAGAAAGCTGTGTGCAGTTGAAACAGTAATTAAAGGATTAAATATATATTACAGGGTATATGTACTGAGGAGGCTACAAATAAAGTGGTGTATGACTTCCCAATCCATCCAGAAAGTCGTGAAGTTGAGTTCAACAACCTCAAGAACAGAGTATACACTATTCTCTTGGAAGTACATGTAAGTAAACACATATTTTGGGGAGAAAAGGAGTGGAACAGTTGTTTAGGAAAGTAGTGACATGTTAAACATTGATCTTGTCTTTGGTGGTTACATGCTCCAATTATCAAGCCATCAGTATATTTTTCCTGCAAATATCTTATTCAGAAAAACCCAAAGTTTAATTGTGTTTCCACTTTGGAAAGCATTTAAAATTTCAGATTGCCTTATCATATAAGGGTAGATCAGATGAAATTCAAATCAGGATTATTGTGAATTATGCCCTCTTATCCTATCCCATAATGTCAATCTTACCAATTTTTTTACCATCAGATTCAGTAAATAACGACAAATAAAACACAATGCATCAACTTTTCAATACTTACCATTTACACTGACAGAAAATCACCTGAAGTTGTAAAATTTTTTACCAAAGGCATGAATAAATGTACATACATATACATTTCTGCGTATAGCATATATGTCTATTCCCACCTTTCTGTGTATTATATATATATTTCTATTCGCACAGTTGTATGGAACCAATGATGTGATCCGGTCTGATATACTTAGGGTTCAGCCCGCTCCAGCCCCTGATCCACCCCGGGTCACAGTGACAGTGGTGGGACTGGATGAGAGGAGACAACTGGAGAAAGTCACCTGTGATCTTGTCAACAAGAGAGACAGGTAAGTCAAAGCTGTCTTCATCAAACAAACATCACTTACTTACAACAGATGAGGACTAGGCTTTAGGAAGAGTAATGCATGTATTAAGTCTTAAATTTATAGATATCAACCAGGCTATATTTAGTGAATCTGTTTTATACAAGACACAAACCAAAGTACATGTTAATTATCAACCATTTCTGGTAAAAAATAAAACCATTGTAAAAAAATTGATATATAATTGCAGGCTGATAAGGAAGGTTGGTCACAAGCTGAAGGAGATTGGTGCTCTCTCCCACCCCTTGAGGGCAGAAAAGAACCGTGAAGTGATAGAGGGTGCCCACACTTTGACAAGGGTAGAGGAATATCTCGAGCAGTGTTTCCAAGCCATGGAACACTTCACAGGTATATATCACACATCCCTGAAAAGGGAAATTCATATTTATCATCTACCTTAAAACTGTAATGGTGATATATCTTTAAGGAATCTCTCACTATCTCTCACTATCTCTCACTATTAACATGATTCACTGTTCAAGCACTCGTATGAAATAAACCAGTGATGCCCAATCACCAATAGACTCCAGCACCCCACGATTTCAATTGAAGTGAAACAATCTGTCTGTCATAAAGGATGGATTGAACAAATTGGAAACAAAACCCAGTCCCAATTATGTGGTTGATTATGTTACAGGTCAGCTCACAGCTCACATCAGCTGGCAGTGTCCTCAGTCCAGACCGGACTTCCAAATTGCTGGATACAAGGTCCTTATCGATGGTAAACAATATGGCAGTCCAATGCATGATGGTGTCCGCTCCATCAGGATTAGTGTAAGTATACTGAACAAGGTATAGAGGTGATGTAGGAACAACAGGGGTCAGGAAGGTCAAATGGGGTCAGAGTGAGGTCAGATTGGAAGTTTATACATGTTGCTTCAAATTATGACTTTCTTCTCAGTAACAGGTGTATCATACTACACTGGATATTAAGAATTTTTGTAAAAAGGGAACAATTTTGTTGAAATGGAAATAAATGTTCAATTGATTTTGTTAATTTTTATAGTAATATCAAAAACTGAAAAACATAAAAGAAAACAATGGATTACATTTATCTGCTTATTAAATCAATTTTGTATTAATGATAAATGAATGTTAGCATGGGATAAGGGATTAAAAATTAAGAAATATCTGTCAAAGTTTTAACTTGTGGTTTATGTGCCCCTGACAGTTGCCAGTAGACCAGCCCAAGTACAGACTGAGCATGGTATCGATGACAGAAAAGCCACACGCAACTAGTGAAGAATCCAACTCTATAGAACTGCTGTCAGAAAACTTCCGTCCTTTTGCCTTCTACTGCTACCACAGTATCCATCAGAAAAACATCAGGTAAGTCTACCTACCCAATAAACAAATTGTGTCTTTCTCTGTAAGTGTCTTCATTGGCATCTATATTATAAATCTCCTGTGCCTTCTTAGGTATCTCCCTTACAAAGATAATGTGTCTTCATTGACTCCCACCTTATAAACATCAGATATCTTTCTCTGTATTTCCTTCCTGTATCATCCTCAGATTTCTCCAACAGTATCCAGGATAGAAATCTCATGTGTCTAGTTGAATATCAACAATAAACTCTTCATTTTCACCATAAAAACATCAAATGGACCGTTTGATCCATTACCTGTCAGTCAAAAGTGTATCTATCGTTTAAGAAGGTTTGTCATTTGATGATACATTTGGGAGAATTTTAAAAGCAACATAGTTTCATTTCTCGGTTGATAACTGAGTATAATGATATTAAACTTGCTTTTACCAATATCATACATGCCGGGATAAATCTTCCTGACAATAAACGTGTTAGTAAAGCCAGGGTTTCATACAGGAAAAATATCTTTTGACCTCTTCATACTAGTCTAGTGTTGTAGATTGTTGTCTGTAGAGGGAGATTTTATACTGGGTTTGTGGTAGGAATGTTTCCTGTACAAGATCAAGAGGATATGTATCTGTTGATGTTCATAGTCAGAAGAACTGATGAATGCAACTGTCTGTAAATATCTGTAGACATGTCTTTCTCCTCTTGTTTACAGATGGCCCAGCACTGGATGCTGTAAATATCTAGATTCTATCAATTATGAAAGACAACTTGCCAAGAAATTAGCCAACCAGGGACTCCTGAAGAAGAAGGTTCCCCCACCATCCTGTAGTCTGCTCGACGTGTTTGATGGAGAATACAAACCCTTCATGGGGACACACAACAAACAATTCCCCACTGTTGTTCTGTTCTGGACACCTTGGTAAGTGTGTGTGCCGCATATGTGTATAAATTGACCACTAAAACAGGTATCATAGTATCACGTTTGCATCTACTCTGTATAGAAGATTAGGTATTCGTTACCATTGTGTGTTCATTTGTTGTTACATTCGCCAGGAAAAATATTAATTTCTATCTTTATTTTACAGGTGTTTGTCTTCTCAAAGGATGATGGCCAATTTTGTCAGGTTTGCTCGGGAATTCTCCACGGAGGTGAGTCTGTTTATATTCCCAAAGAAATCATACCTTCCCAATTACCAAGTAATTATACCAGGTACATGGTGTACCATTTACAATCTATATAATAATGAATATAACTTCATGCTTTTTTAAAAATCTATGATACATCTTTAAAAAAAAATTGAAAATCAAATAAAAATGTACCGGTAATAGAATTTTCTCTGTTACATTCTCTAGTCAGGAAACCTACTGAAGGATAGTAATGTTCCATTGCTTACAATGACCTTGACTTTTCATTAAAACTATAAATTGTGACCTTGACCTTTCAGTACAACTACATAGCTGTGACCTGTGGTGTGGACGCTATGGGTGCCACTGAGAGGAAGGCTCTAATCCACCAGATCACCACCAATGGTTACCGTGCCGACAATGTCCTGTGGCATTGTACCAGTCAATGTGCCTCCTCCATTCATGAGGCCACTAGTAACTCCATTGCTGGTCAGTATCCTGTCCAAACTTTTTTTTTTTTTTTTAGATCTGTCATATGGTTTGATATTCAGGATGATGGCACTACAATTTAAAATAATGAATGTCAAATTGTTTCTGCATGTATCACATATCAGAAACAATGGAATTGACAGGCTAAACTCCAAATAAGTGTAGATAAGTGCCAGTTTTTGGACAAAGAAAAGGCATATCTTGGCAAATGGTTTGGTTGATTATGTCCCAAGCAAAATACTTTTAAATGTCTTAATGTCATTTTACAATTAATGTCTTTTGAGATGATTACCAATATTGCAATATTTGTAATATGGCAATTATTAAGTCCATATTCTTTCTCTAGGTCACTCCAGGAAATATGACGAGGGGAACCATAAGTTGGTGGACCTGACAGAGATACTTGGCATTGCTGGTGTGCCAACTCTTCTTTTTGTTCATCCTGAAGGTCAGTTTACTATGCTTAGTCAATGGCTACTGTACAAGTGATAGAGGATTATAAAGTGTTACCATAGAGACTGAAGGATAATACACTGTTACCATAGAGACAAAGAATTATAAAGTGTTACCATAGAGACAAAAGGATAATAAAGTGTTACCATAGAGACAAAAGGATTATAAAGTATTACTGTAGACACAAGAGGATTATAAAGTTTTACCATAGAGAAAAGAATTATAAAGTGTTACCATGGAGACAAGGATAATTAAGTGTTACCATAAAGACAAAAGGATTTTTAATTATTCCCATAGAGACACAAAAGACTGCTGAAGCATATATTAGAAAAATAAAATATTTAGAAATGGAAATAATGAACATATTTTTAATTAGAATTTATTGATTACAAATTGAAATTTGTGTTCATTGATTGAAATTGATTTTGAAAATTTTCTCCTGATAAAATTAACAAATCAAGAGACATTCTTAGTAATGATATAATATGTCAACAGGTTACATTGCATGGCATGGACGCTACAGTGCGTTTGACTATGCTGCTTACTCCGCCTTCATGCGACACACTTTCTGTGAAGTGACAGGAACTGCTTGTTCTGTGTTCAAATGTGACAGCTGTCAAAATGACCTTAACATTGATGATCAGACTATAGGTAAGAGAAAACTGTTGGGTTTTTTTCAGATCTATTGTAAATTTCAACATCATACAATTTTGTATTTGAATGAAACATTACAAAATAGAAATGATACATAAAATTTTAAAAAATCTTTTTCCATCACTTTTTGTTTAAATTATGTCCAATGAGAAGTAAGAACAATTTTTGATAATTCTTTTACACCAAAACGTTTTTTTGTTTGAAAAATACCTACAGTATATTCACTACCGTGATTGATGTTTTGTTTACAGAACAAGTGTTACTGCTGGTACATGATATACCTGTCAAGAATGTCCCCATTCAGCGTATGCCTGAGGAGTTCTTCAGAACAGAAGATTCTTCTAATATCATGGAGAACAGTCCAGAACAGATATTTTTCAAACGCAAGCCGAGTCCAAAGGGCCGCAGCAAGAAGAAACGTTCCTCTCAGATAACAGTCAACAGCCGACCTTACTCAGCCTCCACATACGTGCAGCTTCTTAAAAGTCCTTACATGCAGCAGGTTGTGCCTTCTCCCAAGGTCCTCAATAGAATGCTGAGGCCCAACAGTGCTAGTGGAGCCCGCCAGTAGTTCTCAAATCAAAAACTCTAAAACCTTATGAGATATGATAAATATAGGCAACCTCTCTGTAAGAAAATGTCTCTGTTTTCTTTCAAAAGGAAATTTTGTTTCCGTAAGGAGTCAACTGTACCGAAGATTTTTTATGGACAAATTGTCTCTTAACAGATGGATTCATCCCTGTCATCGCATTTCATCAATGCTTACTCGACAGAATGTTGTAATACACAGTGCCAAGTATACAAAAACCTGTTTTCTTTTACTAGCTGATGTTTATGTTAGGAACACGAGACTACCTACCAGGTACCTGGTACTAATTCTTTGAAGAACCGCTTTCCAGTAACCATAGGATTTCTTTTTAAAGGTTGGTTTTGACCACCAAGTGTTATTGTTAAACTTAACCAACAAATTCCTGAGAGATATTAACACAATCCAACCATTACATATATATTTCTTGTTGTATTTCTGAAAAGAATAAATTCATATCATAAAACATCATCATATTAATACAGTTATATGAAAAAAGGTGATGGGCTTTTGTGTATATTCAGCAAAATAGAACTTAATATATATACATATAAACATACATTGTTTTTGATCTTTTTATTTATAAAGAAGTATTTTGTCTTTTACATGGTAAAAAGTTCAAAAAAAGTGTTCAGTTGTGTTTTTTGATTGGCTCCTTTACATGACAAATGTCTCGGACAAAATGTGGTACTTTGCCAGCAGTAAAAATTGCTGAATTACAAGGAGTCATTTCACTACTGATAATATATATATATTAAAATCTGCTGTTTATTTGACTAATATATTAAAAACAAATTAAAAGAATTATTTTATGAATATGCTACTATCTTTGGTAGTAACACATGAACTGGTCGTAGATATTTTTGTGCCATAGTAGTAATTTTATAAATGTGAAAATTGGCGAGACATAGTAGGTACAGATACATGTGTGATGTTTGTTGTGAGAGGTTGTGGGAGTGTTTCAATGTCACTAGAGTACCTGTCTAGTTAGGAAAATATAACTTGTGTATATTTAATTAGTCCTGTGATTGATATTTAAACAAATGAAAAATTTAGATATGTGAATTTCTGCTGTTGAAAGTGATTTTTTTTAATCAGTCTGTAGTTATGTGAATGTTTCAACTACAGCAAGGTTAACTTATTAACACGTTTTGTTGTTAAGATCATCTTTAGTCATATTATTTCTGATATGCTGGACTTTTACCGTCCATTGTTTATAGTGTACATAAATGTGGCTGTGATATTACTGTTATAATACATCTACTAGTATTTTGTTTGGTTGTTAAAGGAGGGATTTAAAATGAAATAGAAAATAACATGTATACCTGTGATATTTGTATACCTTAGATTTTACTTATGTTGAACTGATTCATGCATGGATATAATACACTTAACATATATATATTGTGTAGATTTATATTAAAAGGCAGGGTACTTTAGAATTTATTTCCAAAAGTTTCAAAAATTTCGATTCTAAAATTGCTTGCAATCAAAAAATTTAACAATGTAGGAACATTGATTTCAAATTTGTTCTATTATGAATAAATTATCAATTTTTAAAAACAACTTTCCATTAAATTTGTGTATTACACTAAAAAAACAAAACGGGTTAATGAATAAACATCAACGTTGCTTATGAATTCAATAAGGAAACACTTGATGAATATTCATTAGCATTATTTTTGCCGACATGATTTTATTCTTCTTCGCTCCATCTTGTTCTTCTGAAGATGCTTTTTCAATGCTTGATTACAATTTGTTTTGTATGAAGTTTATTTGATCTAGACACAAACTTTAAAAAATCATTTGACCTCACAGATTTGAAGATGAAAATAAAGTATTAGGTTGTAATAGCCAAAGGTACACCACATGATATTGCACAACAAGTTGAATCATTACGTTAATTAACATTTTGGTTTTGTTGATAAAACTTATTTGCTAGAGGCATTACTCTAAATAAATACAATTAAGTTTAATTTTAACAAAGAATATGTTTTGAAAATGATGTAAATCCATTCCTATTAACACATTAATTTTCATTTCCGTCCATAAAATATGTGATATTGATGTTGTCTACACTTCTATTTTTACTGTTAGAGAATTCTATCTTTCAAAACCTTATTGTTGTAAGATATGATGTACATATATTCACCATCTGGTTTTTCAATTTTTAATGCTATGAGGATTTATCGCTGTGATATTGTTGTCCTATCCCTCAATAAACCCATGTCTGGCATTAAGCCCATCCCCATCAGCAGAAATATTGAATTCTGTATGATTTGTAATTACTACGTTGAGGTTTAGAAGTTATGTGTTAGTCCCTTGGGTTTATCGCAGGATAAAAACAATGTTTCCATCCTTAATCCTAACAATTTTTAGAATGGTTTCATGGGAAGTTCTCTCGTTTTACTGTTTCTAATGTGTCAAAAGACAGCTTTATGTGCGAGTGTATGGAGATTCTATATAAACAGATGGGGAATATGTATCATTTGTCTTGTGTTTTATAAAGAGCTTCGTAATCAAATAGAGTAGAAAGTAAGATTATAATGTATTTGAATTTTTTCATGCTTTTTTTCGCATTAAAATGTCTAGAAAAGTAAACTGTTGTCAGAATTGTTTGTAAATCATGTGGTTTAAATACAGTTGAAGCATGTTGTCTCGAAATTCAAGGGAGCTGGAAAACTGTTTAGACTTTTCCGAATTTCAACTTAAACAAAGTGTCAAAATATGGTTGACAATATCAGTTTCCTGATGTTGATAACAGATGAATGAAGTATGGACTACGACAACATGGTACTCCGTGGTACAGTGTGCCATTGAATCACCAAGATACTAAACTTCACATATTATTATCTGGTAAACCATTTCTGAATTTGAAACTTTGATTATATATCAAGAGGCCCAAAACTGACCTCAGAGTCCGGATAATCTAGCATAATGTATCACCTTTTGCTGCTTGTGAACTTGAGCAATACAAGCCTATATCTACTCCTAAAGAGTCAACAGAGACAAAAATCCAGCATCATCATCATAATCTTCATCATCTTCTAGAATCACTAAGAAATCTCAGAATATTTCCATCTAAAATACAAATGGAGGAGAAATACATTTTGTATTATCTAAGCCTGACTCTGAAGGCCAACAGGGGAAATTAGGCAGTGATAAAAAGACCCGCTTCACAATCAACATCACTGGGACAAGAAGTGGCAATGAAGCTGGTATGACCTTTACAGCCATGAGGGTGGGATCCTATAGGGAAATAGGACATTTTGCCTTAAAATTCTATTTCAATAAAAATACTGGGTATATTGAAACATGATATGAAATTCAGGGCCATCAGATTGGGGAAAATAGGATTAATTGAACATTTTGCTTTAAAATTTACTTTCTACTGAAGAGAACCAAACATCTACATTTGGTCTGAAACACCACTGGAATGAGATAAACTTATTTTGTATAAATGAAGTTAGTATGACTTCCAGAACACAGATCAGAAGAGGAAATTTCCTGATGCACATTTTAAGCAACATAAAGCACTAGAGCATTTGTTGGCCAACATATCTACTTTAATATCTTGTAACAGAGGTCATAATTTATTTCAATGCCTTTGCTAGGATTCGGACCCGGTACGCCTGGCTTACTAGTCTGATGCTCAACTGAATGAACTCGAGAGAAGATCTCTTTAGCAGGATTGGTTGAGCATCAGACTAGTATATGTTGACCAAGAATTGCTTTATTTATTGTTTGATGTTGCTGATACATATTTTCAGTATCTATACTTTTCATTGCCATGTCATCTTTAATGCCAGATGACCATTTCAGCATGTGGACCTTAAGTTGGAAATTCTGAATAAAACTTGGTTTATATTTATTCTTGTTTATTTAATCATAAATGACACAGTATATACCTTTCACTCTACATATAGCACGGTTAAATTTTGTCAGTAAGGGTCTGGTACCCAAGACACCTTAGTATCCTTCCAAGTTAGCCGAGAGCAACGAAATGTCAAACAGAATTACAATCATACATGTGATACTTCTGCAAGAAGTCTTTACATGTACCTCAACAAATTAAACTTAGTTTACAATAAAAGATTTGAACTGTTAATGATGACTATAACAGATTCTGACTCACACCCTCAAATTTGAAAATGTAGCAGGAAGAAATTCTTTTCATTATTTGGAGTGGGGAGGGGGCGGGGGGAAAGGCATTCATTTTGCATTTAACAAAATATAGCTTGTTCCAATTTCACACACTTTCAAACATTTTTACCTCCTTTCACAGTGATGAACTCTCATACAGAACAAAATAAACAGAATGTCCATTATTGGTAAATACAGAGCATGCTATAAATTAACTTATGAACAAATCTATTACATAAAATGAAAATCTCTTTGACAGTGATCGTCTCAAATCCATTCATGAACTAAGCAATATTAGATACCTCAATCTGTTTACTAGTAAATAAAGCTTGTGTTACTGGACTTTGTCAGGTATTCGATTTTATCATGATAAATGATAGACTAACGATTTGATGTATAAAACACTGATGATGCCTACAGTTACTTTACCAATGATCACACTAATCTTATGGTCACTTGATCCAATCGAAATGTGTTACATCAATTATTTTTCATTCACAAGTTCAGATCCTTTCATCCTTATTGTAGTATCTGTTTGGCTGTAATCAGATCTGTAAAGTGTTAAGTATTTTCCAGAATGAAACCTTTACACAGAATAAAATTCCATAGAAATAAATATGAATTAGTTTTCATCTTTCCTGGCATCACCTCTAGATCATCAAAAATGGAGTCTGTACACTCTCATTTCTGGTCAACAGAGGCGTCTTGCTCAAATGTTTCATGTTTTCTGTTGATCAGCACATTTCTATTTAGCTAGGGTCGTGTCTCTCCTTTTGTTACCTGAAATCATAAACATGTATGCAATATTAATAATAATTATATGACTAAATAACAATTTACTGTAATTAGTAAAAATGTAAATTAATAATATTCTATATCAATCACAACAGGCAGAGAGGCCAAGTTCATTAGTTTGTTGACCAGTTTCAATGATTACATCGGGCTTTTTCAGGATTTCAGTATCACACTCATTATCCACCTCTGATGACAATCTGGGGCAAATATATTTATAAGTTAAAGCTAAATCGTCTTAAGATTACTTCATCTAGCTTAAAACTTTTCCAGTCTTGGTGTGGGAACTGATACCTCAATCTCATTCAGGGATACACCCACCCTAAACTAGTGCAACTGAAGAATGTTCTCACTTCTTTCGTTATTGTTCACAAACCAAACACAACTCCTTTTTACCTCTCTTTCTGACCTGAGCGATCATATTCTTCTAAACATTAAAACATTTCTAAATGATTGCCATGAGCTAGATGTAGTTACAAATAATTCCATTCTTGAGTTGATTCAGAGATTCCTTACTGATACCAGACATCTTTTTTAAGTAAATATCCTGTTCATCCTTGTTGTGTCAGGTTTTTGTCTGTGTGTTTCCCGATTCCATTTGTCATGACAATAAAATATGTTGAAATGACAAATGAGAAATTAGTTTGCTGGCTTACACTCAGTAAAACTCATCAGCTTAAATCAGAAGTCTCTTCATTCATCAGCGTACACTTAGCCTGTGAAACTAGGATCACTTTTAAATAACTCAGTTAAAACAGTTTAGGTGGCACGGAATTATTCTATCATACATACAATTCACCTTTATCAGATGTTGGAACTGATATATGTAAAGCTAAGACTGCTTTTTAGCTTAATTTCTTGAAATATGTGTTTGCACTGACTCTGCTCTATGCTGAAATTCTGAAAAGTTAAGGTATTCAGCTGGGTATGGCTGGATCCCTCAAACTGTTTGTGCCAAATATTCTGAAGGCTAGCCTTGGTATGGATCTGTACCTGGGATTTCTCTTGCAAATTCAGCCCTTCTATACATTTTGACCACTTACACCACTGTGATCTATATTGAAATTCCATTTGATTTTAGCAACATTAAACAATCAGAGATGTACTTACTCTTGCTTCTATGTATTCAACCCTCTTCTCCAAAACTGTGAGTTTTTCATTTAGATTGGCAAGTCGTGATCTGCATGATGTATCTAAAATATATCAAACAAAACGTCAAATGTAATAAAAGTTTCAACAAACAGGGACCAAAACTATTATCACAATTTGTAAGATTATTTTTTTTAATAAATATAATTCGTGTATTTTGTGTAAACCGAGACTGATCTCACAATATCCAGGTGTTTGTAAACTAAACAATGTCCAAATAATATTGACTTCAAACCCTTCTACAAAGTAAAGTTTTGTATTTAATTCTTTATCTTATTTCAGCAATTCTCTTTAGCATCGACGAGAATGAATTACACATGGTCAAAACAAGAAAAGCTAAGAAACAACCATTCATTATGATTTTGTTTTCACCGAACGGCTCTAACAAACACACATAACAACTAATAACAAATGTGCGATGGCGAGCTTTTCCTTAGTCCTAGCACAATGACACTTTATATCTAGCTATGTCCCACCACACTCAGCACAATGACACTATATATCTAGCTATGTCCCACCACACCCAGCACAATGATACTTTATATCTAGCTATGTCCCACCACACTCAGCACAACGGCACTTAAAATCTAGCTATGTCCCACCACACCCAGCACAATGACACTATATATCTAGCTATTTCCTACCATACTCAGCACAATGACACTTTATATCTAGCTATGTCCAACCACGCTCAGCACAATGACACTATATCTAGCTATGTCCCAGCACAATGACACTTTATATCTAGCTATGTCCCACCACACTCAGCACAATGACACTTTATATCTAGCTATGTCCCACCACACTCAGCACAATGACACTTTATATCTAGCTATGTCCCACCACACTCAGCACAATGACACTTTATATCTAGCTATGTCCCACCACACTCTGCACAACGACACTTTATATCTAGCTATATCCCACCACACTCAGCACAATGACACTTTATATCTAGCTATGTCCCACCACACTCAGCACAATGACACTTTATATCTATGTGACAACTATGACAATTTTTTAGCACCTCTACACAATTTTACTCTGGCCATTGGAGACATTTTTGTCAGAACCCTCTCTAAATCTTCATGACAACATAAACAGTGCCAGAATTACTATGTACTACTGTAAGATTGGTGGTTACAGGACGCAGATTACTACCTATGGCAGATGAGAATATTCCTTTAACATATAGAAGGGTACCAGTGCGAGTTTGAGTTCACTTGTGTGATTTTCAGGCCACCATGAGCAAGCCACATTTTTAAAAATCCTCTACAAACATCCCTGACGATGGTTACTGGACCACTTTGTAAGTGGTGCATCACCAACAGAATTTAAATAAACAATCATATAACCATCTAACTTGTCTAGCTCTATCAATAACGTCAAGTGATATTCCTAACACACCGGAAATTTCTAACTCTAAAACACTAATTTCATGCTTACTTTCACTTCTAGTAATTTATGTGTTTAGTGGTTGTGGTGTTCATTGGCAATGCTCTTTACCCATCTTCATCTTGCTGTTGACTAGCTCTGATCATCATGTGAAGGACCTCCAGCATGATGTTCAGTGACGTATACTACCATATTAGATCATTGACTCAAAACGTTCCTGGCTGTTCACATGAGAAAAATACCAGCAATCAAGTAAATAAACGTATTGTTTTGGCTTTCACTCTGAAATGTTCTGTTATCAGTGTTAACTAGCTTGGGCTAAGAATGAGACGATTGTCTCCGATATATCTGGCTTCGGAATTGCTATTGTTAATATTACCGAAGGAATTGAGGAAGTCAGATATCTTCTTAATGCTGCCAGTGATAACCTCGATGTATTCTCTATTTGCCCAATCTTGCTGAATAGGTTTTTGGGCACCTTGCGTATGCGCCATCTTGTCAAATGTCAATAGCTTCCGTGACTGAATTTGAAACGCTACCTCTGATTGGTCAGATATAATAAATAAACCAATGAAAAGGACTTTTGTTTGTGTTTACACTATTTACTGAAAAACCGGAACAAATCATCACGCAGCCACAGAATTTGCAAAAAACTCCTTCAGTGAGTGTTTATGGTGTTATAGAAAGGTAAGACAATCAAAAGCACGATTGACATTTAATAAGAATATGAAAATATACTGTTTAGAGATAGGGAAAATAATGAAAATTGCCCAAAGAGTTTTCATCATTATAAGCAGGTCAGCCGATTTACACAATAACACAACTGATATATGCCAAATAATCACACTATGCATACAGAGTGAAGATGTTTATCGGGCTAACGTGTAACAAATTGAATTTTTCCCGCTATGGGATTCTTATGGTTCCTTAAAAAAAGACAACAGAAGAAACTTTCAACCTTATTTCTGAATTAATCGATGATATTTTATGATATCGTCTGGACGTCAGTTCCAGGCTGTTACGTATTTATATATATTTGTCGAGCCGTGTCACATAAACAATTGACTTTCGATATTTTGATAATTTTTGTTGTTTTAACATTACACGCTTCCAGAAAGAACAATGAAAGACGATTTAAACCATTCATCATAAATATTATGACTATATATTCCATTGATAGATTTGTGTAATTTTTCCACATTTTTACATGTCAAACATCCTCCCAGTTATGATGAAGTCTGTAGTCTGTTATGTAAATCAAAATCGACCATGATTAAAATGCCACACCTTCTCGCAATTCTTTGGCTACAGAAGTCCAAACTTGCACGCCTTATATTGAAAATTGAAAAAATGATCCTTTATAAATTATCACTTTCGATGACTCATTTCTGATTTTACTTAAATAGCTACATATGTAGTTGTACACAGAGATGAAAAATCAGCTTTACTTAAGTAGTTTGTGTTGTGAAAAAGAAGTTTACCAAGAAATATGGCTCATTTTAGAAAGAAAAGATCTAATGATAAAAACTTGAATTTAACCCTTTAGAAAAGGTGCACAAATAAACATAGTTATCCACCACTTTCGCACCATGAATGAATTTTGATTTTTATTTTCATCAAAATGTCATTCCTGCTCAAATTCTGATTTTATGTAATACGTGTATACTTCTGGGTTACACTATGCTAACTCCAGCATTTCTGTGATTTAGTGATGTCATCAGAAATGGAAGTGCAGTCACCTGCCCAATACACATTTTGATCACTTCAGGTGAGCAAATTTGAGATCATATCTGTGGTTATTTCCAGGTCACCTGAGACAAAGTCACATGGTAACCTATTGCAATCACCTTCATCCAGCATCATGCATCCTTAAACAATTTAACTTTTTTGTCTTCTCAAAATGTCCCTAACAGATTTCAATAAAATTTTGTAGAAACCTTCCCAGGCCTAAGATAAAACATAATAGTGATTTATATGGTCCACACCTCATGGCGGCCTGAGGGGCAGGACCAAACAGGTCAGTTTTATTCAAATTTCAAAAATCTTCTTTTCAATACCCAGGTATGATAGAATCAATTGCTCTTCATGGATTGAAGTGTCTTAGGTGGTTTAAAAAAAATTGTGAATTTCATGGCCCAAGGGTCTCACATTTCCCTGTGGGGAGGGGGTAAAGTTTACTGTAGTTTATATATGAAAAATATATTTTTAAGTATAACTTGTTTAATTTTCATAGCAATATTTCAAACTTGGTTAGAATTATGAATGAAGGATGATGGCGAGATGGTATGAATGGATTGATCTTGACTGGCCTCCAGGGGCTGTTATGGAGGGCCAAAAGGGGTCAAATTTACTTAAATTTCAAAAATATTCTTTTAAACACCCAGGTAAGAGGAGCTTTAGTTATCAAAATAGATTCACATTTGCTCCTGGAGAGGAGGTTAAGATTGCTGTAATTTTTATTAAAAAAAAAATAATTTTTTCGCATAACAGTGTTAATTTCCCACTGGAAATAACTTCGTAAGATTTATTAGTATAGAATAACAGTTTTGATGGTATGCATGTATTGACACTGGCTTAGTATCACCAATGTAATAATTCCTTTTTCATGACACTTGAAAGCTACTTTCCCTTTAACATTTATATTCAATATTGCTTATCTCAGATGACCATCAAGGCTACTAGGCCTCTTGTTTAGAAAAAAATTGGTATTTCACTGACCAGTTTTTAAATAGATCTTCTAGTATGAACACATTTTAATTCATTTATGTATTTGTTTGTTGGCAGTTCATCAACATAGCAAAGCTAGCGAAAAATTAATACAAGGGGTCCGAATGTATTGTGCTAAGGATACATATATTCTTTATAATTATCATTAAATAATATTAGATGAATTACTGTTTCTCCCAGTTATCACTATTTCCTGAGAAGTACTTGATGGATCTTTCTTAAATTTCATATATGGGTTCCCCTTGGTCCCTAGTTTGATTTTGGGTATGATGAGAAAAACAAAATGGCCAACAGACAGCCATCTTGGATTTTGACTTTACAAGTTTGTTATTGCTATTTCTTGAAAACTACAACAAAAATGTTTCTCAAATTTCATGTGTTTGCTTCCCTTATTCTCTAGTTGTGCCTGTCTGATTTTGGTACTGACCAGAAAAAGAAAATGACCAACAGGCAGACATCTTTGATTTTGACTTCAAAAGTTTGTTATTGCTATTTCTTGAGAAATACTGCATAAATCTTTATCAGATTTCATGTAAAGATTCCTCTTGGTCTAAAGTTGTGCCTATCTGATTTGGAGACTAATACAAAAATTTAATGGCCAACAGGCAGCCATCTTGATTTTGCCAGTAAAGATTGTTGTCCCTATTTCTTCAGAATGCATCTTTCCCAAATTTTATATGTATGTTTCTTTGATCTTTACTTGTGTCCATTTGATTTGGGACTGATCAGAAGCAATCATGGCTTTTAGGAAATCATCTTGGTTTTGACAGGTAAATAATATTATTGCTATTTTTGCAAGGGAATGTTCAAATTTCTTATCATTAAGAGCAAAAACAGGGTAGAGAAAAGCAGGGACAGATCCAACAACAAAGAGCAAATAATGATCAAACAATGATGGGCACCAAGATCCGTCTGGTATCTCTTGTTTTGTTGAATACTCTACAGACTGAACTTTTCTTCCACAAACCATGATATCAGTGATTTGATTTTGAAGGAAAATTATGTATATGCCTTTATTTATGTCAATCTTTTACATGCAAATTATTTCAGTGTTGTGGATTTGTTTATTGGTTCATGAAATGAGAATACTAAAAATAGTGATAGCGATCCATTATTAGATGGAAATAAAGACAATTGTAAATTTGTTAAGAAATATCAAAGTTGTTATCTCATCTAGCAAGCATCACCTGTATAAAATGGGTTCATATCACAGTGGCCAAAGCCATATCTAATATATATTAATTACACGTACATGCGAAAGTCACGTCATGCTGCTTAGTTAGCCATCCTATCAAATGTTGACATAATCACACTGTGTCACTAAATGAACTAGTTGTGTAAAGATGTGTCACATAATGATCTCCGTTGGCTTTACGAAAGACGTACTGTGTTATTACATAAACATGTTAGGATTGCTTGATGTTAGCAGAAAAGTGGAATGACATAAATATTGACCAGAGCTCTTAAATTATTTGTAGTTCTTATTATAATTAACAGTCAATTAGTATATTTGATAGTTTAGAGGAATAGACATTTACGGTACCGGTATATAAATTTGGAAAAAAGAAAGAAAAAGCAACAATGATATTAGAAATAAAACAGTTTTTTTGCCTGGCAGATATTGCTTCTAGATTAAGAAATATCATTATAGACATGTGTACACTTTAGTTTGTAGATGTGAATTTGTTTGTTTTCTGGTCCATATCATGCATGACAACCAAATGTCTATATTGCCCCCAAAAAAAGCACACTGTACCGAGTAACATTATGGTTACTTGCATCGGATTAGATTAATTTGTATTGGGAAGTATTGGGTTAATCGACTCTTGTATTCTTGTATTAGACTTTATTGATTTGTATTCAGTAAATCAATGTATGTTATTTGGTTGTGTTGGGTAAATTGACACATGATTACAAGCACCTGTTGTTTATCACAGTTTGTCATTTGTGTCTGTTTTGAAGGTAGGCTTATAAACAGTACATAGCAGACCATTCCAAACTACATTGTATTCAGGAATGTGATATTTGCTAGCAATGATATTGAAAAAAATGGTTACAGGTAATTGACTGCTTCCAAAGAAAGGGATTGCAATTATCAACAGATTTTTCTCATTTGAAAGAATATATCTCAGTCTGAACAGCTCTGAATTAAACCACATGAGGATAAAACATCATCATGGAAATGTCAAAGCTTGAGCATGAATGCATGATGAAAGTCCTTTTCTTGGAGGTCAATTTCTAGGTATATGCAGATACACTACATTCATTTCATCAAAAAATTGTTATTATGACATAAAAATCATAAAACTAGATCTAGATCAGCTGTATGGCTCTAAAATGACTTCAGATTGGGAAGTTAAAACATCCCATCATCTCTTGTGCAGTATATCAAGTGACAAGATTCTGTTTATGATAAAAACATTTTTGATTAATGAAGATGTTGCCTATGAAGTGAAACCAGGGATATTTTTATCAGTTCATGTTTTTCCTTCTTCTTGTTAGTATGTAATATGTACTTGTTGATGAATTATAGACTACAAGTAAGTACATTGATATTAATTTGACATTGTGCCGCTGTCACATACTTTGGATACAGAATTATCATACACTTATTTTTCATTTTGGTCAGGTTTCAAGAGATGAGTTAAAGATGATTCCGCTTAAGTCAGTGTGGAATAAATTAACAGCTGATCCAAATCGACCTCCTGAGAGAAATCAACAGTCTCAAGTCAGCGATAGCCTCATGAATGAGTTGGACTTTCAAATCAAAGAGTTGGAGAAGTTAGAAAGGGAAAATGATCAAGAAAAACAACGCAGAGAAACTGGAGTAGATTACAGCTGGTTGATTAGTGCTCCAACTAAATATTACGAAATTCCACAACTGGAACGACTAGAACTTGAGGGTTTGTGTTATCAGGTTAAACCAGAGGAAACTGGCAAAGTTCTGAATCTGTTTCGTGATGCGTTATTTAATGAACCCAAGCCAAGTGAGTTGTCTCGAATAATGAGGGCATGTATTCGACAGACCTTGGAGCAGAGACCAAAGGAAGAGTCCCTGGCTGCATGGGTCACAAAGCGAAGTTTAAGTCTTGGTAGTTTGAGAATCCGTCCAATATCTTCAAAAGTTTCACCAAGTCCTGGATCTGGAAATGTACAAGTCGATCCAGAGATGCAAGCCACTACAACTGTACCCCATTCTTACCGAAGTAATGCATTCTATGGTGGCAGAGCAGTCAGTCTACCTGAATATAAGCATAAGTACCCGGGAGGTCAAGATGTGGACACTCTGCCTGTCTGATGTTTAATTTGAAACCAAAGTTTTAATGTGAATCAATAGATGATTTCAAATCTCTAAAGAATTGTGGCATTTCAAAGTAGGTTTTCTACGCATTTCCATTGACAAACTTTTTTTAAATTCCCAGCAACTGTTATATTAATTTCTACAGTGTCATGTGATATATAAGTAATTATGATTTACTGTTTTAGATAAGAAAGATACTTATATGTATATGCTTGATAACAAAACCATGTTATATGATAATTACCTACAGTGGTTTAGATATCATCTTTACATTTTCCAATATTTTTTTCTATATTTTGAAATTTTACATTCCGTTATTTTATAATTATCATTATTTGAAGTTTTCGTTATAAATTTGTTTTCTATACTTGAATTTAGTTCATTTATTTTAGTATATATGAAACCAAGACTTTAATTTCAATATTGGAACTTGAAGCATGCATTTACAGGGAGAGTATTTCAATTTTAATGGTTGGTTTAACTGTAAATATATACATAAAACATGTTAATATTGTAGAAAACACTCACTTTGGTAGACATACACTATATTCGTCTTAATTCATTGGGTGTTATAAATAATGAAAAATAAAAGCTAAAAATTGAAAATGTAGGACCAAGTGCAGCTGTTAAACTGATCTGGATGAAATTCCTAGAGACAATTATCAATATCTGACTGATTTGGTTTTAAAGTTACTTTTTAATTTGTCACTTGTGCTGTCAGATTTGTTGAAAAAGTGTCTCTTTGTAACCTTGTTAGCTGTACAATTTGGTGTACATTGAGTATGATTTTTTAGATAACATTGATCCTCAACTAACAATGGTGAAAAGAAATTCCTTAGTCAAGTGATGTATTGTAGCACTGTAAACAGAGAAATTTTCAAGATGGGGCAAAATTTATGCTAATTAAGCAAAGGTCGATAGATCGCGAAAATTTCCCCTGCAGTAATATTTTGTGATGTGCTTGAATTTTATAGACGAAATAAAATGAAAATTAATGGGGAAAATAACCTTCCTCATGTATAGATTACCATAGAAATCGTGAAATTAACCCCCGCCAAAATGTCCATGGTTATAATAAGTATTTAATATGACCAGAGTTTAAATTTTTTTATGAATGATTTGTGTCTCACTGTCCCAGCCTCAGGCATACATGTATACTAGTCCTTCCTATAACCAGTGAAACTGTTTAAATAGTTTGATGTTTATATTTAAACATTCAGCCAAACATCAGGTAAACACTTCCTTATTTCAATATGTTGTGTACGCTAGCTTGTATTTTACGTTGTTGTTTTTTTTTAGTTTTACATTTTAACTGCAATTATTTTGTATATAGTTTACACAGATTTTGTTTTTAAAAGGAAGCTAAGGTTGGTCTAGTCATATGTTAAGTATTATTTTGGTTCATGACATCATTTAAATAAATGATATATACTGTTTTTATCTTTTGAAACAGTGAAAAGAACAGTTTCAAGAGCAGGCGACATGGTGATTTTAAGATATTGTATTTGTTTCCATGTAAATGGCAAAATTCATCCTTATTTTTACTGCTTTGCATGCAGTTCTGTATACAACATTGAATAATGTGTAAGATTATGTAGAAATCTGTGGGTTTTTTTAGAGAAAATGATAGGCTCTCCTAAGTGTTAAAGTTGCTATGTGATTGTTGTTAGATATATGGTGTAATTGTAATTGGAACTGGCTGTTGTCTAATTGAATTTACTTTGTACAAAAATTTGCTTTTACAAAACTACAATAACTGTGCACATGATATGTTCTGTTTGCAGTATGTTGATAATTTTGTCTCCAGATGATCACACCTGTTCACTTACACTTACTCAAAAAGTTATACTCACTGTTAACTATCAATATCTGAGGAAATAGTGTCTCCCAAAATGACATTGAGCATACTGATTACAATCCCACAGTTCATTATATGTGTTCAGATGTTTTATTAGCCCACAATCATTAGTCTCTCTCTCTCTTCTTTAACAGCTGTTAGTACTGATTGGATCTTTCTCAAAATTCATATTAATCATTCCTCTTGGTTCCTAGTTTTAGCCTTTTGATTTTGGGACTGTTCAAAAAAGCAAAATTGCTGCCACAAGACCATCTTGAATTTTGTCAATGAAAGATTCTTACTACTATTTATTGAGAAATATTGGATGGATCAGCCTCAGATTTCATATATAAATGTAATAGGTTCCCCTTGGTGCCTTATTGTGTCCTGTTGATTTTGGGATGGATTGGAAAAATAAAATGGCTGACAGATGGCCATCTTTGATTTTGACAATGAAAGTTTGTTAGCTCAATTTCCTGAGAAATACCGGATAGATATTTTTCAAATTTCATGAGAAAGTACCTTGATTCCTAGTTGTGCATTTTTTAGTTTGTAACTGACCAGAAAAACAAAATTGCATACAGGCAATCATCTTTGATTTGACAATTCAAAATTATTGTTATTGTTTGTTAAGAATTCTGAAATTTCTTGTCATTAAAAGAGAAGAGGACAGAAGAGAAAGGACAAATGAAGATCAAAACAATGGTAGCACCTATATTCCTCTAGGTCATTTCAATTTTTGTTTATTTCCATAACCTTCCTCTGCATAAGGCCAAAGATAGTCACGTTTCAAATGTTAAACTTTGAATGTCAGACTGACACTATTATTTTGATGGCTAATGCATTTTTCTTTTGTAAAGGGGCAGATCACCTTGATAATTTGACAGAGAATATTGTCTACATTGTAAGTAATATTCTTCTTACCTACACATTTGTTTGTTTGCTGGATTTGTTGGATGAACTTAGAGTCATTATGAGGCAGGGTGTCCTTTTAGTAGTTATAGCATGTGGCTACCTTGCTGAACAGTATACTGGAGGCCCATTATGTGCCATCCAGCATAATAAGGCTAGAGTAACTTGACCATGGACACAACTAAGTCAGCATAGACTTGTCCGTTACTCCGCATCCCGAGGTACCAAAACTGCCAGGTGAAGGAAGTATAGAACTACACACATGACATTGAATCCTCACCTGGGGCTCTGTAGGTCAACATCAAAGCTTTCACAGCCCTAACATAAATACAATAGTGAACAACGGGATGAAATTTATACCATACTTGATGAAATCCATTTAATAAGTACTCAGTGTTTGATTGTAATGTTTGTAACAGATTTGATGTGGTTTGTCATGGTTACTCCTGTAAATAAGATCTTATGATTAAATTTATTAAGTTTGGATGTGGTGGCTGGAAAAATGTCTCATTAAAGTTTTACATTTGTTTATATATTTCCTTATAAATGTTAAATCATATTTTATACCTGTCATATGTTCTAGGTTATATTGGTAATGCTTTTGGTGTTGCCGAAGGAAAAATTGTTTGTGATCCTCCCTAATGTTGTCTTTGCGTATATGTTATCAAATTTATTGATGTTTTGCATTAGCAAGATATTGTGTATTTCCAAATAAGAGATAATTGATGGTGACAGTTGGCTAATGATAAATTCCAGAACTAGTATAAATGTTTATTGTATGGCTACATAGTTAATATAAGGAAACATTCCCAATTAAGATATCTGTACTTTATATGAAACACATTTTGAAACTTGAACTTAATTGAAGAAATTGTTGCATTTGCTTATAATTCATGTTATTTCAACATATCAACTATCCAGAGGCTTGTATCTTAATATTTTATTATGTATACCCCAACATATGAAAAACAGTTCCTTTACAGAAAATTACAGTACCTTTACAGAACAAATTACAATACTTTTACAGAACAAATTACAATACCTTTATAGAACAAATTACAATACCTTAACAGAACAAATTACAGAACCTTAACAGAACCAATTACAGAACCTTTACAGAACAAATTACAGTACCTTTACAGAACAAATTACAGAACCTTTACAGAACAAATTACAGAACCAATTACAGAACAAATTACAGTACCTTTACAGAACAAATTACAATACTTTTACAGAACAAATTACAGTACCTTTACAGAACAAATTACAGTACCTTAACAGAAAAAATTACAATACTTTTACAGAACAAATTACAGTACTTTAACAGAACCAATTACAGTACCTTTACAGAACAAATTACAATACCTTAACACAACAAATTACAATACCTTTACAGAACAAATTACAATACCTTAACAGAACAAATTACAGAACCTTAACAGAACAAATTTACAGTACCTTAACAGAACAAATTACTGTACCTTTACAGAACAAATTACAGAACCAATTACAGAACAAATTACAGAACCTTAACAGAACCAATTACAGAACCTTTACAGAACAAATTACAGAACCTTTACAGAACCAATTACAGAACCTTAACAGAACAAATTACAGAACCTTTACAGAACAAATTACAGTACCTTTACAGAACCAATTACAGAACCTTTACAGAACAAATTACAGAACCTTTACAGAACAAATTACAGTACCTTTACAGAACAAATTACAGTACCTTAACAGAACAAATTACAGAACCTTAACAGAACAAATTACAATACCTTAACAGAACAAATTACAGAACCAATTACAGAACAAATTACAGAACCTTTACAGAACAAATTACAGAAGCTTTACAGAACAAATTACAGAACCAATTACAGAACAAATTACAGAACCTTAACAGAACAAATTACAGAACCTTAACAGAACAAATTACAGAACCTTTACAGAACAAATTACAGAACCTTTACAGAACAAATTACAGAACCAATTACAGAACAAATTACAGAACCTTAACAGAACAAATTTACAGTACCTTAACAGAACAAATTACTGTTCCTTTACAGAACCAGTTACAGAACCTTAACAGAACAAATTAGAGAACCTTTACAGAACAAATTACAATACCTTTACAGAACAAATTACAGAACCTTTACAGAAAAAATTACAGAACCTTTACAGAACCAATTACAGTACCTTTATAGAATGATTTTCAGTACCAAGACTCAACAGCTTAATCATGCTCTAACCCTTACTACATCAGCATTATAGAAGCATTACTTGGTACATTTTGATAATTGCAGTTTCTACTCTATAATGACATCTGACCAATTAAGGTATTGTTTGATTCAGGACATAAGAAAACCGTAGATTGTGTTAAATGTAATGAGGTATGACAAGTGAAATCATTCACTGCAAAATCACAATTTTTTGTGGAAGTGTTATTTTGGTGGATTTTGTGAGTAATCTTAATCCATGCATTTATCTGTCCATGAAATTATAAACAGTTTAAAATTTGCATGGACATTTTTCAGTACAGCTGGATTTTGTGAATACTGTACTACAGACTCATGTGCAAACAAATTAGTATTCCTTAGAATGGCTGTAAAATTTTATCCAAATAGTAATTTGTATGATTTCATAGTACATAAATTTTCCAGTCACAGTGATTATTGTCGTTATATTATTATATTTTGATTAATATAATGTCTAGTATAATTGAAGTGCTGTGTAACACTAGTGTTTTGTGATACAGTTCACTTATGAAGTCAATGTCAAAATCTTCAACTAAACTTAATCCAGTTCGTCTGTAGATGAAATTTTATTCTTGAAGTTGTTTAAGTCTGAAATATTTTGTTAGATTGTTTAAACCTACATGTAGTGATTTGTTGTACATGTAAAGAAATAAATTGTGGTGCTATAATAAAACCTTTTGTTGGTTTTTGAATGAAAATTAATGTTTGCTGTTAGAATCCAGAGTAAGCTTAACTGCGATCATCATATAAGGTAGTTTTTGTGTCGCCTGCAGAGCTGACTTAGGGATCACTTTGTCCGTCGTCAAAAGTAGGCGGCATCCGTATGAAAGTTTTCCGGACTTTTTTCGGTTATGCTTTGAGTAATCGAGGTGAAATTTAGAATATGTCTTCTTGTTGGAAGGGTACAGATTAAGTTTGATTTCCGCTGTCTGTGACCCTTCTTGGTAGAGTAATGCCCCTTTGAACTTCTCTGGGAATATTGTTTTCTGGACTTCTTTGGTTGTGCTTCGAGTTATAGAAATGCAATTTGGTATATTGCTTCTTGTTCGAAGGGTACAGATCAGTTGTGATTATTGACTGTCTGTGACACCTTCCTTGCAGAGTTATGCCTTTTCGAAAATTCTCTAAGAATATGGTTTTTTGTACTTTTCTTGATTATGTTTAGAGTTTTCGAAATGAAATATGAGAAATGGCTTCATGGTCGAACATTACAGATAAGGTTTGATTCACTGCATTCTTTGCCTTGCGCAGTTTTCCCTTTATGCTTCGAGTTATAGAAATGAAATTTGGTATTATAACTTTATGGTTGAACATCCAGTTCGATATCTGGGTGACCATGACACTTTATACAGGTGACACATACAGTTCCGAGGAACTCTTATTTTACATATAAGACACCTAATTCTGGTTCATTCCAACAGTCGCAATACAATATGGCTGCCATTCAAATATTTGCTTCAAATGAAATGCTTTATAGCATTCAGTCACCTACCTTTCTTATTATTGTGTGTAAGCATGCATGAAATTCTTTAGGTATAGAATGTGATATTACTGCCAGCTAGCTTCTTTTTATGTTTCACATATAATTGCAGTCCTCGTGCTCAGTAACATTACACGTGAACATAAACACATTTGGATTGGTTAGAGGATTTACAGTCTACCAGAATGTTCCTAGTCAACGTCAGACACACTGACGTTGCCGAACGTTCAACGTGACCCGACTGACAATCGTTAAATTGTGGAGAAAGTGTAGGATTCACAGAACACAAAATATCTTCCAAGAAGTGGTCGACCGCGTGAAACGTCCGCCAGAGAGGACTGATATATCCGCCCTTGTCATCTCAGGGATGGTTATTTGACGTCGACACGGACGGTGCGACGTTATTTTCGGAATCGTGTCAGTCCATGGACAATTCGAAAACGGCTGAAATCTTTTTCGTTGAAAGCTCGGCAGCCATATAAAGGTTTTGTTCTGTCACAACGTCATCGACGTTAACGTCTTCAGTGGGCTCGCCAACGTCAATTTCAACACGAGTGGGTCTGGAATCGTGTAGTTTTCACAGACGACTCGAGATTTTGTCTCAGCTTGAGCGATGGATGCTGTAGAGTATGGCGATGTCGTGGAGAACGTTCTCACGATAACTGTTCGGCCGTTGGGGGAGGGGTAAGTGTGGGGAGGAAACAGACATAATGACAAAACTGATCTGATCACGATTCCGGGAAATCTTACTGCAGCAAAGTACTGCGCTGAGGTACTGAACCGAGAGGTTTTACCATATTTCAGACGTCATGGCCCAAATTTAACGTTAATGCATGACAACGCCACCCCGCACACTGCCGTGCCCATCAAAATCCCCGGATTTAAATCCGATAGATCACATTTGTAATTTCATAAACCGCCGTGTATGTCGACGCCAAAACCCACCAACAACTTTGGCAGAACTTGAGCAGGTTCTCCACGAGGAATGGCGAATCATTCCTAGGAACACTATCCTACGACATACCAGGTCCATCAGGAGAAGAATCAACGCTGTGATTAATAGTGGTCACACGTGATATTAAATATACTTTGTTTTGGACGTTTCCATTAATGACCCCTCACCACATTGTCAGGTAACTGACGTCAGTGTACCGAACGTAACCTAACGCTTCATACAGTATGATTCACTAATTAAAGAAGTTTCCAAAGATACATAATATGTTTTGGTTTGAGATTTCTGCCTTAGAACGATTCTTTCCTAAACTCCAATGTATATTTACTTTTGCACTTCAGTATATATCTTCAAAAATCAAAGGGGAATTAACTTGATCACCTGGTCAAAGGTCAAGGTAACATTTTAACAAGAATATATTTTATTATACAATTATTAAGGTAAATTCTCCATAATCAAATGATTATAAGTTGTATCTATTGTAGAAGAATGATATTTAATCTAAAGAAATGAACATGTTAGTTAGTTGTGTAATCCGGACAAGGGAGGTTAAGATCACTTTTAAGCGTACTTTCACATCTCTCCTTTATATCTAGTGTAATGTTAAGTAGGAGTTCACCACTATTGTAAGTAAGATATGAATTATTATCCACGTTATATGAATGACGTAATCTAAATTTGATAAGCAAGCGTGATGTACACTTGTGGTCTATCTCTCAACATCTAACCAGCGATCTTCATATAACTGCCGTGGCAAATGCAATACAAAATGTGTATGGTTGCAAAAACGGGATTAAAATTTCAATAAATTAAATCAATTAGAAATGCACCAAGTAAGATTTCATGGAATCAACGAAAATGGAATGTAGGACTGAATACGATCTCTCTTTGCACAGCATAAATATGTAAAGCATGCCGTTTACACGTGTTTTGACCTCCACCTATATCTGATTGAAGCTGTGAAATAGGACTTTGACTGCTGTGAGGATGTCAACATGCGAGAATCATATCATCAAATCATTACAGTATATAAACATGAGGTGTAAGTACAGATCAAAACATGTGTTCATATATCACGAGCTAACGAGTGTCGGTCGGATCTATAGTCATCATAGATATCCCATTGAGAAACCTTCTATTTCTTTGTGCGATATGAAGCTAAACGTATTTGATGCTCGTTAGTTTGCCTGTTGGTTCCGTTGTTGTATACCTTGTTCTCATTTGAGAACGTGACATTACTTACTTGGATTGGCATGGCGAGTGTCATCGATGAAGCAGAATACGCTTACTCTTCTGGAACGTACCCACTTAACGATTTACATGACAGATATGGAAATGTGCCAGCAGATAAGGCTACCGATAAATTTATCTTCTCCTTGTTGTACCTCTACCTATCACTATGGTCCAACTGGACATATAGTACCTGACGATCTAAGCATTATTTGAGATGCCAAGCTTAGAGAGCTTTTCATAAAGGGTCCTGAATATCGTGAAGCTCAGCCCGTTAATCAGAATATGAATTTCAATGTGCTTATGGATTCTGTTGAAGACTATACCAGAGAAGTGGTGAAACGAGAACATAATCAGTTGTATTCACTTTCTGATTGGGTTAAATCCATTTGGTCCATAATTCTTTAAAGAATGCGCAGCTTGAAATTTAAAATGAAAACAAAAAACAGGTCATCGTTCCTCGATCCTGAAGTCAAATCCACATTTTAATTTTTACATGACAGATACGTTATTGTGTCTGCAGACAAGGCTTCCAATAACTTGATCCTTGTCTGCAGACATTATTACATTTCCTTTATACAAAAAGGTTTGCTTGATAACGAAATAAATCCAACATATGTATTATGCAATCTTTCCAAAGACTAAATACTGGCCAATCATACTTTGGTATTGCAATAATTTAGATTGACTATTAATGATCAGGATACGGACCTCCCACTTTTGTATTGGATTCCTAAACTTCACAAGAATTCATCTAAACAACGTTTTATTGCTGGCTAGTCTGGCTGGTCAACCTAATCTTGGTCAAAATTTCTAACTGCTATTTTAAGCACTATCTGGATTACAGTCTTATTTGATACTGTTTATCCAAGAAGTGGAATTAATATTATGTGGGTTTAAACAACTCTACAGAGATCTGACTTATGTTCAAGACATTATTTTAGATACATTTACAATTTCTTCTTTTCAACATTCTATACCAACATAACCTATTCTCAATTGAAAGAACGTCTTTGTTTTCTTGTTATGAGAACTTGCTTCTCCAAGAACGGTAAACGGTACAAACACATTGTTGTTAAAAATACGTCTAAATCAAAAAAGAAATACACTAAGGACGAAATCGTCAAAATGATCGTTTCTGGCTGACTGGTTGACAACATCTTCGTCGAGTTTGGTTGAAAGAACTTCCAACAAGGCTATTCGCATATCTATGGAATTTCTGCCATGTTTGTCCTGTTTCTCTTTTTATGTTCGAGAAATTCTTTATCGAAGAGCTTATCAAACAGGTCCCAAAGACCGTTCAAAGTCCTACAATGTCACTTTCATATATATATAGATGACGTCTTGTTTATAAATAACAAGAGAGTCGTTTACCACGTCCATCCTACAGAATGAGAAATCACGGTCACGTCACACTCGTCTTTGTATGCCGCTTATCTCGATATTTTCCTGCAACGAAACCAACATAGACAGTTCTCAACCAAGTTGTGAAAGTGTGATGATTTCAATTCATCTATTGTGAATACTCCATTTTTAATGCCTTCATTCCTGCATCCCAATCTTATGTCGCAGCTGATTCGAAATTCAAGGGCATGTTCCCAGTCGATGAAGTAGAGTGCGCTTTCTCTTCCGGATTCGTATTCTTAGTTTTATTTTTCAGGAATTTCTATGTGAATCTTTCATTTGTTCATTTTTTGCTCCTTTGCTGTTTTTTGTTAATGTACGAACAACATACTCATTGTTTACCAATCTGCATGTTGTCACATTAGAAATTAGGTAGACAAAAATAATGACGTGTTAATTAAATTTCGGTTTTTAAGTTTAAATCGAACAAAATAAAGGGTAATCTGTGGCAAGGTTGCCATGATGTTACAACAGTAAGGACATATTAAGACGGTGTCCGTGGATGATGGGTCCAGCGACATGATGCTGACATGGGACAAGTCATTACCGGTAAAAAAACCCCACTAAAACCGGAAGTGATGTTTAGTCTCGTGATGTATAGGGGAAGATAAAATAACTTAATCCGAAAATCAGGTTTTAGTAACATATCAATAATCGTTGATGAATATCAGAATCAGTAATGTAAACTGATATAGTGTGACAAGCGCTGGCTTTTACCATAAAAACAGACACACCTAAAGGAAACGTAACAATTTATAACAGCCATGATGAACCTATCTGTTAATTTTTCGAGTGTGTGCTTTCCTGGTGTGGGCGTTCACCCGGCATTTTTCGTAGTGACTGGAGTCATAACCATGTGTCTCAATTTAAGTGTTTTTGTCGGAATGTGCCTATCAAAGTCGATCACCGAACAAATAAGAATGCCATTACTGAACTTGTGTGTCGGCGATTTCTTGATCGGTGTCGCTTTGTCTGTAGTTTTAATCATTGATTTCAGCCGTCAGCGTTGTTTTGCTCTTCAATTTCTGTTGTTCTTCTCCATAACTTTATCATCTACAGTGATATTTTTTCTGTCTATAGACAGATGCATATGCCTATACTTTGAGACATCCTACCTCATGTATGTAACGAAAAAACGGGTGCGAACGATATATTTAATTGGATGGATCTTCATAACCGTTTCGACCTTTATGCGCGTGAGTCCACGCGAAATCAATATTGCACCTTCCCAAACCATAACGTCACGCGTAGAAATAACACTTGTATGTTGTTTCATGTTGGTGCGTTTACTCACTCTGCTGTTTTCTCTTGGAACCTTACTCAAGATATGTGCTATTCGCAACAGAATTCCCTCAGTGAAAGGAGAGTTCGTTAACACGTTCAAACTTTTACTCATTGCATGCTTGTACCAGGCCATGCTTTTTCCTATTGAAGTGCATCGTTTAATCTGGGTTACCAGACCAGTTGAAGTGGATTCGTTGAACATTTTCAGACAAATTTCTGTAGTAATAATGTCGTGTACAGGTATTGTAAACCCTTTGTTGTACACGTTACGGTTCACTGAGTGTCGACTTTCTCTCTTGGTTGTCGTTTGTTGGTGGAATAAAACATTGTCACGACGAATTAAGTACAAAAAGAAACAGCTTATTGCTCCATTCCTCGATACAACTGACAGAAGTTCGCGGCAGAATCGTCGCGTAGAGGGTTTCCTACCATCTGATGTAGTATTAGAATCTACGCCAGCCGTCCACGAGCCGCCATCAAGACCGGAAACAGCCGAGCAGACGGTGTCTGTCATCAACGTACGTACCATCTGTAGTCACGAGCTCACCAGCACCCAAACTGATACCAGTCTACCTTGCCAATGAATAAATCGTTTCGGGAGGCGTGCATTTTTTTTATGCGTGGTACATTTAATTTTTGAGAGATTTTGCAATGTGAACTTACTATGTAACATTTTATAACATTTCACCGTAACTAATATTAGGATTTTTGTAGAACTGATTCCTTAGAACAATGGACATGGCTGCGTAAATGTGTTTCTCAATTCGAAGGGTTTTTTCCCATACACTTTATTTTTTTCTCGATAAGGTCATGTGATTAATCAGACTTTTACAAAATTTCTATACCTTCTGATCAGAGGCATTGTTTTTTGTTTTTGTTTTTGTTTTTGTGACAAAGCTTATCCCTGCGACATTGAAAATGGGCCAAAGTCATATACATGTACATGTATTGTCAAAACTTTGTTGGGCTTCCATCCGAGAAACTATCAGTGAAACATAGTTCTTGACATCTTGGTTATAGAAAAATAAACTTTGAAGAAATATTTTGACGACATACAGACTACGGACGCTGCTCCATACAGCATAGCATTTAGCCCGTGAATAAACAACTTGCAAACTGAGATTAACCCTTCTGATCTTTAATATTATTTAACACGTATGATTACATGACACGATAAACAGTGAGGATTAATGCTCTCCATAAACACCATAATCAATATATAGCCCTGTAAAATTATCCGATATACCAAGCAGAGTTTAATGTGCTAATGTTATGTGATATCTATGAGGATTATCGGTACCGTTAAACGTATATACATATACTTGGATGTTCCCTCTGTACCTCCGTATTACACAGCAGTAGGTATGTTGAGACCGTTAAAATCGATATATTTTGAGCGTCAAATTTGCTTTAAAAATTAAACATCATTGTATTTCCTTCTATAAATGTCTTTTTAAAATTTTGTAAGATTGTTACGGTATTTTTTTCTAATTCATTATTTGTGCCTGCTAAAATGGTCGTTAGTCAGACGGGAAAAGATAGAAAATTTATTAGAAAGAGTAAAAATGAAGTGATAGTAGAGAGGTTTGGAGATGGATGGAGTAGTAATACCTCATTGTGTTATTATATATGTTTAACGTTACTTTACTAGAGTTTCCTGTATTTTGGGACATTTCCCTTTGTGCTAAGATCCAGAATAGCGTTGTAATTTTGATGTAATTTATCTGTATGTTCTAACATCTTGTGAAGCGTGTTATTTATCATATTTGTTCTTAATTTTCATCTATTTTAAAACTCACTTTGATCATACCAAAATACATACTTCGAACATGTGTTTTGTTACATACAAACAAAATAATTTATGATATATGTATATATCTATATATAGATAGATATATATATATATATATACATATATCAATGTGCTTCTTGTTGTAATGTATATCTATATTAAATAAAGAATTAAATACTATTAATTTCTTTATGTCATTTTTCCCGGTTTAAGATGACCGGAAATAGTTCAATGTTGATATTTCAGAGTGATGACACTAAAAAATTGTATCGAATTACCAAATCGTCTGCGAAATAGGACTTCGGCTGCTGTGAGGATGTAAAAATGTCAGAATCATGTGATAAAAATGCGTCAACATAGGCTGTAAATATACATCAATACACGTGTTGATATCTGACGTCGTAGATGACGTGAGTTTATCACGTGATCGCATTCTTGACTGTATTCTCTTTCGGAAGAAAATGAAAACATTATATGATACTTTGCACTAAGCATTTCCGAAGTTTTTAGACCAACAGGAGTACAAGTTTTATGGCAATATCTTTTGGGCTTCCTGACCTATCATCAGCAGCTTAAACACCAAATCCATTGCGGACGCGATACAATGCCAATGTGCCATGTAACAACGGGCTTACCAGTGTATCATTGTTTATTGCCGAGTGTCAAATGGGCTACTTTGTTCAGGATATGATAATCGTTAATCCACGTCAAAGTATCATATTGGTTTCAACTTCATTGGTTGCTATGATACGCGACGCAGAGTGAAGAGAGAGAGAGAGAGAGAGAGAGAGAGAGAGAGAGAGAGAGAGAGAGAGAGAGAGAGATTTGAGCATTTAGTCATCTGAAACTTTGAGATGTTTAAAGAGAATAAAATGTTTGCCAAATTTGGTTTTGTCTGACAATTCATGGACGTCATTGTATACTCTTTTAAGACGTGGTCTTATCCAGTTAATTCTGTAAAGTCCCCCGACAGGAAGTATATGTGATAGAAATGGTTGACTAGTATCTAAATATCAAATGTAAAATATAAACGTTTGACGTAAATAATAGAAAGTAGGAATCACTGTTTTGACACGTCTGTTTATAATGTGACAGAAATGGTAGGCTGGAACGCATCATATTCCTGAATTAAAGTATAACATTATAACAAGTAGAATTAATTGTACTAGATTTTTACAGTTTTGTCAATGTATTGGTGCCTCTAACATTTGAACTAATATGTGGTTCGAAAGTCTACAAATGTGACCGTCAGTACGTACTATGTTGGAAGCCTTATTGTAATAATTTGCTTATGGTAATTAACACAAAATTTGCTGCAAAAAATGTCTTAATAAGCTTATAATTGCGATTAACAATTAATACAATAAGTGTAGCACAATGCCAAATACATGCACAGCGTAGACGGGACAAGGAAACCAATTGTTAAAAAAAAACAATATGAATTATGAACCAGTGGCGTAGCAAAACATTTTTAAGAGTGTATATTTTCTTTTTAAAAAAGTAGGGCAAATATATCTCAATGGAATT
This sequence comes from Ylistrum balloti, assembly GCF_031769215.1. NCBI lineage: Eukaryota > Metazoa > Mollusca > Bivalvia > Pectinida > Pectinidae > Ylistrum > Ylistrum balloti. Next base: position 418,655 of record NW_026782466.1, on the reverse strand, counting down.
CGAGTGTATGTTTAAGCATACAAAGCATACATTATTGCTACGCCTCTGTGAACTATCGTGATATTTTCTTTTTAATGTAAGGACTGTTTGCCCGAAATTTTAGCTATTGTATCAGAGGGGATTCGGTGCCAAATTGCAAAGCGTTTGTCCCACGCAAAAGATATTTGTACATGAAAGCAGATATACCCGGCGTGTTTAATGCTGAGCATATGAAAAACTCTTCTTAAAACTGAAGAAATTCTGAGTCAGATTTGTGTGCGGACTCTTTATTCTGATAATGGTGTAGTGATGTAAAAATCCGAGACGTTTAAGTGTTAGTTCCGAATGTCATTTCACCCTTGAACTCTGGGTCATGAACCCTTATTTCCCGCGCTTTACGATCACGTTGTTTGGGAGGACACAATAAACAGGATGGCAGTGAGTATAATATTTTCTCAGAAAAACATGGATCTGTCGTGCATGTGTTTCATTTTTGATTTGAGCTTATTGTTTGATATGCACTGATATCTATGGGAAAATGTTTTATTTATTGAAATAGATCTAAATTAGAAAATAGTCCGATGTTTGTTGGGCCACGCCATTTTGCTACACTCCCGACATTTTCATTGTATCGTTCAAAATATAATGGTTTATGCTGTCCAACAATGTCACGATTGGACACTTTGCAATGATAATACACACGTAAAAGATGAGCTGGAGACTTTTTATGTAATTAAATTGATGTAAGTCACCAATGTTTTTCCATTTGAAATTTTTAGACAAAACACGCATGAAAAAAAAATGTATCTCAAATCTATGATTCTAGTGGGGTTTTTGTATACGATTTCTACGGGGTATTGGCCAAAATAAACCACAATAAGCTCCAGACAAATGTAAACTGATGCATAAATAAAATATTTGTTTCCCAGGAAGAAACATCTTCAGACCCATTTTCCACTGCTACCAGCCCCTCCAGACCCTCATCGAGAGGCAGGGGAGGGAGGAGAATTGACCCAATCACATCAAGTCCAGGTCGTGATCTTCCTCCGTTCGAGGATGAGTCCGAACTCCTGGGAGATCCAGCTGGAGAGGAAGAAGAACAAGATGGAGAGGAACTCTTTGGTGATCAACTTGAACAGTCAGTATAATATACATGCTTTAAAATTAATTTGAAATGCTTATGGGTTGGTATTTGTTCTTTTAGCACACTTAGCCATGTCAGAACTAGCAAGAGAAGTTTATCATTTTGATTGTTCATATAAAAAGGTTAAGCTCTGAATAAATAGATCATTTCACGAACAAATAACCATTGATACTTAAAAGAGATTTAGCCCAGATTTGATGACATTATCAGCCAGATTAAATGAATCACAAATCATGGTGATTGCTTCTAAATGATGGTAAAATTTTAAATCAAAGCAATACAGGTTGATGGTGGTTTGTTTGCAGAGACTATCGAGCGATACCAGCACTGGATGTGTATGATCAGGATGGCATGGACGATGAAGGAGACTTTTCAGATTTGTCCGAAACAGCCAGGCATGCTGCGGAACGAGAGATGCGTCAGAGGGAGCGAGAGGAAGGAATTCTTACAGGTCGCATGAGGAGAGGTTTAATGTATGGTAAGGGAATCAAATATGGATCTCATTCTTAACTCTTAAAGATTGTTCAATTTTGGCATAATTACTGATTAATTAAAATGTAAGACATAATAGATGTTTTAGAGTAGACTCCTTTTTTCAAAGTTTTGAATAAAGTCTGGTAAAATTTCAAATTTACAGAAGAGTCTGATGAGGAGGATGAAGCAGCTCCTCGAAAGAGACGAAGAGCTGAGCGAGCTGCAGAAGGGGAAATGGAGGACGATGAGGTAATGATAAATATTATAGTACCAGAGGTTTTGGCCATTGATCGGCCACATTTAAAAGCTGCTTGCTATCTACTATTTTGGAAACTGTTTTGGCCATTCTTTTCAAACATATCTCATAATATATCCACTTTAGAAAACTTACCATAGATTAATTCTATTTTATATTATAACAAAATCTGTTATTGAATTGTGGATAAATACATTTCACTTCCAATGCTCATCAGTTTTGATTATCGAATACATTTCTATTCCTACTTCGTTTTTTCTGCAGATGATTGAAAGTATTGAGAACCTTGAAGACATGAAAGGACACACCGTCAGAGAATGGGTATCTATGTTAGGACCCAAGACAGAAATCAAAAACCGATTTAAGAACTTTCTGCGGACGTTTGTCGACTCAAAGGGGCATAATGTGTACAGAGAAAAAATACGACAAATGGTTGAAGGTATATCCATATAACATTTATCTTTTAATCCTTAAGACACAAGTGACAATGTTCTTTTCAGTGTCTTATTATAGCACAATTTGCAAACTTTTTATTCTTGAGTGAAGTTTAGCTATGATAAGTGTATGATTTTATAAAGAGACAACTAGCCTCTTTGGTAGACTTGTTGAAATCCTGCTGACACGGCTCATATTATTTATATCCAACATTTACTTTATCTTTAATATCAATATGGAATTGTGCATTACTTTCTTTTAAGATTGTTTACCCTTCATGCTATTCAGAAATGACTATTTTTGATTGACTTTGGGATGAAGTTTTGTTAAAAATTATTTGCTGTACTTGGAAAAGGAGCCAATTTGTAATTCAATCATCACCTTTCGTGACTTTTTTTGTGTTAAAAATTATTCGTTGCACTAGGTTAAAAGGAGCCAATTTATAATTTTATAAATCACTTTTCAATTGTTTTAATGTTTAATGGAGGTTTTGTTATCTTTTTAGCCAACAGAGAAAGTCTCATCATTGACTATAACATGTTAGCTTCGGTAGAACAAGTGTTGGCCTATTTCTTGCCAGAGGCACCAACAGAAATGTTACAGAACTTTGACGAGGTAAGATCGATGACTAAAATCATATCCCTTTTACATTGACACTGGTTACACAATCTACCGTGTTACAATATTACATAATGTTATCACGAGTTTTGCTTTATTGAAATAGATTTCTGTTTTAATGGTATATAACAAAAGTGTTAAGATTTATTTATTATCAAAACATTTTAAATGGTTTATTAGAGTGTATTTGGAGAAAAATTGTACTTGAATTAATTTTGTTCTGAAACTACTGTACTAATATTTGCTTCTGTTTGATTTGTAAAATGGATTGTTTCAGGCTGCAAAGGAAGTGGTGTTAAGCATGTACCCCAATTATGAGAAGATCGTCAAAGAGATCCATGTACGGATTGGGGAGTTGCCTTTGATAGAAGAACTTCGTTCTTTACGTCAACTTCATTTGAACCAGCTGATCAGAACTAGTGGTGTTGTGACAAGCTCTACTGGTGTGCTTCCTCAGCTGAGTGTCATCAAATATGATTGTAACAAATGTAACTTTATCCTTGGTCCATTTTACCAGTCTCAAAACAATGAGGTGAAACCAGGATCGTGTCCGGAGTGTCAGTCCACAGGACCGTTTGAAATCAATATGGAACAGGTAAGTTTGTTTGGTTTGATTGTTGTCGAGATTTTATTGTTGTTGTCAAATTCAGATACCAAGTGTCCATGAATATTGCTTCTATTATGACCAGTCCTGAATACTTTGTACCTGAATTAGAAATCTTCTGTCCTATCAATCAGCACTAACATGCTTGTTTCATATCCCTTCTTTTGGAATGATTTTAAGGCTATCAGTTATAAGTGAAGATTGACTGATAAATAATGCAATAAACGTAATTGATGAAAAATGTTGAGAAAACAAATAAAAGTTACAAAATGACTCTTTTGAAATCTTAATTTTCTTTGAAAAAGTGTTTGGATACACATAGTTCAACCTGAATATCTAATCTATGCTTATCTTGTGTTGAATGGTAATTCTTAACTCCAGGATCATACTGTGATGTTCAAATTATTGATACAAGTTTGTTGTGTTTGTACGACATCAGTATTCCTTACAAATGTCTTTGTCTTTCAGACCATTTACAAAAATTATCAGAGAATCACATTACAAGAAAGTCCAGGGAAGGTTCCTGCAGGACGATTACCACGGTCTAAGGATGCCATTTTACTTGACGATCAAGTAGACATGTGTAAACCTGGCGATGAAATAGTATGTCAAGTTTCTTCTTTCTTTACTCCAATGTAAAAAGAAAGTTTAAAGTATATAAAGAAGGTTAATGTCATTAGCTTAAATTGTGGGAGTACGAAGTACATTTAGAAAGTTTTGAATAGGCTATAAAACTTCGTAGCATTTCAATTATGTCTTAAGAATAATTATCTGTTGTAACATATATTTTGTTATCATTGAAAGATATTTCTGTTGAAATATTGTATAAATATTTGCTTAACAGAAACTTAAGAAGATATGTGTATTTATGTATTTTTTGAATTATGATTTTTATATTATTCCATGTACAATCAACATCGATACTCATTGTTGCAGGAACTGACAGGTATCTATCACAATAATTATGATGGGTCTCTCAACATTGCCAACGGTTTCCCAGTATTTGCCACAGTTATTCAAGCCAACCACATCACAAAGAAAGATGACAAAATGGCTGCAAGCTGCTTGACAGATGAAGACATCAAAGCCATCATTCAGTTATCTAAAGATGAAAGAATTGGAGAACGGGTACGTATTTCAAATCTTGGAAAAATTTGGTTCCAATGTCATTCACAATTGGGATTTAGGATGTTTTAATATTTATGGGGTTTTTCATGTGATTTCAAAAGTAAAGTCTCTCTCAGATGAATGATAATTATGGCAATGGAATTGATTGAATATAACAGTCAGATGGTTTATCACAACAGTTTAAAACGCTTCATGTGAAGGTGAAAATAGATTTTCATTACATATTTTCACAAATATTTGTTTTTAGATCTTTGCAAGTATGGCGCCATCCATATATGGTCATGAAGATATTAAGCGTGCACTGGCTCTTTCTATATTTGGTGGAGAACCTAAAAACCCTGGTGGTAAACATAAAGTGCGAGGTGACATTAATGTTTTATGCTGTGGAGACCCTGGCACAGCCAAATCCCAGTTTCTGAAATATGTGGAGAAGACGGCACCACGGGTAGTGTTTACAACTGGTCAAGGTGCCTCAGCTGTCGGTTTGACAGCTTATGTCCAGAGAAACCCAATTTCCAAAGAATGGACTTTAGAGGCAGGAGCTCTAGTGCTGGCAGACAAAGGAATATGTGTGATTGATGAGTTTGATAAGGTAAAACATTTAAAGAACGACTGATGTAGTATACTAAGATCTGTTCCAGAAAGTTTATTGCACAAATTAATAACTTAGGAAGTTTTTTCAATAGCAGAGGATTTAAAGCAAACTGTAATGTTAGTATGGCTGTGTTTTCTTCTATTGCACTTGTTGTATGGGATGTTCTCTAGCTCTTTGGTCTGAAGTTTTCATTCAATCAAGGATTCATAAATTTTGCTGGAAGGGTCATTGTTCATTAAAAACAAGGTGTAATATAAGGTGTAGAAAATATGAAAAGTAACCTCCTGACTGATAGGAGAAATGTTGAAAAACTTAGAAATTTAAAGCTCTTTTTAATTGGTACCTTGTAATGTGTGACAACTTTTAATTGATTTTCTTCCCTATTAGATGAATGATGCTGATAGAACAAGTATACATGAAGCCATGGAACAGCAGACCATCTCCATTTCCAAGGCTGGTATAGTAACCTCCCTTCAGGCCAGGTGTGCTGTGATAGCAGCAGCCAACCCTATTGGTGGTCGATATGACCCTTCACTCACATTTTCGGAGAATGTTGATCTGACAGAACCAATTGTGTCCCGATTTGATATTTTGTGTGTGGTGAGGGATACTGTGGATCCGATCCAAGATGAGAGACTTGCCAGGTTTGTTACCGGTAGCCACATGAAACACCACCCAGATGCTGGCGAGACACAGGCAGATGAAAATCTGGTAAGTGTAAAATAGTATTTACAGATGAAAGATAAACTCCCTCATATAAATACTCTTCTGTTTAGCTCGCTATAATTTCTTTTGAAAGCTGTTCAGTAATGAACTGGACCAAATAATTTCTTGACTGAGAAAGAAAATATGTCTTAAATGCTATAATGTATTTTTGTACAGAACATGCTGAACACAAGTTCCTCTGTGGAGCCAATTCCTCAGGAACTGCTTAGGAAATATATAACCTACTGCAAGGAGAAGGTTCATCCCAAACTTCACCAGATGGACCAAGATAAAATAGCCAAGATGTATGCAGAACTCAGAAGGGAGTCCATGGTAAGTCAGGAAAAAATAAGTTTCATTTAGCAATTTAAAAGTTTGCTTTTTTTTCAGCTCGCAGATTGAACAAGAGCATAGTTTTTAAGGGGAGAATGTCCATTGACTTTCCAGTTTGATATAAACGTTTGGGTGACTTGACTAAGTTTATATGGTTACAGTGGTTGTTTAAGGAATGGATTTGAGGCTTCTGAAAAACAATCATAGTGACAGATTTGATTTTCAAAAATTTGTCCAAGAAAGCAAAATGTTATCTTATACTGTCCTCATGTATACGACAGTCCTTCATCTTGAGTCCATGTTATCTGTTGCTGTCCACATGTATACAACAGTCCTTCACCTTGAGTCCATGTTATCTGTTGCTGTCCACATGTATACAACAGTCCTTCACCTTGGGTCCATGTTATCTTATACTGTCCACATGTATACGACAGTCCTTCACCTTGAGTCCATGTTATCTGTTGCTGTCCACATGTATACAACAGTCCTTCACCTTGAGTCCATGTTATCTTTTACTGTCCACATGTATACAACAGTCCTTCGCCTTGAGTCCATGTTATCTATTGCTGTCCACATGTATACAACAGTCCTTCACCTTGAGTCCATGTTGTATTTTACAGTCTACGGGAAGTATTCCCATCACAGTTCGTCACATAGAGTCCATGATCAGAATGGCTGAGGGTCATGCCAAAATGCATCTCCGAGATTATGTCAACGAAGATGATGTAAACATGGCAATCCGAATCATGTTGGAGAGTTTCATCAGTACCCAGAAATTCAGCATCACCAGGACCATGAGGAAGGTATGAAATGTCATTTATTGATCGTGATCAGTTAACATCACTGACCCCAATTTGTGTCCTGATGAAGCCCAAGTAGGGCGAAACCGATAGACAATAAAATCTATGAATCCGACCTCTCCTGCCTGTTGTGATTGATCACCACTACCCTTTGACCCCAATTTTCTTACAGACTTATTGGTTGAAGGTCATGTCACATTGTCTCGTGTGAAATGGTTTATCTAGAAGAAATGTATGTTGTCAGAAGTTGATACTATTGATGTTTTAGATGTTGAGTGACTTGTATACTGTTTGTATTTCTGAGTAATGATAATTGTCACAGAAGTTAGTTGCTTCAAAGAGTAATGTATCTTATTGTAATCATCTAGTAACTATTTTGTGTAAGACAATCTGTAACTATCCAAAGTAACACTATTTATTTGCAGATGTTCATTCATTACAATGAGTGAACTTTATCTCAGTTGTTATTTTGAGTAAATCTAACACTGCATAACGATATTGTTTTCAACTTTCAGTCACTAACTTGAGTAACACTATTTTTATTTTGTTGCAGACATTCAGTCGCTACCTTGCCTTCAGAAAGGACAACAATGAGCTCCTTCTCTTCATTCTCACTCAGCTGGCTGCTGACCAGATGTCATTTAACAGGAATAGGTTTGGTATGGAGCAAGAGTCAATTGAAATCTCAGAGAAAGATCTTCAGGATAAGGTTAGTATACCAGCTATTACTATTAAAGCCATACTCCTCAGTAATCACTCAAATTACTAGTTCAGTTAATGTCATCAACCCACGGAAATCATTGAAAACAGATTCTTTTGACTGGCAAAAGTTTTCTAAAATTATTGATAATAAACCTGTTTTGACTAAAATTCAATGCAAGTACTTCAAAAGGTGTGATCATGAAGAAGAGAAATTTGTACGAGACATACATTAATCGCCAAATTTGCTATCGTTTTCCAGGCTCGACAGATTAACATCAGCAACCTGGCATCCTTTTATGACAGTGACATCTTCAAATCGAACCGATTCTCTCGTGACTCCAAGAGGAAAGTGATCATTCAAAGTGTGTGAAATGATGAAAGAATTATGACCTTGTTAATAAAGAACAAATAATTTAATGTGCTCCTACTGGACAGCCTTCCTCTCCAGACTGTTCAGTACAGACTGAATAATTCTGAAATCGAAATTAGGTCTGAATTTAGGATAAGCTGACTCGATAAAGGTCTCACCAAGGAATTGTGCTAAAATACAAACACAAAATGGACCATACTATATTCCTGATACTGAGCTTTCTCTGCATTAGAATGCAGTATTGGAAATTGGAAAAATCTGAGTATTCCTGCACATCTAAATTTAGGATGCCCTGGGTACAGGTTTAGTTTGTTTACATTGTGCTTATAACAAATATGAAGTATCCATTCTGTCCATGGACCTTGGTATGTTCCTGAAACTGAACACACAACCAATTTAAGTTCTGGTAAAAAGTTAAAAAGATTGTTCAGGATTTCAAATACTTGTACATTACAGAAATGTACATCAAACTGTGATTGTGTAAATAATTTATACATTGATGATATTTTTGTTGTATATCTTTATCATAATGTTATTCGGCATGTGCTATTTGATCCTAAATTGTCATCAATCAAGTATGTAAAAAAGAATTTTGAATTGACATGTACATTTAATATTTTTATGTTAAATATCTTTGTCTGAAGGATAGAATAAGGGATTTATTTACTATTCACTATCAACTTAGAAATATCTCCTTTGAAATAAATTGCAGACATACAAATTGGTAAAATTCTTTTGTTTTATTCTTTCCTGGCCTAGAAAATCCTTGTCAGCTCTAGAGCAGTGTCATTCCTTAAGGGAATTCTATCAAACTTCATATTCCTTTAAAGGATTATAATATTGTGGACAAGTCTGAGTTTAAAGGGTTGTAAGGTCAAGGTCAATGTTGCGAAGTGGATTTAATCCTTGAAAATTTTTATCAAACTTCGGGAAGAGGAAAATGATCAGAACTAAGAATAGGAAAGCGAGAAGAGAAAAATTGAAGTACAGAAAGCTGGCATGTCGGGTAGTTCCTACATCCAAACATAGAAATGGTTCTTTAAATGTAAATAGTATACATCAACATGCTAGCATTGCCGAGCAGTACAGCCTAAAATAAAAGCAATTTCTCTTGGAGAAATTTCTGATATACAGAAGATTGACAATTATCACCATTTCTTTATATTTTAGTTGTATTTAAGAGTTCTAACTTTGCAATAATGTTTGTATGTAGTGGAAAAACAAAATCCAGTATTTAATTGTTGGGTTAAGTTTCAGTCTTTCAGATAGAGAATTGAAATATATCGGGCAAGAAATAATTTACTAACCTCAGCGATTGTCGGCCTGAAAATTCTCAAATTTTAGCATGTTATTAAAGTCTCTGAGTCCACTACAATTCCCTCTTGCCATTGGACGTAAACAAACAAAAAGATTGGAATTTGAGTTAAGTACTTCTTTGGACAATATGGATGAAAAAGGCTGATAAGAGAAGACAACGCTATCTGATTGAAAATAAACAGACTGACTAGAAGCATATAACACATTACTTTATTCATTATTAAAATTTTGTACACTTTTGCATCATATGATTAAAATTACAAAGTTGCAAATTTAACATACAGTATAGGCATGTACCTCATAAAAAAAAGCATTCACCCATCTTCACTAACGATAGATTTTGACAGAATTGAAAATGTTTGAAGACCTATGTAAATTAATGGCAAAAAATTCTTAACAGTTTCAGTTTAACAAGAGGCCCAACAGGCCTGCAGCACTTACCTGGTATATATATATACCAGCCAAATATCATGCTTCTAGGCCTGTTAAAGGATGTGGCCTTGAATATAATTCAAGGTAATTTTTGTTGGCAAACTTTGTCGCGCTTCATCCTAGGAACATACCAGCCAAATATTCCTCTAGGCAGATGTTAAAAAGTTTTTAGCAAATCTGTTGACCTCTGTGACCTTAAACATAGGTCAAGGTCATTTTCATTGCAAATTTTTTAAGCTTCATCCAAGGAACATACCAGCTAAATATTCCTCTAGGCAGATGTTAAAAAGTTTTTAGCAAATCTGTTGACCTCTGTGACCTTAAACACAGGTCAAGGTCATTTTCATTGCAAATTTTTTAAGCTTCATCCAAGGAACATACCAGCTAAATATTCCTCTAGGCAGATGTTAAAAAGTTTTTAGCAAATCTGTTGACCTCTGTTACCTTAAACACAGGTCAAGGTCATTTTCATTGCAAATTTTTTAAGCTTCATCCAAGGAACATACCAGCTAAATATCGTGCCTCTAGGCCTTTTAGTTCATGAGAAGTTGTTTAAAGATTTTAACAAATTTGTCCAAAATCTTAACACATGATTCTTGAGATACAAACAAATGAATTAAAACACATAACATGCAAAGAGCTATAACTTTGTATTTTAACTACAGGCCATTAAGCTGTTTTGGCCAAGTAAAGATTTGCAAGTCAAATTTTGTAGTCAATATAAAGTTGGAAATAAATTAAGTAAGTGTGCCTTCTGAGTTAAGCTTGCAAACAAAAGGATAGACATATCTGCTCCAGTTCCAAATTATAATATCTGTATAAGTATGAGTAATACTCCATATCTGTATAAATATGTCAGTAATGATCATTCTCAGTATAAATATATCGAAAAAATTATCATTATCAGTATAAATTGACTGGAAAATGATCTATATCAGTATAAACTGACTGGAAAATGATCATTATCAGTATGAACTGACTGGAAAATGGTCATTATCAGTATAAATTGACTGGAAAATGATCATTATCAGTATAAACTGACTGGAAAATGATCATTATCAGTATACATTTACTGGAAAATGATCATTATCAGTATGAACTGACTGGAAAATGATTATCATATATCAGTATAAATTGACTGGAAAATGATCATTATCAGTATAAATTGACTGGAAAATGGTCATTATCAGTATAAATTGACTGGAAAATGATCATTATCAGTATAAACTGACTGGAAAATGATCATTATCAGTATACATTTACTGGAAAATGATCATTATCAGTTTAAATTGACTGGAAAATGGTCATTATCAGTATAAATTGACTGGAAAATGGTCATTATCAGTATAAATTGACTGGAAAATGATCATTATCAGTATAAACTGACTGGAAAATGATCATTATCAGTATACATTTACTGGAAAATGATCATTATCAGTATAAATTGAGTGGAAAATGATCATTATCAGTATAAACTGACTGGAAAATGATCATTATCAGTATAAACTGACTGGAAAATGATCATTATCAGTATAAATTGAGTGGAAAATGATCAAATTATCAAAATGATCATTATCAGTATAAAATGACTGGAAAATGATCATTATCAGTTTAAATTGACTGGAAAATGGTCATTATCAGTATAAATTGAGTGGAAAATGGTCATTATCAGTATAAATTGACTGGAAAATGGTCATTATCAGTATAAATTGACTGGAAAATGATCATTATCAGTATAAACTGACTGGAAAATGATCATTATCAGTATAAATCAGTATAAATTGACTGGAAAATGATCATTATCAGTATAAACTGACTGGAAAATGATCATTATCAGTATAAATTGACAGGAAAATGATCATTATCAGTATAAATTGACTGGAAAATGATCATTATCAGTATAAACTGACTGGAAAATGATCATTATCAGTATAAATTGACTGGAAAATGATCATTATCAGTATAAATTGAAAATGATCATTATCTGGAAAATGATCATTATCAGTATAAATTGACTGGAAAATGATCATTATCATATAAATTGACTCATTATCAGTATAAATTGACATTATCAGTATAAATTGGGAAAATGATCATTATCAGTATAAATTGACTGGAAAATGATCATTATCAGTATAAATTGACTGGAAAATGATCATTATCAGTATAAATTGACTGGAAAATGATCATTATCAGTATAAATTGACTGGAAAATGATCATTATCAGTATAAATTGACTGGAAAATGATCATTATCAGTATAAATTGACTGGAAAATGATCATTATCAGTATAAATTGACTGGAAAATGATCATTATCAGTATAAATTGACTGGAAAATGATCATTATCAGTATAAATTGACTGGAAAATGATCATTATCAGTATAAATTGACTGGAAAATGATCATTATCAGTATAAATTGACTGGAAAATGATCATTATCAGTATAAATTGACTGGAAAATGATCATTATCAGTATAACTGGAAAATGATCATTATCAGTATAAATTGACTGGAAAAATGATCATTATCAGTATAAATTGACTGACTGGAAAATGATCATTATCAGTATAAATTGACTGGAAAATGATCATTATCAGTATAAATTGACATTTACTGGAAAATGATCATTATCAGTATAAAAATGATCATTATCAGTGACAGAAAATGATCATTATCAGTATAAATTGACAGGAAAATGATCATTATCAGTATAAATTGACAGGAAAATGATCATTATCAGTATAAATTGACAGGAAAATGATCATTATCAGTATAAATTGACTGGAAAATGATCATTATCAGTATAAATTGACAGGAAAATGATCATTATCAGTATAAATTGACTGGAAAATGATCATTATCAGTATAAATTGAGTGGAAAATGATCATTATCAGTATAAATTGACAGGAAAATGATCATTATCAGTATAAATTGACTGGAAAATGATCATTATCAGTATGAACTGACTGGAAAATGATCTATATCAGTATAAACTGACTGGAAAATGATCATTATCAGTATAAACTGACTGGAAAATGATCATTATCAGTATAAATTTACTGGAAAATGATCATTATCAGTATAAATTGACTGGAAAATGATCATTATCAGTATAAATTTACTGGAAAATGATCATTATCAGTATAAATTGACTGGAAAATGATCATTATCAGTATAAATTGAAAATGATCATTATCAGTATAAATTGGAAAATGATCATTATCAGTATAAATTGACAGGAAAATGATCATTATCAGTATAAATTTACTGGAAAATGATCATTATCAGTATAAATTGACTGGAAAATGATCATTATCAGTATAAATTGAGTGGAAAATGACATTATCAGTATAAATTGAAAATGATCATTATCAGTATGAACTGACTGGAAAATGATCATTATCAGTATAAATTGACTGGAAAATGATCATTATCAGTATAAATTGAAAATGATCATTATCAGTATAAATTGACTGGAAAATGATCATTATCAGTATAAATTGAAAAAATGATCATTATCAGTATAAATTGACAGGAAAATGATCATTATCAGTATAAAATATAAATTGACAGGAAAATGATCATTATCAGTATAAATTGAAAATGATCAGGAAAATGATCATTATCAGTATAAATTGACAGGAAAATGATCATTATCAGTATAAATTGACTGGAAAATGATCATTATCAGTATAAATTGACAGGAAAATGATCATTATCAGTATAAACTGACTGGAAAATGATCATTATCAGTATAAACTGACTGGAAAATGATCATTATCAGTATAAATTGACAGGAAAATGATCATTATCAGTATAAATTGACTGGAAAATGATCATTATCAGTATAAATTGACTGGAAAATGATCATTATCAGTATAAATTGACTGGAAAATGATCATTATCAGTATAAATTGACAGGAAAATGATCATTATCAGTATAAATTGACTGGAAAATGATCATTATCAGTATAAATTGACAGGAAAATGATCATTATCAGTATAAATTGACAGGAAAATGATCATTATCAGTATAAATTGACAGGAAAATGATCATTATCAGTATAAATTGAGTGGAAAATGATCATTATCAGTATAAATTGACTGGAAAATGGTCATTATCAATTAAAATGTGTTTGAGTAATGATTGATATCATTCTGATAACTACACATATAAAATGGAATTCATATACCATAAAGCTAATTCTAATTACTTGTAATAAATACATTTACACAAAATAATCTCATCAGTTACAGTAGACTCTTAGTAAATTTTTGTCCACCATAACAATATTAAATATAATATGTATCTGCAGTCTGACTAATGGGTAACATGAGGTACCGTATTTAACAAAATAAAAGTACAGATAATAAATACATTATGTTTACAAAGGGCTTCCTTCCTCAAAAACATGATAATACACCTCTGTGCTTTATTCCATGTCTGAAAGGAGACAGTGTTGCTTGTAAAACTAACATCATCCAACAAGTTTTCAAGTGAGATCACAGATATTTTTTTAAGAATTAAACAATAGTCCACAAAAATTGTTTGCACTAAAAACAAACAGAGGAATTGTAACCTGCTCCCACAGGTGGAAATGGATATGAACATGAAACAAGTTTTTTAATATTGGTCCCGAAACCAAGAATTCTGACACAAGATTTTGGCACCCACTAATGAATGCTAGATCCTTGCATAGACACTCCATGTAAAATATCAGTAAAATAAGCTAAATGTTCCCAAAATGAGGTTAATGATCAGTATTATCCTTAAGTATTCTGACGTTTTTTGTTTTGCTGCTGTCTTCTACATATTGTGTCAAATCCAATAAAATTTGGAATTTATTTATAAGATGAAAAATGATCTTATTTCCATGTGTATTTTTGGATAAATAAAAAAAAAAAAAAATGATCTTATCCAAGAAAATCTGTACTAATGTTCTGTCTGAGTTCTTTGTATTGAATTAGTATAGATAAACATTGACAAGATTATCTGCCTTCCTATACATAAATTTCAAATATTATCGGCTAAAATTAACAATATGAAAAATAGCTTTAACTGGCAATAATGGTCAGAAAATGTAAGATGTCATTTGTGTTAAGACACCCTCCTAGTTCACACTTCAGAAACCACTGTGTCCACATGAAATATTGAAGATAAATAACCATCGTTCTGAAATTCTACAGTCAAAGGAATTGAGATTCATATTCAGGTGTGTTTTATATGCAAAAGTCATCATACCCAACATTTGGCTGAAATGATGCTTTTCTTAGAAAGCGAGTTTCAAAAGTGAAATATGAAAATTTTAAGATTGACAGGTCAATCTTTGTCAAACATTCTGGATTAACTATACAGAATTTAACTTCAATCATAGGCTTAAAAGAAACCTGAAAAAACCATGTGGTTGCTGCACTATAGGAAGAGTGAAAAAAAAGACCTTATTTGGAATGATATGAAGTCCCTTTCTTACTTAGCCTCATTTCTACAGGCTTCAATTTATTTACTCGTGGGTATACATTTTGGATGCCCTGATGTGGCGATTGGACATGGTGGATAAAAAAGTGAATGTTGTCACATTGAGTGATGAATAAGACAAATAAATGATGTCAAACAAAATTTCAACTTTATACACAAATTTTTTTTTTTTTCATTTGTAACATTTAAAACATTTTTTGCCTATCAAAAATCTATCTGTCCCAATATATTGATAAAAAAAAGCAAAATGTATGTATAATAGAGAAAATTATCAGATCTTTAACAATATATCAATCGCCCAACCAACAAGAAAAATGATAAAAGTCAATGACAGATCTAAACATTGATTTCAAACAATAATATCTCCTTCATCAAGTAGAAACAAGCAATTAAATAAAAGTGAGATTATTTAGGAACAAGAATATTTAAGGCACAAATTTTGTTGTGGCTCGGGATGGTCACAGCACCAGCTACTGCAATCCCCACAGAGTCAGCCATTGAGGCTACTCCCATACTAAACTCTCTATACTCTGGTTCTACCTACAATACAAAACAAGAACATTACAAGCAATCCCAAGAGATTTTATCATCAAGGCTACACCCATACTAAACTCTTGAAACTCTGTTTCTACATACATTACAAAACAATTCCCATAAAGTTGGCTATTTAGGCTACATGCTTTCAAAACTGAAAATAACATGATGACATTGCAAAACTTAATGACATCCCAAATGATGTGACACAATTTTTTATATCGATTAAAGACTAGTTTAATTAATTTCTTAATAGCAGCAGAAAGATTTTGACAAGGAAAAAGCTGCATTCCAGCTATAAGTTTTCATAAGACATGATATCAAAAGTACAAACAAGAGGCCTAGCGGCCTTGATGATCACTTGTGATAAATGTGAGACCCATTTTGGTAATTAAAGCACCTTAAGATGCCTCATCCATGAACAGCATTTGATTCTATCATATCTGGGTATTGAGAAGAAGATTCTGAAATCTAAGTCAATTTGACACCTTTTGACCCCACTCATCAGCCCCTAGGGGTCAGTTAGGACCAATATATGCATACCATCTAGCCATCATTCCTCGCTCACAATTCTTACCAAGTTTCGGATATTTTCAATGGCAAATAAACAAATTAAACTCCAAAACCTATTTTGCCAATATAAGCTATAGTAAATCTGATTGCCTCCCCATGAGAAAATACCAAACCCTGGGGCATGAATTTTGGTAAAGCACCTTAAGATGCTTCCATCCATGAAGAATATCTGGGTGTTGAGAAGATGATCTTTTATAAATTTGAGTCAATTTGACAATTTTGAGCCTGCCCCTCAGGCCCCTGTGGGCTGGGGAGCATATAATTCACACTTTTGGTTCATCTTAGGCCAGGGAAATTATCTGTGACATTACACTGGAATCAGTTCAGGGGTTTCTAAGAAGAAGTCGAAAATGTTATATTGTTATGGATGCATGACACCAGACAAAGGTGATCGCAGTAGGTAACCATAAGACTTTGTTGGGGGTAGGGGGCACAGGAAATAATGAGTCTCAATCAATTATGAAGATCTTGAGGCTGATTGCAGGGATAAGGGATGGAGTGTATGGCTGTTTCAAATCAAGGTCGTCTGCAGATGGTCAGTAAGCAAGCTTTTGCAACTGGGAATGGTGAAAGGAAAAAACCAGGCATGTACAGAGAATGCCAGGATACAAGCAGAATAAGATCTTCTGTAACATAACATTGGACTATTACCCAGCTCATCACTAATGAACCACAAAAATATACTAACCTTCTTAGAAATCCTGAAAAATGTGTTCACAAATGCAGCTCCTCCCAATAGACCCTCGTATAGGACGATGGCAAGCACAATCCAAATACTAGGTATGAACTGATAGAATACTTGTAGCAGTAGAAGCCCCATGTTGATAAACTGTACAACACAAAAGAGAATTAGACCCTATGTTAGTAAAATGTATGAAATCAGAGGAGATTTAGGCCTCATGTTGGTAAATTGCACATAAATGGAGGAGATTTAGACCCCATCTTGATAATAAAAAGACAGGGTTTTCCTGAGGGCTTTTTAGGGCTGATAATGGTCCCGGGCTTTTAAGGGCTGATAATGGCCCCGATTCCAAATTCAAATTATTTCATATTCATTCCAAATTCCCCCAATTTTTAGTTTTTTTCTTTCAAATTTTCTTCCCAAAATGAGGCAAAAATAACCTCAGTGAAAAAAAGTCATGAAGGAACAAAATTTTCATTGAAAATAATTATCGAATTAATCAGATCCTGTAGAGTACAACATACACATGTATTTCTTCTACAACTGGTTATTCAGCACATCAGCTTTGACAAAATGTCTTGAATTAGAATATGTTTTCACTTGTAGCTTAACAGTTATTAGTTATATGTTCTCACTGTGTTATAAAATCTGACCTATATACTGTATATGTACTTACCTGGAGGATAGGTAAAAGCCACAGTTTCTTTATTTCGATCACATTCACCGACGACCTTGATATAAACACTCCAAGTTGGTAATCAACCTGGTACCTGGTCAGTGAAAATGTACAAGATAAATATGGCACGTATACACTTCAACATAAGTGATTATAAACACAAATCTACCCAAGGTGATGAAGGAACCACACTGTAGATCTTCACCGGAAGTTGAAATGTTTAAACGTTCTATGGACTAAGCTACCAAGGTCCCCATACATAAATAAAATACACATTGCATATATGAATGTACACTCTATCACAAGTAAAAATAACATGGTCAAGTATAGACATATGAAGTGAGATTTTCTTCACAGAAAAATAAACCACTTAAAGCAGAGATGTAGAATGGTTATATAGATCTCTGAATTTGAATTTATCTTAAATCTGGTCATGTTTTCTTTCAACAAATTCATAACATTCATCTGTAAATGATGACATAGGAATTTTACTCACCACCTATACTGCTCCGATTTTGTCAGCCAGATGTTATTGAAATATAAGATTTCATGCTAAAAGAAAATATAAAAAATACACTGCAGTTTCTATACTGGGAGTATACGATATCATTGCCGAATTTTGAAGATAGTCTTACTGTAAAGCAACATAAAACAAGAGGCCCATGGGCCTTAACGGTCGTCTGACATTAGATACAAGATATTTGACCCCTGTGACCTTTAAAGTGGTCATTCATTTGAACAAACTTGGTAGAGCTCCATGCCAGTATGCTCTGTGCCAAGTATTAGCCCCCTAGACCTTCTAGTATTTGAGAAGAAGTTGTTTGAATGAAAAGTTTACGCACGGCGGACGACGACGGACGAAGCACGATGGCTATAGTGCTAAAAGAGAGAAACTATTACAAAATTTAAAGAATTACTTGGCTTGGGCATCTCCTGATCTAGATTCCAACATTTCTTTAAATCAATTTTCGCTTTTCTCATTTGCCTTTTAGGTTTCAAGACTTCAAGCTCTTAGCATCACTGATTAGACCGGGAGAATGACTCTACCATTCTAAATTTGCATTAAAAGGCACTATTCACATGTGTGTCTTTTGTATAACGTTGACAATCATCAAACAGTGTGTAATTTTTTGTACACCTATTTAAAACCTTCAATATTTTTTTCAAAATTTCAATGAGCATACCTACCAAACCCTGGTTGATGAAGTACTCAGCAAAATATACAAACATCAGTGGCACCATGTATTTCAGCAATGGCTTAAAATATATATATATAAATGTATATAATAAATATATTAAAAGAAATTAAAGTCGGACATTTATTTGACACATTATAAATACATTTATCACAATAATCAATGTCAAAAATCAATACCTCATGTTATATTGTGTACTATATATGTCCTTGTAATCAAGCTGCCTTTCCATAACCCTGCAGTACTCTCGATAAAGAGGAAGCTTATTTCAGGACAGACTTACCTTGGTGGAATCATTGTAACTTAAAAAACATATTAAACCGAAATTGATTCATTATACAAAAATATGATGAAATCATCAGAGATTTTCGAAACCAAATTGCATTATCTTGACAAGGAAGTACACACATATTCATACTGATTTCAGAGATGAAAGAAAAGACATATTCATATTCTACTCACCACAATCAGAGCTACTTTCTGCTTTGCTGTTAATACCATCCGCTTTGACTCTATGGATAAACAAAAAGGATATATAGCTGAAATAACGGCAATTTTTTGTCTTATAAGCAATGGTTTGTATTCACAATCTGTATGTTTTCAACATACTTTCATGTACATGTGTGCAACATATATCCTAGCTAAAGAATCTTAACCTTCATATTGGTAAGATATGTTCAGAGGTATCTAAAAAATAGAAGCATCGTAAGGTCATATATTTATATAACAATGCATTGATTTTGATGTTATCTACAGGACCATTTCTGTTTACTGGTGTGACCAGCTTGGACCAGCTGTATGGACCAGCTGTATGGACAGACCTATTGTTTTAATTTTGCTTTCTCAAGAGCTTTAGCAAAGCTTTTTGAGGCATGTACCAACATTTGTCGGTCTGTCCTGATTAAATGAACGAAAGCGGTATAGGATTTGGACCTATGGATATGTTCCTGGGTCTAAGGGGAGATAATCATCACACACTGTGTTGGTAAGGAGTTATTTTTCAAACTTAAAAGAATTATTCTGTTAATATAAGAATTATTTTGCAACTCAAAAATTTAATTTGATGATGAAGGAATTACTAAGATGATAGAATTCTAATTTGTTCTAATTTGTTTTTCTCCTGTCTATCAAACCTCTCAGTTCATTTAATGAGATAGTGGTTTATTAATTGGATACAATCAAAGTGTCACTCACTTTTAGTCTCCTCCATCAGTAGTAATGAGCTGTCTGTAGAATCCTGGGTAGAAGATCCCGGGGGTCTTTTGATCACCAGGAAAAAACTGTAATTTAAAGATTTTGTGACAATGTACCACAACTTAAATGAAATCATAATAGCAATGTTGTAAGAGTATTTTAATGGTGTAAAGTGCAGTTGATTTATAAATTCAAATTATGTAACCTTATATTCAATGACATCGTCTGCAGTATCATCAGTTTGCATTTAATGTTTACAGTAAAACATCTACCCCATTCTTATAACAGTTAATTTTTGGCCTTTCTTAAATTTGCTTGAAATGCCAAAACATATATTTTGAGTTAAATGTCAAAAAGAAGCCCACCTTTTACCAGCTTAATGGCAAAAGGGCAAAATGGGTGAAAGTTAAACTACAGTAAATGTTCTCTATACATGCAGTGCTAGCATAAAGTTTAATGATATTTTCATAATGCAAAATGTTAACTTCATAACTGATCTCTTTTTATAAAGGTGGCTAACGCTTCGTTCCATGACCAACATTTGTTGGCTAGGTTTATCACACCATGAACATTCAGGGTTATTTTGAGGGGAGTCTATTGCAAGAGCTGGTGGCTATCTAACTGAACAATATGTGAGTGACCTGTCACTTGCCATCCAGATCATTTATGGTAAAGAATGTGTCTTGCAAATGGTTCACAACCTTAATGACAGCACAGACTGATCCATTTCAAAATTTTTCTACCAGGCAGATTTATTTTAATGATATCTGCTTTTCTCGATTTTTAATCAAGAAATGTGTTCCGATTTAAGATGACTTACTTGACAGCCATGATGATAGGTATGATGACCATACAAAGTGTTGTAGCTTTAGGAGAGAGGCCTGCAGTGGTCAGTCCTGCATACACCAGAGCCCCAAACACACCAGCACCACCTGTTCCTGAGGAGTAGGCTGACACCACATTCCTGAACATAGAATTCCAAAATGTTTCAAAGGTAAAAGAAATTGCTATTTTTGCTATTTTTATTTCACCACTGCTGTTTGTCTCATTGAGACATGGTTTTAGTTAATCTCACAGACAGATCTACTTCCTTCAACTCCTTAACCTATCAAAGTTTTAACTACCAAAGCTTACTTTGCCAAGTCCAAACTACCAAACTTACTCTGCGAAGTTTTAACTGCAAAAGCTTAATTTGACAAGTTCAAACTACCAAATCTGATATCATCATGCTCTTACTATGAAAGCTTACTCGCCATAACCTCATGACAGATACTAAGCTGCTCTGGCCTGTTCTAACTACGAAAGGCTTACTCTGACGTGACTCTGCAATATCACATCTGATTTGCAACACACAGCATATTTAAAAGAAAATATGTTAAATCTAATGTTTATCAGTAATTCTTTATAATTGTATAACCATCAATTTCCTATTTCACTGTAAGTAATTTTTAAACTAGTACGTAGGTATTATATAGTTAATTAAATCCTACTAAAGATACCTATTAAATACCGTAAATTATATTATTTAAGTGTAAACCTCCATAGAATCATTGCTCAAAACTGTAATTGTACAAATATTGTACTAATTAGAGTTTCTGTATTTGTTTTATATAGCAAGTACTATAGTAATTAATATTGACCAAATTTACAATATCTCCCCTATAAAAACGGTGGTATAGCAATTTATTGTTGTGCTATCAATTGTCATTCTGGTAAGCAACATGTGAATATTTCTGGGCATTTTGGAAACTACAGATAACATTTTTTCACGCATGAAATAATTCTGATAAGTGTTGACAATGACCTACCTGTGGAAAAATGCCGAGTAGCTGAGGTAGGTTACTTCCCCTAGTCCTCCTCCGATACTGGCACATACCACCCCTTCAATGATTTCAACATAATGATTTATCATATCAGTTTCTTCTAATTAATGACAGTGGTGTGAGGTACCCTTCAGGTTACTTTTCTATTGAAAATTAAAAACAAACTAAATGCTCATTATATTATTTTGTAATGAGCTTTATATTATTTTAATATGAGATTTATATTACTTTAAGAGAATGTTTATATGATGCTTATATGATTTTGAGATGATGTCTATATGATGCTTATATGATTTTGAGATGATGTCTATATATTTTTCAGATGATATCTATATAATTTTCAGATGATGTCTCTATAATTTTTATATTAGGTCTATATAATTTTGAGATGCTGTTTATATACCGATAATTTTAAGATGACGTCTTTATAATTTTGAGATGATGTCGATGTCTTTATAATTTTGAGATAATGTCTATATAATTTTGAGGTGATGTCTCTATAATTTTTATATAATGTCTATATAATTTTGAGATGATGTTTATATACCGATAATTTTAAGATGACGTCTTTATAATTTTGAGATGATGTCTATATAATTTTGAGATGATGTCTATATAGCTTTGAAATGATGTCTTTATAATTTTGAGATGATGTCTATATAATTTTGAGATGATGTCTATATAGCTTTGAAATGATGTCTACATAATTTTGAGATGATGTCTTTATAATTTTGAGATGATGTCTATATAATTTTGAGGTGATGTCTGTATAACTTTGAGATGATGTCTACATAATTTTGAGATGATGTCTTTATAATTTTGAGATTACGTTAATATAATTTTAAGATGAAGTTTATCTTCATGTTCTTGTCTCCAACAAAGCATGTATGTAGACCAAGGCTACCTGATCTCAAATTGTCCTAAGACTGAGCTCACCTGTAATACTCATCCAGATTCCTTGAGAAAATCCCACTAGTACAAAGCTTAGAAGGCAAAAGAAGGTCACTGTGGAAACCTTGAACCTACAAACGAGAGAATCATCCACACTTTGAAAATAATAGCACTGAAAATATCTCCTGGTGAGGAATGCTGGCACAAGTAATTTCATCATAATCAATGTTTATTATTCTAACAGAAAATAAAGAGACAATACAAGTTTCTATTTGATTGTGTATATCATGTACATTTGTTTTAGAATAATCACAATGTATTTCATTGAAATAAAGAAATTGGATCATGTTCCATAACATAACCTAACTAACATAAATCCTCCGCAGTGAAATGATCGAAAGGAGAAATTGACTTTTCCTGTTCTGTCCTGTCTTATTTTTTAGATTGATTGGTTCATGACATTCACCGTTTCACCATTCAGGTTTAAAGAAAAGTTGTATCATTTCTTACAAACTTTTTATCATTTAATTTGTAGATTATTTACTTATTCTGTCATCAATCAGTAGATTTTTTGACGATGATAGAAAATGAGTGAAAAAAATAAGCAAATCCTTATATGGTCATTTTGGTGCATACCTGTAACTGAGTTGTTGAACATAGAAAGGAGCAGTTAATTTGATGAGCAAAGTTGGTAATATATCAGCCAGAAGGATTGCCTGCAATGTTAATAATAATTAGACCTTACAAAATATACATATAACTATTATACTCACATAAAACACAATATATTTACAACATCATACCTATCCAATGATTCAATAACACCCAGTTACACTAGACATGTACATGACACAGTCAATACTTTTGTCGCAAACTCAGATAAGGTCAGATCTACAGTGAAGTGGGGATCACAGGTCATGACTTGTGACAATGGGTTATCGTTACAAAGAGTTACGTACATTTTTAAAATTCCTCCTTACTGTTATATTAGAGACATTTGTAAGTTGTGTAACTATTGACTTACCCCTGTTGATATCTGGTTACACTGAAGCTTCTCATAGCTATTATTCACTGGGGCAAGGGTTGTAGTCTGGAAATGTTGCAAGAAAATATAAAACTACCGGGTAATTTGAATAATGTTTACAAAACTGTTGGCAATTTATTCCATGGTTAAAAATCAAATCAAACTTTCAATGATCTCTCAACTGGGCTGCTGTCTAGTACTTTCATATCTATACAAATTCGTGTATTGTAAAAACATTGCTGATGGATACTTCTATATAAATTCTATTTTTCATATATCTACCTATAAACCACTGATAGTGAAATATGGAACCTACTTCAATACTAAATTTACTCAGTATTAAATGAAGGTGCAATAGATAATGAATGCAACAGCTGATTTTTTTTTTAATCAGAATGAATTAACATAAGAGACTACAGCACATTCTACGTTGTACAGCAAACAAAGGGCTATAACTCCATATTTAGTTCATAGTTCATATTGTTACTAAAGCATAATTATATAGATTCACATAAAAAGGAATTACCTTGAGGTATATGATTGAGAGGACTTCTTCCAACCATTGAAAGGTGACTAGCATTAAAGTTAAATGGCAAATGATGATATATGTTTCCTTTTCAACCTGGTGACAATGTTACAATTTTACATTAAGACTAATGAAAACAACAAAGGAACATTTAAGGAATTGGAATCAATGAAAAAATATTTATCATTACTGAAAGTTGGGAACATTGTACATTACACATACATTAGAACTGGTGTCACTGGAGTGGCCGCCTTCTCCCTGCTCTCTGAGGATATCATGGGCAGCACTAAGCATTATAACGTAGGCAAAGTTGTTACACAAGCCAAGCCACCTATAATAGATAATTAGTACATTCAGACATATTTCAATTCTGATTGAGTAAAAATATTTTGCACAATGAATAAACACATTGGGCAAAGCATTCCTATAAAAACATACTTATAATTCTTCAACAGGTGGAGAGGAACCAATATCTTTCTTCTTTGTACTGGTGTATAAGGTTTGTTGTCTAGACGTGAATACCTTTAAAGCCCCAAAATATGCAACTTTCATTAAACAAGGGCTGTCAGATACAGATATTCTCCCTTTAATTTAAGTATTGAGTCCAACACAGAATGCCTTGAGAAGTTATATTGTTATAAATCATGCTTTGCTGAAGGGATTGTTTATAATACATGTTCATTAAAGTGAAACATGATTAGGGCAATTAATACTTACCAAAAACCAAACAGATTTCGCTTCCTGTATGGTATTTCATTAGCTGCAAAGGCAAGCATCAAAGTTACTGATTCATGAAAATAAAAAGCCAAAGATAGAATGAAGACTAACAAGACGAAAGTAAAGATACAAAAAAATGTTGATAAAAACCTTCTTAATATCAACTTTATTTTAAAACAAGTATCAAAAATATTATTCCATCTTATACTAATCACTCTTGATGGCCGTGATGGAAATGTGCTAGGGGTCTTGAGGTGGGAGGACCCAATAGCCCCAGAAAAATCCATGTGGTTGAATAGGTAATCCCTTTACCTTTTCACATCTGTTTGGAAAATTGAAACCTGGATGTCTAGGCAAGTATGCTACCACTGCACCACCTTACTAAACCTTCCTCCCAATTCATTGTAAAGTGATTTACATTAATTTTTTTTTCATTTTTTTTTTCTCTTTTTTTTTTTAATCGCATCAAATTTCTCAAGAGCTTTATTTCTACATTACAATGACTTATCGCACCTTAAACAATTTTTATTTTATGTGCCTTTTTATTTAAATCAACTACTTCTTGAAGTAATAGATTTTGCACTTTCTATCATATGAAATAAATCTTGATGCACCTAAAGTTAGATTTCAATATAGTTTTCCTTATCTTTTTATCCCACTTTTTCACAAAGCTATCTTCACAGTTCTCCAAGAGACACTGAATATTAAGTTCCATTTTGGTATTCAATTCCTCTAACATGAGTGACTAAGTATTTACTACTAAGACTGTGTTCATCTCTTTGTGTCCAGCAAGCATGTACTATTTATGTCAACTGTTTACAGAATGAGGTTCTTAACCATTTCTATGTCATGAGTCACAACCAGTACCACCAACCATTGCTCCACAACAGGAATGAATCCTTGAAATATTCCTTGTAGTCTTCCTTTATATGCCTCTTCATGTCCAACAAAGCAGCAATAAGATGTACAGTGTTACAGAGATATTAAGTAAGATAATACCTTTAATTTTAAGTGGAGAAGACTTCATCCTTCAAACAACATTTAGGCAAAAAAACATGAAATATATTTGTGTTTCCTGTTTCTTGCCAGTCCTATTATTTTCTACTGACACTTTTTTTTATCTAAATCTTTTGGTAAATAATGAATTTTGAAAATCTGGTGATCCCCATCAGAATTTGTACCCTGAGGCAAATCACCTTATACCTTAGATATATCTTCTTACAGGCTAATGTAAAACATTATCTTTAAACCTTTCTGGGAAGTAGAGGTCACCTTGCCATCATTAGATTGGTGATCAAATGTACATAATGCAAACCACATGCTTAAAATTTCACTTTCACAATGAGGCAAATGTCAGATCAGGTGTTGGAGACAAGTATTCATCTCTTCTAAATGTAATAAATCTGCATTGTTTTGTAATAAGTAATGAGTAATGAAAAACACCCTGCCACCACTAGGGTTCAAACTAGAAATCTCTTGATCTCTAGCTGGACTCTCTACTGCTTGACTAAAGGGAAATTCCAACTAACTGATGCTAGTAAGGTTACCTGTACTCTCATCTACACTACTCCCAACTTTTACAAAGTTTTTGACCCCAAAGAAAACAACTCATGATCAGGTTCAAGGAAGCATCTCAATCTTCTGTAGCTTCTACTCTTGAAGTGGCCCATAGCACCCAATAGGACGCTAAATCTAATGAAAAACACACAGCCAAGTTCAAATTAATGACCCTGTGGTTTCTAGTCAGACACTACCACTCAATACTATAAAGGTGATACATATATACAACTTCTACACTTAACAAGTATTGACCAAACTTCTGTTTGATTTATTTGTGTTTCTCATTTCATTTTGATTCTCCTTCCTGCGAAAAAGTTGAGAAGGCATGTAGGAATCACTGCCTGTCTGCCCATCCATCTATCCAGAGCCTTGTGAGCTCAACTATTCCTACACTTGATGGAATTTCAATAAAACATGGCACTAGATAATTTTCCTTTTTAATATCAAACAGCATCACAGATTGCGATACTCAACGTGATAAATATCTCATTATATATGCATGCCGCACTTACACATACGTGAAATATGTGTATAAACCATTCCCTAATCAATATGCGGTACTTGAGAAATCATCATAAAAAGTACACACATTTTTGGCGTTATAAACGGATATATATATATATATATTTAAATCAATTGGCCTAGTGATGGTTAAAATTCATATACTGTTTTGAAAAGAGACCAACTTTACAGTGCACCATTTAAATTATATAGTTGGCAAAATGCACAAATGCATACATACGCATTTTGTCCAAGTCGTTTTCTTCAGTTTCTGATGACTTGGCAGAGGACTCGTTGTCGTTAGTTTTTGGCTCAGAATCTGTTGCAGTTGACTGGTCAATGGTATCCATAAGCTCCCTCATATCATCATTTTTTATATCAATAAAATCATGTTTGAAAACTAATTAAAAGTTTATAGTTGCATGCACGTCAGCTGTTGCCTTTCTTCTCGATGTCAAATTTACGCTTAATCTTGTCTGTCAGAAGCTTGATTTAGAAGTTTATTTACTTCCGGTAAAATAATGGCGGCGCCTTCAAAAGACGAACACAAGATCAAGTTGGCAAAATCATTCAAAGAAAGACTTGATGTAATTTACACGGATGTTCATTTATCTCATAATGCCATTTTTTCTACCAACAAACTAGAAATTAATTCATTTGTCTTGGAGAGACATGTAAACAAAATAGCATTATGCATTAAAAACTTGTTGTAACTTGTTTTTGATCTATCAATTCAGGTTTAATTAATTCTACATTTATTTTTAAGTTAATAAAACAGATTTACACATTGTTAATACAATTAGTGTACTTCATCTCAGATGCTGTAAGAGAAGTTATCTAATTCTCTATTAAGTGATTTGTGGAACATTTTAATATTTGAGTGCTAGCTTATGCATCCAAATTCTAGTCATTTCAGTACCAAGTTGTTTCGATACATACAAAAGTCTTTCCGATTCTTGCAAAATGTTTTACACATAGACATTGATTCTGTGTAAATAGTTGAGACTCGCTTGAATTTTGAGGACCCATTATATCTTTCAGTATTGGGACTCATCAAAATGTTGAAATAGTGTTTTAGCCTGTTCTGTTTCTGTTATTGGGTTTACTTACCCATGACTGATTTGGTAGTATATTTCATGTATATGTACATAGAAAATATGTCATGATGTACACAATGTTAGTGTTTACCAATGATGGTCCAAAGTTGATAGGATCAGTGGCACATTAAAAAGGCTGCTGTGAACAATGTCTTAGAAGTTTTGCTACCACTATTCCCTACTAAATGTTGAAACAGTAATTTCCATGAATTGTAAAGAGATCTCATCATAAGTTCAAGTCTGTGCTGCATTTAGGTTCTTCATAGTGAACAACATTCTGTATTTTCATTGACTTTATACAAATATTAGATGTTGATAGAATATGAATAATTCATACTGCTTCCCAATAAACTTCAAAAGTTTGAGATAGGAGGAAAGTGATGTGGATGATTTTGACTTATTTATTTAGAGAGGGATCTTAAGATCTTAAGGGAGCGATCTAGGATGGACTTTATCAAGATATAGACAGAAACAAAGTTTGTTTGGAGATATCTTCAGTTATTGGCAGCATTTGTTCCAAATTTGTAGATGAGACTGACCTGATTTTATATGTATACTTAATTCCCTTTAGCATAACCTTTAATTTTGACACGTTTTTGAAAGTTATGCCCCTTTGTTGAAATTTTTCAGTAGGTTTTGCTCTGTATGACATTATAGATTTTCCAGTGGTACCATAAATGTAGATCATAAAGAAGGTATCTCAATGTATATGTAAAATTTCATTAGTAATATGTTTGTGGATTAAATATTTTGTAGAAGCTGGGATGTCCATTCACAGAAGGAGTAGAAGATTCATGGATTTCTGAACTAATTTTCAAGCCAGGAGAACACAGGATCAGACTGCTACAGTGGCTTTTTTCGAAGTAGGGCATTTTGGAGCAAAAAACATCCTTTTTGATATTCAAGTCATATTGATTTGGTCTGGATTATAGTTGCTTAACTGTTAATATGCTGATAACATTCTTTTGATGAATTTTTTTTCTTGTGAAAATTCGCAAAGCAAGATTATGTGTCAAACTTCACTCGCAGATCATAAGTAATACATGAAGATAGATTGTAACTGATTTTATATAACTGTTATTTATTTCTTAAATGTATTGTTACTTAAATACATTACCAGTATTTTTCTTTGCAGGTTTGACTCCAGATTAAATGATGTTTTGGATCCACAATTTGCATCCAATGAGTCCAAGATGGACTCTCGTATACAGAGTAAGTATTCTGTAGATACATATTCCATATACAGATAGGTATTCTATAGGTACAGGTTCGCATATAAACCGTAGGTATTCTGTAGGTACAGATTCCTGTATACACAGTAGGTATTCTATATGTAAAGATTCCCTTATACAGAGTAGATATTCTATAGATACTGATTCCTATATACGCAGTAGGCATTCTATAGGTACAGATCCCCGATTATCACCAGCACACAATTCTTTTTCAAACTCAGCTTGTCATTTTGGTTCAGATTCAAGTGTTTTGAGGGTTCTAAATGTTTGTTCTACTCCTACTTGTATTGTGTACATTTTTACACAGAAGCCCAATAACTCAGTCAATAGAACCTGAAACTACTGCAACTTCATGATTGATGAAGTGTTTTGTCTCAGGAAACTGAGATCACAAATCATCTAATGTTGTTGTGGCTGAGTTTTTTGTCAAGACACTTCACCCAAATGATCTAGAAAGTCTACAACAATGCTTCCCTCATGCTATTCATTGTGTCAGCCACCAGGTAGTTTAAGGAGACAAGGATGAAGAATAAAGAAAAAGGACCCAGATACATAACCATATAAAAAAAATTCTAATACTTACTGAGATGTGTATGATACTATATCATTAAATGGTGGACTATTTAACTTTCCCTTTGTCCTTAGTCCATATTTCTTAGAAAAAAAATTGTTATTCCTTTTTTTGGGGATGGACTTGGTGATACTTTTTTTCAAATTTCATGTAGGTCCCTAGTTGTGCCGTTGTGATTTTAAGATTGATCAAAAAAATAAAGTGGCTGACAGGCAGCCATCTTGAATTTCAACAATGAAAGTTTGTTTATTTAATTTGTTATGATTTTATTACTCAGAATTTTCAATAAGAAATAATGACTTTGTGAAAATTTCATTGACTCTTGAGTTAAGTTTGCTTAAATATTTACAGGACTGTTGTTTGTGGCAACGACCCTTGGGCTGTGTAAATATGATGATGTTGACCTTATAAGGGTGAGTCTGACTTCTTTCACCAGAGTATTGTGGATAAGTAGTTTTCATCTTTAATTATCTTTGTGGCATTTTATTGTGCTCAGTGGTTGAAAGTGTAATAAAATCCAAATCATTATTCTGATTTCTTTACAACTGTAATGGTGCTCAGATTGTTAGTTTACCTGGTTCAGGGGAATTAATTTATGGTTTTCAGCTCCCTAGGGCAGGAGGGGCAAAGCCCTAAAGGAGAATATAGCAAATTCTTTGATATCCTACTCCTGTAGGAATCGGTTGATTCTTACCCAATATGGTTTGAAGTTTTCTTTTGTGAAGGGGAGTCAGCATTGTATAATCTATAGGTACTGGTTTCACTTTAGCAGGAGGGATTGGGCCCAAAAAGGAAAGTTTGCAAATGCCTGGAGATCTTTCTTTTTCTGTAGGAATGCCTTGATTCTGTTCCAGTGTGGTCTGAGGCATCATTAGGTGAAAGGAAATCAACTGTGTATAAGTAGTGGGTCTCAGACTCCTGGAGTGAGCTGCAGGACCCAATAGGGGAAATAGAGCATATTCTTAAAATCCATCTTTTGATGGAATGCTTTTATTCTGTCACAATTTGGTGTGAAGCATCCTTGGATGAAGCAGAATAAATTTTGAACAAGTAGACAGGTGTAACCCCCTGTAGCCAGAGAGACAAAGGCCAAATAGGGGAATTCAGTATCCTTTTTTCTCATAGCAATAGATGACGTTTAACCCAGTGTTATCTGAAGCATGTTTGTGTGACGGGAAATCAGTGTTGTATATACAATGGATCACTACTCTTCTTGGATGGAAGGAATTGGGACAAAATGCTTTAAAATTCTTTTATCTTTCTTTGGAATGGATAGATTCTGCCCAAGTTTGGCCTGAGATATGCTTTGGTACAAATGTCAATGTCAGTTTGCCTTTAGGCCTCTTTTAATAGAATATTTACGAGATTCTTAAATGCTTTGACATCTTATATAGGGGTTTGCTTCAAACAACTTCAAACCATAGAACATGATTTGACAAAAATATGATTGAAGGGATTGAAGAGAAAAACCTTATAACAAAGTACAAAAAGGTTAAAAAAAAACCTGAAAAAACTTTTTTCATTTGTGTTTTGTAGATTAAATGCTTTCCATAGAAACATTCCACTCATGAGTAAATGAGAATAAATAATTTCTATGAACTGTCACTGACCCTTCAACAATTAAACAATGATATCTCAACATCAAGCTCTACATCTGATAAGTCAAGATCATCAGTCAAGGTTAAATGGTCAAAGGTCATAATTGAAAGCAAGGTTCAGATGACAAAAGTCAAATGGTCATTTGTCAAAGTTTAAAGGTTAAAGATTGCAGTTGACTATTTAAAAAAGTCGATGCAGTATAGCAATAATTTTATCTGTCAGAATTTTTTTTTAAAGAAATTGTTACTTAAATTATTTGATGAAAAATGTATATATGCTAATGATATTAAGTGTGTTTTACTTTTCAATGTAATAGGGTGTTAACACTAAACCTACCAGACAGGCAGCCTTCATGGATCAATTGCTGGATAATATTTGTATCATGGATGCTGCTGAAGATCCAAAGAATAAATCACTGTGTAACCCGGGTGTTATCAGGTAACTGTACTGAAAATAGACTTTTATGTATGTAGGCAAAAACACACAAAAACTGCTGTATGTAGGCCTCAATCAAAACACACCGTAACTGCTGTATGTAGGCCTCAATCAAAACACTAAATGACTGCTGTATGTAGGCCTCAATCAAAACACACCGTAACTGCTGTATGTAGGCCTCAATCAAAACACTCAATAACTGCTGTATGTTGGCCTCAATCAAAACACTCAATAACTGCTGTATGTAGGCCTCAATCAAAACGCACCATAACTGCTGTATGTAGACCTCAATCAAAACACACCGTAACTGCTGTATGTAGGCCTCAATCAAAACACACCATAACTGCTGTATGTAGGCCTCAATCAAAACGCACCATAACTGCTGTATGTAGGCCTCAATCAAAACACCCCATAACTGCTGTATGTAGGCCTCAATCAAAACACACCGTAACTGCTGTATGTAGGCCTCAATGATCATGTTTACAAAATGAAATGCCTCATTTATAAATCTGTCTCATGACATCATCAGCACTAAATTTTAGAGCGGTTTACCAAACCAAAGAACTTGTCAAACTGGACATTAGAAATTGATTGTGAATATTGGGATGGCATAGATATGTATCGGGAAGTATAAAAAACATGAACAATCAATAACGAAATTAACATTTTTAAAGTAATGTCCCTTTAAAAGGTATAGCTCATCTTGATCATATCAAATCAGTTTTGTGATTTTGGCACAATGTTATATCAGGATAGCAACATTGTAAATCAAAATTGAAAAACACCTGGTCATTGTAGGTAAATGCTGTCATTTTTGTTGTGTTTGTAATTTCATAGAGGTTAATTATCTCTGTAAACTGAATTGTGAGTTGCTGAGTAAAATTCTTCACATTGTATAAGTAAAAACAACATGGATTTTACATATTACAGTGATGCCACCAACCTGGACGAACAGTTTAGAAAGGATTGTCTGTACATAGACTCACTTGTCCAACAGGAGAGAATGGATGCCTTATTTAACCGGAGGTCAACACTCCTACCTCCAGATCTTCAGCAACAGGTGGAAATCAGCTGGGCACAACAAGGTCACACCAAAGACAAGTAAGCAATATGTTCAGCTACACTACAGGATATTATTTACAGTTTCAGTAGCTGAAGTGTCCTGAATTTAGTATGGACCACCCATCAGAATCACCAGACACACACCATGCCCCCTCTCAGAGAATTATCCTTCTTTAAAGTAAAATCTTTCTTCAAGTAGCTGGTATTCAATTTTATAGTTGAGTTAGGTGTCTGTTAAAGACTCATTGGCCTCTTGTTAAATCAATTTAATGAATGTATTTTCTGTTTTTCAATTCTTAACATTTTAAGCTATTTTTTTTACCAGACCACCAAAGCCAGATTTACAGAAACTAACAGATGCGGCATATAAGCTTGCTCAAGATTTAGGAAGACAGACGGAAATATTGAAAGAATTGACGAAAACAGTAAGTTATGGTACTCAAAAGAGATTTTTTTACACATTTCACAATTAAATTGATAGGTGCATTTAATCACTAATTTCAAAATCAAAATTTCAATTCTCAATATATCTTGATAAGTGTAAAAGATATCTGATAAAAGATATTTGAGAGTATCAGAGTAAATGATTAGCATTCAACATGTAGTAACAGCTGATCACAATAACAGCTGATACCATTTCATGATTTGCAGCTTAAACGATGAAAAAAAATTTATTCTTGTTTTTATGGCACAACATATTTCTTTCTGAAACCAATTGAATAATATATATGCATATAATTAAATTTCTTTTTCTTTCACCACAGTTTGAATATCAAGTTCCTGATGAGTCCCGGATGGAGAAAATCAGTAAAACCATGCAGTTAGTTTTGTCAGAGTTGTCACAGCTAGAAGTTGGCTTTTCCTACTGTTACGAAAATGAGATGTGTCATTGGTGCAATAAAACACCGCCAACTCTGAACCAGCTTGGTCCAGCCTTCAAACGAGTTCACACACTTCTCCAACAGTTTGTAAATGTAAGGGTTCACCTTCCCCAAGAGATTAACAGCTAATCCAGCCATCTTTTAATATTAAGTTTTCTAATAAGCAGACAACATTGAAATACTCAAACTGTTCAATTTAGTTTTTTAACTTTTGAGATATTCAGAAAAATACAAGGGCGGTTGTGGTTCAAACATTACTAATGTTAATGTACAAGAGACAGCTTATAACATCAGGGTTTGGTTTATCCAAATCTTATTTTACCAGATCCATTGTTGTAGTTGCTCTTGCAGTATCTGACTAGTTTTGCATATCTTTCCGCGTCGCAGTGCCAGGTTGGTCAACATCGTTACCTTTGGAACAATGTCATCTATATCTACAGTACTGGGTCATGTTTGTTAAGCACAAGACGTAAAATCCATGTTTATCAAAGTCTTCCGATGTCAGGACAAATTTGTTTGATAAATTATCATGTTCATTTCAAAGTCGGTGTCATACTTGTTGATAGCTTGTATCAGATCAAAGATTGATAATCCAACTATACCAAGACAAAGTTTGTAAATAATGTTTGAACAAATGCACATTTTCAGTTAATACTACACTAATCAGAAGGTTAGTTCATCAATACCAGGCAGGCTTAATGTCAAGATTGTCTTCCATTAAAGTGTTTTTTTTTCTCTTTAAAAATTTAAAATTACTCAAGAATTTTGTGCACTATGAATCTTTGGGGTTCCTTTCCAATATTGTGTTGGTTTAACCAAAGTTAGTTGTTATAAAATGCACCTTTTTCTGAAAGAACGGACAATCAAAAATGTTTCCATGTATTGCATGAAACAAGATGATATCAAAGGGCATGTTCTGATCACACAATATCTGGATAAAACTCCAAATGTTCCTATGTCATACATTGAACTTTGTAGTGGATGTAAAAAGATATGTTGTTAACCTCTATTTTAGGTTATATTCTGTATACTAGGGTATTATTTCATGGGCTGTTGAATGTGAAGCCTCAAAAGCTATTAAAACCAGTTTCATTTGTGTCGTGGAATGAACATTCTATTGTACTGCTTGATTAATGTTAAACAATACTATATTTGTTAATGGTTTTGTATCCTTTATCTTCCCCATTAAAGAAGGATGAAGATACAATGTACAACTGTTGAAATTATATCAAGAACTGATTATATATCGTTTAACCTGCTCTCAGGATTTTGGAAAGGATTCTGAAAATCACCCAATTCAATAATTCTGTAGTTATATGTTTATGTACATTCTGTAACTGACTAACCCTTCATGTCAACATGTATTCAGACGACACAATATAAAGTAATATTAAAAAGACAAGGAAATTTTTAACAGTAGGTGTGCAACAACTTCGTGTAATGCCCGATATGGGTCGCAGATGTGATTTTACACAACTTGTAGCGTATCTATTTTTGAAATGATTTCCATTTCAGATCCTTGAGGGATTCAAGTCCATCAGATCATCTTATACAAATTTGAGTCGAGATTCGTCAAAGCGGTTAAGAAGCCTCGTTTCAAGTGCAACACATAAGAAAGCAACAGATTTAGGTATAAAATGTTTATTGCATAAACTTCAGAATGTATCCATGACTTTATAACCAGCTTCATCACATACGTAACACCATTTAAAACTTACCTTAAGGCATCATCACTTTATCCAATCTGTCAACTGTTTGAAAATTTAATGGCAGGTATATACATATTGCAATTGAACTTGCGAGACATCACAGATAGTATTGAATATGAATGTAACAGTAAGCTACAATCAAGTAAATATATTTAAAGAAACTTATTCATTGAATGTAAAATAATTGTTTACTTTACATGTAATAATCTTCAATACATCCATGGTGAAATAAGGCACAAGTATGAATCTGAATTAAAACAAATCAATTAATACATATGTAATCGTTTGTTAACAGCATCGGTTAGACAGGCTTCGTTGTCTAGCTTCCAGGACTGTGGTAGCGTCCTGGAGAGATCGTTACAGCGCCACGACATGGAAGCCAGCATGTCAAGTTCCATGAGGTCCTCATCCTCCATTCTCCATGGGGAAAGGAAAAACAAACATTAGTATTCATCATCCAGGTCTTTATGGCAGTGAATTTGAATGGGAAAATGTTTCGCGCTACCCTGATTGTCAGTATTTATGAATTGTTAAATTTATTGTTTTATTGAATAGAAGACAATATTTTGAAATAAATGTATCTTAAAAACACATTAATTCTATGTTATTGATTTAATACCCCGAGATGCTACTTTTCAAAGCGTTTTTTTTTTAATTTCTTTTTTTAAAGCCAATTTCTTTTTTTAAAGCCAATTTCTATTTAAGTTAAGAAAATATATAGTGAAGACCTTCACTTACAACTATTTACCCAGACATGAACATTTTTAAATATCTATTAATGTCCCAAAAGATATGCTTAAAAAATATTTGAAGTATTTATTTAAATGAAAGTACTTTGTTTTCAAAATTACTTTAATCCGCATTTTCTCTAGAAAATTATTCACAAAATCCATTTTATGCTAGTAAAAGCATGTCCTATAGTATATTAGCTGTAACAGAATACCGATCAATATTTCATTTTATGTTGTGTACTAACCCACAGCTGTTACCAACTCGGTGTGTAGGCGGTATCATTAAACAGGTTTTATCCATCTACGTGTAACCTTTGCCACACCTATACATGTACAGTTTCCACAATGTATTAGTGATGGTAGAGAGTTCCACTACTTTTCCTCCATAAAACGGTTTCTTCACATTGTATCATGATGATGATAACAAACATGTTCTAACACGAGCTGAGCATGTAATACAACTAATTCTTGTCCAAAACACTTTGTTCATATATTAAATATGGTATACTGCAAGAACAGGCTCCATTAGTTTTCTCAAAATCAATCATACTATCATTGTACCTTGCAAAATGAAACCCATTTTAATTCAATATAAATTATTTCATTACGGAATATTGTTCCACAATTTTGAATAGTGCAATGAATGGTATGACGATTTTGAGCAAATACATATATGTATACAATGCAGGAAAACGGAGAAAAACAATTTTTTAATCGGTCTCAATGAAATTTCAATTAACTTGGTTTCCAGCAGTGTATAGATATTTGAAATTGCAGATGATGATCTAATTCATTTGAATGAATACACAGCTATTACCTGTGCTGCTTGATCATATCCGTAACCCAAGAAACAAGATCTTGACCGGCTGGTCAACCAGATCCTGTTACAGGTCGATTGACTTCAAGGCACGCGAAGTTGTACCTCGCTGAAAAATAAAATCTCCAAATTAGTAAATCATTAACAAAACAGACAGCTTAAATTATTTTCTTTTTAATATTTAAAATGGAACATTAAAAACTGAGGTAGAACATGACAAGTTTTGGACTAATAATATAACTTGCTTTTATGTGGATGACATTTTTTCCCACAAATATACACTTATTTTCCTCTGATCTATGGAGTACTTTCATGCAAATGCTTTATCATTTACCAAAGTTCTTTAATCTCAACATATTTACATTTCAAAATCCTAATATGTACTCTTGATGTTTGATTATTCTAGAATAAAACATAAAATAAAGATAGTTCATTATAGGAAGAGCTGTGTGCGCGAGCACTGCTTCAGTTTTTCAGGAGATAAAAGTTTCATTTTTTAACTTCAGAGAGCATTTCTTTCAATTGATGATTTTCGTGTTTTAATTTTACATTCTCTTGTAGCAATTTTGATAAATATCCCTGTCCACTTATGTTGTTTCCTAACGTGGAATCGTTATCCCCAAAGAAACTTCGGTCACTACTGGACTGTTCAAGTTCTTTTTCAAGTTGTTCCGATTTTTCGGCCATTACTAACACTCTTTTTAACAGTTCTTCTTTCGACAGATTTGAAATTTCGTCCATTTGAGCGTTTCTCATGACACTTTCGAAATCCTGTTCCATAAATGCTACCGTATCCGTTGTAGCCATACCAAAATCCATAATTTCGGAGTCTCTGAACAATGTATCCAAACCATAATCACTACAACTGTTTGGCGAATACCCCAGTTCATGTAGTGTTTTAGATGTATCACAGGAATACTCTGGTGAATCAAAATTATCGTAAAAACTCTGATCTTTTAAGTGTCCATCCATTATAAACTGCGTAGAATTGTGTGGCGCTTTAAGACTGTATCTTGGTCGGTGTATTTGGCGGGTTTTCTTGCGACGCGTATCTTTTAAGCATTTCGCGTCTGTCCGATTACAAATATCTATTGACTCGTTCATACAATATCGACAGGAGGAAAACCCACAATCAATATGACACGACTCATCTGAATACT
Organism: Ylistrum balloti; assembly: GCF_031769215.1. Taxonomy (NCBI): domain Eukaryota; kingdom Metazoa; phylum Mollusca; class Bivalvia; order Pectinida; family Pectinidae; genus Ylistrum; species Ylistrum balloti. The sequence continues at coordinate 380,093 of NW_026782466.1, read as the reverse complement.
TCGCCGGAAATTTCTCGATTGATCCAAATTCTTTCTTCTTTTTCCCTCTTCGTGTTTTTCGTTTTTTCATAGCAATTCTTGTCTGCCTTTCAACCATTCTTTCTACTGATGATTGTGTGCTAGATTCAAAACCAATCATTTTTCTTGATAGGTAATTTATCATAACCTTCGAAACAACGTCTATGTAAAGTATTTCTTACTTGCGTCTCACCAACCTTCCTCCTTCCTCGTGAGTCTGTCGTTAATACGACGACAAGCGTTGTTTTGCTGTTTTATACGCCCAAGTCACGTGGCTGTTTCGTTGTCTCGACGTCAAATTTCGTCATAGCACCGAAATAGTCACCCGACCTAATGTTTGAACCGAAGGCACATAATCACCAGCATTTACAAGCGTCTGAACGATAGTTTGATGTCGTGTTTTCATAACTCAGTGAAAAATACAATATTTCGAAAATCTAGTATATTTCAGTTTTATATATCATAAAAATACGAAGCAGATAACTTAAAATAAAGTTATTGATATAATATCTTAGTTAATACCTTATTAGTTTCGGTTTATTTCCGTCGTTAGAAACGAGGCAATATCTATTTTTAGCTCAGAATGTGATTGCCTTGTGCAAGAATCCATTCAAGGCTACCATGCTGTCGAGGTCCAACGTTTCTTCTCAAATTCAAACACCATATTACCTTTTCGATTTTCATATACGAAAATCTATGTGTCTAAAACATTTATTAGATTGTGAAATTAGAAGAAATTATCGAGAATAATGCCGAAGGGAAAGAAGAAAGGTAAGCCGATTTAGGACCATATGTGTCACAACAACACGTGAACTTTTTACATTCACGCATGATTACTACGTAAATACGTCACTATCTGTATTTCACTTGTGTGGATGTTTAAATTTTGTCTGAAGATTTTGAATCGTGTTATCTTAAATGTATATTTACATAAAAATAAAACCCCTACTTTTAGACTATAAAGATATGTCATTGACAACTCCCGCCTTTTCTATAAAGAGCACATGTTTACTTATTTGGCATGATGACAACTAATTCAAATGACATCTTGAATCAACTATATTGATCATCCAAGATATTGGTTATATTACAGGACCTAGGTAATTTCTCAACAGGAAGCGAAGTCATACCCTGGAAATTTTTGATGCCTTGTTAGTCATAGTTTTGTGATGGCTAGCATTATAAATGATTTATTACATAAGTTGTAATGTAAGTGTTTAGGTCTCTGTTTAGTAATATAAGAATTTAATAACGAAAGATGGGACTTTGTATCTATGACCCCACATTAATGATGTTGGTGGTCCATGCGGTAGTAATCAGATTACCTAAAGTTCTGTTTCAAAGATTATTTGTAGCATTTGCACTCAAACTTTTCCCAATGTTTATAACAATACGCTGTTTCATATTGTATCACAATACTTTCTTGTGTATCATATCAATTTGTTTGTTTACCAGTATCATGATACACTAAAAGTACCTAAATATATATTCAGTAAAGTTTTATCAAACTCTGAAAAGTAGACTGATATTGTCCAATCATTCAGCAAATTGTTGTGCAGTCATACTTAGAATGTACTAGAAGTCAAATAGATTGTATTTACTATTGAAATATATGGCTTCACTAAATAACTTGTGTGTACACCTATATAGTGATGTGAATGGAATCATAATACTGTGATACGTACCATATTGTAAGCTATGTATAAATACAAATATTTCAAATTTGATGCTGTGACCTTGAACTGTAGTAGAGAGACTTCTCATAATTTCAACTTATAATGCCCCATTGTGTCAAAACAAAATATTTACCAGAAAATCTTTCAACTTTGACCTTGTCCTTAAACCTAAAATATTCATACAGAAAATCTTTCAAATTTCACTTTGAACTGCAGTAGGTTGTCTTCTCATTTGATTTCTGTCAATAAAAAAACTTTGATATCAATGTAAAACTTGGGTTTAGTCTGTTTCTGTTATGTTTTGGTAATTTTAAAACAAAAGACATTAAAGTTATTTACAGTTTCAACTGAAATATGATCCAGTATTGTATACCACTTTGATTTCCAAATAGAATGAAGATTGTTTCTAAATAAACTGCATTAAAAAAGCTGGTTTATTTTCATATAATTCTCGTAATGAATTATTTCAATTTCTTTTTTTATGAAAATGAGTTTTACTTCTCATTGTTTGGCAAAATGGCTCAGGTAAGACTGGTCAGTGCTTAGACAACACTTACTACAGGCTAGAATGAAATAAGGCACAGGTAGATAAGATTAGATAACAACAATGGGAAGACTGGGGCTTCTATGACTTTACGACTAGGTGAACAAACATAGAAGCTAAATCCAGCCAAGCCTCCACTGGTTGGGCATTGTTTCTAGTCTCTGCATGTTCCTGGCTTAGCTAATTTCCTGCGAATGCCTTTGGTGGGAATTCCTGTTCAGTACACTGACCCTTTCCCAATTGAAGACTGACACTGTATTTTCCCAGTTTTGGTCTGTCATAGTCTTGTCAACATTTATGATATGTATTCTACAAAAGAGAGAATGAATGAAATCTACTGCAATAAAACTTAACAACCCCCTTAAACAAGCCGCAAATTGATAGAAATGTTTAAACGAAGCTTCAGATTTCATTTTGTGTCCAGAGATAGAGGGCTTAGAGGGTATTGAGGATACATCAATTTAGACATTTTTTTTTCAGACCTAAAGACTAACAGAAATACACCAATTTTCATGTTAAGTAAAGGTTACATGAATAGTTCACTTACTATTGTTATTCTGTTTGAGATATTGAAATATTAGGGCAAATGAAAAACGTCGCAGTTTACCATGATGGAAATGTAATAATCAGGACAGGTTCCAGAGTTTGCAAAAAATCATTTTAAGTCGAATAACCCCATTGGGTCTAAAGGGTGGGCGCCAAAGAGGAAGTTTGACAGTAATTTACTTCCAAATACTACTCTTCCTTAATGCTTGAATAGATTTCAAATTTTGTCTAAAACATCATTAAGAGTGGGCAATGAATTCTTGAATTCAGAAAAGTGGACTTAGGGGTCGCTACTCCTTCTTAATTCCTTTGTGGATCTCAATCAGATTTGGTCTGTGATATCAAACATACTTGAAGTGATGAGGTTTTCCTGATCAAATCTTAATTTATGGTTTGGTCCAAAATCCAACATAACTCAACTTCAACAAATAGTCTCACCTACTTCTTGAGTTGTTAGACTTTGACCTGGTAGCCACAATAGCTTTAACATGATTGCACAGCTGTTCTTCATGAACAAAACTTACTATTTATGAATTTCTGATACTTTCTAGGAACATTTGAAATTTGAATTCATCAGATTTGTTAGATAACCAAATTTTGCAGCATGTCTGTCCATCCATCAATTGTCACATTTATTTGTTCTTTTCCTTTCCGTTTAGATATCTCTTCTTGTTTTTTATGACTTGCTTTTTCTTATTGTTAGATTTCTTTGTTAACTAGTCCTAATACAACATAGTAATAAATTATATGAAGATGATCTCTTTTCTGCATACATTCATTTTTTCCCAATTTTTCATAGACGCTAAATGTAAACCACATGTAAAATGGTAGTAACAAAAACTCTTGAATAAAGAACATAAGAGACAGCAAAAAAAATTGGTTAAAAAAAAAATCCTATAAATAGCTATATTTTAAAATAATACACAATGATCCTGCCCCCTTTGTAACCATTTTTGCATTTTTTTGTTTCAGGAGGGAAGGGAAGAGTATCCCAGCCACCAAGTGATGATGAGTATGATACTGCTGATAACGTCAGTACAGTCAGTGTCCAGTCTGAGGAACGCACTAGCATTCCAGAAGAAGGTACTTTTTTAACATGTCAATTTCAACATTTCTTTCTCAATCCAGTAGTGTTTTCATCTTGTCTTATTGAGATAATGTTTTGTCTCTTTCTATTGTTATTTTGTCTCTTTCACTATTGCAATGGTATATTGTCTTGTTCATCAGTAATACATTTGCATTTGGTATATGGTGGTCCAAAATTTCTTTTCAAATGATCAAAAAAATCTTTTTAGCTTTATAATTGTGTTTTCTTCTTTCAGATGGTGTGGATGAAGCAAGTGCTCAAGAAAACTTTGAAGACAAGCTGAAGGAATGTATAGAAGGAATTCTACAGAAAAGGTATATAATTAATTATATTTACAAGTCAGTTGATAGAGTTTGAAGTTCCTTACCCACGATGGTTTATGTTCCTAAGGAAGCTGGGATAAGGACAGATCTGTGATGTCGTGGTTGTGTTCTAGGGCAAGACGCTTTTCCCTTATTGCCCTAGGTGGAATGTGAAAGGCCTACTTTATGTTGTTAGTGAATAAGATCCAGCCTACTAAAAGAAGAATGTCCACCTCGATTTGGCTTTGGCTGTTTACAGGTTTATAAAACAAAACAACAGCAGATTATTAAGGCAGTCAAGAAATACTGTAAATATTCATAGTTTTATTAAACATATTTTTTTTGCCATTTCCAAAGTGCAAACTTACATATAAAAACTTCTTAGATGAATATTGAAACCAATGTTCCCTGGACTTTTCAGTGCCCAGGGGAGAAAATCTTGTCTGGAGGGGTTGACTAAAGCACTAAGCAAAAAATGCATTGCAGAGTTCCTTCTTGACAGGTATTGTATACTTTTGAATTTAACAAAAATTAATTTGAAGAAATCAAATTGCAAAAATATGTGACATGGGATTTCTCAGGCAGATAAAGTGGTGTAAATTTTATACACTACACAAATGCTCTTTATTTAGAAATGTTGTAATTTGTTCCCAATGCCAATACAAGGAATGTTAACCTTTTTCTATTTTCTCTTGAGCTGTCTGTTTTCCATTCCTCCCCTAGGAGCTGTCACACCTTAAGTTATAATACTTCAGTTGGTTTGTCTATCAACAATGATCACTTTTCTAAGGGCTTGTATCTGGGAAAAAACCACAATGAAATTCTACAAATCCAACTTCATTTTAAATTTTCATACTGATAAGTTTGTCTTTACACACAGGAAAATGACAGTGACTGATTGCCTAGTGAGATGCATAAAGAAAGGAAGAGGTGACGAGCAGGCTCTCGCTGCACAGTGTCTTAGTTTGATGTGCATACAGTTGGGACTTGACATTGAAGAAGAAATCAATACCATTAAGCCACAGCTTATGGCCACTATGACAGACAACAGTGCAGCCGTCAAGGGGAGAGCTGAGGTAAGGAGACAGACATCGTGATGTTTGGCAGCATTTTAACTTCAATTTTCATAGCAATATTCAGTTTATTTCATACGGAATGTTAAATATGAGATGCAGAGGCATTGCAGATATAACTTCAGAAATATTTGCAGTGCTCTTGAATGTGGTAAGGAGAAGGCATTAAAGCCATTGAGTAGGAAACAAAAACATCTTGACAAATGTCTTGGTAAATGTGATGCAGAAAATAATTCAGAGTATAGTTGTTAGATGTAGTGCAGCATAGAAACCCATTGGTTAAAAGTGTACAATATTACTGTCCATAGAGGAAATGATTGGTGATTACTGTTTGATATTTATGATACGTTTAGATAAAGTATGTCTTTAGAATTTTCTGAGGCAAACACAACAACACATTACATGGTGGTGCTTGATCAGCCACTATGCAGTTTATTTTGAATTTTTGTTGATACATAGTCTGTCCTACCCTCTGCTTCCTACTGACTATCTCTGCCTCTTGTCTATACTCGCTTACTTCCGTCCGCTGCCGTTTGCCACTCTCTCCTGTTTTTGAATTACAATGTATACTTAAGATTAATTCTTTTATTTGTAATGCTCTTTTGTGCATATCATTAGTAAGGATCTATCTTTATATTGTTCTTTATTATGTTCACTTTCACACATGCTAGACTGAGAGAGAGAGGGGGGAGGGAGAGAGAGAGAGAGAGAGCACCTATCTGCTCTAATCAATCACACCAACGTTATTTTGCCATGGTGCTTCAATACAGGGGTACACAACCATCCTGTTATCAGGCTTGCAACAACACCTGTCTCTCACGGGGTTGTTTACCTCAGGTCAGGGTTACATGAATTTTTGCCAACGTTACCTGACTTTTGACCGATGTTACCTGACTTTTGACCTAAACTCTGCTCTCTATGATGCCCATCATTTCAAAGTTACCATTACTTACTCATTATTATTCATTGTGTCACACAAAGTTTTGTGACTAGGGACAAGTCATTGTAATACTTGATTCTTTTCTGTTACAGTGTGCGCTGACATTAGGAATTTGTCATTTTCTGGCTTGCAGTGACATTGATGTATGTATAACCAGCATATGACATGAATTAACAATGAATAATTTAATTCCTCTCTGTTGCATACTAAGTTAGTAAGTTTGTGTTTTTCTGCTACTAAAATTCTTATTGAAAGGAGATGTGAAAGTCACAAAAGTCCTGAAGTAAATACTGAAATGTTTGTTACTGTATTGAAGTTGATCCTTGTCATTATTGTTTTTACATTTTATGTGTATTGCTAATATTGTAGGATGTTATGAAGACCATGGATGCATTGGAGAGTATTTTCAAACTGTCATACAGAAAGGGAGATAAAAGCATTCCCAACTTGAATCCTGACTTGTGTCGACTACATGCAACAGCTCTGAGTGCCTGGAGTCTATTACTGTCCATTGCTCCGTCATTTCTAGTCAACAAACTTGTGGAAAGGTATACCAGCAATGCTAATAATTATTGATCTTGCAGGACATTTTCACATGTGCTTAGAACACACAGGTTTAATGTTAGAAATTGTAGTTGGGAAACCAGTTGATATTCAGTTTTAGAAACAAATGTTATTTTAATCTTTTGAAACAGCAATTTCCATTGTAATATGGTGTTAAATTACATACATTGTCACTTTTGTCAGTTATGGGCTGTATGTCTCTCATAGTGGTCTATTGATTCGAATTTGAATCATTATTGATCCACAGATGATAACAATGAATTAGGATGAGGCATTTTATGAATGCCATCATTTTCAAGGCAAACAATGGCAAGTCAGTTATATACTTTTTCGTATTAAGGGTGCATTGCAGGTGAATTGTTACAGTTGAATTAACACACTCTGTCTCTTGTGCAAAGCTAATTTACTTACATTTATTGATCATACTCAAGGAAATCTAGCAATTCAAAAAGACTGACAGAACAAAGATAGTTTTCTTGTCATATCAAATAATTATGAATTTTAGTGTACTTACATAGAGAAAAACAAGTTTCATGAAAATTCAACAAGTTTCTTAAAAAAGTAAATTAAGGAAGGTAATGCACACTGGTATAGATTAAGTTGTCTCCCTTCCTATATTCTCCTATCAAATTTTGTTAGTCAGAAATATGTTTTATGACAAAATATATTTTAGATTGATAGCCATTTAAACCTGATGTATTTTTACAGTCATATAGGAAAGCTTCCTGACCTACTACTTAGTAAAGATGTAGAACTGAGAATAACTGCTGGGGAAACAATCGCACTTATGTATGAACTGGCTCGAGAAGAAGATGATGTAAGTAAAGCAACTGTTGTTTATTAGAACATCCAACATTGTAATCAAAATGTGACGTGAAGAATAGACTTTGAGACCTTAAAAACTACCGTAAATATTCGCGTATAGTGCACACTCGCGTATAGTGCGCAGGTACTTTTTGGAGATCAGATTTAAAAAAAAAAAAATCTACAGAAAAATTAATTGACTGGTCCCTGCAACGAAACATTTGATGTGGTCTGATCCATTGATAATTAGGAAACCACAATGAGCGTGACCCTAACACCTGTAATTACCTTAAGTAAACAAATTTACCCAGGTGACCTAACAAGCATGAAAGGCTTGGCTGATTGTATAATTAACGGTTAATGACAGTTAACACGTTGAGTATGAGGAGACTGATGACACCCGGCTTGGGCTGAACGCGTATTATTGGTCAGAAAACGATGTTGTTTTAACTGTCTGAACATTTTCAATCCTACCTTGTCCCCATAAAAGCAGGTGGTTTGTTCAGTATAGGCATGATCTTTCATGGTATCTGTACCCACCGCGGTATCCGAAGGTATTTTATGATAGATTGTTTACACCGACTTCGACATGGGGAAACTGCGAACGCCATTTGACTACGCCGAGAGACTGGAGTTTCGTGCCGCCGGTCGCCACTTCAACATTCCAGAGTGAAATATCAAGGCACGGAAGAAAGAAAAGACTGTTTAAAGTCCCAACCACTGACCAGAAGGGCTGACATAGGTGCGACAGCGAAACACCCAGAGATGGAGAGAGAGAGAGCTGTTCAACTTTGTATGCGATCGCCGATATCCCGGCATCGCTGCCAGTACAACAGAACTGCGCGTGTGGGCCATGCAGATCAAGAGAGGTCATGGGGTCACCAACTTTGGGCATCGGTGGGATGGGCTGTCCGATTTATGAACAGAACGACAATCGCCTAAAAACTTCCGGATTCAGTGAATTCCACAGATACATCATCAAAATGACAGGAAACGAAAAAAAAAAATTAGATTCACCGTAATGCTAGCGTGAATGGCAGATGATTAAAACATTTTATTTTTTTGTTGTTTTTATCTCCAAACTATCATATAAGACCGACGACTTTTACATATAACTATGTGAAGGGAGGTAATCCAATATGGCGGATGCATAATGATAACCCCCGGAATGGCATGTACCTGCGTATAGTGCGCACCCCCTTTTTGACACGACAGTTTCAGCTTAAAAAAGTGCGCACTATACGCGAATATTTACGGTATGCATACATGTCCAATGTTGATGAAGGAAATTGACTATAAAACCAGACATGTCCACAGCAGATTTTCATCTTGCTGAGGAATTTGGTTCTGACTTGACTTCTGTCATTAGAAATCAAGATCGATTTTTTTTTTTTCTGACGTAGTTCAACAAGCTTTATGGATATGAATTTGGAACATATCTTAAAATCTTCAGTCAATCAGAGAACTTTACTAAATTTACAGTTAAGATTAATATGCATTTACAGCTATTTCTGGATTTTGTTGGTTAAAGTATTTTCTGCAACAATTCCATAACAGTCCCATTTTGTGTTTTAGGAGTTTGAAGGGGACGATATAGATGAATTGATCGACACATTGAAGACACTTGCCACCGACTCGCAGAAATATAGGGCCAAGAAAGAGAGACGTCAACAACGCTCTAGCTTTAGGGATATTCTCCGAACTGTGGAGGTAAGATCATTTTAACATTAAAGACATCTAATTTTTCTTATGATGATAAAAATAATGCGAAAAGTTGAGATGTTTCACCACTGCAAACTGTTTCAAGGTATATTATCAAATACAACAATATATATGTTTGCAATAGAACAGGGAAAAACACACTCCAATTGAGTACCTTGACAGGAATCAAACTGAGCAAAAGAAACATGCTCTGTCAGCTGAGTGACAGAAATTGTAATTAACACTATGTACAAGAAACACTGACTTGTTCCCTTTACATATTAATAGAATGTTGACAGTGTTTTTACCTTCATATTCCACTGCCATAAGTATGATGTCCTATATCCAAAAACTATGCTATTTTCCTTTAAGAAAGAAAAAATGAAATAATGTCTTACTAATTTAAAAGAGAACATTACTTTTCCCTCCAATTAATCCACAAGCTGATGTATAATGTAGGTAGTTTAAAAAACTGGTATGAATATAAATGGATTTCTAAGAAGTTATATAAAATGCTGTACATATGTCTTTATGAAAATCTCTGATATGGACACATCATTACACTTTAGTACTTAAAAAAGTAAAAATGCATTTCAGATTAAACTTTCAATTCAATTACATAACTACTTACCAATCACACATCATTTTCTTTTTTTAGCCCACCATCTAATAGATGGTGGGTTATTCAAATTGCCCTGCGTCCATCGTCCGTCCGTCCGTAAACAATTCTTGTTACCGCTATTTCTGGAAAAGTACTGGATGGATCTTTCTCAAATTTCATATGCAGGTTCCCCTTGGTCCCTAGTTGTGCATTGTACCTTTTTTGGACTGATTCGAATTCAAGATGGCCGACAGGCAGCCATCTTGGATTTTGGAAGCAAAAGTTTGTTACTGCTATTTCTTGGAAAGTACTGGATGGATCTTTCTCAAATTTCATATGCAGTTTCCCCTTGGTCCCTAGTTGTGCATTGTACCTTTTTTGGACTGATTCGAATTCAAGATGGCACACAGGTGGCCATCTTGGATTTTAAATGTAAAAGTTTGTTACTGCTATTTCTTGGAAAGTACTGGATGGATCTTTCTCAAATTTCATATGCAGTTTCCCCTTGGTCCCTAGTTGTGCATTGTACCTTTTTTGGACTGATTCGAATTCAAGATTGCAGACAGGTGGCCATCTTGGATTTTAAATGTAAAAGTTTGTTACTGCTATTTCTTGGAAAGTACTGGATGGATCTTTCTCAAATTTCATATGCAGTTTCCCCTTGGTCCCTAGTTGTGCATTGTACATTTTTTGGACTGATTCAAATTCAAGATGGCAGACAGGTGGCCATCTTGGATTTTGAATGTAAAAGTTTGTTACTGCTATTTCTTGGAAAGTACTGGATGGATCTTTCTCAAATTTCATATGCAGGTTCCCTTTGGTTCCAAGTTGTGCATTATACCTTTTTGGACAGATCCGAAATCAAGATGGCTGACAGGCAGCCTTCTTGGATTTTGAGAGTAAAATCTTGTTACTGCTATATCTGTGGAAGTACTGGATGGATCCTTCTGATATTTCATAGGTATTGGTTTCCCTTGGTCCCTAGTTGTGCATTGTACCTTTTTGGACTGATTTGAAATCAAGGTGGCCCACAGGCAGCCATCTTGGATGTCAACAGTAATACAGCACAAGCATATTGTCCATTATCCACCTGTAACTGACTGCTATCTAATAATACTTTGGGATCTTTTTCAAATGATATTTGCTAATAGGTGCTTAATAAAAATATCTTGTGCCATCATTGAGTACATTCAGTGAAGACCAGTTCATGAACATTTACAACACCTGTAACAAACAAAAAAAAATAAACAAATCTTCAAGAACTGAAAACAGATCCTCAAATGGTGGGTGCCAAGATCCCTCTGGGATCTCTTGTTTACTTTATTATTTAAACCATGAAACTCTGTTCTTTTAAAACAAATTTGTACATGATTGAATATAACTGCTTAGCTTAATTTATGCCATTTGTTATCCTGCTTTTTACAGATGGGAGACTCACCCGAAAATTGTGTGAAATTTGGAAAGGAGAATTTCTTGATTGACTCCTGGGTAAAACAAAACCAATATGATGCTTTGTGCTTAGCACTTACTTCAGGAATCTACCAACACCTACAGGTACAAGCATTGTTCGGTGTATGTCACTTCTTGGCTAAATAACTACCCTAGCCTATACAATTACTATCAGTTTCATTCTTAAAGAGGTCTGAGAATTCCTGTTTGATTTTATACCAGGTTCAATCATGAATGGACAGCAACAACATTGTGGAATATGTGGAAGTAATATATGTATCAGACTAGGTTGTAAAACGTTTTTACATTATTTTTGTGTTTGTTTTAGGATAATATCCTTATACGAGAAGTGTTTGGTCTAGGCGAACCTCTTCTCCCCACAGCTCCTGGTTCCTCATCTAAACCAACAAAGTGGGAAAGAGTAAGTTCTTTGATAGTGTGTTTTATTGCAATTCCAGCAAATGATATTACATCAGTGAGTCATGATTCTTCCTATTGCTTGTCTGTCAAGTAAAACATCTTTTCTACTTTAGACATCCCGATTTGGTCAGTACCATCTCAAATTAAATCTTAAATGCAGATATCAGAGTTATCTGTTTGTATGTTAGCATTTGTAAGTTATAGTTAATAGATTATCTCTTCAAATAAGTGCAGATATCAACAGCCATATAAAATATTCTTTCGGATATTAATTTTAAGATACCTTCAAAGTAATCTTTACAACACAAACATGGCAATATTGAAGATTGCTGTGTAAGTTTTGATGTTTGGCTTTAGATTCAGTTTGCTGTAGACAGATTGTTAAGAGATGTATTGATTAGGTATTTAGAAATTTAATTGTGTCTTAAATTGCAGGCAGTGTTTTAAATCAGTAAAATGGATGTGAAAACAAATTGGTACCTATTTATTTCTAGGCTCACTACAATGCTGCTGTATTTAAGGCCAGGACAAAAGTGAGGTCCAAACACAGAGACAAGCGAACTGTGATGATTAACGGAAATTAACCAGACATCTCTGCTGTGTACGACTGTGAGACTGACTGATTATTTATGTATAAATGTACAGACTAAAATCTCGCTAATAATTGTAATGTTAGGCCTATCCTCTCAACTAGTGCTCTGCTGACCATAACAAAACAGAAGGTTTTATATGATCAGCAGTCAGAACAGGTACAAAAGGCCGTGATTTCTAATCAGATTGTAAATATTAATATCTTTATTATTTGTATATGATGAAATGAAAGTTGAATGTATACTGTGTTATAATGTAAGTGTGATTTTATGAAGGTTTTAAAGTGCTAGTGAGAAATTAAGAATACTTTTGAATTGTGGATTATTATGTATCCCCATTAGTTTGTGGAGAAGATGATTTGCTGGATCATTCATCATTTGTGTACCTTGTGGTAATTTTTAACACATTTTTGTTACCTTTTTGATTGTATGCTGTACTCAATGCAATCAATGGTTAGTGCTTTTTACACCAGTTCTAGCTCCATGTTTAGTTGAGGGATGAGTTGTATTGTTTGTTGTAAAGAAAACGAGATAAATTCTGACTATCAAATTAAAACCTGTTTTCTGTCGAGACTTGACGATGTTAACCAATATCTTATTGAAGTTTTGATAAAGATAATCAATGAATGAATCGAATATTTCTGTTTAAAAAAAATTATACAAAATGTTTTTATCAACACCAGGCATTGTTTTATATATTAACAAAGGAAAAGAAAGCTGAAAAATCAATAAACAGTTTACCGGGATACAAGTGAACATGAAAACCTTTAAAACTAAGGTATTTTCTTGAAATTTGAATGTAGAGAGCTAGTGACAACTGTGTTGGTAGTTGTGATATTATCATAATGTGTATTTACAATATAAAGATATACTTTTTACTCTGTTGTTGTGGTAATTTCATCGGTTCAGGAGAAACAGACTTACGCTCATCACAATTGAAAAGACTATGAAATATCATTTTACGGTGGAGGCGTTATATTAATCTGATAATGAGCTTTTATCAAGAGTTCAGGAAATCTTGTATATTTATTGTAAACAAAATTTATAAAATGTCATAAAGGCACAACTAAGGATTAGATGTTGATCTCTTAATCCATTTACAGATTTTACCTTCAACCATGACAAAAAGGATGAAAAGTTGGATTTTTGTCTGACTCATCCATTCTGAAATAACGGCAATGGTTTTGGGATATTAAGGGCCTTTCAGGGGATGCATTTAAGTGAAAACGCTATTGTTACATGACAGGGAGCTTATGCCCGCCATTTTCAAACCAATTCCGGATTAGGTGTGGATGTAGAGAGATAGTTTTGTAGCTGTTTAGACACAGGGGTACTTCACAGATGATATATCTCCACTTATTTATATATAACTCCATTTACATTTGTTAAGAGTTTTGATTGAATATATGAAAATTGTGTGAATTCAAGAATGTTTGCTTTTGATAATTTTGCTTCTAGGGTAAAAAAAAAAAACAAGATGGGATTTAATTCTTATTTATGGTGATGCAGTCTTGACTGTTTGTGTATGCGAGATAGTCAGAAAATAAAGTTTATGTTGAGAACATTTTGGTTTTTGTAGGATTTACAACACCATTACAAACTGCCATGTCTAATTATTTGATGTTTACTGTTTGTGTGTAAAAATGCAATCCTATCAAGATGAATGGGACATGATTTTTGATATCCGAGTCAAAGTTTGATTTTGAATGTTATGGATTATATCTGAACTTTTACGATGTCTGTGTAAAATCTGCAGATAGGGCATACTCTTGGAAATGTCCTGTATCAGTATGATATTTTTGAAACCGTGTGTAGCTAAGTCTTCACAAATCTGGACTGTATATTACAGACTTCGATAAATAAATAAAAAAAATCTGAAACACATTGATATCTTTTATATGTCAGAGTTCAGTTCATTTATACTGTTCACCATACACTGATAAACTTCATGTTGAAATATGTTTTCCACCCAATGATAAATTATTTGTGATGTCATCAGGTGGTTGGCTGTTCAAATCATCCTTTGTCTTTGGTCTACTTTCTATTTTGGGGCTGATCAGAAAAACAAAACAAAATGGCAGACATCTTGGTTATTGACAATGAAAGTACCAGGTAATTTGTACGAAGAGTACAGATTGAAATATAGCTGAAAAGATCTGTCTGTTTTTCTCCCGTCCTTTATCTATACACCTCAGTGTGGATGTTAAACCTGTTATCAAATAAATACACATTAGTGTACAAATATTTTGTTAATTTTTCAGATGAAAGCATCACAGGGTTATCACCAAGAAGTCGCACATAAATTTCTAATGGTTACCAAAATTTATACTGTCTAAATCTGGTTTACTTCTACATGACTACAATTTGACTCAAAACAACTCAACTTTTTAATGTTTTATTTAAAAAATAGTGTATAAAAAGCCGTGGCATATATAATATCATATATGAAAGTAAAATATCAATGTAAAGTTGGAAATGTTGAAAATGAGGACTTATTTGCAGTGTTAGTTTATGAATCTATCACAAATTGAATTCTGGCAAAATAAATGCTCATCAAGATCTTCAAAACAAGTTTCAATTTATCCCAATAGGAAAACTTACAATGGACTGACCAAATGATCACTGGAAACTTATTATCATCTGCAATGTTGGGGTAAAAATTAGATTGAATTTGAGGGGTTTGTTTTTGGGCCTTCAAGGATTGAACGAAAATCACGAAAACTGATAAATTATTTTTGAAAGAAATAAAAATGGTAAAAACGAAAAAAAAATTGATTCCAGTTTAGGACTTCTGTTCAGAAAACATTATTTTTGCTTCAAGTTTTTATTAAAAACCAAAACATATAACCATCAGAGGGGAAAAAACCTTTACAGTAATTGGTAGCAAGAATGTACATGTGACAGTGTGTAATTACACTTTGTAATCCTAATATTTCTAGTCTTAGCAGGCCACATATCGGTTCATTGAAAACAATATAACACATAATAGTATAATACTGTGTACAATCAATATACTTTAAGTATTTTTGTAACCACCAATATGTCTTGATTGTACATGCATGGTCTTGAATTAACAAGTTTCAAAGAATGAACAACAAACACATTTATGTACATAATTTAAAGTTATACAAAAATATATAGTGTACATTTTGGGCAACTTTGTAGTGCCATTTTCAAATGCCTGTAAACGGGCCATAGCTTGAAACCTGCTTTTTGGTTACCAAGTAACGTAGGATATATATATCAAACTACAATATATATATTGAAGTGTATCTTTACTGATTTTGATCCTACATGACGGATTTAGTCTCCTGAAAAATACGAAAAAGTTAAGCTGCCGATTCATTAGTTGAAAACCTCATTTGCAAGCATGGTTTTTAAGATGCTTTGTCGTTGGAACTTGATACAGTACCCGCTTATTATAAACGTCTAAGCATTGAATCTTGTCATTGTCGATTTCATGAGGTGATGAATCAAGTTGTTCTTGAGAAAAAATTAATGAATTGCTCTCCACAGTTCAATGTTGATTATTTTTTCTGAAGAGCAACTCCGTTAATCAGAGCAGTTCGTGCTGCCTTGGTCTCTAGAGCAACTGAATTCTTTACCCCATGAAATTGACAACTGCAAGATTTAAAGAATGCTTATATGTCAATTAAGACGTTTTGTTTTCAATATTTTGAACCAACTGATGTCAGGTGTTACTAGAAGTTTCGCAAGTCTAATGGATTGCGTTAAAAATTTTGTCCGACATTTTAAATTTGAGTATGATTAAACAATAATACTCGTGCATGTATGATTATGCGACACATTAAATAACATAAGTAAATAGTAATCGTTGATTTCGTCAATATATTTTAGAAATTATGAAAATTCTGTGAAAGCTATGCAGAAGAATAGCGTCTATACTGAGTTTTATAGTCATCTCCCACTTTTCAAACTGGGCGACGGCCATTTTAAACTTGTCATAGATGTGTGTTGTGACCTTTCTCAGTTATCTAAGTATGGATGGCATAAAGAACTTTGTCAAGAAGCACTTCTGTGTCCAAATCGCCTAGTGGACGCTCGTGATCTTGTTAGAGATTTTCATTTCAGGCAAGATGAAGCAAGGCCTCAAGCAGATATCAAAACATGGAAAACAATTCTGTTCTGCTATAAATTACCATAATGTCATGTTTTGATATATTTAACACTTATTGTATGTTAATTTATCACTTTATACTCTGCAAATCTGCAGCAAATTTGATTTCTTTTATTTAAAGTTGAGCATCAATTATATGTATGGGTTTCCCTCTCCCGTCCCCCTTTACAGGTTCTGTAAAGGATGTGTTCTAACAAGGTCAATGTTAATCTGGACATATGAAACTGGCTAAAATTGGTGTTTCATAGAGCCCAAATTGAGTAGAAACTTAGATATTCCACAATGATGATCAGATCTTTAAACTGTTTTTAGCAGGGAAGCATTAGGGAATGATTCAAGATCATACCAAACAAGAGGTTAATGTCTAATATGAATAAGATGGTCGCACATTGTCTCAAGCTCCATGGTAACCAGTGAGGGCATCACAAGATAATTCTGTGTTTGTGTCTTTATGTAAAGTTACATACAAGGTACCTATATAGCTATGTAGGAATACACTTTTTATACAATGATGTGCTTAAGTATTGTCAAAATATTAAGGCAAGAATTCGTTCTTGTGGGAATATTTGATAACGTACAGTTTTCATAACAAAAATACATTATAAGTTTTAGCTGCTGGTATCATATCGCTTTGATTATTTGCATTTTCACCAGGTTACAATCCACAAATCCTTATACCTTCATGTTAATATCTGGACATAAATCTGAACAGTTGTATATTATGTCATTTCAAAATCAGAAAAAAAAATGAATGCATTAATATATTTTATCCATTGGATCTGGGTGTACATATAGGTATATTTGCCTCTACGCCTTTAGAAACATTGAAACAGTTACATGCTCCTGCGTATTGTTAAGGATCTTATATTTGGAACCAAGAAATCGGCTATCCTTGGGCCATTGTTTTTGTCTAATAAATAGGGTATCAATGGGCCATTGTTTTTGTCTTGTAAATCGGCTATCCTTGGGCCATTGTTTTTGTCTACTAAATCGGGTATCAATGGGCCATTGTTTTTGTCTTGTAAATCGGCTATCCTTGGGCCATTGTTTTTGTCTACTAAATCGGGTATCAATGGGCCATTGTTTTTGTCTTGTAAATCGGCTATCCTTGGGCCATTGTTTTTGTCTAATAAATCGGGTATCCATGGGCCATTGTTTTTGTCTTGTAAATCGGCTATCCTTGGGCCATTGTTTTTGTCCTATAAATCGGCTATCCTTGGGCCATTGTTTTTGTCCTGTAAATCGGCTATCAATGGGCCATTGTTTTTGTCCTATAAATCGGCTATCCATGGGCCATCGTTTTTGTCCTTTAAATCGGCTATCCTTTGGCCATTGTTTTTATCTGATAAATCGGCTATCAATGGGCAATTGTTTTTGTCCTATAAATCGGCTTTCCTTGGGTCATTGTTTTTGTCCTATAAATCGGCTATCCTTGGGTCATTGTTTTTGTCCTTTAAATCGGCTATCCTTTGGCCATTGTTTTTATCTGATAAATCGGCTATCCATGGGCAATTGTTTTTGTCCTATAAATCGGCTTTCCTTGGGTCATTTTTTTGTCCTATAAATCGGCTATCCTTTGGCCATTGTTTTTATCTGATAAATCGGCTATCAATGGGCAATTGTTTTTGTCCTATAAATCGGCTATCCATGGGCCATTGTTTTTGTCCTGATTTACTTTCCTCAATCACGTTTGCACTGCTTAAGCTGTCAATTACACCAAGTAAATATAAGTCAATTAGGGAGTTGACATCGACTTGAAATTGTACTCTCTTCATATCTTTGAATGACCCTTGGGTACAAAGGTCATGATGTCATGGTCGCACTTTCAAGGTCAACGGTTACGTCACATATGCTGTGTTCCTCATTCTCGCTTTCTTTTAGCAGGCGTTTGATTTCTTTGATAAGGTCGCGGAATGTCGGGCGCTTAGAGGGGTTAAACTCCCAACAACACACCATTATCTGAAAACTACACAAACAGTTTCTTTGTTAATATCTCGTTACATTATCAATATAAATTTACTTAAATGATTAAGTTTCTTACAGATTCTTTCAATCACTGGAAAAATGAATGTACCGGACTCATTTCAATCTAAATCCGTTTTGTCTCGACTTGTGCATGATTCTTATACCGATCTTGAAAACTAATAACGATGAAAATTGACATAGATACAGACATCTATAAATAAGTTATCTTAACCCCAAAAAAGCGATTTTGAAATGCCGTAAGTTAAATTTCATTGTGGATTTATTCATATGTCAATAATTCAGAAATAGATCTGGTTTGAAGAGGACGATGTCTTGTGTTATATCTGTTACAACATAGCTTACAGCCTTGGTGGACAAAAAGGGGTCTTCGGTAGACGTCGTCCTTCCTTTAGGTATGTGTACATGTCCCAGTTATCTACAGCGGGATAGGGGTTGGCTCCTCGGGTGATCAGCTCCCACAGAACAACACCAAATGACCACTGCCAAGGGGGGATTTAACGAATTACACTTATTATTTCAAAATATTTAAACTTAATTAATTTTTTATGATTTTGATATTTCATTTCAGCACTGACATATTGCCTATAAACATGTTTTGAAGATGAGATATATTGTATTTGTTAGTTATTTACATCGCACTGATATCAATATATTCTTTTTTCAAAATAATGGCACATTTCATTTCAGATCTGTGGATTACTTATATACACAGTACTGACAACACTCATTGTTTGTTTCATACTAAAAGGAAACAGGCTATATAAAACTATCGCTATGGTTTATGGTTTCAGTTCTGAAATTTATTTATGAATTTGTCATCGAAATCACGCCACAATCTCCAAGACAGGACTTTGTGTAAAAATGGCTGTTGAAAGTTTAGATTTTAAGCATGCCTCTGTTTGGGTGTGTTGTGAATGTATTATATTAGGACAACTTACCACGTCAGACTTGGAAGAGTATTTCCCCTTCTCAAGGCTCTCTGGAGCCATCCACTTAACGGGAAGCTTTTTCTTGTTGTCACTACTGTAATAATGGTTGGAGTAGATATCCCTAGATAATCCAAAGTCAGCTACTCTCGCAAAAAAATTCTCATCCAGCCTGAAGTAAAGTAGCATATTCATTATCACTTTGTTCTGAAACCGAAAAGGTTTACTTTTAAATACTGTAAAAGTTGTGATATTGAATACTGTAAAAGTTATATTGAATACTGTAAAAGTTAGATTGAAAACTGTAAAAGTTATATTGAATTCTATAAGTTATATACCATAAATTTATATGGAATATTATAAAGTTTATGTGATATTGAATATTGTGAAAGTTATATTGAATAGTGTAAAGATTTGATTGAATTCTTTAAAAGTATATCGAATATTGTGAAAATATTGAATACTGTAAAAGTTATATTGAATTCTGTGAAAGTATATAGAGTATTAAGAAAATGTTGAATACTGTTAAAGTTATATTAAATTGAATATCATGAAATTCATATGGAAAACTGTAAAGCTGATGTGATATTGAATACTGTAAAAGGTCAGTTGAATACAGTAAAAGTTTATTTTTTCCGTGGCCCAAATGTTCATATTTTCAAGTCACATGTATTTGTCACGGACGTTTTGAAATGGACAATAGTTCAATCCTGCACATTGGCAATAGGAAAACATATTCCTTGTTATAAACAACATTCACTGACAGTTGATATTGGTTATTTGATATATTTTGATGAAGAGCTATTGATTTATTCAAATAATTGACCTTGACCTATATTCAAGATCTCTTTGGTTAAGTGAGTTGAGATCTTGAAATTTCGTTTTTTTTGACAATCAATAAGGTTCAGAGTTATGACATTTGTGTAGTGGCATGTATAAAGTATATGATTTCGAGTTTGCAGATTTTTTTTACAAACCAACAATTCCCTTTGTAAGCAGTTGAGCAATTTAGGCCTATTTGGCCTCTTTCATATATGAGTCTTTATAGTCAGATGACCGTTAAGACCCATGGGCCTCTTGTTTTGGTTGTACTGCTGTCTTCATAATGTCCATGAGCTGAGCAATGTACTAAACTTTCATCCATCGTTTTAACAATTAATTTGATATTGAATACTTACATGCAGTTCCTTGCAGCTAAGTCTCGATGAACGAATTTGATAGAGGACAGGTACTCCATTCCTTTAGCAATATCTAGTCCAAAAAAGACTAAGTCCTTCACAAGAGGCATCTGAAGGGAAAAAAACTTAATGATGAATAAGACTCTTTGATAGATATTTAATAAATCGTGAACATTCCGTTTCCGCCAAAATTTACAGACTAAGTATGATTACAAAGTAACAAGGTACATGTACTAGATTAAGTTTTTAATCACAAGTGATCAATATGGTGTTTACAAACATGCATACCTGACCGTGTAGGAAAAAAATAGAACGTAAATATTTTACTTTATCTCATTATGAAATACATCTTTAAAACATCAGAAATGATCACTGATGATAAATTAAGGGCTTAAACCACAAAGAGAGTCATTAAATAGCGAATATTGAGTTTTGTATTGGGTTCAGTTCATAGAAAATAACGATTAAATCACCATAGTAGCTTTATTCTTTCTTCCTAAATGTCTTGACTTTACAATTCTGTTCTCCGTTTTTAGCAGGTGTTGATCATACCTCATTAGTTTGCACAAAAAAGTCTTTTTCTCATAAAATATTATGACGCTACTCTTGCATGCTAATGACATAAGATTCAATATATTCTATTCCGCTGAAATATCAAAAAAAATCATTTTTTGGAACACACTAATGAAAACATCTTTCAACTGAAGTTAATTATATAACTACACTAGTCTTAAATAAGGAATAAAACGGTCTTACATTTCATTTCCTTATTCGAAGACTCTATGAAATTGATCATTTTGTTTACAAAAGTGAGGAAATTCACACCTTCAGGCAATGCATGCTTAAATGTCAAAGTTTTGTAGCGCTTAGTATTATGACTTGCGTTATGTTCATCCCGAATATAAGCCAGTAGGTCTCCGTTCTCCATGAAAGGCAGTATGACCAGCGGGAACTCCCCTTTGTCTATACAAACACCCATCAACGACAGTACATTCGGATGGTTAAAGTCTTTCATTATCAACGCTTCGTTAATAAATTCTCCTATATCCACTTCTTTTGCGGACGATTCTAAATTTTGAGAAATATCAATACATACACCGTATATCGTATACATAGTTAGAGGAAGTGAGAAATTCATTTATACACCGGATAATTATAATCTTTGGTATATAATTATATTTTGGGAAAAAAAACAATACATCAGTACAACAACTGCTAAAATTGATTAATACCGTTATGTTACAATATGAATAACTCGTCATGAACACAATTAGGTCTTTACAATGTCATATTAGACTACAGTAGTAAAAATTTGACGTTGATCCATTCTGTAAAATACTGACTCAAAATCGTTTTGACTGCCACGATTTGCTCCCCCTTTGCTCCAGGACTAGACAGAAATCCTTTGTAAACGCATCCAAACTGACCTAGTAAGACCAAGATTAAGATAAAGTAACTTTCATTTATTTTTTTTAAATATCCTTAATGAACAATACATTTAATATCCTAATAAGTTTAAGGATATTATTTATCAAGCTTTTACGAGTTCAAAATAATAAATCTCGACTGATTCGGTAACGGAAAGAAAAACCTTTCTAGTTTTTGTTTTTTTCGTTTTTTTTTTTTTTTATTTCGTTTTTGTTTTTGTTTGCTTTTTTTGTTTTTCTTTCATTTGTTTTTGTTTGCAAACACTGACAAAAACACAATTTCTTGTTATTCTTTCATGACACAAATTATTGCAACAAGTCGGGATTATATTTACTATTGTGTTACCTACCATGTCCGAGACTCTCTCCCAGAAGTAGATTGTCTCTGCTGACCAACAAATTTTGTTTCTTCAGCATGTCTACTGTTTCTATATCAACGATTAAGTTGGCTGGTTCACCCCCAATAGCTTCATCCTCTTGACCAATATGGATATAATCTGTAACACACTGTTGACATCAGTATCCGTTGTGTCTTCATCGTAGTTTTCGTTTATCTAAAGATGCATCGCTCCATTGCAAAGTGTTACACAATAATACCCATTACTTATGCAAGTGTCTTATTCACATGCAAGCTATATACATATGAGTGCAGTGAAAATTAGTACAGCATTCAACCTTCATAAAATACGCGTATTTTCACGACATTTCAACACAAAATAAATAAAATATTTTATACAGTTGTTATCCCTAGCTCAACCGTGCGGCTCCAACGGGCGTTTGCAATGGTTAGGAAGGTCCCTTCCAGTGAGACAACTTAATGCAGCACTATTTAGATACTATCAGTAAACATTTACGAAACAAATTACTCTACGATGTATCAAACAGATATTTTTCTTTTTTTTGCTTATACTTAGATTTGTAAATGTTAACAACTGAAATGGATTTTTCGTAACATCCATCTAATATATATTACCCGTTTGTAAGTAATTTGATGAATTGTCAGTGTCACATATTTGACAATGATTAGAATATCAATAGACACTACAATCTATTTTTTATAAACGTCGAATGTAATTCAGTCAGACCAATTCCAGAAAAAAGTATAAGGATATTAAGACCATGTGTTTCACAAGAGGAAGCATAATGAAGACAAGCTTGATGGTATACTTACTATTTGGAACCGAGCTAGGTTCGTCTGTCTCGATCCTAATCAGATTTTGAAAGGTCATTGTTCCCTCTATATCAATATTGGTAACATAGTTCCTCTTTTTACGCTTTCTTTTACTTCTTACGATGACACACACTAAGATGAGGATGAGGAAAACTGCGATGATAATACCAACCCATAACCAGTTCTGATAACCAGGAGTAGAGACGATGGCTAGTCTCGTGTGCATTGTGACTTTCAGGTCTCCAAGTTCCATCAGAAACGGACCAACGTTTACCTGAGCAGAGAGTATAACACATCATTCATCGAGAGTTTTATCAACCCCACTTCATGTAATTATGATAATATACATGATTAAAACCAGTATAAGCTTGTTTTGTATAAAGATAATATAAATTATGAACATTTGTGAATAAAAGATTATGAAGACAAATTAAATCAAACAAGACACAAAAAAATCGAGTTTATGTATAGCTAAAGATCAAACAGGTTTTATTTTCTCTACAAAATTTACTTTTTCATGCAAATTCAATGAACTAGAAGTAAGATATCTCAATATCCATAAGGTGGTATTGGCATCAAAAGCAAAGTCTGATTATTAAGTTATATCAGTACTTCTAATGAAACATGCTTATGAATAGTTTTGATGAAGAAACAGAAGTGCTATAAGATTAGTTTTATCACCAACAACTTCACATCAAGACATTTAAAAACTGAATTTCATAGAGACTCCGCTATAACATGATATTAGGGTGACCATATCGCAAACAGGATACACCTTTATACAAATCATTAACGAACATTTATATATTAATACTTGAAATATTAACTAAATGAGAACTTTCAATAGAATTATAGATAATAGTCATATTATGTCATTATTTAACACCGTCTATTCAAATACTTGACAATTTAATGGATGTCGAGACAAACTTCGGTTATAGATAAAGCTATTGTCAAATTTACTTTGACTTGGAACACTCTGTTCTGATTAACATCTAAACCATCCAGGACTGGCAACATGTTGCATACTAGTCTGTCACTCTCTAACTCCAAAACAGGGCAGCTTAGTCCTTCAACAGATACGTTGTAATCACTGATCCCAAATGCCATGTTTAGAAAACGACCCTAAAAGAAGAAATAAAGATATAGTGACAAATACACAACATATTTTTTGTTTAAAATTTAAATCATTCCATTTCAAATGATTTCATTAATTCACTAAAATTGAGTGGGAATTTAACAAGGGTTTTAGCATATGAAAACCCCATCCGCATGAAATACACACAACCAATAACTACTCACAACAATCAGAATATAATTTCTGAAAATATAGATCATGATCGAAATGGCGTTTTCCTCTAGTTAGCATATCAAAATAACACACTCCATCATATCAATAATATAAACGACAGGTTTCCGTAGGATGGTCCCTCAAAAGAATAGACGATACGAGAACATCTATTCTTTACTATGGAAATGATCATTTGCCTAGTGGAATTCTTTTTTTTACTTTTGATACCAAAATTGAATCAAAATTACACAAAACTGCCTTTTTATTCAACACATAACTTGGCAATAATAAGCTCTGTTGCAGTTCCATATTTAAGAATCTTAAAGCAACTTGAGGAACCTTCGCTCTTACATGTAGAACCATTATCCTCTCGTCATTGTTGAATGATATGTTTTTTGTGACAGGGAAAAGGACCGGATCGTTGTAGACCATGATTCTTCGGTCGGCGTTTTGAAGGGGAATCCCTCCATCCAGCTCGAGTGTAAGGTTGACGCTAACCCCAGAGGATGCACCGGACAGAACTTTCCTAAGGCTTGGGTAAGCACACTTTAGTAATCTAGGGTTTATCACTTTACACTTCTGTGATTCCAACTGGTTTTTACACATGAAATATAACGAAATAATTAAAGAAAAACAGATGAAAAAATAAAGCATTGATGGTAATTGATAAATTCTTTAGTGAAATTTCTTGGTATGAGTAAATTTCATGGACATGGGATAGTATTTGATTAACATAAGAAAGACAGCTTCTTATTCCTGCCGAGGATGGAAATGTTTGGCAAGCGCATTTATTCTTATAAATACAAAGAAAATATTCAAATGTGAAGATGATTCAACTTATCAACCCCTTGTTTAAGAGAACGAATGATACAAAAGTATGTCGAAAGGCTGTCAATCCTTTTAGAGATACTATTTTCAAATAATAGTAAAAAGAAAACCAAAAGAATGTTTTGGCAATACAATCATTAAGCAATCCAACTAGGCAGTACTGTTTAGATAAAAATATGTTAATCAAAAGGTTCCTAGTCTTTGAGAAGAATGTCCCTGAAAATGCACACGAAACATATAATTTTCACAATTCATGATTTTTAAGAAATTATCTGTTTTACTTTTCTCAAAAACCTGATGTTTGATGTGCGTCAAACTTCTTTTCAAATGTCACCCAATTCACACCCATTGCACCCAAGAAAACATATGATGTAACACACCTGAGTTTTTATATGTACACATCTGATTAAAGTAAGATATAGGGATAACATTTTAATGACGTATAAGTGATCTAAAAAAGATAATGCATTTATCGTTCGTTCATAGATTTACAAACCTCTTCATAAGACTCATTGTTTCTCACGACAATCTTTAATCTTGTCATTAATACGGCATCAAAGTTTTGACCGGTGACGGATACGATTCTTCCACCTCTGAAAAAGTAAAATTCTATCCAATGTTACTGATACTTAACTGATAATACTAAGATAAGATAAGATAACATTCATCCATCCATGCATCCATTTATCCATTCAAACATCCACCTAATCATCCATCCATCCACCCATCCATTCATCCTTATATCCATCCATCCATGCACGCACGCATGCATCCATCCAACCATGCATACATCAATCCATCCAACCATGCATCCATCCATCCATCCATATATCCATCCATCCATGCACGCACGCATGCATCCATCCAACCATGCATACATCAATCCAACCAACCATGCATCCATCCATCCATCCATATATCCATCCATCCATGAACGCACGCATGCATCCATCCAACCATGCATATATCAATCCATCCAACCATACATCCATCCATCCATATATCCATCCATCCATGCACTCACGCACGCATGCATGCATACATCCATCCATCCATCCATCCATCCATCCATCCATCCATCCATCTTTCCATCCATTCATCCAACCATCCATCCTTCCATCCATCCATCTTTCCATCCATTCATCCAACCATCCATTCATCCATCCATCCATCCATCCATCTTTCCATCCATATATCCATCCATCCATGAACGCACGCATGCATCCATCCAACCATGCATATATCAATCCATCTAACCATGCATCCAGCCATCCATATATCCATCCATCCATGCACTCACGCATGCATCCATCCATCCATCCATCCATCCATCCATCCATCCATCTTTCCATCCATATATCCATCCATCCATGAACGCACGCATGCATCCATCCAACCATGCATATATCAATCCATCCAACCATGCATCCATCCATCCATATATCCATCCATCCATGCACTCACGCATGCATCCAACCATCCATCCATCCATCCATCCATCCATCCATCTTTCCATCCATATATCCATCCATCCATGAACGCACGCATCCATCCATCCATACATCTATCCAGTTCTCCTACTTTCAGTTATTTAGAACTGCAAACTGGTTGATATCACTTTAGTTTTACATTGTTATGTAGCCATTGTTTTCGCGTTTAAAATGATACAAACTACTATTTGTAAAGATTACAGTACCCTATAGTAGTAGACACAGGTGCTATGATGTCGATTATTGGGTCATCCATATAACAGAAGTCCTCCTTGGACGACAAAGCAGTTTCATCTATGTAAATCGTAACTGGGCCGTAACCAAGGCAATGCGATGGTGCCGACTGGTTGGGATTGACACCTGTGTTTGTAGACGTCCATCGGGTCAACTCGCAAACAATGATGTCATTTTCTTTCCTGGAAGGATGGCAAAAATTGCTATTTATCAAACACAACCTCTGCATAGATAATGTAATCATACTTCTTTTTCATTACAGTTAAGTTCTTCATCAAATCCAACACTCACAGTAGAAATTGCATTGCTTTGAGATATGATAAAATACATAGAATTATGAATGGTAAATCAATGTATCAGAACAGTTACTTAATATGTAAAACGTGTTTTGTAAAGATAAAAAAGTCTTTGTTCAACATGTGTGTATATTGTTCACAATGAAAGGAAACTACAGCATTTCTGATCTCTATTATTGCTATTGGTTAGAAGATTTGTGTAATAAGTATGAAGAGGCCATCCATTAACTTAACTGTACTACCTTTTCAATTTACAAATAGATTGCGAGTCGGATACATCAATGGTCAATGATGATCCAATGTCCAAATTTTGTCCAGTGAGCGTTAAGGACGTATATCCAGACTTAGGTCCATGTTTTGGATAAAAATCTTCGAATGAGGGTATCTGTAACATTTAAGGTAACTTATCATATATCTAACCAGCTGTTTTTTTTATGTAGAGTACTATGAGGTCAGAAACAGAACCGTTTGAGACTAATCAAATTTATTTTCAACTACTAGTTAGTGATCAAAAACGGAGATAACTAGGTAGTAACTGAGTATCAATATCTTACCAAGTACTCAAATGTGACATTTTTTGTAATGGACTGAAGAGAATGTGTGTTGTTTGATATTTCAACAATCACAACAGAACTTTCACCTCTAGCGGCCGCCGAAGTCTCACAAACGATACTGAAAAAAGGGAAATGAAATCAAACTTACATATTATAAATAAATTCACGATTTATTCGAGAAGTTAATTCATATTGATGTGAATCAAAACAAGAACCAGGTAAACAATCTAAAGATATCAGCATACATTTTCACGCATGGCATACCGAGTTTCCGTAATCAGTACACATGTAATTAAACTGTTAATGGATTGAAATGTCTATTATACGCATTTATTGGAAAAATTATTATTATTTACATCAAGCTAGCAATGCTTTGTAATATGAATTAAGTCTCATGACCTACCTTTTACTATTGTATGCTGGTTCCTGACACTCATTTCCACCGATCAACACATGCAAATTTCCCCATCCCGAGTTGAAGTAACGCCCATCTATTGTCACATGCGTTTGTCCGTCTGTAGTCCCATTCCGCGGGGAAATCTAATACAAAAAAAATCGCATTGTGTTATTGATATAAAGAAGATGTTTCCATTTCAGCAAATCTTAATTTATACAGTAAAATGCACATAAACTGCTGAATAAGTTAATATGGAGATACCATTGTGATGAGCATGAAGTACCCATAGCACAATCCAAATTAAATATATATATATATATAAATCACAATATAATACTGCGAGGAAATCAAAATACCCATTGAATAATAAATAAGATCAGTCATCATAATTGCTCAAAATGACATGTAATTTACAGTAAATACTGACCCTGTAAACCTCAGGAGGACAGGATATGTTGTGCCATTGGTTGTGCCATTGAGTCTTGTTGCAGTCAGTTTGTGTTGTACAATCGTCTCCACACCATCCGCATCCCAGCGGATCCATAGAGTTTACACAGGAATTGCAATCGGCATGGATACCACATGAATTGAGAGAAATCTTCATAACCTATACAAGTAACAGTAAGTTTGAATAGTTTTGTATTTGAAGAACAGAAAATGATGTTCTTTAACTTAACTTTGTTTTTTAGTGTTAGATTAATTAACGAAGGCATTCTAAAAGCTGATTACCGCCCATTTGATAAAAAAAAAACCGGGTTATCTGTCAATTTTCCCACACGAAGTAAGCATTGCTCTATGATATTGAGTCATGTTTTCTTTACCGTACTGGACAACTGGATGTCCGGTTTGACCAGAAGAATAATTTCCTAGATATATTATGAGGATACATCAACAAAAATGAAGAGCGTGCCAAAATGTGGAACACTAGTAATATAGTGAGTTTGGTTAATTTTTTTTCGCCAATATCTTCATAATCCACAAGGATGGCGTGTGGTATTATTATATCATGAAAATTGACCAGTATTCCAATCTAGTTTTCTTATATCTGTGGCAGATTCCGGCGTAATTTTATCCCTCGTGCATTTTCTTTCGATTGTGCTGTTTTCGTCATTTCACATGCTATGCGCAAAGCATTATGGGATTCGACGTCTAAATATAGCTGTCTAATTTACGTGTTGTCTAGTGAGTCTGATAAGTTCCATAAGGATTTCGTTCATTAGTGATGTAGTTCGACATTTTTCTGAAGAGAGTGTGATATAATATTCAATTATGGATAGAGACAACCTAAAGGATCTCTTTTCAGGGACAATGGAATTCTTTAAACGCACCAACACAAAAGAAAGTGGCAGTTGTAGCACATCGAGTGACTACCCATGGAAATTAATTGACCAATCAGATGTGTTTCATCTCGAATGAATTAGAATATGGCCGGTTAAAATATGATAATAAAAACATCAGATTCACTGACGCCTTCTGTATGTTATACATGTAATAAACATCTGATTCATGTATTGCTGATGTACCTTATTGTCCACAAGGAAGTATAGGTGTTCCTTTCTGTGGTCAATACCTAACGACTTCTCAATCGGTACTGATCGGTCACCACTGAGGTCAAAGGTCGCATAATGTCGGCTTTGTGAAATAGAATCGTTATATCCGCTAACCTCTACCTGAAATGACATTTATAACAACGACGGGAATAAGATGATGTGTAAATTGATATATAAACGACCCAGAAAATTATGTTTGATAAAAACATATATATATTTCAAATAGAATAATGTTTAATTGTTCTTAAAACAGAAACATTTCCCATGTCGATATTACCTACCATAAGGCTTTAAGATATTTTTAATATTTTCAAATGGGATATCATCTTTATTTTTCTCTTTCCATAAATGTTCAATCGATCTGTATTCTGGTTAGACATAATATACTTGTTGTTAAAATACATGTATTAATATGTATTTCGGCCTTTGGAATAATGTTTCATTTCAAGGAAAAAACAATTATGAAAACATTACCTTGTGCAGTTTCCCCTCGCTCGTGCCTAACATGATCACAGGTTTCTGATCATAGGAATCATGAGTAACATGCATTGTTGCAATCTTCTGCTTCTCTAGAAAAATAAATCTTTTTGCTTTGCACGAAAATTCTTTGGAAGATAAACCGCGGTAGTGAATGGATCCACACTCACCCCAACTCGACCTATCTTTGGGGTCCTGTCAACAGAAATACTGCATGCTTTATAACTATGACAACATTGTCACGTTGGAATTTGGCAACCGTATTATTTAATTAAAATACTCTCAGTTTATATTTTTCTTTGTGAAAAAGACAAAGATATATTGAACTAGCTGCTATACGTAGTATTCTACTGTGCTGCACTGTTTCATGCAATATATATTGCGTATTGCATTCATTTAAATTGTTTCAATCGGCCACATTTTAACCTTAAACAGAATATTTTGTCGGCTTCTTATGTTAATTTCTGCAAAATTGAAAATTTCGTCATAAATGATAAAATATTTCTTATATAATCGCTATGTTGAGGATTTCTTATGATTTACATTCAATAATGTAACCTTGATACAGATGTCTGTACTAATAATATAAGCAAATACTTACACTACATAGCTCGTTAGTGTGAGACACCCAATAGGGTGCGTGTACATCGTCGTTTATTCCGTTTCTGCAATTCACCACTGCAAATATGAAACTTTTTGAGTTCAGATCTTTAACTGGGTACGCACATACACTAGAACCTTCCGTAATTGGATTGTAGAACGCAAGAAAAAGAATTTGATTTCCTTCCGGAGTGATATGAAGATGTCCTGATAACACTGGCTGGTTAGTCATTAATTTCTTTTCATAATTACAGATGAGTGAAAGTTCTATGTATGTTTGAAAATACATGCTAGAACAGTTCCTTGTTATTCTCGCAATTCTGGCCTCGAATGTATTCGGTCCTGATTTACGGTTGAATATGAAGAATACGTAGTCTGTTGTTTCAAAGCCATACACCATGTCCGTGTTAAAGTCTCCTTCGTATGACGTGTTCATATTCAAATACATTGCACCTTCTGAATTTCGGTTGTGATGGTTAAAGTAATAATGTCCTGAAAAAGAATTCATTATCAGCGCTGAAAAAATGTGAGAATGGAATTCACCTGGTTTCCTTTCGAAACTACTCGCCACATAATGGATTCTTGGATCAGTCTGGTCCGTAAATATCACCACATTGTTACCTTCATGTGATCCTAAAAGACTATCTCTGAAGAAGCCATACTCAGTGTCGTGAGGGAGATATGTCCAGTCAGACATGTTGGATTTCGAATGTACGGAGCACAGACCTTGAAATGCTGTGCCACAAACCAATATCCGATCAAAGGGATAAGACACTAGAACACTGACTGTATTATTAACTTGTCTTGTGCTACAATCACCGTCTCCGTAGAGAGGACCTTTGCACTTCTGTCCGTAACTCTCAGTTACTGGTCCAAACAACTGGTACGGTGTCTGTCGCTCTTCTAGATCCTCTGACAGTTTGAGCAGGATGTTTTTACCCCCGATGAATAAGTTGTGATCGTTATCAACAGCAATTTTTGTCAAGTGATAATCTCCATCTGCTTGATAAACCCGGGATATAAAGGGCGTAATGGCTGCAGTCGATAAGAAGGTGGCACCAAACATCCATGCGAATAAGACGATCATTTTCATTGGTCACTCCTAAAATGCAGAATGCGAAAGGAAATTGATTGCATAGGCGTTCTAACTAATTAATTTTGTACAGTCAAGACATTGGAAAATATATTTCAACAAGAGATCCCAGTGGGATCTTGGCGCCCAACATTTGAGAATCTGTTTTCAGTTCTTGAAGATTTGTTTATTTTTTTTTTTTTTTTTTTGTTACAGGTTTTGTAAATGTTCATGAACTGGTCTTCATTGAATGTACTCAATGATGGCACAAGATATTTTTATTAAGCACCTATTAAAAAATATCATTTGAAAAAGATCCCAAAGTATTATTATTAGATGATGATGATGAAATGATTCACAAGTACAAGAGCGCAACAAGTATATTAAAAGTTCAAAGTTTTTTAAAACTATTTTTTTTGTTTTTTTGTTTTTGTTTTATTTTAAATTTTAAAGTTTATTTTATTACATTAATGTTTTTGTTACACCAACACTTAAATATTAGGAATTGTTGAATCAATTCTTCTGTTACTTCTCATGTGTCAACCCATATGTCATTAACTCAATTCATTGCATGGTTTAGTATACATACCCTAAACAGTGTATTTATCAATGTTTACTTAATTTAGAAAATCTGATACTTGAGAATGACTGATCATGTAGGCAAGAAATAGCCATAAAACAATTACTCGCTGTTCAAATCCAAGATGGAGAGTTATAGGCCATTTTGTTCTTCAGATCATTTTAAATATGGGACAATGCTTAACTAGGTACCAAGAGGAAGCTAAATATGAAATTTGAGAAGTTTCCTGTCACAACGATAACAAACTACTGCATTACTGTCGAAATCCAAGATGGCTGCCTGTGGGCCACCTTGATTTCTAATCAGTCCAAAAAAGGTACAATGCACAACTAGGGACCAAGGGAAACCAATACCTATGAAATATAAGAAGGATCCGTCCAGTACTTCCTCAGAAATAGCGGTAACAAAATTTTACTCTCAAAATCCAAGATGGCTGTCTGTCAGCCATCTTGATTTCGGATCAGTCCCAAAAAGGTAAAATGCACAATAAGGGACCAAGGGGAACTTTCATATGAAATTTGAGAAAGATCCATCAAGTATTTACCCAGAAATAGCGATAACAAACTTTTACTTTCAAAATCCAACATGGCCGTCTGTGGGCCATCTTGAATTCGAATCAGTCCAAAAAAAGGTAGACTGCACAACTAGGGACCAAGAGAAAGCTCCATATGAAATTTGACAAAGATCCATCCTGTACTTTCTCAGAAATAGCGGTAACAAACTTTTACTTTCAAAATCAATGATGGCCGACAAGCGTCCATCTTGAATTCGGATCAGTCCAAAAAGGTATAATGCACAACTAGGGACCAAAGGGAACCTGCATATGAAATTTGAGAAAGGTCCATCCAGTACTTTCCAAGAAATAGCGGTAACAACCTTTTACATTCAAACTCCAAGATGGCCGCCTCTTATATGGCCTCCTATCGGCCATCTTGAATTTGAATCAGTCCAAAAAGGTACAATGCAAAACTAGGGACCAAGGAGAAACCTGCATATGAAATTTGAAAAAGATCCATTCAGGACTTTTCCAGAAATAGCTGTAACAAGAATTGTTTACGGACGGACGGACGGACCACGGACGCAGGGCGATTTGAATATGATGATGGTGGGCTAAAAATAATGCAATAAAAAATCATAAAAAATGACAAAAATGTAATGTTGTGATATATTCAATAATGCAATAATTCAATTAATGTTGTGATTTCCAGATTAAAAAAAAACAAACAAAAAAACGTCAAGTACATATCGTACATATCTATGAAACATGACATTATTACTATGACTAAATATTTGGTGTGTGGAATTACGGCAAACCTTGCGGAAAGAGTCCACCAAAGGTGTCTACCTCCTCTGCAATCACAAGCTCTCAAATTAAACAAAACATACTGAACAGTATATCCTAATTTCAAACCATAGATTGACATGGAAATATAGAAATAGAGATATTCATGTAACCTAAAGGAAAGGAAATGAAGAATTTTCATTTTATCAAGCATTTGTAAACACGATCGGAATCGGATGCGATATGCATCGGTACACAAAAAGGAAATTTGTCATGGATTCTTGTAATTTTTTAATAATTCTTTCATATCAGTCAATTTTTAGTTATTTCCTTTGACTTTAAAACACATCGTGTTCTACAATTATATATTTATAAGACATAACTTATATTGAAATTTTGTAACACAATCCTATATTAAGACGATATTATCGTAACTTATCGATTTGTACCATGAATCATCTGACATACTCTCCTACTTGTCGGACATGAACTTTTGATATTTCGACATTGTGACGTCACGTTTATTTCGAAATTGTAGAGCAGATCGGTCATTACATATGATATACGAGGGGAGTATAACTTTAACCAATCAAGTCTTAGGCAAAATCAAAATTATTTGGTACCTAGGGCAACGATTACTTGACCCAAGCTTTGGTTTGTTGGCTGACAGGTTTTTCGTCTCCTCGACTCCTCCCGTTGCCGGGGATCGTCTCACCGACGAACGTCAGTGTTCTGATGACGTAACGAGTCAACCATTTCCCCGCGTATTTATAGATAATATTCTTATTATTCAACATCAAGTGTGACTCATTGAAGTATAGAAACTTGAACAATGTGAATTCAAAACAGAGAGGAATTTTGTTTAGTCTTGATTACAGTTGGTTTTAACCTGTAAAAAAGAATGACTCTCTATTGTTTAAACAATAGTTAATATATTTTAACCAAAGCTTGTGACATTTATAAATAGTGTATACTCAGATCTGCTTATGCTAAGATCATACATGAAGAGATTCTTATGATGTTATATGTACACTTACCAGCTTTGTAGTAGGTTAATTTGTTGTCTTTTTAAACAGTAAGTATGTACAGAAACGGAATGCATTGTAAAACAATTATGTCGTTATAATCTTCTGTAAGCGCAGCAGTTACGGCCTGTAGATAAAGGAACTCATTTTGTATCGAGTTGCGGCATGGCACTATACCTGACCCTTTCTCAGCTGGTTATGACTTCCCTTGCGCTGGAGAAGGATACAAAACATCACCGGAAGGATTCTGTCGACACACATACAATTTATGCATATCAAGTATTTGATGCCCGCATGCTTAAGCATATTCAGTTATATACACGCTGTAATGTTCATCCTTAACCCAGCAATAGACAAGTGTATAACGTCACACTACGCCAATGGGAAACGAGATTAAAGAGGTTACAACTTCCGATGAAATAGGACTGTCAGCTTATGAAAACGCATCCACGCGGCATCACCTGGCCAAGTTTTTTTTTTTTTAATTTTAGTGTTGTGTGTCAGATATACACTAGCGAATAACACATTTTGCTATAAAAACAACAAGCAAAATACCTACAAGTGAACAGGATCAAACTCAAATATCCAGAATGAGATTTATTATAGACTTATACAACTGTTTCATTCCTGCAGGAATATTTAGGAGTTTTAATCGGTTGAAATCTAGGAGGAAACATCAGAACGTCAAACTGCCGAAATAAATATTTCTTACTTTTTACACAGCAAAAACATCGTTTGGTGAATTATGAATATTATTTACATTAAATCAGAAATATTTTCCTGCAGAATAAAATAATATTTTTAAAATTCATACCTAACGGATCATTTTGTTCTGAGATTGAAACCGCTCCATAATTGTAGTTAATAGTCTGTGGATCAACCCAAGCAAAACAGAGACTGAATTTAATTAATTAATTAATTAAATTTTAAGAACCTTGCTCTTCAACCAGCATTTAATGTTCTTGCTTTCTTGGGGATTTTTATTTTTCATTAATAAAACGATTATCAAATAGACTGACAGCGATGATTTCTAGTAAAAGACGGAAATATTTCGCCTGATAAGAGGTTTCGGAACAACATTTCCGATATGAGAATGATTGTGAATACCGGGGTTAATATGTCACGTATACTTTAAATGTCTGCTACACTAATAGAACACAGTTCAAAGGTCAAACGTCTTAACAAACAGAAAGTTAGACACTTAAATGCATTTTTTTCTCACACCCAGTCAAAACAATGAAGCGAATTGTTATATGCAAAATGCTAAAAAACAGGAAAACAATGCCTTATTCTTAACTGCTAAAGTGAGGTTTTTCTTGTAAAACCAATTTTCATGATGTAAATTTAGTATGCATATCTTCCACTTATTCATTAATTCTCATTCATTTGTATATAATACATTTGTATAAACGAAAAAGAGAACACAATAACTTCGGTAGGGAGCCACTCAACCTGCCCGACGTACCTTCTCACGACCGGAAATACGCTCTTCTTTATCACTAATGCCTCAAATGAAAGCGTGGGATAGCGAGGAAAGGTGGAAGCAAGAATTTTGGAAAACGAATAGAGGGAGGGACTCAATAAAGTTATGGTAAGTATTACATCATGAAAATTGGTTTTACAAGAAATTTCAGTTCATTTCAGTAGTAATTACCATAATTTTAGTATGAGAATTCGTATAACCGTAGAGCAGACTCTCACATCCCAGCGTCAAATACAATACAGGGCAGTGAGAAGGGCAGAATAATACCCAAGGGGGGACTCGAACAACCAAAAACCGCCCGTGGACAGACCTCATGGGATGGAACGCGTACAAATGACTTTCAGAAGGGGAAATAGCCTGTGCTACAGCCAAGAGACTTAGAGAATAAAGGCCATCAGAGACTGATGCCAATGATCTCAGGTAGAGACGGACTGAGCAGTGATATTCTACTTACCCTGCTTGATAGGTAGAACCAACGGAGAACGGGAACCTCGCCCCCTGGTTTTATCGAGATGAGGCCCGAGACAAGGACAAAGAGAACTTTCGCTATCAGAAAGTCCCGCCACAGAACCCAGTGAAGGAATCCTAATGGGATCAGGGGAAAAGCATGTCACGTGATTCTTGGCCAAGAAAGCAGGATAGGTGACCATAGAAAATGAAGTATACCCCAGATCCAAACGAAAACAAAAAGGAAGACATGACAAGGCATGAACTTCACTCCGTCTGCGCCAGGAAGTCAAGGCAATGAGAAAGACCGTCTTGAATGTGAGATAAGGAATTTAGCATGAACGCTAGATTCCATTGAGGGGCTAACTGCCTAACTCTATGTCTGGTCAAGCAAAAGCTAAAGCAGAACGATAGCCAGCTACAGTTCCGGGGGCAAGATTGCAATCTCTGAATAATAACTAAAGGAAATCCGCAATCATCGGAACAGGAGCCTTAGTGGATCAATCTCCCTCTCACCACACCAATCACAGAATATTCTCCATCTGGATTGGTAGATGGCAGAGGTCACGTCCTAAAAAAAGCCTACCTGAACGAGGCCTCCCGTGATAGCCTCAACGCGTGAAGTTGGAGGAGCTGAGGCTGTGAGTGCAGAACGTTGGAACAAAGCTATCGAAGGAGATATC
This sequence comes from Ylistrum balloti, assembly GCF_031769215.1. Classification (NCBI taxonomy): domain Eukaryota; kingdom Metazoa; phylum Mollusca; class Bivalvia; order Pectinida; family Pectinidae; genus Ylistrum; species Ylistrum balloti. The sequence continues at coordinate 342,663 of NW_026782466.1, read as the reverse complement.
GACTGAGAGGCAACCGCAAGGGCTGGTCCACCAGCAGAGGCAGTAACTCCGAGAGCCAGGGTTGCCTCGGCCAAAGGGGAGTTATCAGGAGAAGAGAACAGGAATGTTCCTGTAGAGAGAGCGCATATACTGCCCAAACCTGCGATTCGGGGACGGGTGAGACATAGGTTGGTAACTGAATATTCAGAGCTGTGGTAAACAGATCCATGTGAGGTCTGTCCCAAGCCTGACAAACCGGTCGGAACACCGAGGTTTTCAGCCGCCATCCAGTCATCTTCGGCTTACGACACATGGAAAGAGTGTCGGTCAGGATGCTCAATCAGACTGGAAAATGCTTGACCTGAATGGTCAAGTCCATCTTCTGACAAAGCAGAAACATCCTGATAGCCAGGGCACATAACACATGATATCTGGTGCCCCCTGCTTCTCCAGATTAGCGACAACTGCGGATTTGTCTGTCGCCTCCCGAAGGGATCGCAGAGCCAGCAGGACTGCTCTCATCTCCAGCTAATTGATGTGCTCTGAGAACTCTTTCCCGGATCACTCCCCTGATCGGCCAGATAGGCGCCCTACCCTGTCATGGAAGCATTCGTGTACAGGGTCATAGATGGACTCGGCCTGCGTAGGAGGACTCCTGTAAGGACGTTGTTCCGACAAGTCCACCAAGCTGCAGAGTCCTTCATCGACTTGGTTAAGGAGAACATTTCTTGAAGCAGGGACCTAATTGGCGAGCAGGAACATTTACAAGGACTTGATGTGAAGACGTCCAAAAGGAACCACATATGCCAGGGAGTTTATCCAAGAAACCTTAGGAACCAACGCATCTGAACCCGAGATATGTTCATGAAGGCTAGAGCCGTGTCTCAAGACTTCACAAACTTGTCCTCTGGTGGAAGGACAATGTCCAGAACCGTATTGAAACGGTAAACAAGAAACACAAGTCCTGAGAAGGGAATACCTCCGACTTCTCTATGGAGGGAATGAAGCCTGCCTTCAGCAAGAGCTTCGGGACCATGCGGGTGTCCCGCACCAGCGAATCCCTGACCATGTGTAACATGAGAAAATCGTCGAAGTAGATGTGAACATCTACACTCCGCGAATGCAGGAAACTCCCCACCACCTGTAACAGTTTGGTAAAAATCAGAGGGGCAGTGGTGAGGCCGAAAGGCATGGGCCGGAACGGGAAGACCCTGCCTTCGCAAGTAAAACGAAGGTACGTCCTTGCCGACTTCTTGACGGGGATATGGAAGTACGCATCCTTCAGACCGACTGAAATTGCCCACATACCATTCCCCACGGAAGCGATGGTGCCGAGTTTGGTCTCCATCTAGAAGTGAGGAGAATCCACGTGCTTGTTGAAAGCACACAGATCGATGATTGGACGCCATGCACCAAAAACATTCTGGAGTAGAAGCCGGGCGTACATACCACCTCTGGAATCTCCTCGACCGCCCCTCGGGTAGCATGGTCCGTACTTCCCGCTCAAAGCAAGAGCCTTCTCTAGATTCCCGGGAGGGGGGAAGAAAATATGTCTTGCAGACAGGGGAGATCCTGAATCTAACGAGTCCCCTAACCCTCCGACACCACCGACAATGCCCAGCTGTCCTGAGTGATTTCCTCCACGTCTAAACCCTCCCAAACACCGGAAACTGGGCCGGAAGACATCAGCTCAACGTCTGCCCGAACCGCGACAACTAGTAATGACACGGAGGGAAGAAGCGAGTAAGGAACTCGACTTCCTCTTGAACGGAGGTTTCTTGCCGCCCTTCCCCTTCTTCCCTTTGTTTTTGAAAGTAGTCTAGGGTTTCCCCCGCAGCACGCTGCTTAGGATTAGGCCTAGACTTCATCGCAGCAGGCCCAGAACCCTGTTATGAACTAGGACCAATGGAACAAAGGCGTCGTGAAAATAATGCCAGAGGCAACTGAGATCTTCAGACCCATCTGAATAGCTCGTAAAGTCCCGCTAAACAGTGTGGGACCATTGAAGGGACCGTTAAAAGGCGAGAACGGAAGGGCTCGCTAACCTAAAGGTCCCTGAGAACGGAACACCGGCGAGCGAGCATCACGTCGGTAAGCAGCGAGCACTGCAACGCCACCGACCGTAACGCTGAATTCGGGGCAGACGTAAGACTGTCCTGCATATCCTACTTCTCCTCGTCAGAGTCGATCCTCGGGCAGATCGGACAGTCTATATAAGTAAACCATTTACAAAATTCCACGTATGACAAGATATGAAGCCAGAGGCGCAACATCCTCTCGATCTTGTGATGTTCCTTAGGTTGGAACACCACCTGGTGTGCTAACTTCCCGGGCCAAGAAGACAAATCCCTCGAGCCAGATTCCCGTCGTGGATGGCATAATCGGAGGGTTTAATCTCCGATAGATCAGTCACCCCGAGTTGCAGCCTATGATAACCCGGAGCATGTGTAGGAGAAGAATTGGTGCCTGGTCCATAGCCAGAGCAGAAGACACAATGGCGCCCTCAGACAGGGTCCTGTCACTGCGAGGTGTAGGCTATGAAGAACCAGACCGAGGTTTGGAGGACAGAGCCACTCCCTAGCTACCAACCGATACCGCCGAAACGGTAAGGGAGAGGCCAGGTGCAAGGACAATGTCCTTAGACACCCCAAAAATAGACTTGCATTTGCCCTTACCCCGGTCGGGAGATTTACCTTTCCGGCCCGATTAAGGGCACCTAGATATAGTCGCCGAACTGCTAGAGGCAGAGCCAAGTAAACAAGCATCACAGGGCATCTCCTCTGTGCAACATTGGCACTGGGGACACGCAGAATGAGGTTCGGATTCACTATGAAAGTGACCGCACCCATCCACGGTAGCGCGGCAAAAACATTGCAAAATACGTGAAGATATTGAATACTAAATAAAAAGCAACAGGTAAACGAAACAGCAAACCAGCTATAAACCATAAAAAACGAAACGAAACAATGGCAACGTAAACTGGCAAGAAAACATAGTATTGACATTTGTAGATAACCTTTCTAGTTGCAAGTAATTGTTTTCTTTATCGTTCGCCTGCCACAATTGTTGTTATTTACCTAGGCGTGATGTACAGTGTAAACAGTATACATTCTACAATGTCATTGAACGCGGACATATTGATGATAGTTCACGAGCAAGGAAATTTAATTTCCAAATTTCTAGTTTTGCATGACATCCTAAATATGAAAGGAATTTATACCCCGTTAAGGGTTGAGATTTCAGTATAACTTTAAGGAAGCAAGTGTTCTGTTCAAAAACACAAATATATTGCTATGTATGCTATGACATTGCCAAAAGTTCCTACATAACTAACAAGAAGTCAAATAGGACTATATCGCTCACCTGATATTAAATGTCAAGCAAAAATAGAATAAGTATTTATTACAAATTTATAAACATGTACGCCATTGGTATTCAATCAATTTTAACCACTTTTTATAACAAACAGCGTCTAATACTCAACTTTGTCAGTTATGACCTGGATTATAGGTAAATAAAATCAAGAAAATACCAACATGGCAACATAATCATAATCCAAACTCAAATTCCATAAAACCAAAGGAAAATATGATCAAGAGAAAGATTTACATGGAGACTCCTAAAAAGTATAAGGATAATAAGACCAGGTGTTCAGGAAGAGTAAGCGCCTTCTGCTTCATCGACGACACCCACTATGTAAACCTTAATCAATCCAAGTAAGTTATTTCACGTTCTGAAATGAGAACAAGATATACAACAATGGAACCAACAGGCAAGCTAACGAGCATCAAATACGTCCAGTTTCATGTCACACAAAGAAATAGAATATTTCACAATGAGATCACTATGACGATCATAAAACCTCATAATTTCATCAACTTACATCATTTGGACCATTGTTTTACGAGTTTGTCAGTTAGTTGACGACTTCTCGTGATTAATAGGCAATCTAAATAATTGTAATACCGAAACAAGATTAGCTAGTATTCGTCTTTTGAAAGTAAGCCAAAATCCATGCATCTACGCCGTTTTTTTGTTAGTCAGAAGAAGTTGTTTAAATATTTTAACAAATTCGACTTAAGTGACCTTGGGCCAGGTGAGCTAAAAAATAAAGGATAAAAAGGAATAGAGCAAAACCTAACAAATTGATTTTAAGTCATTTAGTTACATAAATGACGCGAACCAGTGTCCTGTTAGATGCAAATACTAGTATTTGGATCTTTTTTATCATTTCCCTATTCAGCTCCATCAGGAAGTATAACCCAACATTAATGACTAACGCCATGACTACATGAACCAATGCCCTATTAAATGTATATACTAGTATCCTGATATTTTTGCTCATTTCTCAATTCAGCGCCATAAGGAAGTATAACCATCAAATTATTAGAAACGCCGTGATGACGTCTTTGACCTTTGACCTTTTATATCCGTAAACAAAACTTCCTGATGGTATTTCGGATGTAGTCACTTAAAGAGAGACCTGTACCACGGAGGAAGGGATATGACATCCTTGCCTAGATATGTAAACCGTTGATTAAGGAGTATCAAGTCAGATTGGAATTTTAAAAAAATATAACAACTTTTTTTCAAAAGAGAAAAAAATGTCTGCAGCTGCAGTTGCATAATATGTACGATTCACCTCTTGAACTTTTAGAACTGATGTGCTATAGCTTTAACAATCCAAGTTGGTTTCTCAGCCGAACAAATTTTGACAAACAACTTCAGTAGTGGTCGCCTTTGTCTGTTGTTTCTAGATTCAGCATAGCATTTTCTGAATTTAAAACAAAATGAGTTTGTTCTTACTTCAGTTGATAATACCAGTATAGAAGACACACTCCCCCGAACAGTTCTAATAAGCAAACAGATTAAGAATTTGTCACTTTGAGATAAATTTATCCATTTCGCTTTTTTTTTCTTGTTTATCTTCTTTTTGTCACATAAACATCAACACCCAAAAGATATTCAGCTTGAAGAAAAAAAAAAGACTTTTACTTTGGAAATGGCTGTCAACAGTCAACTTCAAACCCTTAAACAATCCGTGTGATTCATGAATAACATTACCAATAAATACCAATATGTCAACATAATTATCACCCAAACTTAAATTCAATAAAACTAAGGCAAAATATGAACAGAACAAGTATTTACAATAAGACTCATGAAATAGGACAAGGAGAATAAGACCATGAGCTTCGGAAGAGTAAGTGTCTTTTGATTCATCGACGAAATTCGTCATGTTCAGGCAAACGAGCGAGCATCAAACACGTCCAGCTTCATTTGTTAGCTTCCTTAAACAACGATTCCTTTACTAGATCATTGTGTTCTGAATTCCTCTGAAATTCTACATAGGATGAAAAGCATGGAAATATTTTGTATCAAATGACTTACCATACCAAGATGAAATGTGACTGAGGTTTAAGTCTGTACACCCGTACAAGTAGCACCGCAAAGACAAATGGACAGAAGGATTGGGTACCAATAGTTGGACACATCCTACATATATAGAAGATTACCATATAAAGGGAAGTAACTGCATATCACAAAATCAAATAAGGAATACAAAGTTATTTCCCCTTGGTTGGAAGTTCTTTCAAAACGATCTCGAAATTGAATTAATATCTTTCAAATCAAGTCAGCGCACTGTGAAAATTGAAATTCGTGACAATAAAATTGTATGTAATATTCTTCAATCACCTCTCGGGGTTATGTTGGTTTCATTTGATCAAAAGCAATTGCGGAATATGAAATATTACAATTTTCCTGTTAATCATAAAACATATAATATTGTTCAAAAACACATCACTAAGCCAGGAAAGTAAAACTGGCTGGATAATGATAAAATTCAATCTAAATAACAATGTTGTCAAATGAAATATATCTGATTAAAAATACTAACTTGAAAGCTTTTGCATTCAACATAACAAGAAATTTTGGCAAAAAGAGAAAAACATCTAGATTCAGCCGATACACAATACGGCAAAGGTCATATTAATGTTCGAAGAGAATTGTAGACCAGTTTCATTCCATGCAAAACTGTTTTATACTTCCGTGACAATTTACCAACGATTCCGTGAAAACTTATTTACCTGTATTTTTAAAAATTGATCGTGCCTTCGAGATAATTAACCTGTGACAACGTACTTGTAACGCTGTGATAACTTACTGTAACTATGTGAACTCCTAACTGCATCTCTGTAATGAAGATATCACAGACATTAATGGTAGCACTTATCCATCATAACAGGCAGAGTTAACCTTAACGGGTTTGATAATTATAGTAAATTAAAATGTGGTAATGTGGTAAAATATATTTGTGATATCAGAAATGAAATAGTTGAAAAAGAAACGTTCGTATGTATTAGTACATTGATAGACTATTTAATAAAAAGATTAATGACATATCTATGTTCTTAGAAAATTTAGAAATATAATAAACATTTTCAATTTTCAATTTGTTCATGACCTTGCGGTATGTTAGTTAGAGGCTCTTTTCAGCCCCTGATGATGTGGTTACTGGTAAAAAAACAGCAATGTAACATAGATTCATTATGAATACCGCTGTGTCCTCTCATAATCACTAACGGTATCGATTACGTTTACACAATTACGGCCATGAACCTTCACCGGACTGTGTTTTTTTTTTTTTTCCAATGTGATATTATAAACATAATTATAACTAATTTTCATGATCAATTATAAATAGAACTACTGAGAAAATAATCACCAAAATTAACAAGGCTTAATTTTCACTGACATTTTCTGGTAAGATCTTTGGTCCATACATTGATTAATTAAAAACTATAAGCAGGGTCTGTATTTAAAAAAAATCCTGACAATCACATATTACATAAATTAACAAGGGAATCTGGTCTTATATTGCTGAACGGCCTATCAACAGGTCTAGTCATTTAATGTATTTTCCTCTTGTATAACGCTGTTCTATGCGGGAAAGATGCCGATTTTATGGTGCTGTTACCATAAAGATGGCCCTCAGCGGGACACCCCACTCAGTCACCTTATACTGACAACAAACGACCAGTCTTCACACTACCTTAATGCTGAATGTTAAGTAGTCCCTTGGCTTGGAGCCTTCCCGTGATAGGGCGGACACTGAACTAAAGGCCTTCCTGGGTTATCCATTCGCGGACACGGCAATCAATAATGTCCATGTTTGATATTTAATTCTACTTAACATTTTTACTCATTTCAATCACATACGTCATACTGTGACAAGTAATAATAATAATAATAATAATAATAATAATAATAATAATAATAATAAAAACAACAACAAAAACTAGGTTGGAAAGGAAACACATCATTGAACATTATGACATCGGTTACATGAATACTTTTTACGCATCTTTTCATGCAAATATTATACAGATTATGGCCCCCCTCTTCACGGTTCTAAGTAAGCTATTTGATGACTAGTAAATGTAACATAAATTCGTTATAAATGGTCTTCGTCGATCAGGAATGTTTTATAAATGCCAGGTGAGAATTTATTTTTAGACCAATTAGCCACGCAAAACATATCTAAACTGGTTTAAGACACACGAAAAGCATCATATATGGATTGTTTGTTTCCTTTTATTCAATGTTTACAATAGTAAATATACATGTATATTATGATATAAACTAATGAATATATACATAATTATTCTTCTGTCAATTCAGCAATTTTGTCTTTTTTACATGCATTTCATAAAATTCAACATTTTAGTTTATTATTATTAGTTATTATTATTGTTGAATAATATACATGTACATTGCTTAATGACATATATACTCTTTATTTTAAACAGAGTTACGGTTCTTTGTGGTCAATCTGATCCACCTCGCTATTAAGACCACCTCGCTATTAAGACCACTTTTGTCCAGTCCCCAAAGTGGTCTTAATAGCGAGGTTTCACTGTAGTATCTATCATTCCGTGCGTTAGACACATATACAAATTCGACACATTTTCGATATTCTAACATATATTTGATTTACATTTTGATCGTGCCTTTTATTCATTGACCTTGACCTTCTGTCCACTACTTGACTCAGTTTCTAGCGTCACCCACAAACTTCTTCCGACATACACGTCAGGTCCATTTCAACTGTATAATTTGACATCGACTGTGTACACCATGACTAAACCAGATAAAAAGTATTATATAGGGAGAACAGAGAGCTTGGTGATATTTTCAGGGTCGTTATATCTGTGATTACCAAATTATCGATGGTAATTTGATTCTATGTACTGATGTGTCATATGGAGTAGTTGCTATGGTAATAGGTCCCTTTGTCACTCTACTGTAACTAAGCTTGAGGAATAGCTATGTTGCATAAATGACAGCATATTTAACAATAATGGCCAATTAAGTTCCTATCTTTGTCTTCTTTAATTTTTTTTTTAAAGGAGAGAAGAGAACATGACTAAAACAGAAAAATGGTTGCTTTTCAGTAGAAGCTGATAACTCTCATTTAGAGGTATATATTGATTAATTCATTAATTTATTTAATTTACCATGTTAACGCATATACCATTGTAGCCTCTTGGCTTTAAAAAAAAAATCAAGTGTTGGTAATAAATAACATGATGTCCATTAAAAGCAGAATTTTGGAAAATTCAGGGATCGAATTAAGCATTTATGATGTTGTTAAGCATTATTCATAAATTTTACAGCGAGTTATCGCTAAAGCTATGTATTATGCAGTTTATCCTCTCTTTTTTCCGTTGTTACATCTCCCAGCCTGTGATATCTAATTGAGGTATTCTTCCATCACCGCTGACTGGTCAAATTATGTTCTACATGTTTTGTCCCGCCAGTGTAACACAGGTCTGACCGACACCCGGTTGTGTTAGGGATTTACATGTATACACAGGTAAGTGTCAATATTTACTACTTCTTTCTGTGGTGTCGGTTGATACTGTGTCTGTAATGTATATTTTTTGTCACTAATTTCCTGTGGAGGCTGTCTCAAACAAAAGGTCGGATGAGGCTCTTTATACAACACTTCATAAATTATACCTTTTCCGGCAGTTTGAATATCTGAAATTTTAGCGTCCAGAAATACTTGTCCTTCACGTTGTAAAAGCAGTATTAAAAAGCATGTTGATGTTTGTGAAGTTTGTTATAGGAATTGACATACTTCAACCAAGCAACAGTGACATGATTTGACAAAACCTTTACATACTAACGCCATTTTACACATTCATGTTGTATACCTCGTGGATGCAGTCGTATTTACAATGAAGAATCATTTTGACTGGATTTGGGCAAACATTAAATAAAGTAGTTCTTAATCAACATTGTATGATGGCGAGCCATAAATGAGGTTGAAAGCTAGGTTGAATACAACAGCTACACCGAAAATAATATTACAAAGAATATCATCCATTTTGAATTGATAACGGTGCAATAAATTACATGACGTACAGATGTAGCTGTAACTTAATCGCTAATTTTCTATTGAAACATTCAAATATGGTATTATTTATACTTTATAACGACCCCAATGACAAGTCCTATCTGATGGTAACACAGTGATACACAATGATATCAAATTCATGTTTCACTCGTGTCAACCTCTCTGATGCTAACTCAATGATAATGATATCAAGTCCATGTTTCACTCGTGTCAACCTCTCTGATGGTAACTCAGTGATACACAATGATATCAAGTCCATGTTTCACTCGTGTCAACCTCTCTGATGCTAACTCAATGATAATGATATCAAGTCCATGTTTCACTCGTGTCAACCTCTCTGATGCTAACTCAGTGATACACAATGATATCGTGTCAACCTCTCTGATGCTAACTCAATGATAATGATATCAAGTCCATGTTTCACTCGTGTCAACCTCTCTGATGCTAACTCAGTGATACACAATGATATCAAGTCCGTGTTTCACTCGTGTCAACCTCTCTGATGCTAACTCAATGATAATGATATCAAGTCCATGTTTCACTCGTGTCAACCTCTCTGATCTCTGATGGTAACTAACTCAGTGATAATCTCTGATATCAAGTCCATGTTTCACTCGTGTCAACCTCTCTGATGCTAACTCAATGATAATGATATCAAGTCCATGTTTCACTCGTGTCAACCTCTCTGATGCTAACTCAATGATAATGATATCAAGTCCATGTTTCACTCGTGTCAACCTCTCTGATGCTAACTCAATGATAATGATATCAAGTCCATGTTTCACTCGTGTCAACCTCTCTGATGGTAACTCAGTGATACACAATGATATCAAATCCATGTTTCACTCGTGTCAACCTCTCTGATGGTAACTCAGTGATACACAATGCCATCTAGTCAATACTGTACTCGTGTCAACCTCTCTGATGCTAACTCAGTGATAATGATATCAAATCCATGTTTCACTCGTGTCAACCTCTCTGATGCTAACTCAGTGATAATGATATCAAGTCCATGTTTCACTCGTGTCAACCTCTCTGATGCTTACTCATTGTTACACAATGACATCACTTTAATACTTAACTCCTGTTTACTTTACTAAATGGCTCCATGTCGATTTGTTTGTACATGTAATTCTATATCCAAATAAACTCACGCTGAATCAGCTGTTGATATCTGGCCAGTGTGATGTATGTCCGTCATGCATTATACATTTATTAGGTTTGTGATAAGATTCAGTGCATCGCAATACGTCTTACCTTCACTCCATTCAAACAGCGTCTGCGCCAGGTTCTTCAAGATATGGTGTGCAATGTGCATCAACTCTCTTCATCCCCCTCCCCCTACTCCTCCATAAAAAGCATACGCTTACAAAATCCACGTATGAAATCGTTTCTTATTTTCACTTCTGGTACATATGAAGATGTTGCAATATTTAAGTGTTGATAATGATTTTGTGTAATCTATATCAAGTGAAAAACGATGATTGACCGACCGTGATTGGCTTAAAAAGTATACATAAATTAATTTAATATTATAGATTGATTTTGTACTCACGTTTTACTTTTCGAATCTCTATATCATGATTCATATCTTTAACAAAATGAAAGTTTGAACAGTGTTTAACAATGTACACAATGTTTGTAAAGGTTTTATGTAAACTGGATAAATTAGCCAAAACGATAATACAAACATTTATACCAGGATAAAAGAGGACCTAAGAGAGAAAATTGTTATAAAGTACACAGTATGAACAGCTAAGTGATATTTATAACAATACATATTTCGTTCTCATAAAAAAATCCCTTCCGGAACACCTGATCTTATTTCCCCTGGTCTTTTTCTCTTGTTAATATGTTGCCCTAGTTTAATTGAGTTTCAATTAAGGTTATAATGGCATGTCAGTGTTCCCTGGTTATCATACAGCAACGGACCAATAGAATGAAGCGTAGTGAGTTTGAATTTTAATCATACATTAATACATCCAAGACGTATTGACAGATGTCACATTAACTGTCGGTATTTCCTTTGTCCTACTGAAAGAGACGCGTTATACATAAAACAGGAAGTGATTTCATGGTACAAATATGTTAAACGTGATCCTCTCGACTGGGATCATTTTATAGGGCTACACACAACGGTGTATTTATAAACATTTTAAGTCCCATTCATAAGAGAGACAATGCAAAAGTGTATATCGGTATCAAAGTTTATCTAGTGGCGGTGAATCACTGACCAGCATGCTGTCCCAAAATTTGAACAGCACGGCTCGCATAGAAACCATGTCGATCATGACACGCGCTCCTCACCGACTCAACACGAGTATACTGGTGAGTGGTGACAGACCAACTCATTTGAGTATATTGGTCAGTGGTGAGTCTCAGACTCAATAGGAGTATACTGGTCAGTGGTGAGTCACCGACTCAACAGGACGTTATACTATACATTTTGAAAACACTTGCTTCTTTATAAGTATGATGATCATCAGTGAGTTTTTCCAATTTGTTCGTGAGAGTGTACTTGTCAATGGCGAATCGCTATCCCAATAAATTAAATCCATCATGGGGATGCTGGTTAGTGATGAGTCACTCATACATGAGTATATCTGCTGCAGATATAAAGTCAATGCCGCGACAGTTACCCCTACTGATAAAAAAACCTGGTCAGTGATCAGGCAATGATGCATATTACTACTACTACTGGTTAAAACTGAGCCACCAACCCTTACAAGTGTACACTGGTTAAAACTGAGCCACTAACCTTTACAAGTGTACACTGGTTAATACTGAGCCACTAACCCTTACAAGTGTACACTGGTTAATACTGGGCCACTAAACTTTACAAGTGTACACTAGTTAATACTGAGCCACTAACCCTTACGAGTGTACACTGGTTAATACTGAGCCACTAATTCTAACGAGTGTACACTGGTTAATACTGAGCCACTAACCCTTACGAGTGTACACTGGTTAATACTGAGCCACTAACCCCTACGAGTGTACACTGGTTAATACTTGGCCACTAACCCTTATAAGTGTACACTGGTTAATACTGAGCCACTAACCCTTACGAGTGTACACTGGTTAATACTGAGCCACTAACCCTTACAAATGTATACTGGTTAATACTGAGCCACTAACCCCTACGAGTGTACACTGGTTAATACTTGGCCACTAACACTTATAAGTGTACACTGGTTAATAATGAGCCACTAACCCTTATAAGTGTACACTGGTTAATACTGAGCCACTAACCCTTACGAGTGTACACTGGTTAATACTGAGCCACTAACCCTTACAAATGTATACTGGTTAATACTGAGCCATTAACCCTTACGAGTGTACACTGGTTAATACTGGGCCACTAACCCTTACAAGAGTACACTGGTTTATACTAAGCCACTAACCCTTACAAGTGTATACTGGTTAATACTGAGCCACTAACCGTTACGAGTGTACACTGGTTAATACTGGGCCACTAACCCTTACGAGTGTTCACTGGTTTATACTGAGCCACTAACCCTTACAAGTGTACACTGGTTAATACTGAGCCACTAACCCTTACGAGTGTTCACTGGTTTATACTGAGCCACTAACCCTTACGAGTGTACACTGGTTAATACTGAGCAACTTTTACACTGGTAAGTGTCAGCAGTGTGGCACTTACTCTTAACAGTGTATTATTGTCAGTGATGTGCAAACAACTACCACCTCGTTGTGATGTGCCACTTACTCAAACACTTGTATACAGGTCAGCAGTGAGCTACACAATAATACTGGCCAACATTGAGTCTACAGGATGGTTTCTGATATGTGTGTACTCTCATTAGTGACTTACTTCCTCCACTACGATTATACTGGCGATAGGTCAGTTCTCTCCGAAATGGTTATACTGGTCATGTGACGAGTTACACTATCAAACACGTGTAAACAAGTCACTATACGAGCATCCTTCGATAATCACACACGAGTATATGTGGCATGAGTGAACTACTGTGATCCTATGTGAGTTATAATCTCTAATTCAAGTATATTGGTAAGTGGAGAGTCACGTTATCTCACAAGTATACGAGTATAATTGAGTTTCTCTCTCTAATTCGAGTATATGAGTCAGTGGTGAGTCACATTATCACTCACGAGTATAAATGAGTTCTCTCTCTAATTCGAGTATATAAGTCAGTGGTGAGTCACATTATCACTCACGAGTATACGAGTATAAATGAGTTCTCTCTCTAATTCGAGTATACAAGTCAGTGGTGAGTCACATTATCACTCACGAGCATACGAGTATAAATGTGAGTATACATTATCACATTATCACTCACGAGTATACGAGTATAAATGAGTTCTCTCTCTAATTCGAGTATACAAGTCAGTGGTGAGTCACATTATCACTCACGAGTATACGAGTATAAATGAGTTCTCTCTCTAATTCGAGTATACAAGTCAGTGGTGAGTCACATTATCACTCACGAGTATGAATGAGTTCTCTCTCTAATTCGAGTATATAAGTCAGTGGTGAGTCACATTATCACTCACGAGTATGAATGAGTTCTCTCTAATTCGAGTATACAAGACAGTATCACAATCACTCACGAGTTAAATCTCTCTCTAATTCGAGTATACAAGTCAGTGGTGAGTCACATTATCACTCACGAGTATAAATGAGTTCTCTCTCTAATTCGAGTATATAAGTCAGTGGTGAGTCACATTATCACTCACGAGTATAAATGAGTTCTCTCTAATTCGAGTATACAAGACAGTGGTGAGTCACATTATCACTCACGAGTATAAATGAGTTCTCTCTCTAATTCGAGTATATAAGTCAGTGGTGAGTCACATTATCACTCACGAGTATAAATGAGTTCTCTCTCTAATTCGAGTATACAAGTCAGTGGTGAGTCACATTATCACTCACGAGTATAAATGAGTTCTCTCTCTAATTCGAGTATATAAGTCAGTGGTGAGTCACATTATCACTCACGAGTATAAATGAGTTCTCTCTCTAATTCGAGTATACAAGTCAGTGGTGAGTCACATTATCACTCACGAGTATACGAGTATAAATGTGTTCTCTCTCTAATTCGAGCATATAAGTCAGTGGTGAGTCACATTATCACTCACGAGTATACGAGTATATATGAGTTCTCTCTCTAATTCGAGTATACAAGTCAGTGGTGAGTCACATTATCACTCACGAGTATACGTCAGTATATATTATCACTCACGAGTTCTCTCTCTAATTCGAGTATACAAGTCAGTGGTGAGTCACATTATCACTCACGAGTATACGAGTATAAATGAGTTCTCTCTCTAATTCGAGTATACAAGTCAGTGGTGAGTCACATTATCACACACGAGTATACGAGTATAATTGTGATTCTTTTGCCTATAGGAGTATACCTGTACGCCGTACAGTGAGTCACGTTATCACACACGAGTATAATTGTGATTCTCTTGCCTATAAGAGTATACCTGTATACTGTTCGCATAATGTTCTCTCTCTAATTGAGTATACAAGTCAGTGGTGAGTCACATTATCAGAGTATGAATGATTAAATGAGTTCTCTCTCTATTGGTATACATCAGTGGTGATTCCTATCAAGGTATACCTTTCACACACGAGTTAGGTTAATTACCTGATGTAAGAATTGGTGATTCCTATCAAGGTATACCTTTCATTAGGTTAATTACTGATGTAAGAACAGCCAACTTGACCATTCAGTCGTAGTGTTAACCTTTAGATTGGTGTAGTATAGAAACGCCTATTCTAAATTGAATCTTTTTAGAAAATTTCAAACAGTGGATATATGGATTTTATTTGCTTGTAAAACACATTTTTGTAAAAATTCAGAGGGATACATGTAAAGGATTTAATTAACAATTCAAACAGATAGAATTTACATCAAAATGCATATGGAACATTGTTTAAACGTTTGTAATACTAAAAAGAAACTAACACGACATTCACTCCCCCACAGATGATTACTGGAGGTGTATACGTTTGTGTGTGATGTATGTAAACAGCGTGTCTAACATTAAACCCTTGTATACACACAGATACGTGACAGCAGTACCACAACTTAACTGTAAGTATTTTATGTCTATCTAATCGTTTATGTCTATAACAACTATTGCAGTGTTTATAATTATCATTCTACATTCATATATTCGTAAAATTATCCTTCGAGAGTAAATAACATTATGAGGACATCTCCTAGATCAATTGTAAAGCAAGATATAGGTTTGAAATCATGTTATAGTAATTCAACATTCAAATTTAACGTCATAGCCAAATGAAAGTAGATGAAGTATGTATGTAAGTTTTTAACTTACCGTCATTTCCTACCGAAACAATTCTGTAACAGAAAGCATGTTTGTATAACTCAAATATGAACAATTTTGAAACAACGAACGTGTTTGTATCACTCAAGGAAGAAATAAATTTAATAATTTTGGAACAGAATTTTTCTTATCATGTTTTTCAGACATATTCTAATCTATGAAAGCCTAGAAAGGTAAAATTTCGAAGAGGGGGGTGGGGGGGGAGAGATATGAAATCGCGTTATTACGCGAATAAAAGCGTAATAACGCCTTTCAAAAGTCGCAATAACGCGAAAAAAGTCGTGATAACGTCTTTTCAAAAGTCGGAAAGTCGTAATAACGCTTTAATAACGCGATTTTATATTTTTTTCCCTTTGAAATTACATAATACTTGTCCGTGACAGAACACATACTAGAGACATCAGCTAGTAGTATAATCTTAATTGAGAAAAGTAGTAAGTTATTTTCAAGACATACTTGAAAATATCTACAATACGTGTACATTTCACGGCCTTACATACATTTATTTACGAGGACTTTCCTATACTGGTAAGCTTGATGTGATTCATGTGATGCACGCGGTGCCATGGATGTGTAAAGAAATGGGAAAGGAATTATGAACTAAACTCCACATAAAAATTAGTTATGTTCCAGGTATGCCAAACAAATATAAAAAAATACTCTTTCGTGTCTAGAGCAAGCGACAGTGGAAATAATCAATGTATGAAATCTTATAGTTTGGGTTTATTTAAGATCGTGACTCAATTCAGTTATCTAACGCATCAATGCGCCTCGGAGCGTGGCCGAAATTTGCCGCCATATAAGATAAGCACTCCCAGTTTTGGGTGGGCTTTCCTCTGCTAAACCTCAGGATTGGGAGTCGTTCAATTTTAATCGACAGTCTATTACTTCTCAGGTTTCTCCAACTCCAAATGAAAATTAGATATATATTCATATCACCCTTTCACATGTAAAACATTATTTAGACGCAGCGCTTTCCCCAAGTGAACAAAGCCGCTCTGATGAGACGTTGGGAGGTATGCTCTAAGTTCAAGTGAAAAAAAACTGGTACTGCATGGTCACATTTGACCATGAGTTCCTACTTTCCTTTATAAAATAGTGATTAATAGTAAAATTCAATTAAATCACCTGGGAATGATGGACCCGACAAGAGCACTGTCTGTTACTATGTCTATTGTGGTTCCATGGTTGTTGACCTGTCTCACCACAACGCCCATTCTCAAATTTTCAACGCATGAACTGTTTGTTATCGTTCGTTGTCCACTGGCGGTTGTTGTCCTTGAAATGACCATTTATTTGGCAGAGAAACTAAAAAGGAAAGAAATTAAAACACAGAATTACTGGTGACCTGGTTTGAACTTCCATAAATTTCTTACTACAGGGCATATTTTGAAATCCCAGTTTTTTTTTGTTTTTTTTTTGTTTTTATTATGTTTGTAGTATCCAGTATTGCACAGCTGCCATGACTACAGACAACAATTAATGTCATTTACTCATGCAAACACACATTAGATATTACAGAACATTAAGGCTTTAATGAATGCCATATGGCAAAAGAACAAATGCTATCACGTGTCACCATGTATAGTACGTTGTCTGCCAAATTCAATATCACAAATGAAATTCTATCTTGTGTAATCATTCTAAATGTTATCAAATAGAAATCTCATCCTTCAACAACAGGGTACAGAAACCAATTTTTAACGCCAAATTTAACAATTTAATGCACACATTTTAAGCGGATCCAAGTAAAAGCTCAACCGCCCACTATTAATATATTAATTGCTATTTTCTAAAATAACAGATTCATTTACAAACCCACTCTCAATAAATAATGTTAATTCAAAACCCCGCAAATACCATCTCGACAGCCATAACAGTCCATAGCCTCAGTGTTACAACGTTTCCTTGATATACGTCTACCAGCACCACAGGACAGTATGCTTTAAAGATGAAATGCTTTCTTAGGTAAAGAATTTCACGAAAGTTAATGAAACCGCGGTCTATTTGAAAAATTATCTATTATATTTAAATGTTTGCTCCATTTCTTTATTCTTGTTTTTAGATTTACGAGATTGTTGACGTCACATGTGAGGAGAAGCATCAGAGATCGACTCAACCAACTGCTATATATAATGGAATCACCAAGAGAGTATTTTTTACCACAAGTTAATTAAACAAAAGGAATGATGACGTAACAGTCAGTTAGCCTATCTGATATATCCTATTTGTATTTGGGCACACAGGCGAGTCATGAAGGTGATGATATTTACAAATATTTGTTTGGCTGTGCTCTGGTGCATGCCTATTAGTACATTTGCATTTTATGTTGTGTACAATGTGAGCAGTGAGAATCAGCCTCTAACACAAATAAGTATGGATACACAAAGTAGACATTTGTATGTTGGAGGAAAGAATAAAATTATACATTTAGATAAAGACTTAAATATGGTACAGGATCATATTATTGGGCCAGTGCAGGACAATAGTAACTGTCCTCCTTCACCTCTAGCCTGTAGTGAAAGACGAACCGTGACACCCAACCATGTCCGTGTCTTGGAAATTAACGACCAGAAAGATTTCATACTTATGTGTGGTTCAGCTAACCAGGGACTGTGCTCCTGTCTATTTCTTAATGACATTTCATCCAATCATACACTGGATTCCAAGGAAAGTGTAAATTATATCGGAACTACATCTGCTTCCACTGTTTCAGTGGTGTTCGGTTCTCCATACCAACGGTCTGGTAGCACAGATAAAGTCCTTTATGTTGCCATGGGAATGGACTACAGAGATTTTCGATTCCGTCCAAAAATGATTTCAACACGAGAATTTAACTATATTGATTCATATTGGAGTTTGTTGTATTACGTACGAAGGGACACACACGGGACGTACCTAACGGCAGATGATTCTGTCCAAGATTTGTTCCAGTCTTACTATATCTACTCATTTGAGTATGGAGATTATATATATCATATTTCTGTACAAATGACGGATCCTTTTGGAAATAAAACAGAAAACAACGTTTTTGTAACAAAAATAATACAGATATGTAAAAATGACTTAGCATATGCGTCGTACACAGAATTGCCTCTCCAGTGTGAACATGACGGAAAGATATACGACATTGCAACAGATGCTTTCCTTGCAGACGCGCCAAAACTTCTGTCTTTATGGGAGAAAAAGCTGTTTGTTACATTTGGTGCAAACAGGCAACTTAATCCAAATCCAGAAGAAAATGAGGGGTCAGTCATGTGCTTTTTCGATTTTGATGAAATATTCGGGAATCTCTCTGTTCTTCAAAAGGATTGCTTTCTGGGAAATGCAATACAGCCAGCCTGGGTGTATGGCAGAAGAATAACCTCCCCAAAGATGTGTGCGGTATGTATAAATGAAAATATATTTATGACTTATTTTGAAAATAACAAATAACAATCCATCTATAGCGTCATTATTATTTAATTTTCTTAGTTTTCATTTTGAATGGACATTCAATGAATTTCACTTTCTAAGACAAATTTATATAGAATCATGTAAAAAAGAATCTGATAATGAATTAAGCGTAATATCATAGGGACCTAGAGCGTTGAAATCCAGGAGGCGACTTCGGCGAATAAAAAAATAACGAAATAATTTAATGATGCGGATGTTCACTACCACTATAATTCAATATTTTGTAATCTCTAGTTGATGTGTATTCTCAAAACTGTGCCACCATTTTTATGGACTGTAACGTTGCATGCTTTGCAAAACAATCTGAAACATAACTGCTTTAAGGATTTCAGCCCCGCCTTTCATTATATTTCTTCAGTCAAGTACTTTCCCTAGAAACAAAGAGTTCTGTGGCAGTTCGAGTAACATTGGTATTCAGAACCATCGACCAGAACACCGTGTTCGGAGTATGGCAACCACTCGTATGTCAAACAGCGTGTTGACATCGGTTGCCGTGGTAACGCAAGGCGAAGATACGGTGGCTGTGATGGGCACGTTTGATGGACATCTAATCAAAACGAAGGTAAGATCTTTAACAGTCGACTAGACAGGTATATATTGCACTTCTCTGATAATACTCCATGGGTTTTGATCATTATAGCTCGCTCTCTGCACCACTGCAACATTTCATGGCAAATTTTAAGGCACAAGTAAACTAAAATGATTGGTCTAGAGTTGGATTAAGTGGGGAAAGTGACCAATCAAAGACTGATACGCCCATTTGCAGAACAGAAGGCAGCGACATTCATCTTCAAAGCCTGTACAAGATATCGTTATGCGACCTCAAGGTTCATTTAATGTGCATCAAAGAATCAAACAACATGATAGTCTTTTCGTCTTGTCAAAAAGGTGCCGCACATGGAACCTTAAATTTTGCCATGAAATGTTTTAGAGGTGCAGAGACCGATAGTGAGCATAACTGCTCAATCACAATACGTTGTGGTGTTCCTCTTTCAGACTTTTTCGTAAAAGTGCTGACGGTTGGATAAATATATTATATATACCACTACTGCTAAATGACATCCCGGTCTTTTGATTGGTTGAAATAGTAGTGCGTGATTTGTTTCGTAATGAATTGATTTTTGTATTGTTTTCTATCGGTCTATTGATTTGAAGACAATAAACTGACATATAGATACACATTTTATGACTTGTATTTAATTATAATATTTCCACGTATTTATGAAATTGTCATTGTAAATCAAGTCGTGTCATGATGTAAATAATTCATCCTGTTATTAGCTTTTTCTTGTTGTAGTTAAAGAATCACACAAACTCGTGGTTGATATATATGATATTTCTTTTACTCTCGTTAGTTTTCAAAACTTAAAAAAGAAAACAAAACAGAAAAACATCCGCTAAAGCAGATGTTTTTGCAACTTCTGAATAAACAACTACCTGCAGTGAAAATACCATTTGTAACAACTGGTTGTTATGTAAGCTCTGTTAGATCAATATATGCCTATATATTGCCATGTTTAATACACACTGGTCAATACAAGTCTACATATTGTGTTATATATATTTAATTACCGAATTATACAATTGAATCATGATGTGATAGCATAAGAATGATTCTTTTCTGATGAAAATACGAGAAAGTGACAAAAAAAGGTCTCTCAGCATGACATGATATGACACCGTCAATTATCATTATGACGTCATCAAGAAACAATAATATTGACGTCATAATGCAACACCAGTAATAAGATCAACCTTTATAGTACTTGCTACAAAGTTTCAGTCTTTTTATATTAAACATTTGTTCTTTGAAATCTCTTGTTGATATATCAATGTATTATGTTTTATTGAAGGAAGGATAAGAAAAACATAATAAAAAGGATCAAGTTACCGGTCGACAACATCTTCGTCGAGTTTGGTGGTTAGGTCTTCCAACAGACTGTTGGCATACGTATGGGACTAATTGTGTCCCTCTGTTGGCGGTCTTGCTTTTGTTTTCATACGTGATTGAATTGATCGAAGAGCTTATCAAACAAGCCACAAAAACGTTGCAGTCATTTTATTTCATTTGCAGATGCATTGATTACGTTTTGTCTTTAAATAACAAAAAAATATATATTGACCACGTCCAAAGTCCAAACAGAACAGGAATTCAAGAACACCAGAGTCTTTCCTACATCAGCCATTTATCTCGGTCTTTTGCTAGGACGAAACCAATATATAGATATATGTGACTGCTGACTTTAAGAAATCTCATCTTGTCATTGTTTATGTTCTGTCTAGTTACATTCATTTGTAATCGTATTTCACATCCGGTCCTACATAAAATCAATATTTTTAACACCTCAAAACATAGATTTCTTTAATAACACGTTACATCTGATTTGACTTTGATAGCTGAACCTTTTGCAAAATCGTACTTTTTACATTCCACTATCATCTTACAAGAACCACCAATTTGTTTCATTCATTTTTCTGAACCATCAACACCAGTTGTATTCTAAACAGCAATTTGTAATTTACATAACACTATTTTCAGTGTGAGTATATTATGGCTGAAAAATGTTGGCTGATTCCTTACCATCTCGCACACTACATATGTCAAGACAAGTACGATTCACATGATCATTTGTCTGATGAAGGTGACGCTGTAGTCATCGGAGCGTCACACTCAAATCTTGTTGTGTTGTAAGAACTTTTAATCTACTACATAGCAAACATTTCCGGTTTAAAGGTTGTCTTTTACAACGAAGAATTATTTTCTTGATAGTCTTGTTTCACTAATTTCTCCGTAGTTTTAATAATGTTTGACAACATGCAAGTGATAACAAATGGTTAGTATTAGTGTGTGGTCATTATCTATGATATGAATATTGAAGGTTGACGAGGATCACAGGCTAATGGAGCCATATATGAACTTTGACCTAACCAAAGACATCAACATTCCTATTCAAAGTGACATGCAGCTTGATAAAGGAGAGGATCATGTGTATGTCCTAGCCGGTAAACAGGTAATATACTAATGTGTTAGGTAATAGTCAGGTGATATACAGATCTGTTAGGTAATAGTCAGGTGATGTACAGATATGTTAGGTAATAGTCAGGTGATGTACAGATCTGTTAGGTAATATTCAGGTGATATACAGATCTGTTAGGTAATAGTCAGGTGATGTACAGATATGTTAGGTAATAGTCAGGTGATGTACAGATCTGTTAGGTAATAGTCAGGTGATATACAGATCTGTTAGGTAATAGTCAGGTGATGTACAGATCTGTTAGGTAATAGTCAGGTAATATACAGATCTGTTAGGTAATAGTCAGGTGATGTACAGATCTGTTAGGTAATAGTGTGGTGATGTACAGATCTGTTAGGTAATAGTCAGGTGATGTACAGATCTGTTAGGTAATAGTCAGGTGATATACAGATCTGTTAGGTAATAGTCAGGTGATGTACAGATCTGTTAGGTAATAGTCAGGTGATGTACAGATCTGTTAGGTAATAGTCAGGTAATATACAGATCTGTTAGGTAATAGTCAGGTGATATACAGATCTGTTAGGTAATAGTCAGGTAATATACAGATCTGTTAGGTAATAGTCAGGTGATATACATGTTAGGTAATAGTCAGGTGATATACATGTTAGGTAATAGTCAGGTAATATACAGATCTGTTAGGTAATAGTCAGGTAATATACAGATCTGTTAGGTAATAGTCAGGTGATGTACAGATCTGTTAGGTAATAGTCAGGTGATGTACAGATCTGTTAGGTAATAGTCAGGTGATATACAGATCTGTTAGGTAATAGTCAGGTGATATACAGATCTGTTAGGTAATAGTCAGGTAATATACAGATCTGTTAGGTAATAGTCAGGTGATATACAGATCTGTTAGGTAATAGTCAGGTAATATACAGATCTGTTAGGTAATAGTGTGGTGATGTACAGATCTGTTAGGTAATAGTCAGGTAATATACAGATCTGTTAGGTAATAGTCAGGTGATATACATGTTAGGTAATAGTCAGGTGATGTACAGATCTGTTAGGTAATAGTCAGGTGATGTACAGATCTGTTAGGTAATAGTCAGGTGATATACAGATCTGTTAGGTAATAGTCAGGTGATGTACAGATCTGTTAGGTAATAGTCAGGTGATATACAGATCTGTTAGGTAATAGTCAGGTGATATACATGTTAGGTAATAGTCAGGTGATGTACAGATCTGTTAGGTAATAGTCAGGTGATATACAGATCTGTTAGGTAATAGTCAGGTGATATACAGATCTGTTAGGTAATAGTCAGGTGATATACAGATCTGTTAGGTAATAGTCAGGTGATGTACAGATCTGTTAGGTAATAGTCAGGTGATGTACAGATCTGTTAGGTAATAGTCAGGTGATGTACAGATCTGTTAGGTAATAGTCAGGTGATGTACAGATCTGTTAGGTAATAGTCAGGTGATGTACAGATCTGTTAGGTAATAGTCAGGTGATGTACAGATCTGTTAGGTAATAGTCAGGTGATGTACAGATCTGTTAGGTAATAGTCAGGTGATGTACAGATCTGTTAGGTAATAGTCAGGTGATGTACAGATCTGTTAGGTAATAGTCAGGTGATGTACAGATCTGTTAGGTAATAGTCAGGTGATATACAGATCTGTTAGGTAATAGTCAGGTGATATACAGATCAGATAGTGATATAGGTAATAGTCAGGTGTTATACATGTTAGGTAATAGTCAGGTGATATACATGATCTGTTAGGTGTTAGGTAATAGTCAGGTGATGTACAGATCTGTTAGGTAATAGTCAGGTGATATACAGATATGTTAGGTAATAGTCAGGTGATGTACAGATCTGTTAGGTAATAGTCAGGTAATATACAGATCTGTTAGGTAATAGTCAGGTGATATACATGTTAGGTAATAGTCAGGTGATGTACAGATCTGTTAGGTAATAGTCAGGTGATATACAGATCTGTTAGGTAATAGTCAGGTGATATACAGATCTGTTAGGTAATAGTCAGGTGATGTACAGATCTGTTAGGTAATAGTCAGGTGATATACAGATCTGTTAGGTAATAGTCAGGTGATATACATGTTAGGTAATAGTCAGGTGATGTACAGATCTGTTAGGTAATAGTCAGGTGATGTACAGATCTGTTAGGTAATAGTCAGGTGATGTACAGATCTGTTAGGTAATAGTCAGGTGATGTACAGATCTGTTAGGTAATAGTGTGGTGATGTACAGATCTGTTAGGTAATAGTCAGGTGATATACAGATCTGTTAGGTAATAGTCAGGTGATGTACAGATCTGTTAGGTAATAGTCAGGTGATGTACAGATCTGTTAGGTAATAGTCAGGTGATATACAGATCTGTTAGGTAATAGTCAGGTGATATACAGATCTGTTAGGTAATAGTCAGGTAATATACATGTTAGGTAATAGTCAGGTGATATACATGTTAGGTAATAGTCAGGTGATGTACAGATCTGTTAGGTAATTCAGGTGATATACAGATCTGTTAGGTAATAGTCAGGTGATGTACAGATCTGTTAGGTAATAGTCAGGTAATATACAGATCTGTTAGGTAATAGTCAGGTGATATACAGATCTGTTAGGTAATAGTCAGGTGATGTACAGATCTGTTAGGTAATAGTCAGGTGATGTACAGATCTGTTAGGTAATAGTCAGGTGATATACAGATCTGTTAGGTAATAGTCAGGTGATGTACAGATCTGTTAGGTAATAGTCAGGTGATATACAGATCTGTTAGGTAATAGTCAGGTGATATACATGTTAGGTAATAGTCAGGTGATGTACAGATCTGTTAGGTAATAGTCAGGTGATGTACAGATCTGTTAGGTAATAGTCAGGTGATATACAGATCTGTTAGGTAATAGTCAGGTGATGTACAGATCTGTTAGGTAATAGTCAGGTGATGTACAGATCTGTTAGGTAATAGTCAGGTGATGTACAGATCTGTTAGGTAATAGTCAGGTGATGTACAGATCTGTTAGGTAATAGTCAGGTGATGTACAGATCTGTTAGGTAATAGTCAGGTGATGTACAGATCTGTTAGGTAATAGTCAGGTGATGTACAGATCTGTTAGGTAATAGTCAGGTGATGTACAGATCTGTTAGGTAATAGTCAGGTGATGTACAGATCTGTTAGGTAATAGTCAGGTGATGTACAGATCTGTTAGGTAATAGTCAGGTGATGTACAGATCTGTTAGGTAATAGTCAGGTGATGTACAGATCTGTTAGGTAATAGTCAGGTGATATATAGATCTGTTAGGTAATAGTAATGTAGTAAGGTATGGCATACTTTAAACAGAGATCTTTTTTTCATACTAAATTATTGAATAACACTGGTCAATCAGCTTCACGACCAGACCAAGCTTGGCTTCAGCTTACAGTCCAATTGTTACAGGTTGTAAAGTTCCCCCTTTCTACCTGTGACGTGTATAGTACATGTGAAACATGTGTTGTCGCGGACGACCCTCTAGGGTGCGGATGGTGTTTAAACCGTTGTACAAAGAAAACAGAGTGTGTGGAGCCAATCCAGCCGCTAGGTAACCTGACCACATCAAGTTTGGATACATGTTATCCTATGATATATTCTGTAAGTATGTGTTAATCTACGGATGCTCTCTTGTATCGATGTAATCCTACAAAAACATATTCTCTATAAAACACACTATAACACAATGATAGATATGATATAATAGTATAGTGTTATATAATATAATAATATGATATAAAATAAATTTAATCATTACACATATTTTTTTATCTTGACATTCAAACATATACTACATGTAAACACTAAAGGTAGGGAACTCGAACTCAAACTTCACTGCTTTAAGCCAAGTCAAGCGATACGTTTCATTGGCAAATAAATTCCTTTATACTTTCATTTTGTCTGATTTATGTTCAGAAAGTAATCTATAACACTTCCTGAACAGAGCTTTTTTTGTGTGAAATACTCCTTTTTACCTTGGCTAATTCCGTCTGCAGTTTTCGCAACTTTCACGCAGAAGTGACTTTTGTATCTGCAACCATTGTTTCGTCTAATCACTGAACGCTGTTATTGAAACTTATAGAGTTATGAGATTAATGTAAAAATAATTTTGATGAAATGGATTACATATTGAATCACGAAATTAGATGACCAAGTCCGTGTTCTGGCGAAGGTGTGGTGACGAACAACATGGGGAATCATCGAAAGGAACAAAAGAAACCTAGAGAGGAGGTTGCAAACATTTATGATAAAAGAATAGTAGGGTATCGCATGGAGCATGTAAATTGGTAATGTTTTTTGATTTCGGCAATTTGCGTTAGGAGAAATTACGACTAATCGTGGCCAGGTTTGAAACGAAATTATAGTGTTTGTCAAACAATCGAATTTGTATTATTTGAAAAATGGATGGACATTCTTAAAATGCACTATTTTGCAAGGAAAGGGAGGGACAAAGATGTACAGCTCTGTTTAAGTAGCGATTAAATAATGTTTGTACGACAGACAAATGAGTGAATAACATCTGTGTGGGGATACATTAAGGATCAGAAAAGCAATGCATCAAACAATTGGTTCGTCCTTCTACGACTTGTCAGTGATACTGCATCATATACCTGTTTCGTCCTTCTAGGACTCATCAGTGATGCAGCATCATTTAGCTGTTTCGTCCTTCTAGAACTCATCAGTGATGCTACATCATTTAGCTGTTTCGTCCTTCTAGAACTAATCAGTGATAATGAATCATTTAGCTGTTTCGTCCTTCTAGGACTCATCAGTGATGCTGCATCATTTAGCTGTTTCGTCCTTCTAGAACTAATCAGTGATAGTGAATCATTTAGCAGTTTCGTCCTTCTACGACTTGTCAGTGATACTGCATCATATACCTGTTTCGTCCTTCTAGGACTCATCAGTGATGCAGCATCATTTAGCTGTTTCGTCCTTCTAGGACTCATCAGTGATGCAGCATCATTTAGCTGTTTCGTCCTTCTAGAACTAATCAGTGATGCGGCATCATTTAGCTGTTTCGTCCTTCTAGGACTCATCAGTGATGCTGCATCATTTAGCTGTTTCGTCCTTCTAGAACTAATCAGTGATAATGAATCATTTAGCTGTTTCGTCCTTCTAGAACTCATCAGTGATGCAGCTTCATTTAGCTGTTTCGTCCTTCTAGAACTAATCAGTGATAGTGAATCATTTAGCAGTTTCGTCCTTGTAGGACTCATCAGTGATGCAGCATCATTTAGCTGTTTCGTCCTTCTAGGACTCATCAGTGATACTCATCATTTAGCTGTTTCTTCCTTCTAGGACTCATCAGTGATGCTGCATCACTTAGCTGTTTCGTCCTTCTAGGACTCATCAGTGATGCTGCATCATTTAGCTGTTTCGTCCTTCCAAGACTCATCAGTGATGCTACATCTGTTACATTATTCAGCTGTTTCGTCCTTCTAGCACTCGTCACTGATGTTACAGCATACATATGTTTCGTCCTTCTAGGACTCGTCAATGATGCAATTGCCCAAAATTTTAGGTGACAAATTAGGAAATTCAAAAGTGGACAAAATGTCAAAATACATATGGGAAAGTTCACCAACCATATCATAGAATTAATTTCATTTCGAATATAGATAATTTCAACCTAGTTCATTGGTATATTGTGATGTATGCCTCTATTCTTTGCTTAATCATGTGATGTGTATATAAAGTGACCATCAATGTTCTTACATAGGTTAGAGATATGTTGAATACTGATAATTCAATTAACATACTATGTTAGTGACGCTTGATGAAAACTTCTACTTCACCAGATCAGCCCGCAAACTGGTCCTGTTGAAGGGAACACATCCATCACCATTAAAGGACATAACTTTGGGTCTTTTCGTGCCCAGATGATACAGGCTCGTTTGGGCGGAATGGATTGTCCTGTTAGACACAGAAACTTTACAAGGTATCTGTCTCAATATGATTTCCCATTATATAATTGTTAAACTCCGCTAAATAAAAATCATAATTTATGCGTAAGATTTTCTCATTTGTAAATAACGAACAATGATGGGATTGAGTGATATCGACAGAAAAGATTATACGAAAGAAATATAAGTGAATAACACATTACAATAAAACTTGAGAATTACATAAAATAAAGCAAACAAAATGAACCAAAAGGTACCAAATGTACCAAGCAGCTCTTCCTTCTTTCAAGCACTAGTCAGTTGTTAATTGGGCCAAAATGTTGAAACCTAGATGGCAACTGAGAAAACTTCAAAATATGTGATGAAAAGTTGATAAATAATATCTATCAAAACTTTATAAAATATCAGGCAAATCAGATTTTTTTCCAAGCTATTGATCAAGACAATTTATATAATTTCAGTATAGTTTGTATTGCTCCGCCAGTAATGGCTGTCAACACATTACCAGTCTCTGTGAAAATTATTGACAACACCAGGACCGGAATCAAGTACAAGATTAATGGGACGTATTCCCTTAAGGCGTCTCTATTCAGTTACAAGGTAAAAACTGGAATATTATACCAATTAATGACCCACAATATATAATTTTTGTCATGTATCACAACCTTATAGTCGAACCTGTGGCCCAGCCAGGATAGTATCATAATATGAAAATTATGAATATTCACCATACATCTCATATTTTACTGATTCAGTAAATACGATAAGTACATAAATTGGTAAAAACTAAATATACAGACATATGGAACAAGATACCCCAAGGCCTGTTTCACTCACCTGCTTTAGTTCGCTGAAATTGCGTCTTCGAAACTCAAGAAAAAGTGTATAAACGATTTATGCATATTTCCCCTATTAGGCATCATCCCACAGCCCTATGAGGGTCAAATGCATCAATTATATAAAACTTAGCTTTCTTCACCCAAGGATGCTTTAGACCATATATTTTTAAACATACCTGAAGTTTTTTTATATTGCTCATTTTCCCCATTGGGCCCCATCCCTCCCATATATTGCTCATTTTCCCCATTGGGCCCCATCCCTCCCATATATTGCTCATTTTCCCCATTGGGCCCCATCCCTCCCATATAATGCTCATTTTCCCCATTGGGCCCCATCCCTCCCGTGCAAGGTGAGCGAGACTCACTGTTTATAAAATTTGTTTCCCCTTCACCAAAGAATACTTTGGATCAAATTTGCCACATTTCTCCCCCCACCTGCCCGAGGTTAAACCCGATCTAAATTTTCTTTTTGGCCCCGCCTCCCAGACCCCACCAATTATACAACATTGAGTAATCTTCCTCTTAGGATTTTTCTAGCGCGATTTGGTTAAAACCCTCTCAGTTGTTCGTGACCAGTTGTATAAAATAAATTGTGAAGACAGACGAAGGACGGATGGACGACTCACGCCATGGTACGATATAAGTTCGCCTTCATTCCTCGACCACGTGAGCTGAAAAGAATCAGAAATATTTAACTCCTTTTTTTTTCAGAAGCCAATAATGGCAAATTTTACACCTCGTTTGGGACCAATGTCTGGTGGTACGACAGTGGCAATAGAAGGTCTTGATCTGAATATAGGCAAAGAACGTTTTGTAAAGGTAGCCAGCGTCTTTTGCACACTAAAAAGGTGGGTGTCTCGTATTATGACGAACCATTTATTTCTATTCCAATCGTGTATCTACTTTAATTCGAATTCGTCGAGGCATTATTACTAAATAATTACAAAAAAACTGTTACTATGTGTGTACCGTTATTTGATTTGTTTTACTTTTTAAGAATTCAAAATCCGCACTTTTTTTCTGTTTTAGTTTTTATCAAGTTCAGTATTAACTCTTACCGTCTATATCTACAGCAGTCAAAGATACTGTTTCACAACGTAGAATACAAAATCTCAGAATAGTTAAGAGTAATGCTGATCACGACTTTCAGTAAAAAATTTAAGGCAAGGTATGGCTCACACAAATTCTGTTTCATCAAATTTTTCATCCTTAAAAGACAAACTGAAAAATATCTATAAACGCATTGAGTCACATGAAAACAAAGCTGTTAATGAAAAGAAGGATTTTCATTATAATAGCTACAACAAGACAATGATTATCTGTGAGACGACAGCCTGGACACAAGGCAGGTCTGGACAGGGGACCAGTGGCACAGTGGAGGTGAATATAGATGGAACCACATTCCCCATCTACTCAGACTTCTCCTACATGAACGATTCGTCCATCTCTAATGTGGCTCCACCACGTTCGATCGCCAGGTGAGTCATCACAATCTATTCTTCTTAATGTAGACATGAAAAATATCACGTCCCCAACTTGTCATTAAAGATTTTATATATCAACATCTGATCAATAATTTTGGGATGCAATTTTACTTTACATAATATTGATGTCATATAAACTTAATATAGAAAGTGGAATATATACCAATATCGCCACAGCTAATAGAATGTGTACCTTATATAATGATCATGATATTAAAGATGAATTTTAAATTTTATTTTGAAGTGTCCTTTTTATTTAGATTTGCTTATCAAATACTTTAAAAATCGTACTATTTGCGTAAACCAAATGTATTTAAAATTTTCCAGTTACTAAGAGTCAATAATACCAAAGAAAAAGGTAGTCTTGGACATTTCTTACATGTTGTATTTAAACTGCGTTCTTAATGTTTATTGTTAATGCTTAACGTCATTGTTGTTTCACTCTCCTGTACAATATATGACATATAATTCATAAATTCATGGTTAAGCCGAGCCGAGAATGATTTATGAATGCGAGTGATCGCAAAAGTACTTGGCAGCAAGGACGAGAGTAAGAGTATGTGATAGGGTTGATGTGTTACAGCATCTTAAAATATTAACCTTGTACCACGTGTGCCGTAAGGCTTTTAGAATACAGAAATTGAAATATGTCTTATTTTTGTTGCTCTTTCATTCACAATTCTCACCTGTGATGTTCCTACCTGTGTCTTTCTTACCTTCCTGATTCTTACTTGTGTTAATTCTTACTTTAATAATTCTTGTCTGTGTTATTTTTGTCTGCATTATTCCTACCGGTAAAAATTCTCGCTTGCATAATTCTTAACTATATTACTTCGTACAGTGGCGGTATAAATCTGAAAGTAACAGGGACAAATTTACATATTGTGGCTGATCCTCGGATAGGAGTTACGATTGTCAAGACCCAAAGGACACCTCCAACACAGGTACATATTGGACACTTTTGTTAGTATTACTTTACTAGTCAATTGTTTGCACATCCGAATCACAGCAATAAACGTCCCCAGCCATGCATACCCAGCTGATTTGTAAAATCAAGGAAGGAAAAATACAAAATACTATACTAATTCGGAAAATTCCATCTTCTACATCTTTATTTGTTTAAGATACTATGTATATGTGCAACCAGTATATTAAGCAAAATTTCAAAAGACCCAAATCCATTATTTTCAAAAAGGAGAAAAGACGTATGGTGTATTTATACCTCAAATCTACAGAAGCACACTACACATTTAGGGTGGTTTGTGCAGCAGCGTCTTTGTAATAGAAGATAGGTTGATAGACTTATGCACAGTCTACTTATTTGAACGTTTGCGTAGCAGTTCCGGTGAAATAATTCATCTCATACATGTTACCAATTTATTTCAGAAATGCAAAGCTGCTACTAATGGTCGAACAATGCGCTGTCCATCGGTTAACATCACTGGTTACATTGATGGACAACTCCCTCTTCGTTCCGAGGAATATCACATTTGGTTCAAAATGGATGGCATTAAGGAACTTGGTCAGAAAAATGTGGTTGATCAGGCTTGGGCGATTTTCCGATACTATCCCGATCCTAACTTCTATAAGTTCAGCGGTAGTGGACATTTGCGATACATGGACCTTTCTGAGTCAATATTGGACATAAAGGTAATACTTGTGAACCCTATGAAACGTACATCAACATGTTTTTTTCGTTTCAACAACTAAATGGCGGAATATTTTTTAAAAACATATTTTGAGCATGATATTCATAGAAGTAATGAACATTTTAAAAGAAACTCACCAGACTTCAAACGTGGGAATATTTGACTTGTTGTGATTAAAGTCCTATTAAGGAATCTTATTTAGAAGATTTAGAAGAGTTTGGATACTAAAGGACACAAACATTTACTAGAAATTGTCCATATTATAAGAATGAACCTTTATGACCTGCACGGTATTTTCAGACAATTTATAAATAGTGTTTGGGCTTGTTTTTATTGGTCAGTTGTTTGGTTACAGCTTTTGTGAAAAATATATTTGATGGCAATATAGACATATCAACCTTAAACAATCCTTGGCTTATTATTAAGGAGTGCAGATATTTTCAAATCACCTGTAAAACAAGTGAGATTTAAAATCTGTATAATAAATATAATAATACTATTTTATTGAACCGTGACAGGGAGAACACCTCAACCTGGGTATAACTATTGAAGATATGTCCGTCAAGGTTGGGGAAAATGGACTTTGTAACATCACCAATCTCAAGGATACCGTTATGTATTGTGCTCTTCACAATAAGCCTGTCAATGCTTCGTTACAAAAGCATAAAGTGACGGTAAGTAGAACTGGATCTCATGATTGGTGATTTTTATAGTGTCTGTCATCGTCCGTCGTCTGTCTGTCTGTCCGGAGGGTTTCCAGATAATAACTTGAGTAATGGATGGCCGATTAGATTGAAACTTGATGTAATGTTAGTTTAGTAGAAGACCTATTGTGGATTGTGTTTTGGATAGAAAAGTCAGCCGTGGAGATCACTGTTGCTAAAATAGATTTTTGGATTCCAGATGTTAACTTGAGTTAGGAATGATCGATTAAGTTGAACCTTTATACAATCTTAGTTTAGTAACACTAATTGTAAGCTTGTTTTTCATGATTGATTTGTAGATATTTTGCTCATCTCGAATATTCACGATGCATAAATGATGTTAAATCAAGAAATCTGGGTCGGGAAAATAACGTGTATATGATGCATTAATTAGCACTGGTAATTACTGGTAGGAGGTAGGGGTTAAATGTTTGCACCCTGTAAATTTTGATATACCCTATGCCATTTGACCAGGTACTGCCAATGTTTCAACACAGATCGAGTTTGAAGAGAGTCGCACATTCCAATGGGCTATCTGTAATCTTCACTTTGACATTTCATTACTAATCATGGCAACACGAGGACAAATGTTACTGGAATTTTTTTTGTTCCTGGATAATGTTATGTGTAAACTTTTATCTGATCAATATGTTTCATAAAGGAAGATTATATGAAAGCAAAACTTTTTTAGGTATTCGCAGGAGCAGTAAAGAAAGATATAGGTTTTTTGGTCTTCACCATGACCGAGGAAGCAACACCCACCACGACCATTGTCCTAGTTGTAGCTCTCATCGTTGTCATCAGTTTGATCATTGTGCTAGTTGTGACCTTGAAGAAAAAACATATTTATCCGTTTAAAAAGCCATTGGATCCTTACATGGCCCAATATCAGTCTGTCCGCATTTACTCTAACGGTCAAAGAGTAACAGACATTCAAAACAGAGCGAATGGTTTGTATAAATACATGTATACAAATTAACTTTTAATCTCAATAACCGCCACACCCAACAGAAAATCATAATGATAAATGAATCTGCTTTTTTCAAATTAATTAAATAAGAATTAGACTTTTATGTACTAAACTAGTTTGCAATGTTTTAAATCCTTAGTACCACTTATGGATCGGGAAAGTACGAAATAGCTGCATGATGCAGTTCAATTCATTTTTGGCTATAATACATCCAACTCTAACTTTGTATTTAATTTCAGTTTGTATTGAAAGGTGTTATTCACTTGTTTGGTACAAACTTTAGCATTTCTTTTGAAAGACTATACAGAGCAGCACATGTCGGAAGGTGGTGGAGTTTCAGCTTCTCTTCTTTCCGGAATTGATGATGACACACTGCTGGTTCTTCGAGACAAAAACCTTCTCATAGAACGAGAGTGGCTTACACTTGGGGAAATTTTGGGGAGAGGTCAGTGTTATTTGGTGTTATTTAAGAAGATGGTGGATGTCTAATTTTTTTTCATTATTTATTTGTATACGAATGATCAAAGAAGAATAACATAAAGGTAGTGCAATCATTGTTCAAGAGGACAAATGTCGACGATCTGGGTGAGGTTGAGGGGATAATATTGATGTTTTTGACACGATAATGACAACAGAGAGTATAATCCGAGCAGTACAAGCATTACAGAAAATGTCAGAGCAAATATTGAAAACAATGTGATCATAACTGTAAATGTTACCTCACATGTTGCGAAATCAAATGCTGTACAGAGCTTTCCCCTTTCTGTGTAAAACAAGCTAATACATATGTGACGTTGCTGCCATATGATAAGTCTTACCATTGTTGCATACCTTCTTGTAATGTTAAGACTGTATTCATTTCACTTTCTAAAAGCTCTGTTATATATCAAATATCAACCAATCGCGATATAGAGTCACTTTCGCGTCAGAGGAATGTTCCAGACTTTAAGTAACTTTTTTTCCATTTTTATACTATTCTTTATCGCCAAGGTAGTACTATATATTGTAGTACAAATTAGGCTGGATATTTGAAATGTCAAATTTTCAGTGCGCAATTTGAATCCAATTCGAGTAGCTGCTACATTGGACTGGTTATTTTACAGGTCATTTTGGTTGTGTGCACAGGGGATACCTGACCTTTCCCGACACTAAAGGAGATATGTTAGTTGCTGTCAAGACATTACATAGTGAGTATCTGACAAATGAAAGAAATATTGGTGTTATCAGATAGTATTTTGTACCTCCCACTGGAATTTTCTCTGTCAGAGCAATCCTGCTTTCGTCCCTTCTTAACTGTTATCCTCTTCATGTGCAACCTAAGAGGTGGGTGAGGACATCCCAAAACATTCAGGGTTAACAACAGAGCTTTTTAATTGTTCTGTCTCTTTGATTTGCTCTAAAACAGGACTAAATTCTTATGCTTAGTTTACCAGTCAAGAACATGAAAAACACATGAATGTCCGTGGTGTTCTTTTAAAGCTTATTTTAAAACGTTCTATGCTGAAAGGTGAGACAGCTGTACAATCGTATGGCACTTCTTATCTGTTCGGTTTGAATTAGGAGCATTTTAATTATATCTATTTGGTTCAATACTTTCATCCATATTTCTATTTACATAATGTATCAGATTGATAGTGTTTGTGTCTCTCTGATACAAAGGTAATTTGATATTTTTGTTTGATAAGTTCTGTTGGTGTTAAAAGTACATTAGATAAGTCATGTATCACGTAGCACATATCTTCTTACATGAATTCCTTATCTACTTTTCAACACTTCGTCATCATTACATCACTTGATCACATTAAGCACTTTATTACATTCATCAATCACTTTATTACATTCATCAGTCAATCACTTTATTACATTCAGCAGTCAATCACTTTACTACATTCAGCAGTCAATCACTTTATTACATCAGTCAATCACTTTATTACATTCAGCAGTCAATCACTTTATTACATCAGCCAATCACTTTATTACATTCAGCAGTCAGTCACTTTATTACATCAGCCAATCACTTTATTACATTCAGCAGTCAATCACTTTATTACATTCAGCAGTCAATCACTTTATTACATTCAGCAGTCAATCACTTTATTACATTCAGCAGTCAATCACTTTATTACATCAGTCAATCACTTTATTACATTCAGCAGTCAATCACTTTATTACATCAGCCAATCACTTTATTACATTCAGCAGTCAATCACTTTATTACATCAGCCAATCACTTTATTACATTCAGCAGTCAATCACTTTATTACATTCAGCAGTCAATCACTTTATTACATCAGCCAATCACTTTATTACATTCAGCAGTCAATCACTTTATTACATTCAGCAGTCAATCACTTTATTACATTCAGCAGTCAATCACTTTATTACATTCAGCAGTCAATCACTTTATTACATTCAGCAGTCAATCACTTTATTACATCAGTCAATCACTTTATTACATTCAGCAGTCAATCACTTTATTACATCAGCCAATCACTTTATTACATTCAGCAGTCAATCACTTTATTACATCAGCCAATCACTTTATTACATTCAGCAGTCAATCACTTTATTACATTCAGCAGTCAATCACTTTATTACATCAGCCAATCACTTTATTACATTCAGCAGTCAATCACTTTATTACATTCAGCAGTCAATCACTTTATTACATTCAGCAGTCAATCATTTTATTACATCAGTCAATCACTTTATTACATTCGGCAGTCAATCACTTGACCACATGTATCACTTCATTATTTGATCTCGTTTAGCATTTCGTCAGTTTATCACATATATCATTTGTACTAGGATATGTTTAATCAGGTTTAGCGCTTCATCATTTCGTAATATATGTGAATTATTCATTTTAACGTGTCATAACGTGATCTCTTGTAATACTTTACCGTTTGGTCACAGTATGCATAAAACCTTTTGATGCTGGGTGGCTAAATATCTAATAATACTATAACTTACACTTTTGTAGATGACAGCCCAAGAGAAATTGATGTACAGAGTTTTCTGGAGGAGGCCATGCGTATGAAAGACTTCCATCACGACAACGTGCTTACTCTGACTGGAATCTGTTTTGGAATAGACGACATGCCTTTGGTTGTGCTACCTTACATGAGTCATGGCGATCTATTGTCTTACATACGAAACGCACAGAATGTAAGTCGACAGACTTAACATGTCCATCTGTCTTCTCTGATTTTCTTCTTAGAAGATGTGAAACATTCCATAGGATATTCTATTGGCAATATAAAGTAATCTAATACTTATAAAAAGAAATCTTTAAATTTTGAGTTTAATATTGTTTATCATTGTTTTAGCATCCAACAATTAAAGACCTGATAGTTTATGGTATAGATATTGCCCAGGGTATGGATTACTTGTCAGGACTGAAGTTTGTCCACAGAGATCTGGCCGCCAGGAACTGCATGTAAGGTTCTATCTATTCTTTTTGTAGTGTATTCATATTATAGAAAGTATTTGGCAAAAATTGCATGAATGTAAAGACGGTGGGTCATGTAAAGCACCATTTAACTAGTTTGTATATGGTAGTCATATATAAATATATACATTTACATTAACAAAACGAAATCACTTCATATTTTTATTATTTGAATGTATATCATTGTGTGATCTTTTGATATAAAAATATGAGTATAGATAAGATATAGGTAAAAAGACAATGACCAAGGAGACAATGACAAATTCGATGAAAATAAGGAAAAATATGAACAAAGGAAATAATTACTCGGAGACTCTTGAGAGAGTACAAGGAGAAAAGAGACCAGGGCCCCTTTTCCTGAAACCGTTCTCATGCTCAAGCATGAATTTTTTGCTCAAGCCTTATGTCTTGTTTAAGTTAAATATTAATAAATAAGACTGATTTTGCCAAAGATTAGAATGAAATTTGAAAGGACTTTAAGTCAAAGTTATATTCAATGTTTATATTTGGCATTTGTGTTATTTTATATGATTTAGGTGAATTATAAAAAAGTTTGCTTAAGCACAAAATATATGCGTGAGCATGAGAATGGTTTCATGAAAACGGGCCCTGGTGTTGCGTAGTAGCAAACGTCTACTGCCACAAACACCCACCATGTAAAGTATTCATTCTTGTGCTGAATTTGTTTATTTCATAAATTAACGAGTTCCGACAAGTATCCTGCTGTTTCGTTTGTAGGTTGGATGAAAACTTCAAGGCCCTGGTTGCTGACTTTGGCTTGTCCAGGGATATCTATGAACGGGATTACTACAGTAGTGACAACAAGAAGAGTAAACTGCCTGTCAAATGGATGGCTCCAGAAAGTCTTGAGAAGGGAAATTACAATTCAAAGTCAGACGTGGTTAGTAGGAAGTTTTGTGTAATTCTGAGAATAGTTTATCAGTAAGCTCATAATATACATCCAACTGGAACATTTCTGAAAAGTATTTTCGATTTTTACTTATTTTGGTCTTAGTCTTCACAGTTAAATGGCAGTATTGCGTATTCGGCTTCGTATCCAGCAACAATAACTAAACACATACATATTTATATCTAAGTGAATTTTATTTGTTTTCTTCAGTGGTCCTATGGTATCTGTCTATGGGAGCTGATGACAAGGGGAGTTAACCCTTACCCTGAGGTAGATAACTGGGATGTATTGAGATACATTAAGGCAGGCCGAAGGATGCCACAACCTCCTTTCTGTCCTGATACTTTGTAAGTAAACTCAAAACCCACCTTCTATCTGTCTCTCTTGATACTTTGTAAGTAAACTCAAAACCTACCTTCTATCTGTCTCTCTTGATACATTGTAAGTACACTAAAACATCCATTTTCAGATACAAAATTATGACGAAGTGTTGGATGTTTGATCCGAACTCGCGTCCCACTTTCTCCGAACTGGCTCATGAGGTACGGGAGATGGTCACTGTTCTACAGCAGCAGATGAAACAAGGCCAGCAGCGTAGTGATATACAAAGTACCTATGTCAATGTAGAAACTGCCACCGACTACCATTATGGTGACGCTAACCAGGCGGCCATCATGGCGCCTGATGTCATCGAGCATAACATCGAACTGACTGAAACAAACACAACGATTGTATAGTAGGCCAACAGCCATTCGTGTTGTATCGTAATTTCAAAAGACTTTTTCATTTCATAAGAAACCGGTAAATCCATTTTTAATGTCATATTTTGAAATTTTTATAAAGGATATATTATGAATCATGTCTTGAGTTATAAATATCACAATGTTTTATTGATGTATGTTGTATCGACCTTGATTTA
Source organism: Ylistrum balloti (assembly GCF_031769215.1). Lineage (NCBI taxonomy): Eukaryota > Metazoa > Mollusca > Bivalvia > Pectinida > Pectinidae > Ylistrum > Ylistrum balloti. The sequence goes on along the minus strand of NW_026782466.1, from coordinate 303,612 downwards.
TGTATTTTTGTAAATCCTTATTTTTCTGATTGTGCAACAACTTTGTCCGATATACGTGTCTTATTTAAAACTTATTCTTTAAAGGCAAAAAATTGTTGACATATTTACATGCCTTGACTTGCCTAGAAACAAAAGTGTTGTAAATTTGACATTGACCTAACTCTAGGTGAAAAACGAAGGTTTACAGGAAAAAACTGTATGAATGCGGTATCAGCTGTTTAATATTCATTATGTTGATAAGGGTCAGTAGTTTTTTTTTTAAATGTTGTGTCAGTATTCAACATTCCTTTTCATCTTTTCAAGGTTAATCAAATTTTGATTGGTATTTTCAAAATGTCTTTTGAAACGTTATGCTGAGTTGAAAGATCATATGTACAAATTGTATCATGCTTAAATGCTTATTATTTTTTGTTTATTAAGTTGAATGTATCAATGATAATTGATTAATTTTTACTTTGCCTGATTTAGAAACACTCAGCAGAATCTTGTGTACGTTTTACCATTCTAACAACTCTCAATGAAACTGTTAATGATTATATATATGCTTCATATCTTATTTTTCGAAAAAAAATATATATATATTTCGCTTTCTACTTGTTATCTGATATTTGACCAGACTTCCCATATTGATCATCAAATGGAAGGCGTTTACTTTGAAATGCAATATATTTTTACATTTTATTGCCTTCCGTTGTGCTACTTGGTCCTTCATACACTACCTGTTGGTGAAGGGTTCAGCTGAAATGTACTGCCATATATCGGAGATTAACATTTCAAAAAACTATCAAAAATGTTGATTTCCATTCTCAAACTTCAGAAATATGCAAGATCCGGTGTCATTTTTCTGCGTTCCTGTTATACAATATAATAGGTCATCACGCCTTTTGAAGTGGGTGAGTACCTGCTTTTATCACGTGATCTATTTTGATCTAATCCAGCTTGTGTTAAGGATTGAAATCGTATCCTTGACAAATATATTTTACAATACCAGGTATATTATAATAGCTATAAAATAACATTATCAAGTGTCTTTACATATGTTTCTTTGTCATTGGCCGTTTTTGTGTCGTATATAGGTATTACTATGTCGGCGTCATCATCCGCACAAAGATTTTTTCATGATAACTTCAATTCCCTTTGTCCCGTCAAGTTTACACTACATACAGTGCTTCCTTACCAAAATGGCTTGCTTGTGATTGCTTTACAGGTCCAAATGTTAAAGATGAAAGTCAATGGCACTATGCATAGAAAATTAGTTTTCTCGCGATAACTGAAGTTCCCTTTGGCCGATCAACCTTAAACTTCATACTGTACTTCCAAAGTTTCGTTTGGGATTGCTTTTCAGTTTCGAAAGTCAAAGGTCAAGGTCACTGTTACTATAAATAGAAATTTAGTTTTGTTTGCAATAACTCCTGTTCCTTTAGGCCGACTTCCTACAGTGCTACCTTATCAGAAGTGCTGCGATGGGATTGCTTTTAGGGGTTTCGAGATCAAAGGATAGTGTTACCATATATAGGAGATTGGTTTTCATGTGATAACTTGAGTCTTCTTTAGACAATTACACTCAAACTTCATGCAATGCTTCCTTACCAGAGAGGTTTGCTCAGGATTGCTTTTCAGATTGGAAGGTCAAAGGTCAAGGTCACTGATACTATAGATAAAAACTTTTTTTTCCTACAATTACCTTACCAAAGGTACTAGTTTGTGATTGCTTTTCATGTCAAAAGGTCAAAGGTCATGGTCATTGTAGCTGTAAATGCAAAATTGGTTTTGTGTGATTACTTGAATTTTCGTTGTACAATTAGACTAAAACTTCATGCAATGCTTCATAGCCAAAGCGGGTTGTTTGAGCTTTCCATGTGGGTTGTCCCTATTCCTGCTTTATTCGGAGCAAAACAAATTATATAAATGGAATAAATCCAATGAATAACTAGGGCTATTGTTCCATTAAACTCCAGAAACCTTTCCAGGTAAGCGACACATCCACTTTTGTGGAATTCTTGTCTTTCTTCATTTGTGGACAACATAAAGCCAGAAATGGCACTAAATTTGAGGAAGTAGTACAATATATGGAGTATCATTTGGTTGCAATGTATAGATGATTGACTGCTAATTTCAACAGCATACTTTTACCAGTTAAACTGAAATTCTACACAGCGGTTGACCAGTCATATGGCGATCATTTATCTATATAGACTGATTTTGTCATTATCGTTACAGTATTTTCTATAGAAAATGGAGTTTTGAAAGTATATGATATAGACACACGTATCTGTGTCCGTGAGAAGTATATGATATAGACACACGTGTGTTTGTTCATGAGAAGTATATGATATAGACACACGTGTCTTTGTTCATGAGAAGTATATGATATAGACACACGTGTCTTTGTTCATGAGAAGTATATGATATAGACACACGTGTCTTTGTCCATGAAAGGTATATGATATAGACACACGTGTCTGTGTCCATGAAAGGTATATTATATAGCCACACGTGTCTGTGTCCATGAGAAGTATATGATGTAGACAAACGTGTCCTTGTCCATGAGAAGTATATGATGTAGACACACATGTCTTTGTCCATGGGAAGTATATGATGTAGACAAACGTGTCTGTGTCCATGAGAAGTATATGATACAGACACATGTGTCTTTGTCCATAGGAAGTATATGATATAGACACACGTGTCTGTATCCATGAGAAGTATATGATGTAGACACACGTGTCTTTGTCCATGAGAAGTATATGATGTAGACACACGTGTCTTTGTCCATGGGATGTATATGATGTAGACAAACGTGTCTTTGTCCATGAGAAGTATATGATAAAGACACATGTGTCTTTGTCAATGAGAAGTATATGATAAAGACACACGTGTCTTTGTCCATGAGAAGTATATGATGTAGACACACGTGTCTTTGTCCATGAGAAGTATATGATGTAGACACACGTGTCTTTGTCCATGAGAAGTATATGAAGTAGACACACGTGTCTTTGTCAATGAGAAGTATATGAAGTAGACACACGTGTCTTTGTCAATGAGAAGTATATGATGTAGACAAACGTGTCTTTGTCCATGAGAAGTATATGATAAAGACACATGTGTCTTTGTCAATGAGAAGTATATGATAAAGACACACGTGTCTTTGTCCATGAGAAGTATATGATGTAGACACACGTGTCTTTGTCCATGAGAAGTATATGAAGTAGACACATGTGTCCTTGTCAATGAGAAGTATATGATGTAGACACACGTGTCTTTGTCCATGAGAAGTATATGATGTAGACACACGTGTCTTTGTCCATGAGAAGTATATGATAAAGACACATGTGTCTTTGTCAATGAGAAGTATATGATAAAGACACACGTGTCTTTGTCCATGAGAAGTATATGATAAAGACATGACCTGTTAACGTCCACCAGCTAACTTCCTACTTCCCCGATATGTTTAACATATGAATATACTATTCTAACATTTTGGTCATTGTGTTGATGAAGATGTGTTTATAAAACAAGTTTTTATAAATAAAAAAATAAATACTTCACTTTCGTGTTTACTTGTACTTTACAAGCTTCGCAGTATATCAACAGATGAAATCAAAGTGCTGAAAAAATGTTTATATTAAAGAATATTACATTGTGTAAAATCTAAAAGTGAAAAGGACAAAAATTTGAAAACACCAATACAACGGAGTAAACAGGTAAAATAAGAGCACCAAACACATCCATATTTCTCACCGAGATCACTATGACGACTGTAAAACTTGCCCATAATATTCATCAACCTGGATCTCTTGAAACCCTGTGTATTGAGTATGTCTGTTGACATCTTGCAAGATAATCTTCATATTGGGTACATGCCCTTAAATCAATTGCCACATATAAACACCATAGGTTGGAGATGAAGGAATGTTGCTATCCAGAAACACAAAATTAACTGCAGGGAAAATGAAATCATCATGCTTATCATACAGCTTTTCAATAGGGCACTATACCATTAGATATTAACACATAAATATAGAGGTTAATGCAACATATATCATGGTATTATATGATATTATATTAAAGAATTATCTCACTAAAGTGAGTTTGTCGATGACATCACTGTTTACCAATGATTGTATACAACCAACAAAATGTTGAAAAGTTCAAGAATATACATGGCAGATTTCACCCATGAAGCAGAAGATGCTTACCTGATATTGTCCAACTGATTTTAGTATTGAATAAAGATTTTGTTAACATGTCTGTATTTTCTGGTTGTTTTTAATCCAACATAAAGATTTCTAGTACATGGTGTACTTAAGTTGGTCGTTTTCTTCCATTCCAACCTGATTTTTTACCTGAAGTCATGTTGATGCTAAATCCTGTGTATAAACACTTAAGTAAATGAAACAAAAAACTCAGATATATAAAGAAAATTTCTGATTTATTTATAAAAAGGACATTTCAGTACATATCTTATAAGTATATATTAATATAATGAATAATTACAAAAAATCCAGTGCATACATTGTATTCCAAGTATCTTGAAGAAACGAAAAATGCCAGATTTTTCAGCTCAAAACATCAAAAGTACAGAGCTTTGTAAAAATGATGAATGTAGTTACACGATTTCAGTTTATTTTAAACTACATTATCTGTTTTATCTATAAATGTAGCACCATGCTATGGTTGAAAAAGTATTTGAAATGTGTATAAATATAGATATGGAATGTATGTAAACATAGAATTTTATTTAAATTCCCACCTTAATACAAGGAAGGTATTATGATATGTGAAAGTAAAACACACTTAGTGTCGTCCCATTTCTCTCTGTCATATATGCATAGTATCAACTATATTTCTGGTTAACCAATATTAGTTGATGTGCGTCAATACACGACAACCAGCTAGTTGTATACAGGAAATCCATTAGGACACACCTCTTTGTAATACCTAATGACTTATAACATGATAACAAGGAAAGATAACTCTGTAAGATCACTTGCCTATGTAACCTCAAGCGAAAACCTTTGGTTGCATAATTTAACAATCAACATCCGTAGTGCTTTGTGTTCTTGTTATGCCCTTGGTCACGACACCACACCTTTATTTCTCTAGATGTCACGTAATGGGCCTCCTGTATGTTGTTCAGTGAGGCAGCAACCAGCTGTTACAAGGAGATCCTGCCACAAAATAGCCCTGGATAAACCAAGGTAATGTAGCAACATAATAACAAATGTATCCAGAGTTGGGACTTTTACCTGATAATACATGCTAATGTTGTGTGCCCCAAATAAAAGGTTAAAGCTGTCTGTTAAGTTAAGGATATCTATCTATTTGGTAATAAGCAGTAAATAACAGAATTAATATAGAAATTGAACCATAGTTTTTTGGTTTTCTTCTATCACTAACAAGGTTCAATGCAATGCAATATAGAAAATGGTGGTGGTGGGGGAGGGGGTTGGGTCACTATTTGGATCCCTCACAATGTCAACTGGTACATTTCACAATGCTGAGAGCAATGAACTGAGTAATTAAAACATATGTCAAGATTCAAATAAAAAAATCCTAGTTCTTGTTGTTAAATGACTAACACAACCCAAACCCATACATCAGCATCCTAATACACATATTTAATCAGAAACTGGAATATTTCAACACAAATGCAGCAAAAAGAAAAAGTCCAAAAATATGTTGAAATGCCAGTTTTTTTTTAAAATTTCCCTTATTTCATTCTGTTAAATGAATTGCATAACCCAAATCTACCCTCATACCAATTATCAGCAACCTAGTATGCATATTCCATCATATAAACTAGAGCATTTCCTAACTGGCAGCCTAGCCGTCAATGTCACCAATGACACTGATTCCAAGGTCATTCCACAGCTCCCTCTTCATTCTTCTTATAGACCAGGTAAAAAGTCATGCTGGAAAAATACTATCATCCCATTTACCAACCATGTCAGTATACAGGACTTAGAAATCTGCCATAAAATAAGGATATCTTTGGGTAAAATACAACTGTAGGAAACAATGTGTACTGGACATCTATAAACAGATCCTTGGATAAGGAACAGGAAAATCTCTGACATTTCATTCACTCTTTACAGATCAATGCTACAATGAGAGTTGGAAAATTAAGTCTTACAATGTTTAACAGTTAAAATACAAGATATGTGGTTATCATATAATCTTTTGACATGGAGCTCTTCATAGAATAGACTTCACAATATCTTTATACAAAACCTAATTCATTTCACTCAAATTCTACAGGAAACACAATTACCAAAATACTCACACAGGGCTTTTTTTCTATGTGAATACCTTTGTGCCATTATCAACTAAGAAAGGAAAGAGTGCAATAAGATTCAACAAATACTTAAGCAACTCTGAATGAAAAATATCTCTCGACCCTAAGGATGCACTTGACAAAAAATCCATATCACAATGAGGTAATTTACTCAACACCTTACAGACTGAAAAATGACACTTTACACAATGACATCTATCAATGAACTGTACACATACACATAATGATGATATGTTATAAAAATATTGATCAATGACACAATGTTAAAGTAAATTATGTATCCAAAATGTTAAGTTATTAGTCCAATATAGAACATTGTAAAAACAAGTGGAAATTAACCATACATTTGAAACAAAATCAAACCTTAGTTAAATATTGACACTCATTTAGGTAATCTGGTGTATCAAAGTTACCTCCCTTTATGGTTGAAGATCAAATAGTGGTACTTTGATACTAAAACATCTCTGAGCAATGAATGGGAAGAGTCTGTATCAATGAGCTTTTAATTAGAGGTTCCAGTAATTTTTATATACACACGTCCATCATTAAATAAATCTACATAATATTGTCATAATTAAATTGATGATCTGAAATACAATTGCTTTGGGTATGTAGGTAATCAATTTCTATATAATCATATTTTTTATAATTAACCTGGCAATGTTTATCTATTAGCAAATTGTTAATAACAATCTATGTGGATATGCTATATTTTAAAAATTGCAATAAAATTAACCAATGACAGAAATGATCATAGACAAAATGTGAAATGCAAGGACGATTTTTTGTTAGAATTGTCGAGAGTTTCGTTGTACTTGTGGTTAACAATCAGGATGGTTAGAACTCCCTGAGTATCATATGAAATCACCTTAAATATGTACTGCTCACCCTAAACCCCCCACCCCATCTTCCCCCTCCCACCCCAACCCATCCCCCTGCTCACACAATTAAGAACCCAATGGTCATTAATTCATTACAAGTCTTTTAATTAAGTTAATTCTCAAATTCAGTATTATCTGTGCTGTTTGGAAACATTTTGTTTATCTACATAATCATTCCCTTAACAAAGCCTATATATGTTACTTTCATTGATAATCACCATTTTCTTGGTTTAACATCCTGTGTTTTAGACAGAGATCAAAATGATGCATAGTACATTTCATTGAATGAAATTACTACATTATTTGTAAAAGTTGTTTAAAGTCCCTGTTAAAAAAAACATTGCACAATCCCTTGATTTGGTAAATATCTATTGTAGAATTTTGACACAATATACCTCACACAAAGGGGAGTGACTGTGCTCAGTAAACTCAACTGTACAAACAGAAGAGAGTTAATGTCACCTCTTCAAATCCATTTCTGTCAATCAATCTGATGACAAGCATCCTGCTAAAAAATACCTGTACCTACGTACATTAACTCAGTTGATCCAGGTGAACACTGACCAATAATGACCCATTGACTGTGGTCAGTGTCACTCTGATGATAGGGACTAGAAATTCATTAGCCATGGTAACATCTCGTTTAGCAAGAAATGTACTCAAATAGGACCAAATATTTGTACAAAAGAAACAAGTCAACTTTTCAAAATGTTTGATTTCAGAGAAATAATCCACATGAAGTAGCAAAATACCGCTTTAGAAAAAATATTTTTATCTGCCATTTATAAATGTAACAAAAAACTTAATATTATTCTTTTTCTTGAAAATAGAGAAGAAATCATGCAAAACACGATGTATATTTGCAAACTGAAACATATCATCTTAAAAATCCATCTGCCACTTGTTCTATTTCATTTACCATCAAGGAGATAATTGTGATCTGTTGCCTTCAACATTTTTCAATTTTACACCAAGAAATCATTTTTCTATCACATTTCATGAAAATCAATTATTCAAGAATTACTGATATTGGAAAAATAAATGAACGCAATGATTGTTAGCTATTAGTATTTTTTTTTATATTAACATAAAATCAATTAAAACAATTACCTTATAAATCACAAAACCCCATATATCTATGTTTACTTATGTTATAGATAGAGCACTTCTGTAGAATAAATCAAAGTTTTCTTAAACAAAATAAAAATCAAATAAAGACACAAATTAGCCACGACACATTTGACATAAACAAAAAGGTGAATGAAACTTGATAAATAAAAGTGGAACACTGATATGTGGTTTCTATAGTATCTGAGGTTCGTTTGTACAATTGTTCAGTTTTGTTTGTTTAGGGAAACATGCAGTTCAAACCATTGATCATAAGTTTGTTAAATTTATCTGAATTATACAATACCTTCAGTATGTGTTTAATTCCACATGAAAGCTTGAAATGATATTTTAGTCAGTCAAGATACATTTTTATCCAATCAACAGGTTGGAATTTCTCATATGCTATTAATTGGTTTTGTTGGGTAATTTAACCACTTTGAGTTGCCACAATTAATACTATAAAATGCTCACTATGATACAGGTTATCATTGATATACATAAACATGGTATAAAACTAAGTTTTCAGAAAAATCATTTGTAAGTTTGGATAACTCCACACTTTTTGGAATGTACTCAGTATCTAACTTTTGTAAATAACAACAACCCTTAAAAAAATGAATAAACTTCAATAAAATATATCAACATAAAAAAACAACAAATTTTAATACAACATCTACAAACAACAAACATTGATGGTTGTCATGGTGATCATACAATTAAGTGTCTATTTCAAGATTTTATTTCAATTAAGGTTTTTGGAGAACCAGTTCATCAGTGTATACAAATTTGAAAATAACCATTATCTTACATCACAAATTGATCTACAATGGAACCTACTGAACTTGGATCCTATGTATTTTCATGAACACCATAAAGTTTACTTATATAAAATTAAAATATTTTAAGAAAAAGTCTAAATCTTGTTTTTATGATCGATAGAAGTTTTTGAAAATATCAATATCATCTGTGTTGTTGATCTCTTATCATCTATGATCTGGTCATAGCCCTACAGAATCAAGGGTGAAAAGGTGTTTAAAGGATAAACAGGTAAAAAGACTTTCTAGTCAATTCTAATTGTTTAGTTATCTATAGGTAGTAAGATAATGTCCTATATTATGTTTGAACATTATTTGGCTAAAATTAGATCCAAAAATTGATTTAAGAATTTTAAATACTGATCCAACGCAGAAGGATATTAAGTAAATCAATCATTTTTTCATGATTTGAGCAAATCATACGGCTACCATCATGCAGCCCTGAGGTGAGTTGACAACAAGTATACATTGATATTTCACTTCTTTACATATATATCTAATTGTGAAGTACACAACACAGGATTATATCTAAATTATAACAGTTCATACATTGAGGTCTCGTTTGAGAAGGAATTAACGACAGCACAATGATTTAGTAAAATATTCTGGAAAAATCGAGAACACCATTGAGAAACTTGTTCATTATATTTCATCCAGACTGATTCGGCACCAAACAAACCATATTAAAGCTAAACAGGTATACACTATCAGTCTCACACATAGATATCATTGTATCTGAAGAACTCAAGGCATTCCATGCCATATCAATCAAACACAATATAATACTATGACACATTGAAGATGTAATAAAAATTAAAAAAAAAAAAAAAAGCCCTCTAAAGTACATCAGAAAGATTATTGAGCATTGGGACTATGCAATTGTTGTGTTTGGTTCTGTAGGTTCAATATCGTGTTCTTCCGCATCAGGTGTCATGATGGCAGACTGGTTAGCGTCACCATAATGGTAGTCGGTGGCAGTTTCTACATTGACATAGGTACTTTGTATGTTACTACGCTTCTGGCCTTGTTTCATCTGCTGCTGTAGAACAGTGACCATCTCCCGTACCTCGTGAGCCAGTTCGGAGAAGGTGGGACGCTCATTTGGGTTAAACATCCAGCATTTTGTCATAATTTTGTATCTGAAACAAATTAATTGTAGAGAGTAAATTGTTTTAATGTTGACAATGAGACTTAAACCGTATTAGGCAGATATCTGGATCGCACAAAGTCTGGTTTAGACAGAGTCTACTATATCAATCACATACAACCTATTTCATATTGTAACATTATGTAATCCCCAGAGGTGACCACATACATTAAGTAATTTAGGTGATATATATTATATGGGACATGTCTCTAATAAAGTGAAAGAGCTGGAATCAAGGGCCATAACTTTGTATATTGTCACTATGTACAGAAATATATCCTGTTGCCCCTCCTTGTGTCACTCTAATACTATTAAAATGGAACAAGACCTAATTTTAGTACAAGATATTTAAACATCTTAAAGTGGATACTCATATGCAAACATAAGTAACTGAATTTGATATACATTTAACACATAATAAAACAAAGGTGTATAACTCCGTATTTTAAAGCCTAATTGAGATAATTAATGTGAATGAGCATTACTACTCTTAAAACATTACACCACTGCTATAGGATATTTAGAAGGTGGGTTTTGAGTTTACTTACAATGTATCAGGACAGAAAGGAGGTTGTGGCATCCTTCGGCCTGCCTTAATGTATCTCAATACATCCCAGTTGTCTACCTCAGGGTAAGGGTTAACTCCCCTTGTCATCAGCTCCCAGAGACAGATACCAAAGGACCACTGATATAAAGAGATAAAATGTTATATTTCAATTATGCTGTGTAATTTTCAATGATGTTATGAAAAAATCAGAGATAAAATATTTTGTTGATGCTGGATGTTAGGACAATTTAAAAACATTACAACTACATTTCTACACACAGACTGTACTAACCACATCAGACTTGGAGTTGTAATTTCCCTTCTCAAGACATTCTGGAGCCATCCATTTGACAGGCAGTTTACTCTTCTTGTTGTCACTACTGTAGTAATCCCGTTCATAGATATCCCTGGACAAGCCAAAGTCAGCAACCAGGGCCTTGAAATTTTCATCCAACCTATGTGTACAAACATACAGAAAACATTGTAATCTCAATATCTATCCTAGAATTACCCTGAAGACAACAAGTTACTTCTTCCTGTAAGCTAAAGGGCAGCCTTATTTCAGGACCATGAAATTTTTTTTTTAAACAAATGCAACAACTGTTCAAGGGAGGGGGTAACTTAAATCAGAAGGAACCAGTTATGTTAAATGTTGGTAGTAAACAAAGAAATCAACAACACAAAGAAATCACAACAACATCATCCTTAATTTACAACTAATTTCAAATTTCATAATTTTTTGATCTGAGCAAACCTCTACTTACATGCAGTTCCTGGCGGCCAGATCTCTGTGGACAAACTTGAGTCCTGACAAGTAATCCATACCCTGGGCAATATCTATACCATAAACTATCAGGTCTTTAATTGTTGGATTCTAAAATGAAAAATAAATTCCAATTTCGGAATTAAAGAGCTTAAAAAATTATCAATCACTATATTATATTAAAAAGAAACACCTGTCAACTGTTTTTAAATGACTTAAAAAGGAGGAGGTATATATAGTGTAATATTGGCTAAAATTATAACTCTTCTACAAAAATAAGGCATCCTGTAATACATCTCACATTTCTTAGTCATTGTGTATTTATGGGAAAAGAAGACAGCAGCATATACTTATATACTTACATTTTGTTCATTACGTATGTAAGACAACAGATCGCCATGACTCATGTAAGGTAGCACAACCAGAGGCATGTCATCCATTCCAAAACAGATTCCAGTCAGAGTAAGCACGTTGTCGTGATGGAAGTCTTTCATACGCATGGCCTCCTCCAGAAAACTCTGTACATCAATTTCTCTTGGGCTGTCATCTACAAAAGTGCATGTGTGGTGTTAGAATACAAAATCATACAAAGTGATGTAGTCGGTGCTACAGGCAATCAGAAAATATAGTAGTGAATAATTGACATGAAGACATTGTTGACTGTAACAACCTGAAACATAAGCTTCAATATCTGTGAATTTAATGGTGGAAAGGTTATCCATGTATTGATGAAAAATAGTAAAATCACAAAAAAAAATTAAAAAAAAGATTTAAAGTGCATTGAATGTAAGTATAAGGGAAGACATTTAGTATTTCTCCATATCAAAATAACAAAGGATTGCTTAAAAATTTACAATGGAACAGTGTAATACCAAAATTGTTTATTTATTCACCAAAAAACCACAGTATTTGCTCAAACTATGATGGAATAATGGAAATGTACCAATACTGAATTTTATTTGTAAATACTCACTGTGCAATGTCTTGACTGCCACCAATGAATCTTCTTTTGCACCTGGGAGGGTGAGGTAACCCTTGTGTACACAACCGAAGTGACCTGAAATTAAATCGTGTGTTAAAAGAAAATGTACAATTGAAAATCCTTGCTTTGCACTGCCGTCATTAATCTTCACTATTTCATTTGATTTCAATTCAAACTGATTTTCACTTATTTAACAACAATAATTAACAAGTGTTAATGTTTGAGGAAACTGGAGAACCTAGAGAAACGATCAGGTAAGAATGTGACCAAAATCATATGAGGGAATTGACCCTTGGATACTTAAGTAAAATGTGAATATCGTATCCAGTACATTGTGCCAAGTGTAGCCGAATCCAATACAATACATAGTTACCAGCCTCTATACTTTTTATCGTCTTTCTACCAGCTCCATCCGCTATTTTCTCCAATACAACTGTACACTCTAAGGATCAGTTAAGTTCCCTAATGGCTGTACGACTGTATGGACCAGTCAAGTTTCCTTAATTCAGACTAAATGTAATGTTTATACATTGAATTCTTATGAACAATTATTAAAACACCTACTTTTAACATACATTGATTGTACTAACCCCTCTCTGAAATAAATAGAAATACTCACCTCTCCCTAAGATTTCCCCAAGTGTGAGCCACTCTCTTTCAATAAGCAGATTTTTATCTCTGAGAACCAGCAGAGTATCATCATCTATACCCGATAGGAGAGAGGCTGCTGCTCCACTTTCTGACATCCGCTGTTCCGTGTAATCTGCCGATAATAATCATATCTCTCAGTCAATCACCTCAAAGCTGCTTCAAATTGAAATTATTCATAAATCATACATAGGTAAAAGAATATAAATATTAAATTTTTTATATTTACATATCTTATATTTGATATTCTAGTTTCGGAAAAAGGACGGAAGTCAGCAAAGTGACAAAAAAAAAATCATTGATACCAGAGTAGAGAGATATCTTATAATATTTTTTGACATCCAGGAACTTATGGCAACATCAGGGAAATGTTGGATATATGGTTATAATCAGAAAGTTATAATGGAAGGCATTAAAAACGAGAACTGGTAATGAAGCAATCTTTGTTGAATACTAACCATTTGCTCGATTCTGGCCATTAACATCCGTGCGTACAGCCTGGTAATGGGCCATGTACGGATCTGATGTCTTTCCGAATATAAAAATTTCTTTCTTCTTCATGACGATGAGTAGGATGATGAGAAGGACTATGATGACAATGATGATAGTTACAATGATGATGGTTGTGATTGGGGCTGTTTCCTCCTTCTCTGTGAAGACTAGAAATCCAATATCTTTCTTTATTCCACCGGCTTTTACCTGAAAATATCCCATTGCATTGTCATTTATGTTTTTCCTTATCCAGCAATACGTAGATCAGAAATATCCGAAAGTCTGGTTCTGCAGTAAAGAACGCCTTAGTCATATTTGTTGCAATTAGACATGATATTAAAACTCATGATGGATAGAAACTTACTGTTACACGATGTTTCTGTGATGAGGCTTCAGCAGGCTTGTTATGTAAGGTGCAGGTCATGACAGTGTTCTTGAGGTCGATGACGTCACACAGTCCATTGGTCCCAACTCTCACCACAACATCTACCTTAGATATACCATAGTTGAGATATTCTCCCTATAACATAAAAACACTAACCTAAAGATTTGTTTTCGGTAAAAACGTTTGTCTCCCATTTCAAGCAAATAAATGCATATCTGTTACTTTTGAAAATGGACTGGTGAATAAGAAAGATATTATTTTCCTTAAATATCAATTTTGTTGTATTTGTTACTGTTAACAATGCTGGCAAGTTTAAGTAGTCAAGGCACAGAAAAACATATATGTTGAATATAACAACTATTGCACGCAAGGTTTTTCATCAGAATTGGTTAATAACATTTAAAACACAATACTACGAGCAAATATTCACCACATTTTGCACATATAGATTAACTTGTGTTTTGACTTATCCCCTCTCAATAACTTATATCTACAGAATGTTGCACTGTTACTAAAATCCCTAAAAAAACTACATTTGTATAATACTTTGGTTTGAGGTGACAGAATTTCAAGTGGGGTCATCTCTTAAATAAATATTATGGCCTTTGACCTTAAAGGTCAAGGTCACAGTGACAGGTGTACAACAACTTTCATTGTGATAACCTGTTAATATTATCTCGCAGACAAGATCTTATTGAAAAAATCAGCTTGTTTGACCTTTGATCTTGAGGTCAAGGTCAGTGATCTAACAGCACTGCACTGCACATTGACTTCAGGCAATTCACAGCAACTTTCATGGAGTTATATTGAATAATCTAAAACTGATTGACTGGACAAGAAACCATTACCACCAAAAGAGAACAAGTATCAAAATAAGATGTCTCCCTCAAAACAAAACAAAAAAAAATCTCATTTGTTATTTCCTGAAAAATAATTTAATTAATTAAAAATAAAAAAAAAAAAAAAAAAACTTAAAATAAATTTCTGAATAAATGAATGGCCTGTTTTGCTTGACATTATCTTTTTTGTTAACTGAACCTGATTAATTGAAATGTCAACTTTGGACTCAGACATATGAAACATGATGCTAAATTTATGCAAAAATGATCTACTAGATGGATAGATGGAATATATACCCTTGAGTGTCAAGCTGTCAACAGAATCTGGTCTGGATGTAGGTCAAGGCTAATGAAAAGGCCTAAAACGTTTCTCTGTGTGGATTATCTGCCTAAATTGTTGTTTATATTAATTCCTAGTGTATATACCCAAAATTTGGCATGTCTTTTTGTGAATGGCAAAGGTATTTGTTCACTGAAATACAGATCGATAAACAACAGAGAGACTTTGAGAAATGATGGGGGACTCACCTCAAATTGTAAGCATGTTTCTTTCAAAAAGAGATTGGAATGTGTGAATCATTCTGTTTAGAATAATCCAGTAATGGTAGGAAACAATGCCATGTGACAAATTATTTCATTTAGTTGTGATATGTATGACAATTCAAGTTAATTCTTGTCTGAGAATTTTATCTACAGTCACAGTTATCATATTCATTGACATTCTTACATCACCGACAAATGCACTTGCAACCAGAGAAATGTGATATGGTATATAGCACTAAAATTATTATCATCATACTCTCCACCTCACATTTCACTTACACATTTAAGCATGTCATTACCATAAATTTCTCCATTGTCTATACCAATCATTTGTCTAAACAAGAAAGATGGCTGCCATATTTGGGCTAGTATCAGAAAAAGCTTCATAGCAACAACTTAACAATCCATGGGTATATCGGTAATGAGATCAGGAATATTATCCAATAACAAGAGGCCCAAGGGGCCTTAACGGTCACCTGAGGAATATATGTCAATAATCTGGGGATTTTAAAATGTTGCAAAAATGTAACAACACTTGTACAGGACCGTGTGTAAAACATCTGTACCAAGTTTGAACATGATCAACCCAGTGGTTCTTGATTTTTAAAGATTTACCTAATTTTACCCCCTTTTTCCCCATCCTGCAGCCCCTATTTGGGCCACACCCTTTTTCTTTGCAAACTTGAAGCAGCTTCCCATGGGGATGCTTTGTGCCAAGTGTGGTTAAAATCCATTCAGTAGTTTGTTAGAAGAAGTCGAATATGTGAAAAGTTTATGACGCACGATGACAGACAAATCATGATGACAATAGGTCACCATTCGGCTCAGGTGACCTAAAAAAATGCATTACATTACCATATTTTGTTTTAGAAAACCAGATATGACCAGGACAAAGTGATAGAGAGACAAGGCTAATGGACAAGTTTTAGTGAAGTAGTGACAAATAATGGCCTGATATAATCAAGGCAGGTTACCTTAATATCCAACGTTGTCTCAGCAATGTCTATACTACGCAGATGTCCACTATCGCTGAACATGTAGAAGATAGGGTCAGGATAGTATCGAAATATCATCCAAGATTGGTCAACAAATTCCTTCGGGCCGAGTTTCTTGATGCCATCCATTTTGAACCAAATGTGATATTCCTCAGATTTGAGAGGAAGATTTTCCTCGACAAAACCTGTGATGTTGACCGAGGGGCAGTACATTGTTCGACCATCACTTGTGGCTTTACATTTCTGTAACACATATAATGATATACAACTTGTTGATATGTTCATCTTTTAAATGCAGATATAAAGGTATATCACACACATTATTTCACCCCTCCCTCAATGATTGATCAAAAGTATGGAACTGGATTACATGCTAATATTTTGCCAATACAAAAGTGCCTGCCATCTTGAACAATCATCATGCCTTACATTGACAATCAATATATCTGTAATGTTGATAAATTCAACAATATTTTTGGTGTTAACAGACAAATAAAAAAAAAAAAAAAAAGTTTTTAATAATAAAGAAAAAAAAGGATGCGTTGATTTTACCTTAGAGATTAATGCTGACAGAGAATGACAAAAAGGAAGACAAGATACTTAATTTCGTAACAGAGACCTAGTGTGTACATTAGAGGTGTCTGTCCTTTTTATAATAACATGTATGGTTGGTACAGTAGAGTATAGGGTTAGAAGGCCAATGTCTTACCTGCGTTGGAGGCGACTTTTTGGACTTGACAATTGTGACTCCTATCTGAGGATCAGACACAATGTGTAAATTTGTCCCGGTCACTGTCAGGTTTATACCGCCACTGTATGAATTAAAAATAGAAAACTACACAGGTAAGAAGAATACTTAAGGAATAACCAGTTATGAACCAACTGAGTTCAGTATAGTTT
This sequence comes from Ylistrum balloti, assembly GCF_031769215.1. Taxonomy (NCBI): domain Eukaryota; kingdom Metazoa; phylum Mollusca; class Bivalvia; order Pectinida; family Pectinidae; genus Ylistrum; species Ylistrum balloti. The sequence goes on along the minus strand of NW_026782466.1, from coordinate 286,267 downwards.
CAGCTATCCTGACATTTTAGCTCCAGATTTGAGAAAAATATATCACTCAAAAAATTGAAAGAAGACTATAACAATGTACTCAATTTCTTCATGTGCATTACCTTATATGGATAACTTGATTTCAACTAAAATGACTCTTCCGTAACGGAGTATTAAATCCTGCAGATGATATCGCCATACACGTGTATCTATGTTAATAATTATGATGTCATAATGGACATACAATTGATGTCATGCTGTGAAATTCAGAAATCCCAAAAAACAGAAGGAAACTCATACTTTGCCCAAGTCATACAGGTTCTACACAAGTTCCAGTCACTCATCTAACTACAGGCAATGTTCACCATTGCTAACTTCAGAACACCAGCACAACACTCCATCGCACAGCTGAACAACATCCAAGAACCATCACATGATTCATTTTGCCTGTGAGCTTCATTCTCATAATTGTGACCTGGCATGCCCAGCATATGCCATCCTCAAGTATCAGTGCCACCTCAGATTTGGAACTCCCAGTCCCAAAAAAAGTCTTCAAAAACATTGTGCTTCCAATGTTGTTAAATAGACATCATACTGGATACCTGAGGCCCATTCACTGCGACCACTGCGACTACATGCACTGGCGTTGGGCGAGGGGGGTTTCCCACCCACTGGCATTGGGAGAGGAGGGTTAAGCACCCACTGGCATTGGGTGAAGGGGGTTACCCACCCAATGGTATGTGGGGAGGGGGGTTACTCACCCACTAGCGTGGGGGAGGGGGGTTACCCACCCACTGGCATGTGAGGAGGAGGGTAACCCACCCACTGGCATGTGGGGAGGGGAGTTACTAACCCATTGAGGTGTGGGGAGGTGGGTTACCCACCCACTGGCATTTGGTGAGGGGAGTTACCCACCCACTGGCATTTGGTGAGGGGAGTTACCCACCCACTGGCATTTGGTGAGGGGAGTTACCCACCCACTGGCATGTGGGGAGGGGAGTTACCCACCCATTGAGGTGTGGGGAGGTGGGTTACCCACCCACTGGCATTTGGTGAGGTGGGTTACCCACACACTGGCGTTGGGTGAGGGGGGTTACCCACCCACTGGCATGTGAGGAGGAGGGTAACCCACCCACTGGCATGTGGGGAGGGGAGTTACTAACCCATTGAGGTGTGGGGAGGTGGGTTACCCACCCACCCACCCACTGGCATGTGGGGAGGGGAGTTACCCACCCACTGGCATTGGGAGAGGGGGTGGGGGGAGGGGGGTTACCCACCCACTGGCATGTGGGGAGGGGAGTTACCCACCCATTGAGGTGTGGGGAGGTGGGTTACCCACCCACTGGCATTTGGTGAGGTGGGTTTCCCACACACTGGCGTTGGGTGAGGGGGGTTACCCACCCACTGGCATGTGGGGAGGGGAGTTACCCACCCATTGAGGTGTGGGGAGGTGGGTTACCCACCCACTGGCATTTGGTGAGGTGGGTTACCCACACACTGGCGTTGGGTGAGGGGGGTTACCCACCCACTGGTATGTGGGGAGGGGGGTTACTCACCCAGTAGCGTGGGGGGAGGGGTATTACCCACCCACTGGCATGTGGGGAGGAGGGTTACCCACCCACTAGCGTGGAGGGAGGGGTTACCCACCCATCCAATCAATGAATGCCTGGGCGGGGACATGACAATCAGCCACACAGTGTCATAAAAACTAGATAATAAAACACTGCCATAACACTGATGTTCGTGTCACACTACCATCACACTCCTAGCCCTCAGTACTGATTGATCAAAGCTGCTTCAGACAAGGGAATGTTGTCAAAAAAATAATGAAAACATTTGAAAGAAGAAATACTTTCTGCCATCATATCTTAACTCATTGAAAGGTTGTTATCACTGACCTGGCCATGGAACGTGGTGGAGTCACCTTAGAAATCAAGGAGTCTGTCATGTAGGTGAAGTCTGTGTAGATGGGGAAATCGGTTCCATCTATATTTACCACCACTGGGCCACTAAGCTCACGGCCTAACCCACCTGGAGTATGTGCTGTCGTCTCACAGGCAATCATGGTCCTGTTGTAACTGTATCAATAGAAATCCTATTTCATTTAAAGACTTCAGTTTAATTTGACAACATCATCATATGTGTATATTTTACTGTGTAATACATTTAGGCATATTCCAGCAATTCTGCTTTGGCCTCCTTAATCAATTACTTTTTCCAAAATGATTGAGTTACATATTCTTACGGGTTTAGTACTGCATATATTATCAACACTTAAATCTAAAGAGAGTTCACCTTGACAAAGGCACTCACCTTTTTAAACTACATGGGATGTTGGCTACTTTGACAAAACGATCTTTCCCAATGTCCAAGTTGTCTCCCTTGATGACTAGGGCTGTACCGCCAGATATTGGTCCAAAACTTGGCGTAAAATTGGCCATCTTTGGCACCTGGGGACAAGGAGTTAAAAGCATTTGGACCGTTGTTGTATTAAGTTTTACTGTAGCACAATTTGTCTACAGTAATTCTGTTGTATTAAGTTTTACTGTAGCACAATTTGTCTACAGTAATTCTGTTGTATTAAGTTTTACTGTAGCACAATTTGTCTACAGTAATTCTGTTGTATTCAGTTTTACTGTAGCACAATTTGTCTACAGTTATTCTGTATTAAATTTACTGAAAATTTTAACTCCTGTTTAACAAGGTTTTGATGTGTAGTAATAATTGTAGCACTACTATATTGATCCAATAATAAGCACATATGTCAGACGATATGCTCATCATTATTATTTTGTTATTTACAAGAATTACCAATAATAATTAATTAATTAATATTTCACAATCCTTTGATTAGCCAACCAATAGTAAATCACCAGTTACTGACAGATAATTACTATTTTATTGTCTTCAGGATAAGTCAATTCTTCAAATTTGATTCAGAGAAAATGAGAATTCTTCCCCTGGCTAATTTTGAACCCAATTCTTACCTTATAACTAAAGAGAGTTGTCTGTAGGTTAAAGGTCCCATCGATTTTGTACTTGATTCCGGTTTTGGTATCATCAAAAATTTTCACAGACACTGGTAGTGAGCTGGAAGTCGTCACTGCTGGAGCAATGCAAACTATACTGAAACAATATGATTTGTTTCTTTTATGTTTCTGTAAAACAATACCTGAGTAGGTCTTAGTCATTTTTTATCAATTCTATTTGGTACTTTATTTTTGTAATTTTTCATAAGAATGACGGAGAAAACATCAAGCATTTTTCTTTCTCTTTCTTATAATTAACAAACTTTAACATTCTATTTATCATAAAAATTCTAGAATTCAGTGGGCCAATAGGGTGATCAGCTCACCTTAAATGTGATCTTTGATAAGGGAGCTGTATTTACAGTCTTACTTTTAACTCATATAAAAAAAGCTAAAAAGAGAAAAACCTTGTGAAGTTTCTGTTACTCAGAATACAATCCAAGTTGCCAACACGTGCCTGCAGCTCCTGAGCATTTGAGGATCCAAAATTGTTGCCATGGATGGTAATCGGGGTTTGCCCCTCATATGGACCTGAGTCTGGGGTGATCTATCATCAAGGTTAAAGGTCAAGTTGTCTAGCTTTAGATATTGAATCACAAGGTTATGCATGAAAATGATAAGATAAATTAGCCATTTAGGTTATCATGATTCCTTGTCAGAAGATATTCAATCCTGATAAACCTAATGTGTATAATGGGGAGCAAATCTTATAGTTTTTTTCAACAAAAAAATACTTTGGCACATGACATCATGAGTAAACAATACTCTTGCCTTTTATTGAAATCATATATGTTTTAAACTGTTAACATGTATTGGATACACATAAAGTCAATTAAAATAAATGATTTCACAACAGAGTATTATATTCTCATAGTAAATGGTGGGAGGACACTTACAGTAACCTCTAGCCAACTGATACACTACACAGTAAATGGTGGGAGGACACTTACAGTAACCTCTAGTCAACTGATACACTACACAGTAAATGGTGGGAGGACACTTACAGTAACCTCTAGTCAACTGATACACAAGACAGTTTATGGTGGCACACTTACAGTAACCTTTACTGAACTGATACACTACACAGTAATTGGTGGGACACTTACAGTAACCTCTAGTCAACTGATACACTACACAGTAAATGGTGGGAGGACACTTACAGTAACCTCTAGTCAACTGATACACTACACAGTAAATGGTGGAACACTTACAGTAACCTCTAGTCAACTGATACACTACACAGTAAATGGTGGGAGGACACTTACAGTAACCTCTAGTCAACTGATACACTACACAGTAAATGGTGGGAGGACACTTACAGTAACCTCTAGTCAACTGATACACTACACAGTAAATGGTGGGAGGACACTTACAGTAACCTCTAGTCAACTGATACACTACACAGTAAATGGTGGGACACTTACAGTAACCTCTAGTCAACTGATACACTACACAGTAAATGGTGGGAGGACACTTACAGTAACCTCTAGTCAACTGATACACTACACAGTAAATGGTGGGAGGACACTTACAGTAACCTCTAGTCAACTGATACACTACACAGTAAATGGTGGGAGGACACTTACAGTAACCTCTAGTCAACTGATACACTACACAGTAAATGGTGGGAGGACACTTACAGTAACCTCTAGTCAACTGATACACTACACAGTAAATGGTGGGAGGACACTTACAGTAACCTCTAGTCAACTGATACACTACACAGTAAATGGTGGGAGGACACTTACAGTAACCTCTAGTCAACTGATACACTACACAGTAAATGGTGGGACACTTACAGTAACCTCTAGTCAACTGATACACTACACAGTAAATGGTGGGAGGACACTTACAGTAACCTCTAGTCAACTGATACACTACACAGTAAATGGTGGGTAACCTTTACTGAACTGATACACTACACAGTAATTGGTGGGACACTTACAGTAACCTCTAGTCAACTGATACACTACACAGTAAATGGTGGGAGGACACTTACAGTAACCTCTAGTCAACTGATACACTACACAGTAAATGGTGGGACACTTACAGTAACCTCTAGTCAACTGATACACTACACAGTAAATGGTGGGAGGACACTTACAGTAACCTCTAGTCAACTGATACACTACACAGTAAATGGTGGGAGGACACTTACAGTAACCTCTAGTCAACTGATACACTACACAGTAAATGGTGGGACACTTACAGTAACCTCTAGTCAACTGATACACTACACAGTAAATGGTGGGAGGAACACAACTTACAGTAACCTATATCAACTGATACACTACACAGTAAATGGTGGGAGGACACTTACAGTAACCTCTAGCCAACTGATACACTACACAGTAAATGGTGGGAGGACACTTACAGTAACCTCTAGACAACTGATACACTACAGAGTAAATGGTGGCACACTTACAGTAACCTCTAGTCAACTGATACACTACACAGTAAATGGTGGGAGGACACTTACAGTAACCTCTAGTCAACTGATACACTACACAGTAAATGGTGGGACACACACACTGATACACTACACAGTAAATGGGTTACAGTAACCTCTGTCAACTGATACACTTACAGTAACCTCTAGTCATACACTACACAGTAAATGGTGGGAGGACACTTACAGTAACCTCTAGTCAACTGATACACTACACAGTAAATGGCGGGAGAACACTTACAGTAACCTCTAGTCAACTGATACACTACACAGTAAATGGTGGGAGGACACTTACAGTAACCTCTAGTCAACTGATACACTACACAGTAAATGGTGGGACACTTACAGTAACCTCTAGTCAACTGATACACTACACAGTAAATGGTGGGACACTTACAGTAACCTGTACAACAACTGTATATGGTGGGAGGACACCTACCTACACAGAAATGGTGGGAGGACACTTTAACCTCTAGTCAGATAACTACACAGTAAATGGTGGGACACTTACAGTACAAATGGTGGGAGGACACTTACAGTAAGTATACACTACACAGTAAATGGTACTTAACCTCTAGTCAACTATACACTATCAGTAAATGGTGGGACTTACAGTAACCTCTAGTCAACTGATACCTACACAGTGAATGGTGGGAGACTTACAGTAACCTCTAGTCAACTGATAACTACACAGTAAATGGTGGGAGCTCTGACTTTATATACACTAACAGTAAATACATATAGTAACCTCTAGTCAACTGATACACTACACAGTAATGACACAGAACCTCTAGTATGATACTGTATATTATACCTACACTGTATATCTACCTAACAGATCTGTATATTACCTGTCATTACACTGACTGTATTACCTAACAGATCTGTATATCACCTGACTATTACCTAACAGATCTGTATATCACCTGAATTAACCTAACAGATCTGTATATCACCTGACTATTACCTAACAGATCTGTATATCACCTGACTATTACCTAACAGATCTGTATATCACCTGACTATTACCTAACAGATCTGTATATCACCTGACTATTACCTAACAGATCTGTACATCACCTGACTATTACCTAACAGATCTGTACATCACCTGACTATTACCTAACAGATCTGTACATCACCTGACTATTACCTAACAGATCTGTACATCACCTGACTATTACCTAACAGATCTGTACATCACCTGACTATTACCTAACAGATCTGTATATCACCTGACTATTACCTAACAGATCTGTACATCACCTGACTATTACCTAACAGATCTGTATATTACCTGACTATTACCTAACAGATCTGTATATCACCTGACTATTACCTAACAGATCTGTATATCACCTGACTATTACCTAACAGATCTGTATACCTGACTGACTATTACCTAACAGATCTGTATATTACCTGACTATTACCTAACAGATCTGTATATCACCTGACTATTACCTAACAGATCTGTATATCACCTGACTATTACCTAACAGATCTGTATATCACCTGAATTACCTAACAGATCTGTATATTACCTGACTATTACCTAACAGATCTGTACTATTACCTAACAGATCTGTATATCACCTGACTATTACCTGATCTGTATTCACCTAATTACAGATCTGTATATCACCTGACTATTACCTAACAGATCTGTATATTACCTGACTATTACCTAACAGATCTGTATATCACCTGACTATTACCTAACAGATCTGTATATCACTATTACTGACTATTACCTGATCTGTATATCACCTGACTATTACCTAACAGATCTGTATATCACCTGACTATTACCTAACAGATCTGTACCTGATCCTAACAGATCTGACTATTACCTAACAGATCTGTATATCACCTGACTATTACCTAACAGATCTGTATATCACCTGACTATTACCTAACAGATCTGTATATCACCTGACTATTACCTAACAGATCTGTATATCACCTGACTATTACCTAACAGATCTGTATATCACCTGAATTACCTAAGAGACCTGTATATCACCTGACTATTACCTAACAGATCTGTATATCACCTGACTATTACCTAACAGATCTGTATATCACCTGACTATTACCTAACAGATCTGTATATCAACTGACTATTACCTAACAGATCTGTATATCACCTGACTATTACCTAACAGATCTGTATATCACCTGACTATTACCTAACAGATCTGTATATCACCTGACTATTACCTAACAGATCTGTATATTACCTTTTACCTAACAGATCTGTACATCACCTGACTATTACCTAACAGATCTGTACATCACCTGACTATTACCTAACAGATTTGTATATCACCTGACTATTACCTAACAGATCTGTATATTACCTTTTACCTAACAGATCTGTATATCACCTGACTATTACCTAACAGATCTGTATATCACCTGACTATTACCTAACAGATCTGTATATCACCTGACTATTACCTAACAGATCTGTATATCACCTGACTATTACCTAACAGATCTGTATATTACCTTTTACCTAACAAATCTGTATATCACCTGACTATTACCTAACAGATCTGTACATCACCTGACTATTACCTAACAGATCTGTACATCACCTGACTATTACCTAACAGATCTGTATATCACCTGACTATTACCTAACAGATCTGTATATCACCTGAATTACCTAAGAGATCTGTACATCACCTGACTATTACCTAACAGATCTGTACATCACTATTACCTAACAGACTGTATTATCACCTAACAGATCTGTACATTATTATTACCTAACAGACTAACAGATCTGTATATCACCTGACTATTACCTAACAGATCTGTATATCACGTGAATTCCCTAACAGATCTGTACATCAACTGACTATTACCTAACAGATCTGTATATCACCTGACTATTACCTAACAGATCTGTATATCACCTGACTATTACCTAACAGATCTGTATATCACCTGACTATTACCTAACAGATCTGTATATTACCTGACTATTACCTAACAGATCTGTATATCACCTGACTATTACCTAACAGATCTGTATATCACCTGACTATTACCTAACAGATCTGTATATCACCTGACTATTACCTAACAGATCTGTATATCACCTGACTATTACCTAACAGATCTGTATATTACCTGACTATTACCTAACAGATCTGTATATTACCTGACTATTACCTAACAGATCTGTATATTACCTGACTATTACCTAACAGATCTGTATATCACCTGACTATTACCTAACAGATCTGTATATCACCTGACTATTACCTAACAGATCTGTATATTACCTGACTATTACCTAACAGATCTGTATATCACCTGACTATTACCTAACAGATCTGTATATCACCTGACTATTACCTAACAGATCTGTATATCACCTGACCTATTACCTAACAGATCTGTATATCACCTGACTATTACCTAGCAGATCTGTATATCAACTGACTATTACCTAACAGATCTGTATATCACCTGACTATTACCTAACAGATCTGTATATCACCTGACTATTACCTAACAGATCTGTATATCACCTGACTATTACCTAACAGATCTGTATATCACCTGACTATTACCTAACAGATCTGTACATCACCTGACTATTACCTAACAGATCTGTATATCACCTGACTATTACCTAACAGATCTGTATATCACCTGACTATTACCTAACAGATCTGTATATCACCTGACTATTACCTAACAGATCTGTACATCACCTGACTATTACCTAACAGATCTGTACATCACCTGACTATTACCTAACAGATCTGTATATCACCTGACTATTACCTAACAGATCTGTATATCACCTGACTATTACCTAACAGATCTGTATATCACCTGACTATTACCTAACAGATCTGTATATGACCTGACTATTACCTAACAGATCTGTAAATCACCTGACTATTACCTAACAGATCTGTATATTACCTGACTATTACCTAACAGATCTGTATATCACCTGACTATTACCTAACAGATCTGTATTACCTATTACCTAACAGATCTGTATATCACCTGACTATTACCTAACAGATCTGTATATCACCTGACTATTACCTAACAGATCTGTACATCACCTGACTATTACCTAACAGATCTGTACATCACCTGACTATTACCTAACAGATCTGTATATCACCTGACTATTACCTAACAGATCTGTATATCACCTGACTATTACCTAACAGATCTGTATATCACCTGACTATTACCTAACAGATCTGTATATCACCTGACTATTACCTAACAGATCTGTACATCACCTGACTATTACCTAACAGATCTGTATATTACCTGACTATTACCTAACAGATCTGTATATCACCTGACTATTACCTAACAGATCTGTATATTACCTATTACCTAACAGATCTGTTTATCACCTGACTATTACCTAACAGATCTGTACATCATCTGACTATTACCTAACAGATCTGAATATTACCTGACTATTACCTAACAGATCTGTATATTACCTGACTATTACCTAACAGATCTGTATATCACCTGACTATTACCTAACAGATCTGTTTATCACCTGACTATTACCTAACAGATCTGTACATCACCTGACTATTACCTAACAGATCTGTATATCACCTGACTATTACCTAACAGATCTGTATATCACCTGACCTAACAGATCTATATTACCTAACAGATCTGTATATCACCTGACTATTACCTAACAGATATCACCTCACCTGACTATTACTGTATATCACCTGATATTACCTAACAGATCTGTATTACCTAACAGATCTGTACATCACCTGACTATTACCTAACAGATCTGTATATCACCTGACTATTACCTAACAGATCTGTATATCACCTGACTATTACCTAACAGATCTGTATATCACTGATATTACCTAATTTACCTAACAGATCTGTATGACTATTACCTATGACTATTACCTAACAGATCTGTATATCACCTGACTATTACCTAACAGATCTGTACATCACCTGACTATTACCTAACAGATCTGTATATCACCTGAATTACCTAACAGATCTGTATATCACCTGACTATTACCTAACAGATCTGTATATTACCTATTACCTAACAGATCTGTTTATCACCTGACTATTACCTAACAGATCTGTACATCACCTGACTATTACCTAACAGATCTGTACATCACCTGACTATTACCTAACAGATCTGTATATCACCTGAATTACCTAACAGATCTGTACATCACCTGACTATTACCTAACAGATCTGTATATCACCTGACTATTACCTAACAGATCTGTATATCACCTGACTATTACCTAACAGATCTGTATATTACCTGACTATTACCTAACAGATCTGTACATCACCTGACTATTACCTAACAGATCTGTACATCACCTGACTATTACCTAACAGATCTGTATATTACCTGACTATTACCTAACAGATCTGTACATCACCTGACTATTACCTAACAGATCTGTACATCACCTGACTATTACCTAACAGATCTGTACATCACCTGACTATTACCTAACAGATCTGTACATCACCTGACTATTACCTAACAGATCTGTACATCACCTGACTTTTTACATAAGAGATTTTGTACATCACCTGACTATTACCTAACAGATCTGTACATCACCTGACTATTACCTAACAGATCTGTATATCACCTGACTATTACCTTACAGATTTGTATATCACCTGACTATTACCTAACAGATCTGTATATTACCTGTCTTCCAGCCAGGATGTACACATGATTCTCTTCATTATCAACTTGCATATCTTTTTGTACAGGTATGTTAGGGTCTTTGGTTAGATCGACTTCTAGGTAGGGTTCCATCACCCTGTGATTTCCATCAACCTGCAATGTACATTACCGCAAACATTGTCTTCATCACATATCATATATAACATCTATCACACCATACATAATCTTCATCACATCATAGACATCCTTCATCACATAATGTGTGGTCTATATCCTACCATACAGTTTTCATGACTTTAAATAGTCTTCATCACATGGTATTGTTTTCATCACACCATAAATGATATTCAGCACACCATACGGTATGCATCACACTATATTGTCTTTATCAAAATTATGACAGACGACAAACGGCCGGAGAGACAGAGTGCCGACTATATGCTCTTTCTACATGTTGATGATTTTCTTGATAACCAATAATTGATAGAAGTTTTAATATGATATTTCAAAAACAGAAATGAATCAACTTTTATACATCGTCTTACCAATACTTTGATTTTTCAATCTCGATTATGTATCAGGCCTGTAAATCTGGGAAAAACCTCCCCTGTATAACTGTATAACATAAATCTAAATGAAAGACCATTTTGATTGATAAATATTTTGAAAATTAATATTCGAGATATTATTGCACTCATCTTATACTTCCTACCTTGGTTTTAAGTAAATGTCCATCAAACGTGCCCATCACAGCCACTGTATGTTCACCTTGCGTTACCACGGCAACTGATGTTAAAATGTTGTTTGGAATGTGAGTGGTAGCCATACTCAGAAGGTGGTGTTTTGGCTGGTAGTTTTGAATACCAATGTTACTTGAATAACCACAATAATTACTTTTTTCGAAAAAGCTTGCCTAAATTAAAAAAAAAGGACAAAACTTAAAATTCTCAGAGCACCAATTTATAAACATAGTTTACGATTACATACTTCTACTTTTGCTGAATGCAATACGATTCTTTAATCTTAATAATTGAACAGATATATTCTCTTCATTCCTGGAATGAGCAAGCTGTCGATGACCAGACGTGAATCTATTATGAAATTTTAGATGTTTTTAACATTTTGTCTAGTGATACCATTTTTGATGCTGGACAGAATAGGGCAAGTATTAATATTACTACTACAATAACAGGAGTGCATCCATACAATAAAGTCGCAAATTCTTGTAGTGAGTGAGTTCTAAGGTTCAAGAATTTTTTTCATCTACCTGTAATCATTTAAAAAATCATACAAGTAACGATTTCAACCCATAAAGACAATTTTTAATCTGAAGATTAAAATCTTACTTAATCATACAATTTTCATGCTTACCACACACATCTTTGGGGAGGATATTTTCCTACCATACACCCACACAGGCTGTATGGCATTTCCTGAAAAGCAGTCTTTTTGAAGATCAGAAAAGTTTCTAATGATTTCAACAAAATCAAAGAAGCACATGACTGATCCTTCATTTTCTTCTGGATTTGGATGAAGTTGTCTGTTTGCACCAAATGTAACAAACAGCTTTTTTGCAAATGTAGATGATAGTTTCTGTGCATCTGCAAGGAAAGCATCTGTTGCAATCTCGTACATCTTTCCGTCATGTTCACACTGGAGAGGCAATTCTGTGTACGACGCATACATTCGGTCATTTTTACATATCTGTATTATTTTTGTTACAAAAACGTTGTTTTCAGTTTTATTTCCAAAAGGATCCTTCATTTGTACAGAAATATGATATATGTAATCCTCGTATTCAAATGAGTAGATATAGTAAGACTGAAACAAATCTTGGACAGAATCATCCGCTGTTAGGTACGTCCCATATGTCTTCTCGCTCACATGATAGAGCAAGTTCCAATATGAATCAATATAGTTAAATTCTCGTGTTGAAATAATTTTTGGACGGAATTGAAAATCTCTTTTGTCCATTCCCATAGCTACATAGAGGACTTTATCTGTGCTACCAGATTGTTTGTGAGGAGAACCGAACACCACCGAAACTGTGGAAGGAGATGTAGTTCCGATATAATTTACTCTGTCCACAGCAACAAGAGTATGATTGGATGAAATGTTGTTCAGGGAAAGGCATGAGCACAATCCCTGATTGGCTGAACCACACATAAGTATGAAATCTTTTTGGTCGTTAATTTCCAAGACACGGACATGGTTGGGTGTCACGGTTCGTCTTTCACTACAGGCTAGAGGTGAAGGAGGACAGTTACTATTGTCCTGCACTGGCCCAATAATATGATCCTGTACCATATTTAAGTCTTTATCTAAATGTATAATTTTATTCTTTCCTCCAACATACAAATGTCTACTTTGTGTATCCATACTTATTTGTGTTAGAGGCTGATTCTCACTGCTCACATTGTACACAACATAAAATGCAAATGTACTAATAGGCATGCACCAGAGCACAGCCAAACAAATATTTGTAAATATTATCACCTTCATGGCTCAAAGAGATAGGAACATCCTTATTACAATAAGATAAATTTTATCTTATAAATATACAGACTTCAACATCTTTATTTCTCCATGCCGTGCTGTAGGGTCTAAAACATTGTCCAAACCATCACATACTGATTATGAAGACGCATTAAGTCTGTTGATGCCCCATAGACCTAAATGTCTTGCTTTTCTTTTCTTTCCGATCTCGAAAATTTCAAGTTGAACTATTGATCCGTAATCTAAAAAAAAAAAAAAAATTATGAAATGCATTAAATTGTAAATGTAGAAAATTAATTAAAATGGTAGAAAATATTTTGAAATGAATTTCTGCACTTTTTGATTGACTGGTTATTTACAAAGATTGAAATCCTTGGTTATCAGATAACAGTCTATAGTACTTACAAATCTTCAGAAACACAAGTCTGAAAACTCTGAGAGCATCTGTAACTATAAAAAAAAAAAAAAAAAAAATATTTCAACAATTATTTTTACAGTATTGATAAACTCTCAAATATGACGATTGTTTCCTCACATAAAGTGAAACAACAAAGTATTGGCCAATAATAGCTTATCTCTTTGAATGGCCGAATGTTTCTTTAAAGTCATCTGAAAATTAAGCATAAGCTTTGATGGACATCAGCATATAAGTATAGGCATATTTTCAAATTAAAAGGTGCATTATTTTTTACTAAGATGATAAAAACTTTGCTTCATCCGAAATTTGAAAATGAAGCAGTGACTTTCCCCAAAATTCAAATGGGTGTTATAAATATGGAGATAGAAGATGGACCCGAAGAAGCCCATATGTTTCGGGCAAAACCAGCAGACGAATGATAATAAATGATCATTTCGGTATCCTGAGCTTGTTGCGATTGTCTATTATCTTCTAGTTCCTACTATTTTTCAATCGCCCTGCATACCTGCAGGTATCCAAGTAAAGGACCACGGAACCCACTTGAACTTTACTAAGAGTACTGCGTTGGCTCTACACCCTCTTAAAATATGGAGATACATACAACATATCTATTCTAATTTAAAGTTGTGTACATAGTCATGTACACTTTGGATGCTGTAGTATTCATCAAAACCATTTCATGCCAAGTTGAGGAGTGGGGGGAGGGGGGGACTGCAGGCTGTCAGTATTTTGAAATGTCCTGTCTGTTGAAAAGTGCTCCAAGTTTTTAACCTATAATTCTATATTTACTGTATAAACTACATGCAAAATGCACTCAGATATTTAACATTGTGTGTGTTATAATAACTCCTTGCTTTCTATACCTACTTAAAATTCTGGGTTACAACCATATAAACCCTGAATTGATATAGTAAATTTAAAAGCTTATTGTCTTGTTGTCTACCTGTCACATTGATGATCATGGTCATCTTAAAATGTCCCCTCTGGACCACTGTATTTGACACTGGTGGGAATTCCCAACCTAATTTTGTCTAGAAGACCCTCAGCAGAGTAAAATTTAAACGGTCAATACGTAAGGGGTCTCTGCACAAATTTACGGTATACGAACCCTTCATAATAATTACAGGTAAAATTGAATAAAAAGTGTGACAAAATTCCTTTAGCCACAACATGAATACAGGCAAAATCATTACTGTATAAACATGTTTAGATTTAAAACCGCGATTCGTAGGGCATAGTGGACAGCTCATGATAGAGTTCAGCTGAAATATATGCATATTTTTACAACTTACTGTGTATCAAACCAGACGAGAAGATATATAATAACCACCATCAATATAGACAGAATCTGCCCCTCCCATTATCCCCTGCAAGGACACAACTTTACTGTACACCCAAGTTGTACAAGCAGTGATGCATACCTGTATATAGATGACACATTAACCGTGACACACCTGTGCTGATCTCACCTGGTAGTACAACTATGTTCTTAAATTTGTTGCAGCTTGTTAACTCTATCTTAAAGTCTCACCTACCATTCCATGGCCTGTATGTACCCGCAATTATAATAGAACTTTCACTTTGCCGTACAGGTGTGTTTTGGTCCAGTACACCGACATATATATCCGGAAGTACAATCTGGATCGTCGTTGCGTGACGTCATCACGGAGGGCCACAGATGGGATATCTTGTGACACAAGCCACCGCGCTGCGATAAACTTAACATTTAATGACATTTTTTTTTAAATATTTGTAAACAATGTCATTTATATTTTTTTAATTATTATTGATGTAAAACATTCACATACACTCCCAATGTGTGTACATGTACTACACTACAAATCGATAGCGGGGAACAGAAAACACTACTCTGTGTATTACTGATGGCAGAGACGTATATACCACGTCTCTGCTGATGGCTTTAATTTTTTTCGACTTGAAACATGTAACCACTTTATTAATGATACTGTTTCTAAGCACAGGAAATATTTTGTGATGTGTCATCATGTCCCTGTATAAGCTGTCTTTTTTATTTGTTTATTTTTTGAGGAAAGAACTGAGATGGGGTCGACTGTTCCGGTGCTCCTACATGTAGAACCAGGGATGTATAATACTTATCATACTCCTGTAACCTACAGTATATCTGGTGGCCTAACATTCTCCTAATTACTAACTCTAGATCTGACCATATTAAGTGGGTTCAAGTTATTTTTTTCATCAAAGAACCTATTTCAAATGAGTACTTTGTGTCAATATTTGTGACAATTGTAACTACAAATGTGTTCGAAAAGGGCTTGCATTTTAAGTGTCGGTCCTTGGGCCGATGTCAGGTGTCAAGCATATTGTAGCTATAGGGCACGACCGGTAACAGCTGACAAAATTCACAATTCCGTACGCGTAACACTAAAATAGCGTCCTTGGTAACGTGTTTCAGGATATTTATAGTTATGTTTCCTTGCGTTAGCACATTCTTATCATCTTTAACGGTAAAGCCGAGGTGACAGACTGTGCTGAGTCTTTTTTTTCCCTATAACCCACAACTGGGTGATGTTTAGAAATAGTCAGTGACTGTATTCCGTGAAAGGTATTCATAATTAAACGTATGACAAATCGTTGTTAGACTAAGAAATTAGACGTGATATAAGGAAAAAGTGACAAACCTCTTCAAAAGTTCCAAGTCCACTCGCACTCCGTGCAATCGGGACAACAAAATTGAGCCAATCTGTGAATCAAAAGAAAAGAAAAACTGATATTTGGTTTTCGCGTTGGTTATAATAAACGCGAAAATGCGACAAAAGTTTCGCGAAAAGACGACGTGCGGTGGGGTTTCGTGTTAGTTACAATAAACGCGAAAATGCGTGAAGATAAGAATTGACAAAAATTACACGAAAAGGCGCCGTTTAAAACTTAATAATGTATTAATTTGGCCTTTTCGTGTAATTTTTGTCCTTATGCGAAAAGGCGACATAGTAAACACGAAAAGGCGCCGTTTAAAACTTAATAATGTATTAATTTGGCCTTTTCGTGTTTACTATGTCGCCTTTTCGCATAAGGAATTTACGGCGAAAATCCCGCCGTTTGGTGTGTTTTCGCATTAGAAACAACGCGAAAACGCGAAATCAGTCAGCATATTGAATCGTACTCGAATGCTTGCCTGTTTAGTACCGCTTGACTAGGCGTATGTCGGTCTGTATTACGGAAAGTTACTCAACATCCCCATCAACAGGAAGCTTACTTAACACCGACTGTTTTTACGACTGTAAATTGTCTTAAAGGTGGAGTTTCAAAATGGCCTAAGAAGCAAATACAACAGCTTGTATGTGCTATTGGTAGCTTCTGTAGTCGTATGTTTATAAATAGGCATTTAAGTCCAAACGTGTATGTTTGGTAGCTTCTGTAGTGGTATGTTTATAAATAGGCATTTAAGTCCAAACATGTATGTTTGGTAGTCTCTGTAGTGGTATGTTTATAAATAGGCATTTAAGTCCAAACATGTATGTTTGGTAGTCTCTGTAGTGGTATGTTTATAAATAGGCTTTTAAGTCCAAACATGAACATACGCAAGAATAAAGCGCCCTTTTTGTGCCAAAAATGAAAAAAAAAATGTCTTGTTCTTGTGGGAAATGCTACAATATAATTTCTTTAGTTTTAAGAAAACCAAACATAAACATGCTGATAATGACATGTATCATATATGCGAAGCAAGAAGTCACAGTTCTGAATATATTAGGAACAGGAGATAATGATGTAATGGATTTTGAGGACATTGCCTTTTTTACGTTTAGTGAAACTTTCGAAAGGTCAAATGTACAACTTCCTATTGGAGACCATTCGTATTATGTACTAAAAACATCTTTAAATGTTATAAAATAAATTGCCTAAAATAGTAATTAAGAGTTTTGTGCAAAGTTATTAAAATTGGTTTACAATATGACAATATTGCTATATATTTTTTCAAGGAAAAACAAGCTAAGGGAAAAATCTGTTTTGGATTGAAGAATTGTAAAGTAAACCGAAATAAAATGTTTACACTTGGTTTTATTAGTACAAAGGGACTGACACCTACACTAATAAACCACTGTAGTGAAATATCAACTTTCATAATATGGCCGTCATGTTCCCTGATAAGCACAAAAAATTAAATGTTCTTACAACTAATGAGTCAATAACAACAAGAATGCCACATGATAGATTTAAGTTGATTTCCACATAAAACCTCCTAAACTGGAATCCAATAAGGCTTCTTCGTCCTGAAATCTGATTGGCCATATCAGTGTTTGTGTACATCGTACAGTAATGTAGTTCTAATTGTCCAAGTCATACCTAATGTATTGAAGATGACTGTTGGTAGCGAAATCTACATAACTTGAGGTTTGTCTATTACCTTTTGACTTTTGGAGGTAAATGCTTACTGGTTTCCAAATCATATAGTATCCTAAATAGTACCAGGGTACTGGCTACAACCTTGGCACATACCCCATTGTTCTCTGTATTTTTTTTCACACGCTGAGCTCGGCTGTTGTGAACGCTGAGGAACGTCTTCATTTTGGCAGCCAATGCCTATCCTTTGCTTCTCGCTCTTGTATTCTACCACATATGGATTCTCGAATTCCATTGAGACAGGCTTTAACTATTCAAATGAGTGTCTCGATGACATAAATGAAATAGTTGGAGGCAAGCTGTGTTTTGAAAAAAACAGCCATTGCTTGACTCGTCCATAATATGACTCCTCTACACATCTGGATTTAGCTATGGATCTATCAAGGTTTGCTTGTAGTTCGCCATGTTGAGTCTGCCCAGATTTTAGAAATAAGACGGCATATTCGTCGTCAAACCACATGATGCCAAATCTGGCATCCCCAAACCCTCAATCAACAACGACGTTGTCATTTTTGCAGTTTGCGGTTAATTTAATGACATTTTCAGTCTGTCAGTCATGCTGCTGCTACGGTCAGACTGTTGACAACGATGTTTCGGCTTATTTCTACGTATTTTTAGATCTGGCTCGGAAATGATAATGGTGAATTGATACGAGGAATCAAATTTGCACCATTAATCAGTTTCAATATGTTGATCGTAGCTTTTTCTGTACATTTTTATTTTTGTCACTGCACTAGGTGAGTTATTTGGTTGTTCTTGCCTCCAAATCTCTTAATATGGTAACTTGGAGACAGGTGTGACAAAACAAAACCCGGTGTAGATTCTTTTTCACTTCAAAAGCGATCCCCTCCAATGTGATTTCAAAATTATGTGAGATTCCGCCTTACGTAACATTGCATTGGAATGACGTTATGGCCATATTCTTCCTCTTTTTTCTGTCTACTAGATATTGTTGTTTAACATTCTTGTCGTGGTTACTAGACAAAAACATTTCAAATCTGGTGGTGTACACAACTACGCATACCGAGGGTCGTGTACACCAAAATAAAAACGAACGATACTGAAGAGAAACGGAATTTTTACGACAGAATTATGGACCAAATTTGATTCTAAAGTAATAATGAGTGGTTGAGTTCGTCGTACTTTTGTTCAAATTGACATAAAGTGCATGTCAGCCAAAAACGTCATGGGGGCAGATGAAGGGTGCTATGCTTTGTCTCGGAATAACGTGTTATCTGCACAATA
This sequence comes from Ylistrum balloti, assembly GCF_031769215.1. NCBI lineage: Eukaryota > Metazoa > Mollusca > Bivalvia > Pectinida > Pectinidae > Ylistrum > Ylistrum balloti. Next base: position 266,559 of record NW_026782466.1, on the reverse strand, counting down.
ACTTCTAGTCCCCAAAATGTCAGTACATATATCGGCCGTGAATGGAAGCAGTAAGCATTTGATCACCGTAACGTGATCTTCATTAAAATCTAACATTCGGCATACATACGTTCTATATAAGTAGTATCATACAAATGTAGGATGGATTATATATTTTCCATTATAAGCTATGCCCATCTATGTAAACATACAGTTGTATCTCATATCTTCCATTTTAACTATGTCCATGTATATAATTAGTATCATACAAATGTACCATGGTCTGATTTCTTCCATTTTTAACGCTGTAGATATAACTTGTATCATTGAAATGTACAAATGGATCACACATCTACCTCTATTAACACTGTCCATGTATATAATTAGTATCATACAAATGTACAAATGGATCACACATCTGCCACTATTAACTCTGTCCATGTATATAATTAGTACCATACAAATGTACAAATGGATCACACATCTGCCACTATTAACTCTGTCCATGTATATAATTAGTATCATACAAATGTACAAATGGATCACACATCTGCCACTATTAACTCTGTCCATGTATATAATTAGTATCATACAAATGTACAAATGGATCACACATCTGCCACTATTAACTCTGTCCATGTATATAATTAGTACCATACAAATGTACAAATGGATCACACATCTGCCACTATTAACTCTGTCCATGTATATAATTAGTACCATACAAATGTACAAATGGATCACACATCTGCCACTATTAACACTGTCCATGTATATAATTAGTATTATACAAATGTACAAATGGATCACACATCTGCCACTATTAACTCTGTCCATGTATATAATTAGTATCATACAAATGTACAAATGGATCACACATCTACCTCTATTAACACTGTCCATGTATATAATTAGTATCATACAAATGTACAAATGGATCACACATCTGCCACTATTAACACTGTCCATGTATTGTTTCTTTTTATGTCCTCTTGTTATACCTCTTGTTGCGCGTGGCTCGAGTGATGGAACATAAATCTCAAAACCTATATCTCAATCCCATATGCAATCTGTCAACATTAAAGTGAAACTCGCTTATCGTCTCTACTATACTGTTATTGGGTTCGGTCCCAGATAGTCTTATTGGTCATTCATGTGAGAGAAAAAACTCACCACCAAAAAAACAAGTGCAATACATATGATTCTAGTATTTCAGATACAAAGGCACAACATTGTACACGCACTCTCTCTCTCTCTCTCTCTCTCTCTCTCTCTCTCTCCCTGACTCTCTCTTTCTCTCTGTCTCTCTCTGTCTGTCTGTCTGTCTGTCTGTCTGTCTCTCTCTCTCTCTCTCTCTCTCTCTCTCTCTCTCTTTCTCTCAGGTCACGATATATCTTGAATCTTGAGTTTTTGTTTTTAATTTTTCACAAGTGCTCATGTGGATATTTCATAGACCAAAAAACTCTACACAGTTGCTCTGAATGGAATGCAATGAGCCGCCTCCCGTATGTTGCTCTGTGAGGTAGCCACTAGCTTCCACAAGGAAATCCTTTTAACGACCTCGATTAGTCGTGGGGTCATTAAAAATCCAACGAACATATTTCAAAAATAGTCAATTGTAACTTTGACCATTAACCTACCCGATAAACACCTTTCAGGTGTATAACTTAATTATGTGATGTTACAGACTAGGTATCAAGTAAAACTGTCCCGGGGTTCATGAGATGTCCCGTACTGAAGATTGTTTATGAATACACATAGACAACGGCAAACACACAACATATTTGAAAGATAATATTTATTGATATATCTGTTACATCTAATTCGAATAAGCATGCGAGAATGAGTATAAGTAAAGTCTGATTGTGTCCATGGTAATCTATCACCACTGCCATTGTTTCCGGGCATTAGGGGACAATCTCTTCAGACGGAAGACAGCATATCTCACATTGGACATCCGTTCATTTCCTTTGGAATCAAATCTTATATCTTCGTTCGTTTCTTCAATTGACTATCTGCCGATGTTGATGTCTGTGTATCTCTCATATACATCATGGTGACGAAGTTTTCGCCAATTATACCAGCAAACTTTCCCATGTTATATTGTACAAGTAAATGAGTCAAATGTCTAGAAAGTGGAGTACATGGCCGCTTATTCTGAGGAACCGGGTTCAGCAGGTGAAGGAAGGGGTGGCAACTTAGGGTTGGCTTTAGCCGGAATAGGACTCGGAGGTGGCGGTGGTGGACACGGATAAATTGGGTCATTGTCCCTGATCCAACAAGTTCCTCTCACGTCTCTAGTACAGATGGGGAAGGTAAATAAGATCTTTAGTCCACGTGGAGGTGGAGCAAGTTTCAGTCGGTAATACTTCTTCCCATAAGGTACTTGAGGTGGTATGCCTACCATTTCTTCTTCGGTCACGTATGGGTGGATTTTTGGTTTTCTGCGACGTTTCAGACATTTCAAGAAGGCGAAACAGCCCATTATTGAAGCCTTGTGAAATCGTGCGTGTGTTTGTTGATGTTCAGGATATCAATTATGACGTCATACGTAGATACATCATCTATTGTGGCGTCACAGGCTACGTTTTGTTCTCGTCTTGACGTGGTTTGAGATATCGACCGTTAAAAATTACAGATCCTTTTTTTTATGAAGATTCTCTTTGAGTCACAAAAAGTGAGTTTTAAGGTACATAGCAAGTTTAATGTGTACCCGATCCCTGACAATGAAAAGGGCTATATTTTCATTCCGTGTGATCCAACTGAATCAACAAGGAATCAACGGTCGGCCCAATAGCGAGATATTGACCGGTCTTTCTCACTACAGAATGTGACATCGACTCTCGTCCACTGAAAGGCCGAATAGAAGACTCAAGTCCAGTTAAATGTTAGTAGTCACCACATGGAAGGAACAGACTTTTCCCTATCCCTAAAATATTCAATTAAGAGAAAGAAATGGCCTCACAGCTCTGATATCTTAAATCACGGACTAAGACTGGAATCCATCTGTATATAACTCCGTGCTGAAATAGCTTTGTTTAAAAGTTTTACGGGAAAGGGAATTAATTGAGAGGAGTGATGGGGCCGTAGTAGCCAATTTAGGAAGGAATATACATTCTCGGAACCCATCGGCTGTTAAGATTATCGCTATACTGACAGAGTGAAACGAAGGGCAGTAACTCTGGGATTTCAGAATGAGAAAATAAGGCGAGATAGATTACAGCCAACGTTAGACTGCAACGGAGTATTTTTTAGTCTTGCGGAATAAGATAAAGCTGATGCTAACATTGCGTAGACCAGAGATATGTATGATGTAAGTTCTCCGTACACAGTACATACAGCCATTTGAAATTTGTAAAAAAAAATCAAGTCAAGTTAATCACGGCGTTAGATTGAACAGCGATACATCGCGCTGTATGACACATTTTATGATATATTATGATGACAGATTGACATTGTGCACTCCTGATGTTAGGCCAGCAATTCTAATATTTGATATTTGTTTACAACAGTAGCTATTGAATATCGAACGCACGATGGCACGATGTACATTCGTGACCTTTTATTGTATAATAAAGTATTTTATCCCTGGAAATAGAACAAACTTTCGGGGTATATTTTAACACAAGCTGCTTCAATAATTCACGGGGTTTATCTCTTTATTTACATCTATGCTAACTAAATTTTGGACAGAAATTGTGTTACACCGAAGATGTACAACGAAATACATCAGCCGGCAAGATTAATCTAGGATAGTGAAATCACATCATTTTGGTAACTTATGTTAGTTGCACAAAACACAAAGTAAAATGTTTGGTTAAGAGAGTTAAAAATGTATGCAAAAGAAGATGAAAATAAAGAGCTATGTGAAAAAAAACCAGAATAAAAAAATAAATTAATTGACCGCAAATACTGATATAGCTAAACAACTCCGTCTGTCTGTCTGTCTGTCTGTCTGTCTGTCTGTCTGTCTGTCTGTCTCTCTCTCTCTCTCTCTCTCTCTCTCTCTCTCTCTCTCTCTCTCTCTCTCTCTCTCTCTCTCTCTCTCTCTCTCTCTCTCTCTCTCTCTCTCTCTCTCTCTCTCTCTCTCTCTCTCTTTGGCGGGCTTTTCACTTCTTTGGCGACAAGCTGACCGGAAGTTGACATTTATCCTGATAACGATATATGAGAAAGATTCCTTGTTTGATATTCTCTACAACATATCCAAACATGAACTTTGAATCTTGAAACATGAAGGAGATATAACTACATAATAACGAAGAAATACACTTTTTAAAGGTTCAAACATATTTGAATATCGGTCAAGGTTATTCATATTTGCAAGCCTTATAATGTAAAATCTGATGATCAATATATCCCCAAGATTAGTTCTCTAGCCCTTGTGAAACTTGACAAGAAGATTGTTGAACTCTGGTACCCTATTTTGTATATTTGAACTTTGACCCCTTTCAGAAACCGGAAGTTGACATTTTGAGGGAAGTTTTCCTTATGACAATCACCAGGAAGTCTCCACAGAAGGTTTATAATCAATTTTCATCATTGTTTGCATTCTAGAAATTGAGAAACTTTCATTTAACGATTTTTAGTTAAATGACATCTGTGACCTTGAAAGTACGTCAAGGTCATTTATATTATCAAACTTTGTTGCCAGTTACATATCCTTCTTGTATATGAAATATCAAGCCTCTAGGCCTTCCAGAACTTGAGAAGAAGTTTTTCAAAGATTGGTACCGTAAATAGCTCTATCCGAATTTGTGCCCTACCGAAAACCGGAAGTTGAACTTTTAGGGAAGTTTTTCTTATGACAATCAATAGGAAGTGTCCACAGAAGGTTTATAATCAATTTTCATCTTTGTGTGCCTTCTAGAATGTGAGAAACTGTCGTTTAACGATTTTTAGTTAATTGACATCTGTGACCTTGAAAGTGGGTCAAGGTCATTTATATTAACAAACTTGATAGATAATTGATCAGACATCTTACACAAGAAATATCAAGACTCAAGGCTTTGCAGAACTTGAGGAGAAGTTCGTCAAAGTTAGTAACCCGAAATTGCAGTTTTCAACTTTGACCCCTACCAGAAACCGGAAGTTCACCATTTATCTAAATTTTTTTCTCACGAAATATGTTTGCAGGGTTATGTTTATAAAGTGCTTTAAGCTTAAGTCAATAGCTTCAGCCGTTATTGAGTTACAGCCATTTAGGTTAAATCGGACGTCATAGCGGCCATTTTGTTTTTCTGATGATTTTGTAAATGACACTAAATGGTAGAGGACATCTGGGGAAACTTTTCTGATATAAATTATTCAAAAAAAAAAACAATATGCGGTCTTCTTTGTCTTTGCCTTTGTCTTTGCATTTTTTCTACTTCTTCGAGGTCTAGACGATTGACAGACAATTGTATTTAACTGAAGGGACGGGTTAATTTTTATAAAACATCTGTGCCAACAGTTAAAACAAATGTTCAACAGTATCCATGTGCACAAGCTCATCAATCGTAGTACGTCTACCAAAATGCAACCAATCGTAGTACGTCAACCAAAATGCAACCAATCGTAGTACGACAGTTGAAATACAACTCACTGGGTATAAAAAGAGCATCTCACTTGAATTCCTCATACCTGAGCTATACCACCGACGTGATACAACGGTGGAAAATTAAACAGAGAGTGAGAAAACATATTCTACCAGAAAATCTTTAAAACGACATTTCAGCTTAAAACATAAAAGGCAAGTTATATTGAAACTACAACAATATGGTTTATATTTTTCTTATGGTATTCTCTTTTTTAACAGGAATACAGAAGAGTTTATTTCAAGTGCACTTGCTATAGGTAGCCCTTTACAATATAAAGAAGTACAAGGAGCACCGTGAAGACAGTCAAATGATGGATTCTGAGGAGCAGAGAAATGTATTTCAACAACAGCCATGCCAACAATAGCAACAGTCATTAGAAAATAATGGGTAGGCAAGGTATTTTCAAGGCATTTTTGGAATATCATCGATTGTCCGAGATTCTACGGATTTTTCGACAAGAATGAAATAAAATAAATAAATAGATAAATAAATAAAAAAAACAGAATGATTAGATATTACTTATAATCACCAGTGAGTATGATTATCTTAAACTGATATTTTTCATGTTTGCTGACGGAAGAGTTACTTACTATAAAGTTAAAGTACTTTTGCCTTTTACCAAAGACTTAAGTAACAGAATGAATGACAAACTTAATTTAAACAAATCTAAACTGGTTTCCTAATTTTTAATCCAAACAATTGTTAAAATTACCATTTCTTTCAATAAAACATTTATCTAGTTGGAAAATAACCAAATTCCTATTCAGGTATCAAATTGTTCACGAAATGGAACATGTGCACCTGACGACCAAGGGAAACCACCAAATGGAATTTTATAACTATCTATCAGGTACGCAGTGAAAAAAAAAAGCAATAACACACTAACTCCAATATTGTAGGCTACAGAGGTAGATTCCTTCAGTGCTTCAGGACATAGCAATAGCATCTTAACTGTCAAACTCCAAAATGGCCCACTCTCGGCTAGTTCACTTTTTCAATGCGTCCCAAAATGGACAATGCACAACAAATGGCAATAAGGAACTAAAAATTCTTCAAGTTCTTCTCACAAAATAGAGATGGAGACAGCTTTTTATACGCCGTCGAATGACGTTACGTATTATGTTTTCACGCGAGCGTTCGACGGGCGGGCGGCCGCACATATGTTTCCGTTCGATAACTTGAATAATTTTTTAAAGATTAATTGGAAACTTCACATGAAGATTTATTACTTTAAAAGCCAGTTGAAGTTCGATAACCAAAATTATTTACAGAGTTATGGCCCTTGGTACATTAGCAAAATAGGTTTCCGATCGATAACTCGTGAATTTTTTTTACAGATTAATTGGAAACTTTACACGAAGGTTTATCACCATAAAAACCAGGTCAAGTTCGATAACCAAAATTTGTCGCCCATTATTTACAGAGTTATGGCCCTTGGTACATTTGCAAAATAGGTTTCCCCTCAATAACTTGAGTGATTTTTCATTTATTAGTTTGAAACTTCATATGAAGGTTATTAGAAAACAGTTTTAGACGGGCGTACATTGTTCCGCCCTGCGGTACTCTTGTTGGGCTTCTGATTGTTGGCCAATTTCTTTACAGTATCATTTATTCAATATAATCTTTATAAAATGAAATGAAATATGATGCTCGTTAGTTTGACTTTTGGTTCCATTGTTGTATACCTTGCTCGCATTTGAGAATGAGACATTACTTACGTGGACTGACAAAGGTTTACATGGCGTGTGTCGATGAATCAGGTCGCTTACTCTTCCAGAACACCTGGTCTTATTCCTCTTGTACTTTTTGTGAATCTTTCTTTTGTTCATATTTCGCCCTAGTCTTATGGAATTTGACTTTGAATTATGATTATGTAAGCATGTTGGCATTTTTACATTTTTTCTAAACTGTAACATTCAATATCCAACATGACTACTTGACGGCCATTTTATTTCTGATCAGACCCAATAAATGGACAATACATAGTTGAGAGGCGCTAAGAGGAACCCACATTAAAAATTTGAGAATATTCCATTTAGTATTTGTCAAGAAATATTGATAACAAGAACTGTTTCAGGATGGTTCCCCACTGTCATGCTAGTCACACTGGTGACTCTAAAAACCACACGTAATTCTGATTTTCAAATTTAGATTTTTTTCTGGCATCTATATCTTAAAAGCTGTGTATTTACACTGGGAAATATAAGTATCTCCATGTATTCCAACGAACAACACCAAGTGTTTCAACTTCAACAGAAGAAGAAGAAGGAAGCAAATGCTTACAAATTTTTTATGATAGAGCACTCTTACAACCAATAATAGCACTTTCAGGAACATTTATCAAATGAAAATATCGCATTCGTGAAAAAATGCACAAAAGTGGAAACATCAACAGCAGGTAATATTCTAATGGCAATGCACAACACAAAGACATTGGGAACCTACATCTGAAAATGGAAAATTATGTTTTCCATATTTCTCAAGAAACAGCGTTAACAAACAATAACTCAAAACCCAGGATGACCGCCTGTTGACCATTTTGATTTTCCGGTAGGTCCCAAAAGAGATAATTCACAACTACAGACCAGGGAATTCAGTATATTTCTCCAAAAATAGCGGCAACAAAACTATAATCATCAAAATTCAAGATGGTCACCTGACAGTCATTTCATTTTTCTACTAATGAACTACTAGGGACCATATAAAACCTACACATGAAATCTATGAAGGATCCATCAAGTATACTTTTCAAAAATATTGATAACAAGTGTTGTTGATGGACACCAACGGGATGTCAAACATTTAAATATCAGAGAAACTGTCTCCTAGAAAAGGTGATGAGAAGAATGAAATGTCATGTGAAGAATGAAAGGTCAAGTGAAGAATGAAAGGTCATGTGAAGAATGAAAGGTCATGTGAAGAATGAAAGGTCATGTGAAGAATGAAAGGTCATGTGAAGAATGAAAGGTCATGTGAAGAATGAAAGGTCAAGTGAAGAATGAAAGGTCATGTGAAGAATAAAAGATTTCCAAATCTCTTATATGTCCAGTGTTGTCCAGACCGTGACATAAACATATTAAGAACAAGTTATCGTAATTGAGTTTTATTCTGAAATATCGGTTTATAACCCTCTGTCCAAGAGTCCATATATAAAACTTGGTAGCCTTGGTAGTGTATTGGAGGAACAGGGATATTCATCAGAAAACAGACTTTTTTTAAACAATGTATATGTAAATGACACTGAGCAGGCTACATTTAACAGCTAAATATGATCTGGAGGACAGCGTTGAACAGTTCCATAGTCCATGTATATATGTCCCAAAATTGCGGATGGGAATCCTGGAGTGAGGATCAGGCCAAACATCAGAACGCGAACTGGGCACGGATCTGCAAATGAATTCTGGACGCATATTATCTATATTAAAACGTAAATAAGATTGATTCTGGATACCTCTATATAAAAACAATTACAAATTAAAGATGTTCCGTTTGGAATGTGTATAACTGAATTTGTTGAAAGAATCAAAAGAAATTATCAGTTTCATAATCTCGTCCCATCAATATGCGTAAATATGTAAAATCGTACTTCTTTTGAAAGATAGAGTTTTCAAATTTATACAATTACTCGTGTACATAACATTAAAGAACTTTGTAGCTTAAAAAAATTCGGACGTACAAACTTGTAAAATGCAAATGTCTGAGTTCACATCCCGTTAATCTATTGTCCTAATTATTCTGGCGCTCTGTCGACTTTTTTTATATCGGTCTGGAACATCAGAATAATTCAGACAATTTTTTCTAGTGTTATATATATATATATAAAATACAATACAGGGGAGTTAACTCTAGTGTGTTTATTGAACTCTCCAGGAAGGAGATTAAAAAGTTGCTAATAAAATGTCTGTGAAAAGGTCTGAAGACACGTTTGATCTCCTCTCATTGTTATACCCACAAACACCACACTAGTGCATTTGTAGGTAATCGTAGTAGTAAGATTATCTCGTTTGTCCCACTTTTATATTTAGCTATTGACGTCATCCCTATATGTAAATCAGCCCCATTCTACCCCACTTTTATATTTAGCTATTGACGTCATCCCTATTTGCAAATGCGCCTACCTCTACCTCGCTTTTACAATTAAATATTGGTAGATTTGTTATGACGGACGATCCCCCGAAGGATGGTAAATCACAGCAATCATATGTTTCCTTCCATTAACCCCCAGGTAATGAACTACATGATTACATCTACCTGTCCGTCGCTTGTCTTATAGATCTAAGGTCAGTGTAAATAACCTGTAAGAACTAAATCATATCCTTATATAGACTAAAATCACACTGACCCGTCCAATTATCTAAATTCATCTCGTCTGTCGGTCTTTCAATAATCCTTTCATGAGACATTTCCGCTACATTTATTTGCACATCACAATTCTGCTCATTTTTGCCTGCAGCTGTGGTAATCATGGCGACAAACCATCATATTTATCAATTATGTAATAATTAGTAGTACAACCATTGGCCAGTGGCAGTACATGTGTATTACTTATATACTACACGACTATATCAGTCAGATGTTTCCAACTGCTACAGTTAGGATAAGGCATCATTAGACCCCGGAGCCGTCATAAAAAATTGACATAGTCAAACAAACATGCTACAGACGGTTCACCCCTATGAAAAGGATGAAGATCACCCCCCCCCCCCCCCCCCCCCCCCCCCAAAAAAAAAAAAAAAACAAAAAAACACACGCCCGCCCTCGACACAGCAGTGATGTCCGTTGGTCAGACAATAACCGGACACGGGAGGTGTCATGGAAACGAAAAACTCGTTAACCAACCAAGTCTGTAATAAAACGAGATTCGACCTCGGGGACTAGGCACGCATTCCCAACCCATGGACCATCCGTGTGTTGAGAATCGAGAGTTCGTGTCAAGTCCTTGTGGTTGCGTCAAACAGTGTTTCAATCATGTATTGATAAGCCTGTATAGTTCATCAGCCAGTGTTCTTAAACTTTCAACCTATGAAACATGTCGTTATTAAATTGTCCATTGACTAGCATACTTTGTGACATGACTGTGTTAGACCAAGTCGTGTTTCCCGCTTATACCATATATCGCAATATATATCGCAAGTCTGATAAATTTTCTTCTAAATTCCGTTGGAAATGCATTATAAAATATAGTCTTCTTTGTAAAGGACCAGATGACGGGAAATCTCGTCTAAACTGTTTCCCGGAGTTTGGTAGATTAAAAAAACTGCATGTTGAAATCGCTCCTTCAGTCATCTAGTCTTTTCCCAAATATTCAAATTTGAACAGTAGTTTAAAAACTTTTACTAATATGTGGTTACCCCTCCCGCTTTGGTACTTGTGAGGATGCAGTCGCAGATTATTTGACTAAAGAGAACCAGAATTAGCGAGATACTCTCTTTACTAATTTTGTAAACATATATCTTGTGCATGTTTATGTGATGTCCGGCAGCTACACCTATCTGTTTCATATAGGTACTGCATTTACCCGAGATATTTTACCTGTGGATCTACCTGTAATTTTTAGATATTACAGATGTATCATTATAAATTAACAATTAGCTATTGATATTTTGTCTCTTAATACTTCAGTATTGCAGACAGAAAGTACATGTATACATGCACATGTCCTTCTAAAAATTGAATCAACTTCTTACTCTGTCAAATTGATAAATAATAAATCTATGCATAACCATTTACATAATCATTTACCTTTCTCTGCGAGAAGACCTAATTCTGTATAAATGACCGTTACATGCTAAGTTGTTATCCCCTTTTCTTTTCTGGATGAACTTAAAACCTAACTGAGCATTAGCCATGATTGATTTCTAACAATATCAGTTAAGTGTCAGAACCTATTAATGAATGATGGAATTGGGAATTAATTTTGAATCTTATATAGATAATTTTTTTTATCATCGTCTGGGCTTACACATTTCTGGTGGGCTAGCTACGCCCCTGAAAGGGACGTGTACTAAAAAAAATATGTATATATTATACGTCCCTGCTACAAGTCAGAATCGACTTCTTTGACAGTTCGGGCGTGTTCTTGAATACTCTTGAAAATGTCGGCATAAAGTGTTTTATAATAAATTATCATTTCTTCTGAACTATGAAATATTGAGAATAATAAATAAATCAGAGAAGAGTTTCCAATAATCGGATCGTGACATGGTCAGATTCAATAAGCCTTTTCCCAACTTTTACTGTAAAAAAAAATTAAAAAATGCAGAAAAAGAGGGGCCGAATTCAAGTGTCAGTTTAAGCTATCTACATCACTTTCAGCCAAGATCATGATTTTTTTTAAATAGATAAGATTTAAAAGCTTTTTCCAACTGACTCCTGTTGGTTTTGTGTTGACTTTAATTTAGTTGTATTGTTTTTGTTAGGAAAATGAGATTCACTTCTCACTGGCCAAAAAATGGCGGCGATCAAGTCGGCCCAAGTATAGTGGAAGTAAACTGGACATAGGTAGATAATGTTAGTCAACAACATGCATGGTGGAAATGGTATTTCACGGCTCAGGGCACAAACACAAAAGCTAATACCATAGAAGTAAGCATTTGACTTTGTTTCTTATCCCACTGTATAATACGTCCCGGCTTTAGCTTGTTCACATCCATAAAGATAACATATCTTTATTCTCTTTGTTGCCTCACACATGAAGAGTACAAAGGAATTTGCATGAAACGTTTAAACAAAACATTCAGTACATATATACTTGATTACATAATAGTTAACATATATATAAATAATGTACAAAATTAATAGACAATATTTAGTCAAACTTAGAAGACATTAAATTATGTATTGATTGCACGTTTGTTTTCAAAAGTTTAATGAATAATGAAGTATTATATTAATGCTTGGTGCATTTATATCGTGTTCTTAACGTGAATTGGTTTGCACAGAATACCATTGTATCTGTGTGTATATATTTCAAATCATACAAAATAAACGCACAAAAGTTTTTATTGGATCATATAACTTTAAAAAAAATCAAATGTAATTTAAAGTGAATTACATATACAAGTAAAAGATATCATTATCACACCATAGATCTTTAAGAATATTATAATTTCCCTCCAGGACGTTTAGTCAGGGACGTATAACACTTCCCTGTTTTAATTGATGTGTTATTCCCATGTAGACATTAAAAAAAAACATTTTCATGGAACAGAGACATATAATTTAAAAAGAATCATACGGAGATTTGATCAATCAAAAGATAAACAAAAACAAAGTCTTACATATGCTATTTTTGGAACTAATGGTCTTAATCATAATCTTGGGCCTCTTTGAATGCCTTATTATCATACAGCACCCACGTGTTATTGTTTATAATATATTTTAACATTCTAGTAGGGGAAACAGGTAACAATTTAGTAACAATGTTCGAATTTAAAAAAAAACAAATATAGACAACGTTTGTTAAATATGAATAATATTTCTTACTTTGCTAGTTGGTGTATTTACAATTCAAAAATTAAAGCAAGTTTAGACACTATGAAAATGCAAATCACAAGTGTGACCCCCATTTTAGAAAATGGAAAAACCCAAATCACTTCCTGTTTTGCAAGACGAAACTTCCTGTTGATGACGTTCGGCGAAAAACTGGATAATCGACCGGACGGACCGACATGGATTTTAGAACTTGTAGACCGAAAACGCCCGTGCCATGTAGTTATCTCCAAATCTGAAAACAATAAGGTTATATTGAAGCATGGCGGGGTTCTACGGGATCGAACAGCGGGAAGTCATCCGCGTGAAAGTGAAGGTATTTATTTCGTCCTGCTGTCATTTGACTCATTTACCTCACAAGACCGTTTGTTTACATACACGTATGATATTGGCTCTTGATATCAAAATCTAGTAATTATCTATATATTTATGTAATTATCTATCAATAATACTCCAATAAGATTGGGGATAACCTGAGTTTTTGCTGGCTTCAATTTACACCAGACGGAAGAAAATTTTGATGGACAGATAACTGGTGTCGAGCTAGTACTATTAATCCGCAGTCAGGGACATAACACAGAGGGATAAAGAAATAACATTATCGCATTGTAATGTAATGCAAAGAAATTCGAGTAAACTCGCCATGCTTTATTTTGCTTTGCTGCAGTGTTTATATTTTTCTCCAGACGTACACACTTGCAACTTATCTTTTCAAAATAAACAGAAGTAGAAAGCTAGATATATGATTTTAAAATTGATTGTGCTAACTTTTGTGACAAATAATTTCCCTTAACTTCAGCTATTTATAAAGTCAAATGAATGAATAAGATATATACAGCTGAAATATCACCCTTAATGATATATACCACTCTCAGCCCAGAATGTGACAAAAATTATTTTTAAATAGATGACATCTAAAAGCTTAGTAATGTTTTTTTTACATGTCACTTGAATTTATTAGTTTTATTTTCATTATATAAATGATTCACTTCACACTGGTTGACAAAATGACACTGGTCAGGTGAGTGAGTGTGATGTTCATACTAACTACTGCATAGAAGTAAATAGGGTATGTAGGGAGATAAGATTAGATAACAACAGTAAGAAGAGGAGACTTGGATGACTTCATGACTCATTGAACAAACATTAAAACTGTGGCTAAAGAAGACCTCGAAGTCCAGTTTCTTATCCCTTCAAACTATATATATATATATATAAACTTTATTTATTTTACAACAATTGCGAAACAAGTTAAGTCAACTTATACTAATCACTCTTGTTGGCCTGGATGTAAGCACGCGAGGGGTCTTATTGTGGGAGGAAACCGGAGTACCAGGGGAAAACCCATGTGGTCGGGCAGGTGACCCCTTACCTTTTCACGTCCATTCCGGGAATCAAACCCACGTCGGCTAGGTGAAAGGCGAGTTGCGTGAAAAACAAGGGTGGTGCATTATGTGACCATGTCATGTCGAAAAGATTCTGCTTGAAGCCATTTAGAGAAAAAAGCTTAGTATAGTATCAAACTAGAGAAAACTTGGCTGCCTAGTGAGCAGATCAAGATTTTGGAGGTTTCAGGAACTTTACATTTTTCCATTGATAACCTACTATCTTCCTCATGCCCATGTATCCCGAGTGCTAATATTTTGCCGGTCATATATTACACTTTGTATGTAGTAAGACACATATCGCCATATTAGAATAAAAAGAATTGCAGCTCAGTAGAATTTACCATTAACAATGCAACTTTTTAGTTGTTTTTTTTTCAATTTTTATTCCTTCCTGTCTTTTATTCAAAATTTATCATTGTGATACAACAGTATCACTTTAAATCTTTGTTAGCATTGTGATAACTTCATACCTTTGTTACCAGTGACAGCTAGGCCCATATGGTAACTTTATACCTTTGTTACAAGTGACAGCTAGGCCCATATAGTAACTTTATACCTTTGTTACCAGTGATAGCTAGGCCAATATGGTAACTTTATACCTTTGTTACTAGTGACAGCTAGGCCCATATGGTAACTTTATACCTTTGTTACCAGTGACAGCTAGGCCCATATGATAACTTTATACCTTTGTTACAAGTGACAGCTAGGCCCATATGGTAACTTTATACCTTTGTTACCAGTGACAGCTAGGCCCATATGGTAACTTTATACCTTTGTTACCAGTGACAGCTAGGCCCATATGATAACTTTATACCTTTGTTACAAGTGACAGCTAGGCCCATATAGTAACTTTATACCTTTGTTACCAGTGAACTAGGCCAATATGGTAACTTATATGGTAATTTTATACCTTTGTTACCAGTGACAGCTAGGCCCATATGGTAACTTTATACCTTTGTTACAAGTGACAGCTAGGCCCATATGGTAACTTTATACCTTTGTTACCAGTGACAGCTAGGCCCATATGGTAACTTTATACCTTTGTTACCAGTGACAGCTAGGCCCATATGGTAAATTTATACCTTTGTTACAAGTGACAGCTAGGCCCATATGGTAACTTTATACCTTTGTTACCATTGACAGCTAGGCCCATATGGTAAATTTATACCTTTGTTACAAGTGACAGCTAGGCCCATATGGTAACTTTATATGTTTGTTGATAATGTATTACTAAAGTATTATAAATTTCATTCCTTTGAAATACTGTTAGTTTGTGGCTATGTGTAGAGATGCTGGCATTATAGTGTAGGTCAATAATCAAAAGTCAAGATTTGTACTTGTGTACTTTGTGACTTTGTTGTAAACAAGGGTATAAGTAAAGTAGGTCTACTTAATTAGGAACGATGATGTAAGGTCACTGACTTACAAGTAATTATAAGGCATTAGAAACCAAGTAAGAATCTGGAACGCAATTTTGCAACTGAAAATTGGAATAAGATAAACATTTGATCTGTCCTTTACTTTAGTTGAAAACACTTTTTATCAAATATGTGATCATGATTTTTACTGAACATGATCATCTTCCTTCGTAAATGCATACGCTGATCTTCGGGGTTATGGAACAGCTAATTGTGCACACACTGTAAAATGCTATGTGTTGAGGATAAAAAAAAATTTAGTTTACTGACATTGTGTGTAGTGGTGTGATCTGCATTAAATGGAAACTCAGGCTTTATATGGGATTCTTAATTAATCAATAAAGATGGGCATATCTTAACACCAAAACCAAATTCCAATACATGTCCGAACCTTCACAGATGGAACTGCCGATTCTCTAAAGTTCAGAGAAGCTTGAGTATGTTTTGGCTTTGTGGTCGTTATAGGCAATTTTTTGGTTGTTTGTTTGGCTTAATGCCCTATAAACAGCCAATAATAATTTTGCAATAGGGTCTCCTTGTAGTAGTTGTTGGCTATATGGAAGCCTGTCCATGTAGAGCAATTAGAATAATGTACCTTGCCTAAGGACACAACCGAATAAACACAGACCAATGTTGAGAATCACAAACCACCATGGATATTGAACAACTAACCTCACCTCGGATCTTCATTGGGTTACATAGGCCAATGCTACAAATGACTGAGCTATTTAAGGCCCCTATACATATCCTCTACTTGGCTATCAAATTCTGGAGATGAATTCTTGTGGGAGGTGATTTGATATTTTGCAAGTGGTTCTTGTGATGAGATATCAAATTCATCAATATGCAATTAATGCCCTTTGTTCAATCTGTGTCAGAATTTATATGATCCTGACTATGTAAGCATGACCCTGTATATGTGTATATAAATACACTTTAAATTGGTGTATAATTTTAGTAATCACATAATAATTTTAGATTCATGCACTGATAGTGATGACAGAGCCTAAATTGTAATTCTGAAATGAGGTCTGACATAATTGTGTATTGTATTTATTTAGAATTATTGCCCTTCGCTCATTGTTAAGTAGAAGTTTATGATAGAATTGGCCTTGACCATTTTACTGTTTTCAGTCTTTTAATTAGGTCATCTGATGTGAAGGGTCATGATATAACCCAATAGCCATTGTGTTTCGTCCTTTATCCGCCATCCGTCATGTGTAAACTTTTGACATTTTAAACATCATCTAAAGTTTCACCACTGGGATTGAGCTCTAATTGTCTGTAATGGTCCTGACCATGTGTTATTATTTTTCAGGTTGGTCTGAAATCCAGAATGGCCACCATGGCCGCCATTTTGAAAAAAAATATTTTAAACTTCTTCTCCAGTTCAACTGGTGCCATTGAATTGAAAACTGGTGGGAATGTTAAGGAAAGGTAGCCAACAAAGTGTTGTTATTTTTTGACCTTGTCAAATCTCTGATATAGTAGCCTGGCAGGTCAATTTGTAACATGGTTGCGCAATCATGGTTTTCCTATGTAACACCAATTTCAAACTTGGATTGAGCCCCAACTTTACTGTCAAAAAATAGATAACACTTGTTACAGTTACCTACTTCTCACTAAAACTGCATCATGGAAAACAGCTTCTTAGTAAGATTTCATTCAAAGTAGAAAAATTAACCCTTCTCCCTGCTGAAATTTTTCGTAGTCAGATGACTATTAAAGCCAGGGCCCCTTTTGTTTTGCATTGACCTCTATAATTTACAATGTTTTTGAAGTTTGTATGTGGTACATCATGTAAACATATGTATCTGTCTACAACATATTTCGTTGGGATTTATGCAGAAGGTCTGGTTTTAAAGCCAGCTGTCACATAGAGAAATTGACATGTTTTCCATTCTAAAAAGTAAACTGATGTAGTACTGTGGAAGCTTCACTAAAACGACAAGTAAATTTGGACTAGATATATACACAGAAATAAAACTGCATGTAACAATCAGAACAGGAGAAATATATGTACATATATCTGTGTGAGGTAGGGAGTCATGCATGCGTTATGGCATTTCAGTGTTATAGATCTGTATACTTGTTAATCTGATCATGTCCTTACCATAACAATAAATCAGGTTTTGTTAATGTCAGCCCTCTCTGCCTGGGTGACTCTATGGAGAGATGGATGGATGCATATACTCTCAACATTTTTTCACTTGAAGGAAGGATTCATTTTGGAAACCTATATCAGTGACTTCACCATGCATATGATTTAACTATAATATCTCAAATATCTTTCCAATTGTTTTAAAAATGATACCATGTTAGTTTGAATCATCCACTGGTGTAATTCTATCACATATACAGTTTGCTAGTTTACATCTCTAGAAAAGTGTGTTAGTGTAGTAATATAATTATAAAATAAATGAAAATATTAAGTATTAAATTAAAAAAAAATATAAAATATAATTTATTAATATTTATGTTCCTGTGTCCAGGAGTTAAGCAGATTCTGAAGTATGTTAAGGTTTAGTCATGAAACTTATAGGACATTCTAAAGCTGGTTTTTCTGACCATAATTGATACATAAGTGTATGTTAAAATTTGTCAATTAGTTTCCAGTATTTAAACTTACAGCTGAGGCTGACACTGCCAGCGTTGTGTATAAATGGATGATGTTAGTCTTGTCCAGAACAGGCACGCTTATATTATGTTACAATATTGTGTAATTTGACGATAGTTTCTGTTTCTGTTTGCAGAAATGTGAGGGCTTCATTCAGCCGGAGTACAAGAAATTCTCCCTGGACCCACAGATTACTTCTTATGAGATGCTTCAGCATATCCTAGCCAGTGCCTTCAGTATCAAAGGGTAGGTGTTGACCATGTCCTGTCCAGTGCCTTCAGTATCAAAGGGTAGGTGTTGATCAAGTCCTTCCCAGTGCCTTCAGTAACAAAGGGTAGGTGTTGACCATGTCCTGCCCAGTGCCTTCGGTATAAAAGGGTAGGTGTTGATCCTGTCCTGTCCAGTGCCTTCAGTATAAAAGGGTAGGGGTTGATCATGTTGTGCCTTCAGTATAAAAGGGTAGGTGTTGATCCTGTCCTGTCCAGTGCCTTCAGTATAAAAGGGTAGGGGTTGTAGGTGTGCCTTCAGTATCATGTCCTGCCCAGTGCCTTCAGTATAAAAGATTAGGTGTTGATCATGTCCTGTCCAGCGCCTTCAGTATCAGAGGGTAGGTGTTGATCATGTCCTGACCAGTGCCTTCAGTATCAGAGGGTAGGTGTTGACCATGTCCTGTCCAGTGCCTTCAGTATCAAAGGGTAGGTGTTGACCATGTCCTGTCCAGTGCCTTCAGTATCAAAGGGTAGGTGTTGATCATATCCTTACCAGTGCCTTCAGTAACAAAGGATATGTGTTGACCATGTCCTGCCCAGTGCCTTCGGTATGAAAGGGTAGGTGTTGATCCTGTCCTGTCCAGTGCCTTCAGTATAAAAGGGTAGGGGTTGATCATGTTGTGCCTTCAGTATCAGAGGGTAGGTGTTGATCATGTCCTGTCCAGTGCCTTCATTATAAAAGGGTAGGTGTTGATCCTGTCCTGTCCAGTGCCTTCAGTATCAAAGGGTAGGTGTTGATCAAGTCCTTCCCAGTGCCTTCAGTAACAAAGGGTAGGTGTTGACCATGTCCTGCCCAGTGCCTTCGGGTATAAAAGGGTAGGTGTTGATCCTGTCCTGTCCAGTGCCTTCAGTATAAAAGGGTAGGGGTTGATCATGTTGTGCCTTCAGTATCAGAGGGTAGGTGTTGATCATGTCCTGCCCAGTGCCTTCAGTATAAAAGATTAGGTGTTGATCATGTCCTGTCCAGCGCCTTCAGTATCAGAGGGTAGGTGTTGATCATGTCCTGACCAGTGCCTTCAGTATCAAAGGGTAGGTGTTGACCATGTCCTGTCCAGTGCCTTCAGTATCAAAGGGTAGGTGTTGACCAAGTCCTGTCCAGTGCCTTCAGTATCAGAGGGTAGGTGTTGATCATATCCTTACCAGTGCCTTCAGTAACAAAGGATAGGTGTTGACCATGTCCTGCCCAGTGCCTTCGGTATAAAAGGGTAGGTGTTGATCCTGTCCTGTCCAGTGCCTTCAGTATAAAAGGGTAGGGGTTGATCATGTTGTGCCTTCAGTATCAGAGGGTAGGTGTTGATCATGTCCTGTCCAGTGCCTTCATTATAAAAGGGTAGGTGTTGATCCTGTCCTGTCCAGTGCCTTCAGTATCAAAGGGTAGGTGTTGATCATGTTGTGCCTTCAGTATCAGAGGGTAGGTGTTGATCATGTCCTGTCCAGTGCCTTCAGTTATAAAAGGCCTTCAGTATAAAAGGGTGTGTGATCATGTCCTGTCCAGTGCCTTCAGTATCAGAGGGTAGGTGTTGATCATGTCCTGCCCAGTGCCTTCAGTATAAAAGATTAGGTGTTGATCATGTCCTGTCCAGTGCCTTCAGTATCAGAGGGTAGGTGTTGATCATGTCCTGACCAGTGCCTACAGTATCAAAGGGTAGGTGTTGATCATGTCCTGTCCAGTGCCTTCATTATAAAAGGGTAGGTGTTGATCCTGTCCTGTCCAGTGCCTACAGTATCAAAGGGTAGGTGTTGATCATGTCCTGCCCAGTGCCTTCAGTATAAAAGATTAGGTGTTGATCATGTCCTGTCCAGTGCCTTCAGTATCAGAGGGTAGGTGTTGATCATGTCCTGACCAGTGCCTACAGTATCAAAGGGTAGGTGTTGATCATGTCCTGCCCAGTGCCTTCAGTATAAAAGATTAGGTGTTGATCATGTCCTGTCCAGTGCCTTCAGTATAAAAGATTAGGTGTTGATCATGTCCTGTCCAGTGCCTTCAGTATCAGAGGGTAGGTGTTGATCATGTCCTGACCAGTGCCTACAGTATCAAAGGGTTGGTGTTGATCATGTCCTGCCCAGTGCCTTCAGTATAAAAGATTAGGTGTTGATCATGTCCTGTCCAGTGCCTTCAGTATAAAAGATTAGGTGTTGATCATGTCCTGTCCAGTGCCTTCAGTATCAGAGGGTAGGTGTTGATCATGTCCTGTCCAGTGCCTTCAGTATCAGAGGGTAGGTGTTGATCATGTCCTGACCAGTGCCTTCAGTATCAAAGGGTAGGTGTTGATCATGTCCTGCCCAGTGCCTTCAGTATAAAAGATTAGGTGTTGATCATGTCCTGTCCAGTGCCTTCAGTATCAGAGGGTAGGTGTTGATCATGTCCTGACCAGTGCCTACAGTATCAAAGGGTAGGTGTTGATCATGTCCTGCCCAGTGCCTTCAGTATAAAAGATTAGGTGTTGATCATGTCCTGTCCAGCGCCTTCAGTATCGAAGGGTAGGTGTTGACCATGTCCTTACCAGTACTTTCATTATACTTTTTGAATTTCGAGTAACTGCTACAGAAACATCAATCCTTATATACCCAATCATATGGACAACTTCAGGTAAATTGACAATGTTTCCTTCAGTTGCCTTTAGTAGAAAAGAATCGGTATTCACATCTCCCTTTACCTGTCAATACTTCCCAATATAGTGTGAAATGTCTCCACTTCGTACAAAATGAAAAGTGATTCTTTACGTTGTCATAACTTACAAAATTTTCAATTAAAATCAAATTCTCTCAGCATTTTTTTTAGTGGTTTGTCAGTTAAGAAATATTTACACTATACAGTGATTTTAGTCTCAAGTTATGTTTTACAAAATATTTCTTAAAAGGTTTTCAACCTGTTACTATTAAGTACAATAACTAACATTTTCAAACAAATGTATGCACTGCTCTTGCCAAATGGCCAGATTGTCTAAAAAATTTGACAATTTAATGGTTAGCACTGTCACTATTACTTCTATCATACATAACAAATATCTGTATATTTATGTATGAAAGGAAAAGAGTGATCTTGGGATTATGCTACCATGTCAAAAATGGAACAGTACACGTACACTTTATTAGTTATTTGAAAAATAAAAAGAGGTGGAGGAGTCCAACGTCCTGTGAGTGGTACTAGTTGGTAGATGTATCGGTAGAAGAATCCTGTAAATTTGAACTGTTTTTTAACCCACATTTACATTTCATCATAAACATTTATTGACATTGCCTCCCAATGATTGCTAGCCTAGCTGGTCTCAATGCATCAATAATACCTTTAAAAAAATTTACAACCAACATATGAACATTGTAACTGAACACTTCAATCTATTAACAGCATCGCTGTACCATATTTGTATGGATATAATATATAGATATCTTTGTTCCTTTTACTTTGTATAGCATAATGATCTGCATTGTTATCAACAGGTGATCAAGATAATGCGTTATTACGTCACAACTGAACCATAATTTTAACCTAAGCTATGCCTTGGTGTTGATGCTCCATCCTTTATTAAGTAGTTATTTGAAAGTTTAAAATTCTAGAGACAGTCAATATATAAACATTCTTTTGTCAACGATTGGTAGTGTTAAGTGTGTAAGTGCTGTATTAATTGTATATTGGTTTAATTATGTTAGTTATAAATAAGTTTGCTTACTTTTAATTAAATTGTACTCTGGAGTTATTTTTCTTTTAAATCAAACAGTAGATTAATTTGATTATGGCACATAAAATGATGTTTTCTTTACAACAAACCAGATAGTACATTGATTTGTTTGTATCCAATTGAATGGTATATTTACTTGTTTACATGGAATTAAATCGTTTATTTAGTTGTTTACATCAATGAAATGGTACGCTTGATTATTTACATCAAATTATATGGTAGATTTAATTGTTTACATCAAATTAAAGGGTGCATTAAATTGTTTACATCAAATTAAATAGCAGATTTAATTGTTCACATCAAATTAAATGGTAGATGTACTTTTGTATAAATCTTATGGTACACATTTATCTTGGTTACAGGTTTTGTGTTTAGAACTTACAAAGGGCCTGCCTAGTTGTTTACTCTTGTTGTTGTGATTAGTTTAGCTAGGCCTTTTATTTGATTTTAACAGTTAAGTCACTGATACTGTCATTTTTCATTTCATTATTGAAAGGAGTCCTGTTGATAGGAAGCTACAGTTAAATCAGCAATACCTAGGAAAATCTAATGATCTTGACCCTGCAGGGGTATAAAACTGTATTGGTTAGTTTGATAGTAATTTTAATGAAAACTTTTTATTTAGGACATCTTAAAATTTAATATAATTAAAGACTGAAATCACTTGCAGATTGATATGCAGAACATTGTTTCTGAGGAAATGTAAAGATGACATCCTTTGATTTTCTGATAATTTAGCTCATCTGTTCAAGCTGAGCTAATTAGGCTTTCTTTGATGGCTTCATGTTATTCATTGAATTTTATTTGTAAGTAAGTTATGTCAATTTTTTCATTTGGTTTGATATTACGAAATTTTCAAAATATATTAAAAAAGAAAATTGCAAATCACAGTGTTGGTTTGGAAACCAGAAACACACATTTGTGAGTTTTCGCTAATTATGTTCTTATGATGAAAGGATCTATAACAATTAAGCTGACAGTGCTTTACAAAGCAGTCCATGATGTAATCCTTTGATGATATAACCTTGGGGCTTACCTGGGTCAATATTGATATTGTCTAGCCAATCAATGGCCAGCTGTGTAGTATGGACTCAGGTAGAGTCACTCATGGCCAATACCAGTAAACACCTTTATCTCAAAAGGCTTTGAGGGTAGGGGTCAAACGGGTATTGACCCTGGTGAAATCGCAGGTCCTTGTAATATGTTGTAACAGGCTTATAGATTGGGCCAATATACATGTGTGATTATTTATATGACAGCAGCTATTTATAGCCAGTTATTCTGCTGACCCTACTTCTTATGGATCTAGCCAACCTCATTTATTTATTGACATGTCTGGGTATCAAAGTATGAAATCCAGCTGATTGACAGTTAGTGAGTACTAAGCACTCCTAGCTATGTAAGTAATGAGTAAACAAGGGTATCTACACACAGTACATCATCAGTCCCAAGGGACTTCAGGAGTCTACACACCACATGTGTTATAAGACATCACAGAAGTCTGCTGGAAATTGATTCTTTGTGTGTGTGTGTGTGTGTATGTGCCCAGGACAGAGCATTCTGTTAACCAGGATCAATAACTGACCATGGTGCTCTACAAGGATGAATGTATAGGAATCTGAATTCACCATTATATTACTGGCTATGAGGACTTGTTGGTGTTCAGTAGTTCTGGATAATTTTGACCATTATTCTTGACCACTACAAAATGAGCTCTCCGTGGGCTGTGCTTAGTTTTACTGAAAGGTGTGTAAATTTGATCATGATATACTTAACAAAACTTACTAATGATTATTAAATCTTTGTTATTCATTGTACATATATATTCACTGTAAAAGATTAATGTGATCTTTGTGCCAATATGATAATTGATGACTGCAAATTTTGGAGTTGTAGCAAAATGCATGTTATAGTCTTTTTAAGTTTTAATTTATTTTAGATGTCTGCCTTGTTTATCTAAATATGTGTATTTTAGAAATGATATTTAATGGGCATCACAGGTTGGTTGTTTTCAGATATATATATATATCACATGCAATCCATCTCTTCCCCCTCCCCCGTCCCTCACCCCCTCACCCTGTCATTTATATTATTCAGTCATAGTGACTGCACTTTCATAACTGTGTCCAGTTGTCTTTCTTAGCAATGAACACAGTACACTTGTCTTGTATATAGCATCTTAATTTAGTTATCATTTCATGTGAGATTTTATTAAATGAGTCTTAGAGAAGTTTTTGTGCATTTATGCAAGAATAATTAAAAATGAGACAAGTTTCATAAAAAAAAAAAAAAAAATTACAAATTTTTGATACTTTTGATTGCATAACTCAGGAAAGTTGCTGTTGAATAAGAAGAGTCTAAATGTGAATGCTAAATCAAACAGAGGCAGTCATTTTCAATTAATGATCGTGCATGTTACTTACTTAGCGATAATTTCTGGTACAGGATTTTTAGTCCTCTACACCAGACTCCTTGTTTGTTTGATCTGACTGTGTTTCTCTCACACCACCTCTGATGTTTATATTGGCTCAATAGTTGTCATAAAGGAGTTCTTGGTCTGTTATGACATTGGTTTGATTTCTGACAGCCAATGAAAGATGCTGCAGGGTATATTACACAAGTGACCTACAAAAAAATATTACATGGGTGAATTCACTGGTAAACAGGTGGATTATGTGATAAATAATACTTTTCTTTGAATCATCATATGATGTTTTTGATCACAGCTATATTCCTTTCTAAATCAAAACACTTTGATGTAAATGTCTCTTAATAGTGTATAATTAAATTTAGTAAACTAATGTCATCTAATAAGAATTTAATTAATTTTCAAAAAAAGTTTTAATTGACATAGAAATGAACATTTTATGGAGTTGTTTAATAACAAGTTCTGTGTTAATCACAAATGTTTTTTAGCAGAGATTTTATACAGAAGTTGAACTTAAGGCAAGATCTTTTATATAGTAGATATTACCTTAAAAGTCTTAAGCCCTTCATTGAGAAAAATATTTTCATTTTACAAAAGAAGTTTAACATTGTACACTTGTTGTTACATGGTAATTCTAGGAAATCTGTATATAGTTGGACAACTATGTCATTTAGTTGGAAATATCTTACAAATTTCTTTTTTCAAACAGTCAAAGGTTTTATAACAGACTAATTAAACAATCTTTCACAAATTACATTTGTATTGATTGTTCAACAGTCTTGAATATCACATGAAATCAGCCTTACTGATGTCATGTGTTCTGATATTTCCCAGTCTTCCTTGCTACTGTTACCATCAAGCATTGTAGCATCAACATTCCATGTGCTTAGATCATGTGTATTTGGGTTCTGTAATTAAATATATAATTATTGAATTTGTAGTTGGGTAATGCTAAATGTTCATTATAGGTATATGTAAAGTTGAAATATTTTTTAATCTATAAATGTATTTCAGTTGCATTTAGTTATTTTCATCCTCAGGAAATAGTGAGATTCTATTCTATATAGAATTACATATATGTAACCCTTTTAAAATACTAGCCGCAATATACCACTCGACTAGGCAGAACTTCTGTTCAGCTCGATTGGTTGAGAGTCAGGCTAGTAAGCCAGGGGTCCCAGGTTCGACTCCTAGCAGAGGCCTTGAGATAAAATATGACCTCTGTTACATATATCCAGATCTGGAACACAAGGACAAATGACACATCAGTACTGTGTAATGAGTCAGTATAAGTACGTTTCAGTACAGACTTAGTATTAATTACACTCTTAATATCCATCCATTTTATGACCAGCTACTAAATGAAACACAGATTAATCAATATGTCATGTAGATGGACATTTTATATCAGGTTAATAGCGAAGTGAAGTAGCACTAAGATATATATATGCTCACCTGAATGAGTAGGGAAATCAACATGTCTTGTTTTTATAACATGTATATAGTCAGCTGATTGTGTAGGGAAATCAACCTGTATATAGTCCACTGAACGTTTTGTTTAAAATCTGTTTTGTATATTTACATCTGTAATGGATTTGATAAATGTGAAAGACTGAGTTTTTTCTGGAACTCTGATCCATGACTCATGGACTCGAGACTTTCCAGTGGGACTTACTCAAATTTTGAGGAGCTACTGAATCTCTTAAATATCAGACTCATCAAAATTTTGGAAAATGGTGCTTTAGATCCACTCAGAAAAAATCCTACAGAAATTGATGCTGCCTATAAATCAAAAGAGTCCTATATAGCCACAAAAATATTTCTGTGATTAATTTAATATTGACTGTTTAACCAATGGAGAAATTTCCAGAGAACCAACAAGTTCATGTTTGTTGAGGTTCATCTTCTAAGCTTCAGGGGGATACCTAGTGGTATACAGAGATCTCTTACAAAATAGTAAACATCTAAAAAATTTTTAAAAAATTGAAAAAAAAAAAAACAAAAAAAAAAACAAACAAAATAAGATAAAAAGAAGAATGCCTGCTTTTGAAGCAAGACAGGCCAAAAGTATATTCTACTTTCTTGTTTTTCTCAATCAGCTGTAGAAGATAGTAGGATATTATTTTTACCTAACTTGCTTCAAGAGTTGGTGCACTTTTTTTTATAATTTCTTGTTTTTTAATTGGTTTTCATATATCCTATATATATACTTACTCAAGTGCCCAGTTCCTATCCTACTAACTTAAGGAATATATTTTGTCATCAGGAATCTTTCCATATCAATACATTTAATCCATGATGATCACTACCATCATATTGCAAATACCGTGGGGGTATTTTGTAATCCTGGTTACTTGAACACTGAGTCACATTTATCATCAAACATATGGATGGCACTTCCACTTGTAGTATTTATTACATGTGTACATATTTTTTTTCTGTATTTTTTGTTTTAAGCATTTGTAATAAGCCCCCTTTGCTATTCCTCTCTCTTGTTATACATATATGGTGCTAAAACCTGTTGCTCTCTGTTTTTACAACTTGGGAACTATATCCTAAAATAGGATTTTACTATCTAGCTGCTAGTAAATGTTTTTTTTCTTGAGAGATTTCGAGTAAAATTATCTGTATTAATGAGTAAAATTTCCAAAATGATGTTACTTTTAACAAATTGTCAAACAATTTAGATTGTGCAGTCTAAAGTACAAGTTTCTGACTGTCAGTCCTGGGTTCAGATGTTTGTATACAGGTGTGGGATAAAAACCTGAAAATTAGGATTAAATTTTAAGTATTAGTACATTTTGTTATTTTTTCTTAATATGTCTCATTTTTTTTCCAAATTTAAAACCATTGGCCCCATTCCCAATGTAACAAAAATTGATATTTGTTAATCAACTTGACTCTTTTCTACCACAATTCAGTTGTAATTCAGTAATTTGTTTCACCTAAGGGTAAACAAGGTGTTCTCTGAATGCAAACATTTTAGAGTGGTGTTGATTTAGGAAACAATGACAAGTCAATTATATACTGCTTCATCAGCTGTTTTTTTTCACCTTGAGTTTTACCTGATCATTCACATTCAGAGATAAACCACTCAATGTGACCTTCATCAGACTAGTAAACCACTCTATGTGACCTTCATCAGACTAGTATGTACAACAGGTATATCTCTGAGCTCCAGGTCACAGAGTACATATATAGTGTATTGTCACCAAAACATGACACTTTTGTGTCTCTCCAGTTAATCAGTGATATCTGGAAAATATACCATCGTTCTGGTACATATCAGTGTCACTACCTGTTGTCAGCGGAGAAGTTCTTTTATGGGATAAACCATTGTTAACTGAGAAAAAGCTGGAGCCATCTAGGAATTATCACTGTCCAATTTTGTATTAGGGACTTTCTTTATAATGCTCTGTTAGTGTTATTTGTGGGATCAATTATTTATAGAACTGTGATCTGATTTGGCTGCAGATGACGACGGTGGAGAATAACACCTCCGCTGTCTAGATGTTTATATACAACTAGAGCTACATAAAGAGTTATATCACAATAGAATCTTGCATTTCCTGATAGGTGTTTTTTTGGCATGTCTAGAATACCATTTCAAACATTTTAATGGTTCCCAGTACAAAGAGATATAGTGGGTTCAGAAAACTTTAGCATGTCGCACTGAATATCGGAGTCCTTAAATTCATAAAACTCAAAATATAACATTGAATTTAATTATTTGACAATAAAATGAAATGTGACAGCATTGATTCCATGAAAGTTGTATAATACATGTAAGGGGATATCCCTGTAATTGTTATGTTGTGTTGGTGATTATTGTAAAGATTCTGTGTAACACTGGTAGTGATATCGATACCAGAGGGTATATATATACCTCGGCTACAGTTACCCGTAACCTTATGATATACAGTGATTTTTTTGGAAATTAAGGTGTAGACAAGATAGAGGATTAAACGTTGATTTACATGAAAGCTTCTCTATTTGTCATTTCCATCTGTTGTCCCTTTATACAGTACAGTTTATCATATCTGCTTTGTCTGTGCATGCATGTGTCTCTGACGGTGCCATCCTTCAGACAAGATTTAAAGGTTGACACTAAATCGCTCACTACCACTTTAGAAGTACACGGTAAAAGCTTTTGTGAAGATATGTATTGATATTAACACTAAAGTATTATAGCGACAGGATTACATTTTGTTCATCTTCTGATTCTGTCAAGGTTAAAGGGTGAAAGTTTTCCAAATAAAAAGCTTGTGTATTCTTCAAATACAGTCTAACCTGTCATAACGGCCACCTTAGTTAGACGGCCACCTGTTTATAACGGCCGTTTTCAGACCCTCCCTATCATTTTTGCTCATTAATGATACCTAATTTAACGGCCACCTGTCTGACGCGGCAAACGGCCACCCTTTTTGTCCCCAAACTCGAGATCTAACCTCGTTAAAACGGCCGTTTTGACCACAAGTCATTTGACAAGCTTTCTTGGCTGCGAGTCACGTTTTCTCGCCACGTGAACATTCCTACAAATGTGTAAATGCCTTCCTTTCAATTTTGTTCTTTTGTATTTATAGTTGTGTCATAAAATAAAGATTGGTCTGTCTTCAAATTACTTGCTATTAAGATAATAAATAATAACAGATGATGTTTGATATCTTATTATTAAACTGTATTCCAATATCAATGTGCAAATTGCCACAACTTGGGTTCAAAAATAAGGAACCTCAATTAAGAGGCCACCTCTCTATAAAGGCCACTTTCATAATTTCCCAACAGTGGCTGTTTAATACAGGTTAGACTGTATCTTTTAAACATTTCAACAGATATTAAGATTTACAGGAAATTTTGTAGGATTTAAGTTATATGAGTCCAGTGCATCATTTCCTTGATTCTCACAAAGACGTAGAGAGTGTTCTCAAAATTTAAGCGAGTCCCACAGGAAAGTCATGAGTTTAGGACTGAAGTACAGAGTCCCAAAAATGACTGATTCAGAACTTTCTCCAATTGCTGAAAGCCTGATAAAATTTGAATAGTGGTTAGTGAAAATTATCAAGTTTGAATTGGAAGAAATTGGGAACATTCTTCATCCTTTCATTGCTTGTTGAGACAGGTAAGACAGATATATGTAAATTTTGTTTGGGTGTCCCCCCCCCCCCCCCCCCCTCCTTTTTTTCTCCCAATGGAAACAATGTGAATTTTTCGATTACCACTGGTTAACTTTTATTATAATCCCAGTTTGAGCAACTGTGGCCAAATGATCTTAGTTAAATGATAAAAGTTCACTTTTGACCATTTTTTCAATGAATTCTTTCATATTTTTCACGTAATGCGGTCCTGATGATTGGATAGGGACAGCATTATGTCTTGTTTTATTTAGACACAGTCAAACCTGCCTTAGCAACCACCTTCATTCAGTGACTTCCTGTTGTATGTGACTGTCAATTTTCCTCCCAATGTAATTGACTATACAAATGTCCTGAATTAAGCGACTACTTGTCTGACGTGACTGGCGACCATCATTTCTGTGTCCCAAACACTGGAAACAACCTTTTTCAGCAACTTTCTGAAAGTTATTTGGTTCCCTTAAAGTAAACATCATTTCTGTGTCCCAAACACTGGAAACAACCTTTTTCAGCAACTTACTGAAAGTTGTTTGGTTCCCTTAAAGTAAACATCATTTCTGTGTCCCAAACACTGGAAACAACCTTTTTCAGCAACTTTCTGAAAGTTATTTGGTTCCCTTAATGTAAACATCATTTCTGTGTCCTAAACACTGAAAACAACCTTTTTCAGCAACTTTCTGAAAGTTATTTGGTTCCCTTAATGTAAACATCATTTTGCTGTGTGAAACGCTAAGACGATCATGTGACAATCACATGTTCCATGACTTGTGCTGTAATATGATTACATATGTGGTAGATTTAATCTATTTTTTGTTGACTTCACATTTACAGTCAAGACTTTCTGCTGTACAGCAGATGAGTTATACATTGTGCAGATCCTTTATTGCCTTGGGGATACCATTTTTATGATGATTTTATAACAGTGTCTCTGTAACATATGGACATTCAGTTGTAATTCTCGGATGTGATCTGCAAACAGCTGTTTTCAAGCATCTTCACTGAAATGAAGAAGTATGATTTATTCTGTTTTAGGGATTTTACCCTGAGTTACCGAACACGAGATGACGAGGGACAGGAAATCTACCTCAGTATGCTCTCTGACTGGGACATGGATGCAGCCTTCCAGAGTGCTTCAGACCCGTGTCTCCAGCTCAAGGTTGACCTCAAACCGTTTGAGGAAGGTCAGTCTTACTCCATAATATCTCTACCAGGCACTTAATTGGAAAATACATTTGTGGGTTCATAAATCAGAATGGAAATTCCAAATTACCATAGATACAGATGAATGTTTTAGTTGTGAAAAACAAACAACTTTTTCCTCTGGTTTGGTTCACAACTTCAAAAATAAAATGTACAAGGGATCTTCATATGTATATTATCATTTCTGTGTCCATAATGTCTGAAGTGATATCATACTTCATTAAGTAACTGTGGTGTGGAGTGTACATTGATATTTTCACAGGTTTGGATGACTGGGATATCATCGCTCCTGTGGATGTGCCACAATATAAGGTGTCCAATCTAGTGGAACGGAACTCCATCTTGGGATCGCTTACAGGGACAATATCCAACCAAGTTGGGAGAACTGTGTCACACATGCAGCGTGTCATGGGTATATTTTTCCCTTTATATCTAAATATCATTACATGTCTCCATTGTAAATTTAATTTCTAGTGGTTTCTCATCTTTCTGCAAATTTTGATAACATTTTTACATTTCTGTTGCTTGAGATGGAAAGAGATTGACCAAATAGACCTGCACCAGTTATATCCATTGTTTTTGTCAATTTTCCTCATTATCTTTATGGCTTTGTGTATATTCTGTATTACATGTATATAAAATACCTGGTCTTGTGTACTTTCCCTCAGGGAACATGTCTGCAGTAAACACAGTAAAAGACTGGGCACTTCATGAGGTGTATCAGTTATCACAGGATCTGCACCTAATGGACATCACACACACTGTCACACGAGCCATAGACGAGTACACTCATGCTTACATACACACGTACACACACATGCATTCAACACAACATGGTACAGCTCATCAACGTGATATAAAATTGAATATCATATTTCACAAAATATTGCATTTTCATACATTACTGTAACTTTTACTTAACTTCACTATTCCTCTTACTTAACTTCACAATACCTCTACCATTACAAGTTAATTATCATTACTTTATTGTTACATTAACATTTCGAACCATGACAAAATAATTATTGATAAATTCAAAATATTTATCCTTCCTTGTACCTAAGTTACAATTCTTACAATATTATTATGACAATTAACAGGTTCCAGAATTAGCACCAACTTTTATTACTTAAAAATGAAAAGAAAATAAATGGTGGTATTCCAATGAAATTTGAAACTTGTGTAAGTCTACTGCTGTTATATTACTATATAAGTCTACTGATGCTTACCTTCCTCGTTTAACAGTTAACAAGTACTTTTGTGGGGGATGTTAGTTTATTCTAGCACCTGTGCACCCTTGTTTATCATACATGTAGGTTCTAATTCATTGTTGGTGTATGTTATAGATTTGCTTTCCTATCTTGTAATAATGGCTGATCTATATGTTATTGTATTTAAGCTTCAGATTAGCTATTTCTTGCATTAAGATTATTTCTAAGTTAAGGCATGTTTTGAAACTATAGGTAAGACTTAGGACTAAGCTTCTTTTCTCTCAAGATTTTGAATAGGGCATATCTATCTTTCAAAACATTTTCTAGTCAGTTAAACATTTAATTTTTTTTTTTTCCATTTTTAGGTCTGAGAAATGAAGACGAGCAGCGCTACAGGCCATCAAAATCTCCGATGACAGACATGGAATTTCGGAACTACTTGGATTCCTCCGGCCATATGATAAAACCAGAGGAGTTCCGAATCAGCATCTATCAAGGAGGTGTGGAACCATCCCTGCGTAGAGTTGTATGGCGTCATCTTTTGAATATATTTCCAATTGGACTTTCTGGGAAGGAACGGTTTGATTACATGAAGCGCAAAGAGAATGAGTACTACAAGCTGCGGGACAACTGGCGTGATGTTATAAGTTCAGGATCAATGACTGAAGACATCCGCTACATCACATCAATGGTAAAGAAGGATGTCCTAAGGACAGATAGAACTCTCAAATATTTTGCCGGAGGTGACGACAGTAAGAACCTATTGTCCTTGTTCAATGTTTTAGTTACGTACGCCGTCACACACCCTGAAGTGTCATACTGCCAGGGTATGAGTGATGTTGCCTCACCACTACTAGTCATCCAGAAGGATGAAGCACAGGCTTATCTCTGCTTCTGTGGGATCATGGCTAGGATGAAGTCAAACTTCACATTGAATGAGAATGCAATGAACCTGAAATTCAAGCACTTAAGTGACATTCTAGAGCTACATGATCCCATTCTTTATGCATATTTGAAAGACCATGATGCTGGCGATATGTTTTTCTGTTACCGATGGTTACTTCTTGAACTGAAACGTGAGTTTCCATTTGAAGATGCCCTGTACATGCTTGAGGTAATGTGGAGCACACTGCCACCTGTGTACCCAGAGAGTGAGCTCCTCCTGACAGAATTGGATTATTCCTCATTTCTTTTATCGACATCACCCTGCTCGCCTTCCTTCTCAAAGAAGCCAAGTATTTATGAGAAGTTCAAGAATATGAGACGAGTAAAATCATCAAAGTCTAGAAATCTAGAGGTTCCATCAGGGGAGGAAACTGTGGGTAATTCTGTGAATAATAATTCTGTATTAGTGTCTAAAAATCTGACAAATGCTGAGAATGCTTCCCCATTTGAGGAAGAAAAATCTATTGTTGGAGCACATGATTTTCCTTCTATGAAGGATTCCATGGTTGCTGATGCTGAGGCGAAATCCTTTTGTATTGACAAGTCTCTTGAAACCGAGATGGAGTCAACAATTCAAAATAAGAAAATTCAAGATCCAGAAATTGCTCTAGAAGTTCTGAAAGAAGAAACAACAGATGTTACATCTTGCAAGTCAGTGTTTAATGGGTCAGATTTAAGCAGCAGTGTTCATGATGAGCGTCCCGCAGGCTCCTTCTATAATGGGGACTTGACAAGTGAAACACCCACAGATGGTACAGATAGTGAGGAGGTTGAGACACTTTTCTCTCAGGATTTGGTTGGACCTGAGAATAGCATAAACAATGACCCTCCATTCTGTAACGCCTCTTTGACCAAAGAAGGTGGAACGGATGATGAATTGTGCAATGATAATATGGATGAAGATCAAGATGATAGTGGACATTCCCAATTCTATCTCTCTCTGGATTCTACAGAAGAGGAAAAAACAGGGGGAAACAACCATGTTGCCCCTGACAATAAATCGCTCAAAAAAACTGGAGAAAGGGCAGGATTCTTTCATAATGTTAAAGAATTCATTTCAATTCCAAAAAAGAGGCCCACAGATATTCAGATCCCAAAGGTTGTGGCAGGTTTTAAGGCTCCTGATATCGTACACGAAGTATTGAACATACACAGTTGTGATAATGATCTCAAAACAGAAAGCAACAGTAACTGCTCCAAAAAGTTAGCCCAGAATAATGGGTTAACAAACGGAAGGCAAAAGTACGCAGGAAAAGCGGTGCTGTCTCCCGTTGCTTCATCAGTAGCTAACAGTGAGGTAGATATCACCTCCACTTCCAGTATGTGTTCAAGTTCTCTCCCTTTGAATGACTCTGGAATGAGTATGTCTGAATGTACGGAAATCTCAGATGACAGTTCATTGGAAGTTATAAAGCACAGCATTCCAACGATTAAACTGCCCCCTCCAGATGTGTTCGGAAATGGCAACCCATTTCTGATGTTTGTGTGTGTCACATTGCTGATGCAACACAGAGAGGCTATATTACAGAAACAATTGGAA
The DNA here is from genome assembly GCF_031769215.1 of Ylistrum balloti. Classification (NCBI taxonomy): domain Eukaryota; kingdom Metazoa; phylum Mollusca; class Bivalvia; order Pectinida; family Pectinidae; genus Ylistrum; species Ylistrum balloti. The sequence continues at coordinate 231,685 of NW_026782466.1, read as the reverse complement.
TATGATGAGATTGCCATGATGTTTGACAAGATGGTTAGAAAACACAACGTACACAAGGTTCTACACCAAGCCCGTGTTCTCTACACTGATTACTTACAGACACAGAAAAAAATTGAGGAACAGGCCGATGCAGAGGACCATGCATTCAGTGTTTAGTTTCACTATCACTTGCCATATATATTGTGCAGAGAGCAGTTGTTCAATGCTTTAGTGTAGCTTACAATGATATTGGCTTCATTCACTTGATTTCCATGGAAACAACTTGATTTTGAATTTCAAAATAGAAAAAAATAACTTTGCAATCTATAAAGCTGTTTACCACTTTCTACAAATATTGAGATTTTATATTCTAGTTATTATAAATCATTTGAGATTTATTATGATAATTTGATGAATTCAAGATTGAACAGGTTATCTCCCTTCGTTAGAAATTGTTTTAATGACATCAACCTTTATTGTCCATTGTTGTACAATTTCTTCAGAAATCTTTTAAACCTTAATGTAAGACAAACTTCTTGTTAATATGGGATATAGTCTTTGCCCTGCGGTGTTTTTAGGGCATTATTGGAACCGTCATACCTAACGAGGCAGGTTCAGTATGATGATTAGGAACATGCTGGCATTTCTAATGAAATTTTAAAAGATATGTGTTACCAGGCATGAGCTTAAATAGATTTTTGCATACAATTGCAAGTACCCCAAACACTTTGATATATTGAATGGATTGCTGTGGTACAGTGAAAAGCTGAGCTCCTCTGATTTATTAATATATTTTACAGTCGCAACTTATTCTTATAATGTGCAACTCTGTATTGAAACGTATAGGTATACATTTTCTTTTACAGCTAAGTTTTTTTTTAGTCCCAAATTACTTCTTTCAGGTATGAAATATTTTCATTTGTATGAAAACCTTAAATTATAGATTTGTCCTGAAAAGGCTGTGATTTTAATAGAGAATTAGCTAGATAAATATTGAAACAGCGAAAAAAAAAGCAGAATTTTATGTGAACCTGCTAGTGATATGCATGTACATTATAGATATTGTTGGAATGTGATACTGGATTAACTGTCATTGGTGATGTGTTAAATATGTATTGTGTCGATACACTGATGTAGTATTGAGCAAAGATTTGACGATAAATTGTAACTAAGTGATCTTCACTTTGTTATGCTTTGTCAGTATTTGTCATGGACAGAATTATTTATTCTGTAAATCCTGGTGAAATTGAAAGTTAGAAATGACTTTATGAAGCTTAAACAACAGCAGACTTGCAGGTTATGCTTTGCAATTGACCCTTCCATAGTCAACATGTTCTTTTTAGGTTTAAAAAATGATGCTTAAGTTTACTATGTTTGCTATTCATAATGTAATTAGCACAAATATTTAAGTTCGGACATAACGTTGATGACATACATGCATGTACATGGAGATAACATTCCAGCTTGTCACGTCAACCTTGGACATATTAATCATAAACAAAGGCTGAAATGTCTGCTCTCTTCTGAGACAAAAGCTTCAGCTTACATATAAATTTTAATGCTGTCGTTCTGCCATATTTTTGGCGTGGACAAAGTCTTCAATGAAAAGCTATATATCTGTATCAATTATCAAAAGGATTGTGTTGTACTTGTTCATTCATACATTATGACTGTACCAGGTGTATTTCATATAAGCAGAAGTATCCTGTCAATGTCACTGATTTAAATCATTATTTTCTAAAGATAGCGATAAAGTGAAAGTCTACAAATTTTTATGAATTTTGATATTTAAATTCATAAATGGGAATCAAAATATTAAGAGACAACCCTCTGTGTTCAGAAATACAATACTGCAAAACTGCTATAAGGCGCTGAAAATGTATTTGTGTAGCTAAAAGACATGTTGTAAATGATGTTCATAATTACTCAGTTTATGCAAATGTGAATTTATTGGAATAATGATATTATACGAAGACCAGCATATTGATCAGGTATGATAGTTTAGTTTCATCTTTAAGTCTTTATCACATGTATCAGCAAAGGTCAGACTAAGGTCAGAAGTTGATTATGTGTATTGTCAACCTGAGAATGTTACTGTCAACCAAATTCAGATTGAGGTCAGAGGGCGATAGTGTGTGTTGTCACCCTAAGGATGCTTCTGTCTACTAATATCAGACTGAGTTCAGAAGGCATTAGTGGATATTGTCAACCTGGGCATGTAACTGTCAACCAAGGTCAGAAGTTGATACTGTATATTGTCAACCTGAGAATGTTACTGTCAACCAAATTCAGATTGAGGTCAGAGGGCGATAGTGTGTGTTGTCACCCTAAGGATGCTTCAGTCTACCAGTATCAGACTGAGTTCAGAAGGCATTAGTGTATATTATCAACCTGGGCATGTAACTGTCAACCAAGGTCAGACCAATGTTAGAAGTTTTTCATTGTATTGTCAACCTGAGGACATGCTTCTTAAGTCAAGGTCAGACTGTGTTTAGAGGATGTCTGAAAACAAGACTGCATCTTAAGTGTGGATCTGTTCTGTTGATAGATGATTTTGTGACAAGTTCATCATAGTATTTCTAGTTCAGTATCAAGTGTAGTTCTATAGAAATAAATAAAGAAATCAATAAATAAAAAAGACCAATGCTTGTTGGGTGTAGTTTAAAGCATACTTGTGTTTGTGCTCAGGTTAGTTACATTTTAAGTAACACATGAAAAAAATATAATTCCTTTTGGTTTGTGCAGAAAATAAGATGTCTCATTAACTTGTTCGTGTTGATAGACTAAATGAAAAATGAAATGTTAGAAATAATCACACTCATTTAAGCCTTGAATAATTGTAAAGATTATGTTGTTCCTTCAAAATTCTTTACATTCATGATGTGTTTAGTGTAATAGGGATCCAAATGCTTGTGATCATATGTGAATCATTCATCTGCTTGGTGGAAGTGCTTTGATTATGTATAATGAATAGTGAGGTACAGCTCAATAAACAAAAAGTCATTATCATTGTATCATCTACACTCTTAAGGAGAAAAAACAAAACAAAAAAAACAGTACACATGGAACTTTGGGACTTGAAAAGACCTACCGTATTTGAGTATTCTTTTCACTGAAAAGTATTAAAGCCCTCAGACATTGTTCATTTCAAAGAGACATTCTCTTCTAATGCTTTTCACAAATAAAGGACATGATTCTGAGATTTTGAAACAATTTAATTCATCAATTTATTCATCAAGACAATTAATTTTTTTGTTTGTTTTTCTTTAAAAACATAGTATTTACAGATAACCATAATTTTTTTCCTACAGAAAACAGACGTACTGGTTTACTTCAGTGCCAAACACAAACTCTGAGATTCTGGAGAACTGTATGATATGTGAACAAGCCTTGTTCAAGTTATTTGCAAGAAATTTTACATCATATGCAATGTGTATTATATGAAATCCATTGCGTGTAATGCCACAGAGTAACTATATTCTAATTCTTTTATTTTGTTTTGTTTTGGCATGTATTGTCAATAAAGTTTTCTGTTGTTGCATATTCCTTGGTTTTGTTTTCTTTCCTGTTGGTAAATATGTTTTTACTGAGTATCATGGAACATGTTAGAAGGGAACAACATATTTTTCCATGATACACTGTACAAACTGAACTTAACTAGTACTAATTGTAATGGGGACCATTACAAATGTCCCCCAAGCAACCCCTTCAGCAGTAAATGATCACAATAATCAGTCATGACAAACATGAACGCCATTTTGCTCCTATAGTGCCATCTAATACATATATACTAATTTTCACGAAAATCGGACACTATCTTAAATTTGACCAAATTTAGACCACAGCTGACTGCTCAAATGACCAATCGATGACCGAACGAAAAATGAACTACGCCATTTTGCTCCTAGTGCCACCTAATACATATATACCAATTTTCACGAAAATCAGACAATATCTAAAATTTGGCCAAAATTTTGACCACAGCTGACCGCTCAGATGACCAATCGATGACCGAACGAAAAATGAACTACGCCATTTTGCTCCTAGTGCCACCTAATACATATATACAAATTTTCACGAAAATCAGACAATATCTAAAATTTGGCCAAAATTTTGACCACAGCTGACTGATCAATGGCTGAATGAAAAATGGACTATGCCATTTTGCTCCTAGTGCCACCTAATACATATATACAAATTTTCATGAAAATCAATGGCAGAATGAAAAATGGACTATGCCATTTTGCTCCTAGTGCCACCTAATACATATATACCAATTTTTATGAAAATCAGACAATATAAAAAATTTGACCAAATTTAGACCATAGCTGACCGCTCAGATGACCGATTGATGGCTGAATGAAAATGGACTACACCATTTCGCTCCTAGTGCCACCTAATACACCTATACAAATTTTCACGAAAATCAGACAATATCTAAAATTTGGCCAAATTTAGACCACAGCTGACCGCTCAGATGACCGATCAATGGCCGAGTGAAAAATGGACGCTTTTTTGCTCCTATAGTGCCACTTAATACATATATACCAATTTTCACGAAAATCGGACAAGATCTAAAATTTGGCCAAATTTAGACCACAGATGACCGATTGGAAAAATTCAAGTGGACTGCATTCTGCCTTGCATGTATGAATATGTGTGTAAAGTTTTGTTAAATTCCATGCAATAGTTTTTGAGAAATGCGTCGGAAACTTCGTTTGGGGGACATAATTATCAATGTAAAGAACTGCCATTATCTGACTGGCTATAAACATCATTTGAAAATCATCTGTTTTAACATGGATCTAAAATCACACAATGTGATGAAATGAAAGACCTAAGTTTCCAAGTGGAAAATTCGCATTTGTTATTTTGTACATATGTTGTTCTATGATTTCAATGGGTCATCACAATGTTTGGGTTGTAATTTGAGCTACACAACAGAGAGAATACAACAGAATCATGATATGTGTATTACAATTTGATAAGCTGGGGAACCTGTTTATAATGATTTCTGAATATTCCAACTCTCTGTACAATCCAAAATTATACACTATAAAACTTATAATCCAACATCCTGTCTACAGGGACCCCTGTTGTGTCCATTACTGTAAAACTGATTCAGTTCCACCTTATACATACTGACTAGAACAGATGTCAGATACTTTATACATCAACATGGAAGTTCAATTGTAAACCAAAAGTTTGAACGAGAATTATCGGAATTCTTATTTTAGCTGTATTAAAAGGTGACGATCCATATATGAACAGAGAAAAAAAGTAGTTTTTTTTTTTTTTTTTAATATATTTATTATAACACGGGGAATACACAGATAACCGAGATTGTGAATGGTAATGTGTACCACCAAAAGTCTTTTTCACATACAAACTATTTGAAGTCACATTATGAAATTATCACTAGTCATACACATCATTACATTGGCCACTTCCATTGGTTTTTGGGTGCCTCAGCAACTAATGGTTCCCATGCTTTGCAATCTAACAGCTGTCGTGACAACTTGAGTTCTCGTTTGGCCTGCAAAAACAGGACATGAAAATGAATACCTGGTATATTATAAAATAGATCAAAAATATATCATAACTATTTCAGTATTGCTGTATAACTGCATTAACTTAGAATATCTTCATTGAGCATGCAGTGAGATCATCCCAAAACACAAAAGCAAATGGAACAAGAACATCAAAAAAGTTTGATTAAAATACGTTGGAAACTCGGAGAGAAAATCTGTGGATGAAATCACAAGAATAAAAAAGGGAAAAACCCTTCAAATAAACTGTTGTTCAAGAAAAAACAAATTAATTTCCTTGTGATTAAGCTTACCATGTTTGAAAAAGATTGGTAGAAAACTGTCGTTGAAGATGTGTGGACAAATAAATGTTAATACTATATATAATCCATGCAGTCGACAGAGTTCAAAATCAAAGAAAAATCAATTTTTGTATTTGCTATCAACCATAATGTGGCGTATCTTACAGAGACATAACAAACAGATAGACAGAACTTATTACAAAAAAATATATAAAGAGATGGAAGGAGATTATCACCTGAAGAACAACCTCTTCAATATGGCCGTCATTTATCTGTTCCTCCAATTTCAATAAGTTTGTTTCCTGAAAGAAAATAGAACAATCATTTCAGTTGAAATTTTTGACATGTACTACAATGTTGTATAATTTCATTGGTTACTTCATTGTTACTAGAACAAGTCAGTAAACAGGCTACCATCAACATAAGATATAAATCTGATAATGTGTTTGTTGTACTGACACTGAAACGATTCATAAAACATCCAATTCAATCATCTAGTTATCTTCAGTATTAAATCTACACAGCTTGTTATGTTCTTGATCATGTGTCAGTAGAACATGCCAGGTTTTATCCAAATTTCATAACTAGATGTTTTTTCAAAAGGTGTTATTTTGCCACAAGTCTGCAATCCTTTCCAGTAATAAATGTTAGTCAATCGAAGTTTTAGATGCAGAACATGTAGCACTGCATGTATGTAAATATTGCTCCCTGAAACAATACTCATTAACATATTTATGCAATGTATACAGTGTAACAAATGCATGAATCAAAGGCATCACAGTGTTTACGACACGACAGTTTTCCTGAATGTGTTGTTATGAGTCTTATATGTCAAATCTTAATTTTGGTTTGGTAGGAGTTAAAAATTAGGAATACATTCACACAAATATATATTTGTGTTGAGAGTTTCACTTTCTACTACAGTAAAACTGTACATATTAAGATTTCTAATCCTGATACCCATTGACTAATCTCTATGGTGCATTTACACTCAGTTTATTGGAGTGTGTATTCTGAAAGCAAAGTTATGAATCTGTACCATAGGTTGCCAAATATATGTACTCAAATTAGAGCATCTTTAAGTAATTTCAAAAGATTTCTAAAACTGAAAAAAACAACTATTTATGTGTTGCAATTGCCGTTGTCATTTATGCATAAATAACACAAAAGAGTTCTAATCCTTTTGAGTAACAATACCATCAATGCTCATATTTCAAAAGTGAATTCCAATGTCCACATAAATAATTTCAACAGTAAATTAAAAAAATATCTCATTTTCCATTCAGATATTGTTGTAACCTCACCTCATCACTTGGTTAAATTGTTATTTTTCAAAACATTTTTTTGAAACCTGAAAAACATTCAGATGGGCAATACTTTTTGAATGTTTAAACAAAGCTCTTTCATGTAATATAAATTTGGTGTCATGTCTATGTCATTTTGAGGTTGCTCTTTGCACAATTTGATGTCAGTGTTAATGCTGCTACATATCCATGTCATATGACTTACTGTTAAGTGCAAAACATCAGTATGATACTGGGGCAGATACATATCAACTATACTAGTGTGTACGAGAACTGTACTGGGTGAGAAATGATGAAATGAAAACTTTAAAGTAAAAATAGTGTATTTTAAAGGTAAAATACTGAAAATTAACATTACTGGTGATGCACGAAAATTAAAAAAAAAATGAAAATGGCACAAATTACATATATTATATACATTTTCTTACCTTTTCCACAAGAGCAAGTCTACCTTTAATTATTGATTCTGTGTTTTGTCTGTATGCAGCATCTGAGGGCATTTTAGCTACAGTTCTTAAAATCTTGTCATAAAGTTCCATCAGATTCTACAACAAAAGCAAATGCTTAAAATTTGGAAATCCTCTCTTTTCATATACACTGGTATAATCTTTGATAAACTTACCAAACAACAAATTACCATTCAATCATTCATCCTTACTAATCTAGGAGTTAAGATCTTTTTCGCTCTATGAAACCTTGAAATACGTCATGACAATACAGAAGGTTCCTGAGGTGCAAAGAACGAAAGTGATAATGACCCCTGGAGTATCGAGGATGACAATCATTTTGAAAAAATTAAACTATTCAGTTTAAAAAAGTGTTCTAAAGTGACACACAAAATATAGCTTAAAGAATTTAACTGTAAATGGATTTCTGAATGCCACGACCAAATCTGATTTAAATCCGATGATTTTTCACGAGAGAATATGAAAACAGCTCAAATAATACGATTAGATATAACCCCTTCCAATTTCACCTGCAATTAGGCTGCATGTAATAGTAAGACCTGTTATCATTATTAGGTATTTCAACTTACTTCACGTGCAAATGGATTCACTTCCAACCGGGTGAGACCCGTTGTCTGAAAATATAAATACAAGGGAGTTAAATATTCCCAGGATACTTGTGCATACGGACATACTACCTAATGAGTTTTACAACAGACTACATGACGATTGTCAACAAACTGACCAAGGTCATTGAGTCTTACCGGTAAACAAATGCATTATCGTGTTATTTTGGGAGAAAAAGGTCACAACCAATGAACAAAAATATAATTTCGAAGGTGCGTTATTGTCTTATGATTCCGTTATCACAATAAATACAACATTTGTACAGGCTTACCGCTTTCACAAGTTGCTTTGCGGCCATTTTTACCGGAAGTAGCCTTTCGTAGTTCTACCGAAGCCCGTATGAAAAACTGTTTTTGATTGGTTGAATTGCATTTTAGAAGTGTGCTGATGCAAGCGACCAGCTGCTGCAGCATTCACGAAAACAACACAGGTACCTGTAAGACACGTTTTTACATGAGTTGTTTATATTTAAGATACAGGTGTCTGAGGACAACATGACTTAAAAATAAGAAAAAAAGAAAGAAAAAGCAAATATGTGAAATTTAAATTAAGAATCTGGGTTTGCAAATAGGCTTTATTTTCCTTTATCTTTTGCAGTCTAATAAGGCATAGTCATGGTTTGAAAAGGCAAAGCCTTAATGCAACATTTACAAACGCATATGTTTGAATTACTGGAAATGTCAGAAGTTTAGGGCTGAAACAAAGCATACAGGTACTTCACAATATTTGATTTGGGTTGAACTGCTTTTGCTATAAATACCCTAGTACCAGAGGAATACTTTACAATGCATAAAGATATAAAATTATAATTATAAAAAAAATATGTATATATAATCACACAATCAATCAATAATTAGATACAACTTTAGGTTTACGTAATCTACCTTTTATTTGCCTTTTGGATGCTATATTCATTTTGAATGTAAAATGGTGTTTGAAACTAACAAAACTATGCTGTGGTATCACTGAATGCACTCATATATACCACTTTTCTCACTCTCCCGAAAATAAGATAGACATGTATACAGTTCTACATCTTGATTCGTTATTCACAAAATGTAATTGAAAGCTTAAAACTCTAATTTCAGATATTCAAGATGTATTTACCAAAATCTTATTTCATGGTGATTTTCCACAAGTCTCATTCACCCAGCCACTTGATCATTTCATTCAATCGTCTGGTTGAGCAAGATTGTTTCTTCACTAGAATACTACTTCTGTTTTTCCGAATATTTTATGATAAAAGCAACCAAGGGAAGGGAGGTAACTCTATCCAGTCGTTGATTTTAATTCCCAAAGTCTAGTCTTTATAGAGCTTCGCTTGGGTGTCAGAGAACCACCCTCTTAAAACTTATTATCTCTGGATATATACCTGTAATATACTACATATTAAACATTGAGATGACATGCATATATGGGTCGCCATTTTTTTGAAGACAAAAGGTCATAGGTCACTTTTTCAACATACTTGTAATTATATTGTCTTTTCTTGCCACCATTTGACTGAGATAATTTGAGGTCTCGATCCGACACCAGATTCTACAGCCCAGTTTAGACTTATCCTGAAGGTCAAAAAGTCACAAAAGTGAAGTGTAATTAGTTAAAAGTTATACAGAAACTTATACATGTATCACCATGCATGTAAATAAAAAGTAAAAACACTTAAGATCGATTTTCAGGGTTTGCATTGATCAGGAACTATGTTGTAATAGTCACTTGACACTTAACAAAATATCTTTATCAAAATATTGAACAAAACCCAGAAATATTTTCCCTTTAAATTTGTATTTAATGACACCTCCTGGTTTTGCAGATTGAAATTTCTATATAACTTTGAAAATTGTTAGTTTTATAGATTTGTTTTGCTGCCAAAGTGTTTGAAACAGTGTGTCCTTATCATTGAAGTAAAACATCTAGAATAATGCCATGTTGTAGAAATAAATGTGTATATTACCAGAGTTATCTTTCTTTCAATTATAGAGGTTGCTTTTTGTTTTTCAGTGTCATAATTTTTGGAAGATTTGTAACTGGATAGTGGAAGAACAGTCATTGGGATTTTTTTTTACTTTAAAAAAATGTTCAGGTAAGTCCTCATTCCTTGTAATTTAGTTCCCAATCAGAGTACAGGTAGGTATTCTAGTGACAGTATGTGATGAGTACTGGTAACCCATTGCTGTGACTTTGTGTGTTGGTGACCTGAGTAATGGTAACCCATTGCTGTGACTTTGTGTGTTGGTGACCTGAGTAATGGTAACCCATTGCTGTGACTTTGTGTGTTGGTGACCTGACTACTGGTAACCTATTGCTGTGACTTTGTGTGTTGGTGACCTGACTACTGGTAACCTATTGCTGTGACTTTGTGTGTTGGTGACCTGAACCCATTGCTGTGACTTTGTGTGTTGGTGACCTGACTACTGGTAACCTATTGCTGTGACTTTGTGTGTTGGTGACCTGAGTACTGGTAACCCATTGCTGTGACTTTGTGTGTTGGTGACCTGACTACTGGTAACCTATTGCTGTGACTTTGTGTGTTGGTGACCCGAGTAATGGTAACCCATTGCTGTGACTTTGTGTTGTGACCTGCTGTGACTTTGTGTGTTGGTGACCTGAGTACTGGTAACCCATTGCTGTGACTTTGTGTGTTGGTGACCTGAGTGGTAACCTGCTGTGACTTTGTGTGTTGGTGACCTGAGTAACCTATTGCTGTGACTTTGTGTGTTGGTGACCTGAGTACTGGTAACCCATTGCTGTGACTTTGTGTGTTGGTGACCTGAGTACTGGTAACCTATTGCTGTGACTTTGTGTGTTGGTGACCTGAGTACTGGTAACCCATTGCTGTGACTTTGTGTGTTGGTGACCAGAGTACTGGTAACCTATTGCTGTGACTTTGTGTGTTGGTGACCTGAGTACTGGTAACCCATTGCTGTGACTTTGTGTGTTGGTGACCTGAGTACTGGTAACCCATTGCTGTGACTTTGTGTGTTGGTGACCCGAGTACTGGTAACCCATTGCTGTGACTTTGTGTGTTGGTGACCTGAGTACTAACCCATTGGTAACTTTGTGTGTTGGTGACCTGATTGCTTGCTGTGACTTTGTGTGTGGTGACCTGAGTACTGGTAACCCATTGCTGTGACTTTGTGTGTTGGTGACCTGAGTACTGGTAACCTATTGCTGTGACTTTGTGTGTTGGTGACCTGAGTACTGGTAACCCATTGCTGTGACTTTGTGTGTTGGTGACCTGACTACTGGTAACCTATTGCTGTGACTTTGTGTGTTGGTGACCTGAGTACTGGTAACCCATTGCTGTGACTTTGTGTGTTGGTGACCTGATTGCTGTGACTTTGTGTGTTGGTGACCTGACTACTGGTAACCTATTGCTGTGACTTTGTGTGTTGGTGACCTGACTACTGGTAACCTATTGCTGTGACTTTGTGTGTTGGTGACCTGAGTACTGGTAACCCATTGCTGTGACTTTGTGTGTTGGTGACCTGACTACTGGTAACCTATTGCTGTGACTTTGTGTGTTGGTGACCCGAGTACTGGTAACCCATTGCTGTGACTTTGTGTGTTGGTGACCTGAGTACTGGTAACCCATTGCTGTGACTTTGTGTGTTGGTGACCCGAGTACTGGTAACCCATTGCTGTGACTTTGTGTGTTGGTGACCTGAGTACTGGTAACCCATTGCTGTGACTTTGTGTGTTGGTGACCCGAGTAATGGTAACCCATTGCTGTGACTTTGTGTGTTGGTGACCCGAGTACTGGTAACCCATTGCTGTGACTTTGTGTTGGTGACCCGAGTACTAGTAACCTATTGCTGTGACTTTGTGTGTTGGTGACCCGAGTACTGGTAACCCATTGCTGTGACTTTGTGTGTTGGTGACCTGACTACTGGTAACCTATTGCTGTAACATTGTGTGTTGGTGACCCGAGTACTGGTAACCCATTGCTGTGACTTTGTGTGTTGGTGACCCGAGTACTGGTAACCTATTGCTGTGACTTTGTGTATTCCTTTGAGGATAGTTACCTGTGAAAGGAATGAAGTTTAATGTGGTCACAGTCATAGAACAATTTTGTCTTGATATTTTGATTATATAATGTTTCAAATGTTGGCCACCTGCAATCATTTAATAATTGATAAGGTAGTTGGTTCATACAATTGATTTATCAATGGTAAAATTTCCCCAGGCTCCCATAATTCGTCAATAGAGATGTCCCAAGGATCATTGGTAAAGGTAAAAATTTTGTGAGGTGAAAACTATACAGATATATTACTATAGTTCTTTTTCACGTGTACAATATATACCAGTTGATAACACATGGCAACTACCTTCACTAGAGTGTCAAACTTGTACCACCAGCTAACCAGTCTACTGCGCTACTCATCTGTCTAAAAGGAAATTTCTTCTAGCTCACTAAAACTAGACTGTGACCATCATCTTTTGTCTATCTCTGGTAAATGCTAGCTACAACATATGCTTGGGTAGAGAGATCGTCTCTATAGTTTGATCAGTGTAAAACTAGTAGGCTAGAGGTCCTGGGTTCGAATCTTAGGGGAGGCATTGAAATAAATACTTAATACTTACTGGTAGCATCAATTTTACAAGCATCACTGTAATCTCTGAATACTCGAGTTTTTCCAGGAGTGAGAGGATGTAACCTTGTTTAACACTAGCTGAAATATACTGTTTTGCTTGAGGGGACTTCTTCAGTTGGGGGGTTAGACTTGTATTCTAGAGGTCCCAGGGTTGAATCCTAGTGGTTACATTGAAATAAATAATGGACTCTGTTACACATGTAAATTAACATGCCACACTAATCATGCCATTCACACCCTTTTTGTTTTTGAAGACAGGATGCATCATTCACAAATTTGATATGTAGCTTCCCCTTGGTCCCTTATTTTATATATCTTTAGCTTGCTTGGTCCAAAGTTGCAAGGGTGCAGCATCTGTCTCTGTCCGACATCCATCCTCTGTCAACTTTTTACTAAAAATTGCTACTAGACATGAACGACTGAACACACTTTGACAACATTTGGTCAGTAGCATCCTTGGGAGAAGAGTAACCAAGTTAGTATTACTATTGGTTTTCAGCCCTAAGGGACCTGAGGGGCCGAGCCCAAAAGGGTGAATGTCGCAACTTTTTAAAATATCCTACTCCTCCTGTAAGAATGATTGGATTTTGCCCAAATTTGGTCTGAAGCATTCTTGGGTGAAGGGAATCAATTTTGTATGAACGATGGGTCTAAACCCCATAAGGAGGGAGGGGCATGGCCAAATAGGGGAAATAAGAGAAGTTTTTTAGAATTTTATCAAATTTGGTTGGAAACATCCTTGGGTGAAGACAACTCAATTACCGTATTTCCTGGGTTATAAGCTGCTGCTTTTTTCCTCGATGGTCAGGCATGCAGCTAATATGCCAGTGTGACTTAAATGTGGACAAACAATTGTCAGAATGAAAATAAATAAGGCATATCGTCTGGAGACCAGTTCCATCGGTTATATATTTTGGAACAGCCATTTTGTCAAGGCTTATCACATGCATAATTGACCTGCATGACCTCACATCCTGATAACTTTGGTTGCTGTAACATGTCACGCTTCCAGAGAGAAAAAAAATTTCAAAGATACCACTATACTAGTACGAGACATCAGTACCAAGTTTTTTATGAGTACCGGTCCATCACCTGGTTGTGACTGGAACAGATTATCTATAAGCATCATTTGCAACTGTATACAGGAATATTAAAAAAAAAAATTCTCATGGATTTAATTAATCACACTTTTAATATGAATCACAATAATATCTCCTGAACTTACATGGTTGCTTCAGAAGCCATAGTGGAAGTTTACAATAGCCTGTTGCATCCTGGGATCGATAGATCATCGTGTCAAATTCTAGAATGACTGCCATGCTTGTTTATGATAAGAATGGCTTCGTGTAACTTACAAAAAATAATATGGGACTCTAAGAATTTTTTCAGCATGCATGAGCCTTTGCTTATATTTACCAGTACAGACACCGATGGAGATATTGTTAAGTAAACCATGCCTAATGTCAGGCCCTGTGTGTAGACAATCTTTAACAACTTTGATAATTGCTACTTTACGGTTTTGAAACACGTCAATAAAAGATAAAAGATTATATGTGTATAATTCATTTGCAATCTTATATGAAATGTTTCACTGATGATCTTGATAAAATACCTTGATGAAACTTCTACTTGATGTAACTTCTACTGGTATGGGATATATGGCTACATGTGATATTCTACTGGTACATCGACATGTACAGGTAAAATGTTACTGGTACAGTGTACATGTACAGGTAAAATGTTACTGGTACAGGTACAATGTTATTGGTACAGGGTACAAGTACAGGTAAAATGTTACTGGTACAGGGTACATGTACAGGTAAAATGTTACTGGTACTGGTACAATGTTACTGGTACAGGGTACAAGTACAGGTAAAATGTTACTGGTACAGTGTACATGTACAGGTAAAATGTTACTGGTACAGGTACAATGTTACTGGTACAGGGTACAAGTACAGGTAAAATGTTACTGGTACAGGGTACATGTACAGGTAAAATGTTACTGGTACTGGTACAATGTTACTGGTACAGGGTACAAGTACAGGTAAAATGTTACTGGTACAGTGTACATGTACAGGTAAAATGTTACTGGTACAGGTACATGTACAGGTAAAATGTTACTGGTACAGGGTACATGTACAGGTAAAATGTTACTGGTACAGGGTACATGTACAGGTAAAATGTTACTGGTACAGGGTACATGTACAGGTAAAATGTTACTGGTACAGAGTACATGTACAGGTAAAATGTTACTGGTACAGGTACAAATAAAATGTTACTGGTACAGGTAAAATGTTACTGGTATGTACATGTACAGGTAAAATGTTACTGGTACAGGGGTACATGTACAGGTAAAATGTTACTGGTACAGGGTACATGTACAGGTAAAATGTTACTGGTACAGGGTACATGTACAGGTAAAATGTTACTGGTACAGGGTACATGTATAGGTAAATTGTTACTGGTACAGGGTACATGTACAGGTAAAATGTTGCTGGTACAGTGTACAGGTACAGGTAAAATGTTACTGGTACAGAGTACATGTACAGGTAAAATGTTACTGGTACAGGTAAAATGTTGCTGGTACAGGTACATGTACAGGTAAAATGTTGCTGGTACAGTGTACAAGTACAGGTAAAATGTTACTGGTAATGTTACTGGTACAGGTAAAATGTTACTGGTACAGGTAAAATGTTACTGGTAATGTTACTGGTACAGGTAAAATGTTACTGGTACAGGTAAAATGTTACTGGTAAAATGTTGCAGGGTACATAAAATGTTGCTGGTACAGGTAAAATGTTACTGGTACAGGGTACAGGTACAGGTAAAATGTTACTGGTACAGGGTACATGTACAGGTAAAATGTTACTGGTACAGGTACATGTACAGGTAAAATGTTACTGGTACAGGTAAAATGTTGCTGGTACAGGGTACATGTACAGGTAAAATGTTGTTACTGGTACAGTGTACATGTACAGGTAAAATGTTAAAATGTTACTGGTACAGGTAAAATGTTACTGGTACAGGTAAAATGTTTACTGGTACATGGTACATGTACAGGTACTGGTAAAATGTTACTGGTAGTGTACATGTACAGGTAAAATGTTACTGGTACAGGGTACATGTACAGGTAAAATGTTACTGGTACAGGGTACATGTACAGGTAAAATGTTACTGGTACAGGGTACATGTACAGGTAAAATGTTACTGGTACAGGGTACATGTACAGGTAAAATGTTGCTGGTACAGTGTACAGGTACAGGTAAAATGTTGCTGGTACAGTGTACAGGTACAGGTAAAATGTTACTGGTAGTGTACATGTACAGGTAAAATGTTACTGGTACAGGGTACATGTACAGGTGAAATGTTACTGGTACATGGTACATGTACAGGTGAAATGTTACTGGTACAGGGTACATGTACAGGTAAAATGTTACTGGTACAGGGTACATGTACAGGTAAAATGTTACTGGTACAGGGTACATGTACAGGTAAAATGTTGCTGGTACAGTGGTACATGTTGCTGGTACATGGTACATGTACAGGTGAAATGTTACTGGTACATGGTACATGTACAGGTAAAATGTTACTGGTACAGGGTACATGTACAGGTAAAATGTTACTGGTACAGTGTACAGGTACAGGTAAAATGTTGCTGGTACAGTGTACAGGTACAGGTAAAATGTTACTGGTACAGAGTACATGTACAGGTAAAATGTTACTGGTACAGGTAAAATGTTGCTGGTACAGGTACATGTACAGGTAAAATGTTACTGGTACAGTGTACATGTACAGGTAAAATGTTGCTGGTACAGTGTACATGTACAGGTAAAATGTTGCTGGTACAGTGTACAAGTACAGGTAAAATGTTACTGGTAATGTTACTGGTACAGGTAAAATGTTACTGGTAATGTTACTGGTACAGGTAAAATGTTACTGGTACAGGGTACATGTACAGGTAAAATGTTGCTGGTACAGGTACATGTACAGGTAAAATGTTGCTGGTACAGTGTACATGTACAGGTAAAATGTTACTGGTAGTGTACAAGTACAGGTAAAATGTAATGGTACAGGGTACAGGTACAGGTAAAATGTTACTGGTACAGGGTACATGTACAGGTAAAATGTTACTGGTACAGGGTACATGTACAGGTAAAATGTTACTGGAACAGTGTACAAGTACAGGTAAAATGTTACTGGTAGTGTACATGTACAGGTAAAATGTTACTGGTACAGGGTACATGTACAGGTAAAATGTTACTGGTACAGTGTACATGTACAGGTAAAATATAACTGGTAGTGTACATGTACAGGTAAAATGTTACTGGTAGTGTACAAGTACAGGTAAACTGTAATGTTACTTCAGGGATAAAGCTGAAGTAATTATGATAATTGCCTTTAAAACATTTGGAAAATACAGAAAAACATTCCAGGACGTCCTGGCTTTGGAACAAGCACAAGCAATAAATCTGAATTATTTAATCATTATTCAATCATCTTAAGCTGAGACTCCTATAAATTCTAATCAATGCTTACTGTGATATGTGCATGTTAGCATGGACAAGCCTCTACTTGAAAAAAGGAATGATCGGTGTGAAAAAAAGTCTAGTTCTGCTGGATGTTTGCACTGTAATGACGCCTATTGAGCTTGTCTCCGGGGATTTTGTCTTTAGTAATTGATCAATGTTCGTAGGAGCTTTGGTATTTATTTTTCTACAAATTAATCAGGATTTCTGTTTTTAGTCTGATGGATGAAACAATTACACAAATAGTTGTGTGATTTTGAATTGTCACAGAAACGTATCTCAATGGCTTATTACACGTCCAAATAGTTATCTCCAATAGTAAACAGTAGTGGAAGGTTGATTTAGATCAGCCACTTAACTGGTGATTGTTAGTGATCAAGTCTGATCAGTGTACTACATATATATATATATATATATATAGATTATACTTTTCATTTGCATGTTACTCGTCAATACTCCAAGCGAGTCAATAACAGCGACCACCATGCCGGATCAATATCGGTAGATCGGTAACAAGCTGTATGCACGGAAGCAAGCAACAATCAATATTCTCGCATCATTGACAGTCGGTATTCATAAGGTGGAAGGAGATCAATACTCTCTAAACCATTGAGAAGAACCGCTAGCCTCTAACCCCTGTCAGAAGTGAGTGGAATCTACCCATTGACAGCCAGAGAACGAGTGGTTCGGTCTGCCTGGAAGCACATGTATTGTAATATTGGCTTCAGCTACGGCATACTCATAGAGCAGAACAAATTGTTGGTGTGCTTACAAGGCTTATGTTTTGATCAGAGAACATTCTTGGGCTATATACGGTAACAGGATATTTATATATCGGTTGTCTTCCATGGTTCAACACTGACGGTACGTATTGTTTTTAGTTGTGTTATTAATTTTTTTTTTGCAGTGTTTGAAATACATGTACTTCTATTTACACTTACAATATATAGTATTAACAAGGGTGGAACATCTACATCATGGGTTCCCTGACCTTGTAGATTTTATTGGTTAACATGTTTTACATAGTATTGTCTGTTATATGATAACATTAACCTGCAGATACCTTTCAACCTTACCAATATTTGAGTTTGGGTTTTTAGATTTGATTGGTTAACATGTTTTAACTAGTATTGTTTGTTATAGGTTAACATTAACCTTTCAACCTTACCAATATTTGGGTTTAGGTTTTTAGATTTGATTGGTTAACATGTTTTAACTAGTTTTGTTTGTTATGGGTTAACATTAACCTTTCAACCTTACCAATATTTGAGTTTGGGTTTGGACATAGTTTAAAGGCTCTGGGTTTGAATCCTGGATGTTGCATTTGCTAAATACTATATAGCCAGCTTATATCTACAACCTGGTTTTATAACCCATAGTTAATCACTCTGTAGGGTTAGTAGAAATCAGTATTTAATTACTGACAATTTACAACAAAACTGTTTGGGATATTTACCTATCCCTTCTCTAAAAATAGATCTTTACTCTATTAAGTGCTTTCCTACTACAGAATTCACTCTCTGTAACCACCATCATCAGGTTTTGGTAGAATTACTTTACTCCATTAAATACTTTCTTACCACAGGATTCACTCCCTGTAACCAACATCATTAGGTGTTGTTAGAATTACTCTTAAGTTTGTGATCTGCATGTCCATCACTTGGTCTGTCCAATTCTGGTGATCATAATTTCCTAAATGCTGCTACAGGGACCTTGATATGGTCGGGGTCCTCGTTGTACATATCAGATTTTAAAATGGATAGAATCATCAAGATGGCCACCAGCTGCCATTTTGAATTTTGAAATTTTTGCAGTTGTTATTTCTCAAGAAAAAATTTGGAAATTGCATTGAGTTCAAGTTGTGTGTATTTTAGCTTGTTTATTTAATTGTTAAATGGTTGAATACTTTTAACTACCAGACAACTGGTAAAATGACCAAATTTTATGCAGCTGGATATCACAATATATTACAATATATTTCAAATCAGCTAGCTTTGTCTCCCATGTAAAACACCCCTGAACCAGTTTCATTGAAATTTTGTTGGAGCCTTCCCTAACCATATGTGTACCAGAAGTGTTAATTATATTGTCCTCAACCCAAGGGGTCAGAGGGACAGGTCAGAAGTGGTCAAATCAACTCAGGATTCAAAAATCTTTTCCACAAGAGCTCATATGATAAAATAAAAAACTCTTTACCAAAAAGTTTGAATTTCATGACCCCAGGTTCTCAAATTGCCCCTTGGAGAGAGAGGGGTGGGGGAGTGTTAGATACAGTTTTTATAGGAACACTAAATTTTTGAGCAATAAAAAGAATTTATTGGAAATAATTCAAACTTAAATGTTAGCAATAATAGAATAATGGAACCCATTGGGAGGACAGTTAATGTTGTACTATATTTCACATCTTACTGTGTTAACAAGAAAGTGGCATTATTCAATAGAACTCCAGTTATTGTCATAGCCCTTGGGGATCCTGTTTGCATATACATCTAGTTCTTGCAATAATTTTATTCTTTCTGTTTAAATCTCCATTACTTTGAACTTTAAATTCTTGATGCAAATCTCATTTAGCAGCCACTGTGCATAGGTCGCCAAACCATAGCACATCTGATTTTGATTAGAATTTCGTACTCTCAGGTACCAAGGCATTTTGCACAATGACTTTTTTCGTTACAATGTCAACACTGTAACCTTTGTTCCTTAAAAGCATCAACGTTCAATCTTTAACATATCTTACATGTCTGTTCCATGTCTTAGGGTATTGTAGAGAGGTTCCCAGTTAATGATGATGGTGATTCCTTATATGGTATGCTCTAGCAGTATCTTAACAGATGTTGCCAACGGTAACATCCTGATGGGCTTTGTTAATCTGAGAATGTTGTGTATCAGTGGTTCTTAGCCTTTTGTTTTTGTGTCATATTATCGTGTGATTCTTCTAACTGTTCTGGCATTCTCACAGAGCTTAAAGAGATTGTGTTTGTCACTGTTGACTTCAGAAGTAATAGAAAGGGTTCACTTGTTCTATAAAAAAATCTTCAAATTTTTCTAAAAATGGCATCTCAATTAGCGTCACAGAGAAACCCCCTCTGATTATTAAGACTTTGTTAATACTTATGAATATATATCTTGAGTTGACCCAATTAATTACTATATATATATATATATATATAGCCGCCATCTTGAATAAATTTTGGTCCTGAGTTCCAAACAAGTGTGATTCAAACAACCCCAGTCTTGCCTCCATACACCTTTTTGATCACAACATGTAGCAGCAACATGTTTTTCATAATAGTTTACCTTAAAAATGGTAGGGGCCATATTTTCAACAAAGACATGAAAGATATCTTACATGACAGCAGGTTTTTCATAATGGCGTGGCCTTTTGTGTGACAGGGATCATATTTTCAGCTAAGACCATTAAAAATAACTTAATAAGGTTTTTTTAATGGCATGGTCTTAAATGTAACTGGGGTCATATTTTCAGCAAAGACCATTAAAATAACTCAATAATCAACTGAGTCTGAATGGGATTTTTTTCATCAGAATAAATGAATGTCAGTTGATGTTGCTCTAGATTGCATGTGATGGACCTTCCATATGTTATTCTCTAAGGTACTCACTCGCTATTAAATGGAAACCATGCGCCAAAATGGCTGTTCATTGGTTGATAAAGTTGGCTGTAAACTTCCAATTGTCATTAAACTTGTTCTTCTTCTGTTACTGTAGAATTTATTTGAGATTTTATGACAAATAGATAATCAATTCTTGAATGAATCATTGTACAGGGAATTGATTTCATTGATACCAAAATGGTCAATTCATCTTAATGAAGTTTTTGATTTACGAGATTTGTGGCAAACACAAAAACACAATCCAAATATTGTTAATGTTTTTTTGGAAATGATTAAACTGATCTTGTACAGATATTTTATAGATCTGCAGACAGGGCAGAATGTAAAGCTGCATGTACACATTATTCAACAGATGATACAAACTAATTTGTATGATCCAATGAATTTCTGGATATAAATAAGAGAAAAATAATTAACAAAGCCTCATTTCTTTCCAATGGTATTGAAGAGTTATCAGCCACTTTGAGGACATTGTCAGGTCATCACAAGTCATGTGCAATATTTACTTCTCATATCTACACTTCTTCTCAAGTTTCTCTGATTGGATTTAGCTTTAACTTGCATGGACTGATCTTGGCATTTTTGGGTCCCCCTATAATTTGATATGGCTGCCATTGCAATCATATAAGAAAAGTGGTCAATAAACTTCTGCAGTTCTACTGGTGACATTGAGCTGTCAATTGGCGGAAATAAGGAAAGCAAGCTAACACTATGACAATCACTGTGCCTGTTTTGTAACATAATTGTGTAATCATCATTTTCCTGAATAACTCCTATTAAAAACTTCTTCTCAAGTTCCACCAGTGGGATTTACTTCAAAATTGTCTGAAATAATCCTGGGAAAAATAGAGACCAAGTGTTGTTAATTTTTGGTTTGCTATGAAACAGTATAGCTGCTATCTTGAAAAACACATTTGAAACTTCCCTAGTTCCACCATTACCATGAAACTGAAAATTGATTTGGATGTTAAAGAAGAGATGCCAACAAAATGTTGCTATTATGTGGCCTTGTCAAAAGCTCTGCATGGCAGCCAAGGTGACTATTTCATAATGCGTTTGTGCAGTAATCAATTTCCTGAACAACACTTATTTAAAACTTCTGTATTTACTCCAGTGGGATTTAGACCCATGTTTACTAGAATGATCATGAGATAGTCCTGACCAAGTATTCCCATTTTTGTGGCTTGATCTGAAATCCAACATGGCCACTGTCTTTGAAAACACATTTTAAACTTTTTCTTCAGTTCTGCTGGTGCCTTTGACATGAAAATTGGTAGAAATGTTCAGAATCTGAAATCAAGAAAGTTGTTTCTATTAACCTTGCTACTGACATTTCGAATTTTTTTCCAGTACTTAATAGTTGAACAGCTTTTATAGACTACATCACAGGCCTTATAATCAGTTGACTGTTAAAGCCCTGATGAGCCTTTTGTGCTCACAGATGTTTTTGTTATGAAGTGCGATATTTTTATCTGGTAATTTCAAATGAATTCTTGTTCCAAGTTTCATGTCATGTATGAATTAGGTTACTGTACGGCTGGTAATTTTCAAGGTCAATTTTTTTTTGTGATTTTCTTTTAAGATGATTTAATTATATTTTAACAAATTAAAATTTCAGGATATGGACATTAAAGGATATCTTAAATACACATGTCTCATTATTTCATAGATTTAATTTTTGTGGTAACATAAATACCACCAAGTAATAGTGAAAATATCATTCCCATGAAAATAACCATCTGTACGGTATCACAGGTCCTAGTATTGTACGTTATGAAAATGTACATTTTGTTTCCTTACTGATTGGTGAAAAGAAGAAGACATCACTTTAACAGATATTCTCATGTACAGCTTTTCACAAAATGGGAAAAAAAAATTAAATGATTACAAGAAAAAATTTGAAAATAATTAGTGAAGCACAGCTTGTATCCTTGATGGATTAGAAAAATTCTGTAGCAGTGTTAACCTTGAAATGGCTGCAGGAAACTTGTGTTAAATTTGCACCATTGCATGTCTGAAATGATTGAATTCTTTATTTTGTTAGGCTTCAACAGTAATTAAGTCGGCAATGTAAGAGTGTGTAATTCAACTATTTAAGCTAGTTGGAGCAATTAGAAAAAATCTGCCAGCAAAGAACTGGAAATCATGATATTGTTTTTTCACTGGCTATTTTACAATGAAGATATTTTGGTGTAGTTTTAGTCAACAATGAAGATATTGTGGTGTAGTTTTAGTCGACAATGAAGATATTGTTGGCCTATTTTAAGTTAACAATGAAGATGTTTTGGTGTATTTTAAGATAACAATGAAGATATTTTGGTCAGGTTTAAGTTAACAATGAAGATATTTTGGTCTATTTTAAGTTAACAATGAAGATATTTTGGTCTAGTTTATGTCAACAGTGTAGAGATTTTGTTAAAGTGAAGTTAACAATGAAGATGTTTTGGTCTATTTCAAGTTAACAATCAAGATATTTTGGTCTATTTTAAGTTAACAATGAAGATACTTTGGTCTATTTTAAGTTAACAATGAAAATATTTTGGTCTATTTTAAGATAACAATGAAGATATTTTGGTCTATTTTAAGTTAACAATGAAGATATTTTGGTCTATTTTAAGATAACAATGAAGATATTTTGGTCTATTTTAAGTTAACAATGAAGATATTTTGGTCTAGTTTAAGTTAACAATGAAGATATTCTGGTCTATTTTAAGTTAACAATGAAGATATTTTGTTCAGTTACAGTAAACCAGCTGTTAAAGTTTGTGGTTTAACAATGAAGATATGCACCAGCTAAAATTCAGTTATCTTCGACAACCTTGGATAGTATACATCTGCTGTTTATCATTATTGATTTCAAGATGGTGTCACAGTTGAGAAGAAAATTCCAACAGTTTTGATGACCAAATTACATGAACAGACCTTGGTCAGCGACAACAATATCTGTCCCAAGCAAATCAATATTGCCTGTTTTTCTATAGATTTCAGCATCAGCTATTTTAAGAATGCTAAAGAAATGCTCCACTTCTGGGCTCCGTTAGGCTGTATTAAACTCTATGTATGTAACCCTAAAATCAATGAGTTGACATCTTTGGCTTTGAAGAGGCCAAATTGGGGAATACTGGGTACTGGATAGTGAAACTAAAAAAGAATAGATCTAGATGTATGTTCTGAGTATGGGTTAAAATTTGAACTTATATCATTAGGGTTTATTTATAGGTAGTTATTATAAAAAGCACTGAAGGGTAGGTTTTTATGTTTTATGAACTGATAAAATTAAGAGGTTATAGAGAATGGAGAATTACAGAGAAAATTGTTTCCTGTTAAAAGACTTTAATTTTCATTTTTGGAGCGAGTCTGAAAATCCTTAAATGGAGTTGAAGCTCTTGAAAAATGAAAAATAAATTATAGATACTAATATTGAAGTTCCTTGCTGACACTTATGCCTTGACAATATCCGACTTAATTGGCACAATATACCTTCTTGTTTTTATCATTGTCGAATAATTGGGTGAATGACATATTTGGTTAGTTGGCAGGTTTTTTGTCTCTGTGACTCCTCCCATGTCTGGTTATCGTCTCACTGACGAATGTCAAGAGTTCTGGCAATGTGAGGGGGCAACCTGCATCCCCCTCAGTGAAAGATATATTGTAAATTTACTGTTTTTATGCTACAATAAGCCTTGGAGTACTAGTTTCCGTCAAATTAAGTCAGGGGGGGGGGGTGTGCTGATTACAGGACAATGAAATAGCATTAGGAAGCATTTCCACAGAATTGAAATAGATAGATATGGATGACTTGCAAAAATGAAGCAGATCTGGAATTATTGTTGGAAAAATACAGTAATATGTGACAGGTTGTTTATAGACAACAAAGAGGTGGGGGTCAAAGGTCACATCATGTACTGATGAATACTATATTGATGTATAGACAGTTTAAGCGTTATAAGCTTTAACATTGGTATATTCCTATTGCTATTATATAGTAAACATTAGGTGTTAATTGTCCATTGAGTGAAGGTCAGCTGATTAGGTGACATATTGTGTATCTCTTTAGTGTTGGTCATTCTTAACCTGTCAAGGTTACATACTTCCATTGGTAATGTGGCAGGAACAATGCCACAGTAAGGTAACAATAGGTGTACATGAACCATTAATCAGCAAACAGTTTATAACACTGAAATTGATATATGAACGTCCGTTGTTCAAGAGATTCTGTTATAGATACACTCGTGGGATCACACCATAATACATGATGGGATAATGATGTCTGCACAACGTGTCAGAGTATATGCATGATGTATGCACGTTAGGGAAACTGGACAAACTTTGCTATCACACATCTTTATGCATGGTGTGCAGTTCTATTACACAGATGTGTGATTCTATCAGGGTTCCTATATGTTTGAAAGAACTTATGGATAAGTGTGGGATAGGGTTTATTTATTTTTTTAAAAATATCTGACTACATCATTATCATCATCATCATCATCATCATCATCATTATCCAGTATAGATTATCCAGGCCTTTGATTAATCCTTATCAAAGGGTGATGCCTGGCTGTCCAGTCGAGAATGAAGTCTCCCTCTCCATGTTCGGCGATTCAGTGGATTAGTGGCAGTCCCGTTTCACTAGGTCATCCCAGGTCAGTTTTGGTCTACCCAAGGCCCGATGAAAAGTGACATTTAGGGTACGAGAAAGTATATCCAAATTAAGGCACATATCTGTAAGGTAGACACATACAAGACAATCAGATACAGACTGAATAGTAAAATACACTTGTTGTTTAGAGTGTTTTGTATACAAAGTGCCACACGCGACCAGTCATTAATTGTACATATATTACATCAGTAAACAGACTTCTCGGCAATTAATCATCTAAAAACTTACACGTAATGCCAGAAAGGTAATTCTGTTCTTCTGTTTACTTTCGTTTTCCTATCATTTTGTAAAGAAAAAATGTACTCAGGTAAATTTAAAACAGTTTTGTGTTTGTTACACAAGAGACTAGCTGTTATGGATCCGTCACATATATATTTGAATTGTAATGATTCACTGATGCATCAATGTATCATACCACAAGGTGATGCATCGATGCATCATCCATCCTTGAAATGTGTCGTGATACCTATTTTTTTAACAATGTAGTTACCTCCCTTGCCCAACTTTCAGGCTACATAATAGGCAAACCTGACCGACAGCCAACTTGACAAACTCAAACTTGTTGCTGCTCCGGCAGCTTTCAAAGCTTCCTGACCTCCCTGTGACCCTTTGAAGTTGAAGCCTCTAGTTCTGGGTCTGATGATAAGTTTTCCCTTTCAGAAAAAAATTAAGGCTGAGGATACAAGTAGTACTAGTTGTACTCTGAGTGTCTTATTAGGAAATCTTTATGTTGTTCATGAGGAAAAAGGTGTCAAGTTCAAAATTGGAAATGGCGTTTTAAAAAATCATC
Organism: Ylistrum balloti; assembly: GCF_031769215.1. NCBI lineage: Eukaryota > Metazoa > Mollusca > Bivalvia > Pectinida > Pectinidae > Ylistrum > Ylistrum balloti. The sequence continues at coordinate 205,293 of NW_026782466.1, read as the reverse complement.
AGAAAGTTCCTTGCATAAATATGAAAAAGAATCCATTTAACAGTTAAAGGAGAATGCTTTATCCTTTGCTCTCCATGTTAGCAAAACACTTTGTGTCATGGTGTTCAGGGGACATCTGTTCTGTGTGAATGTGTTTTTTCCTGCGTGGGAGACATAATTACAACACAGAGGAGCACACTGAAATCTAAACATGTGGACACTAATTTTTCTTGAAAAAGAACCTGAAATGAATAAACAAGAAAAAATGTCTGCCTTTGTTGAATTTTTTTATTCAACATATGCAGCTATTTCTACAGGATACCATGGGTTACCTCCCCTTATTGTTTATTGAGTTGTAGACACATGAGTGAACAGATAGAATGGGCCAGTCATGGATGAGTGATTTTACCAGATTACAAAAATAGATTTAGTAGGTACCGTTTTACTCAGAGACCCATAGGTATCTCTTATGGCCTACATAGAGGTTACACATCTACTAGTTCTGTACATAACATACTGGACTTATTTTGAATTTGTATCCATGATAGCATAAATATCCATATTCAAAATCACAAACCAAAAAAAAAAAAAACCCACTTTCAGCGATTATTATAAAAAACAGAGTGTTTGAATTCAGTTCAACAATATCTGTTGAATAAAAACATAACATTTTATTATATTAGTGCATATGGTCAGTTGTTGCAAAGGGCACACCAGTAAAACCCCAACTGAGAGCCCCTGTGGTTTACCTACACAGGTGCGAACTGTAGCCGTCTCTTTTAAGGGCTAATTTCTCATCATCTGACTATATCTTATGTGGTTTCACACATCACTACAGTCAAAAATATGAAGAAATCAACTGATTTGGTCAGGGGTGCTTGATCAAGACATCCATGGATTTGGTTTTAAAAGAAATTAAATTGCAAGAAGATCTAGAATTTGAAAAATACACTTAAACAGTATAATTGATTATTACCGTAGCAATTAAAGTTAGAAGGTAAACAACTGAAAACTCTCGATCAAGAATTTAACTAAATCAGGATCTGCAACATCTACCGTTAACTATATCTTAAATTAACCTAAGGGAAAGAAGGACAACGATTAGAAATTGGTTTTTCAAAATATATTTTTTTCTCTTCTGTGGCAATTCTTCTCTCCATTACAAATACATAGTATAGTAAAAATCTCGAATTCGTTGAGCTTGTACATTTTATTTCTCATTAAGAATTAATGGATAGGGATCCAAGGTCCTAACCCTGGCAGTAGTCTGTATGTTTAAATGTTCTGGGGCAATAAAATATTTACTAAAACAAAAAAAAACAAAAAAACAAAAATTTATGACTTACATTTATAAAGAACAGTCAATAAGTCAGTTCTATTCTGTAATCCATTTGCTTGGTTGTTGCAACATCACTCCATGTTTTCAGTTTTCAAGTTACAAGTCCAATGTAATGATATACAATGTACAAGATGCTTGCTATCATGATTGAATCGTTTTTTTAACCAAGTTCTGAAAGTCATCTATAATAAAGGGATTTGAGACATTGTTTTTCTGTTTTTCCATGTTTGTATCTTTTTTGACATCTGATTATTATGATTTTCTTGAAATGTACTGATTGTATTATGAAACATGTTGAATTAAAACACTGTATCAATTAGAGTTAATTAGCCTTGCTGTGTTAATATACCATTTTCTTGAAAAGTTTATAACAAATTTTTCAAAACAAACAGTTTATTAGAAATTTCAATTTTCAAATTGATCAAGCATACTTTTGTGACAAAAAATTTCTGTTTCCGTTATATTTTTTAAAAACAAAACATGTGTTTGAGCTATTCACAACTGAAATATCACCTTATATTGAAAAAAGTAATTTTAAGTCTGAGGTATGAAAAATTTCGGTAATTTTCCGTTTGACCAATGTGTTTTTTTATAATTTGTCCTTTTGATTTATTAGGGTTATTTTTGTTATGAAAATGAGATTCTCTTTCCACTAGCTGACAAATTGGCTCATCCGGGTTTACTTAATTGATTGAAAAAATGTAGCAATAATGAAATTTGAAACACCTTTTAATACTAAATGTATCATGTTATTTGGGATGGGACTGACATGGAGCCGGAATGAAAAAAGGCCTGCTGCTGAGGTGTGAAAGTTTATTGCCCAGGGGCATATACAAATTATTACCTATGTCAAGGACACAGGTAAAGTTAATGATGATGAACCTAGTGGTACATGGGGCATTTTGGGGTGGTGTAGACAAACGTCTGAAATATGAGGTGTGCACAGATGATGAAATATTGTGAGCAAATTATTACCTTCTTTCATGGGAGGAGATATAAATAGCCATGGTATATAATGAATTGTCAGCTTAGATCTTATTGGAGTTACTCATGATCTCCCTACATATTTATATAGGTATATGTGTATTTAACTGTACATTCCTTCAAGTTGAATATGAAATAAATTTTGAATGAGAAGATGTTCTATATAGCCTTGCACAGCACAATAATTGTCATTACAGACATCACCTAGTGATCAATTCGTCCGATAGTTATTGACACGGAACTGATTATACAGTAATAAAAACAAAGCAAACAGACAACAAAGCAATCAGCAGTGAGTTGTATCAAATCACTTCTGTACACCTTTTTTTTCTGAAAATCTAATGAAATAGCACTGATATCTGTTAATGTGTTATACGGACGTCTTGTCCTACTTAAAGCATTCTGAACCCTGATAAAATGAAATCAGGAATAAATGTCTCTGTTATAATCATGTCTTCATCATACACTTCTCGTTAAAAATGATTGTACATGTAAGTATCAACATAGTATATATATCGTACAATTCTTCAATAATACTCGCATGGTTTGTCATTGTTTTATTTCTGTAAGTGAATCGGTCGGTAGAAATTCACATCAATGGTTACAAATGTCAGTCATAAATTCTACAAATGCCATTGAAATTACATTTTATGTAGATGAACAAAATTTATGGTGATAAGTTTATTATTAAAACAATGAAGAATAAGGGAAAAAAAATACCAGAGGCATTAAAATAAACTCCCATGATTTTTGATATTTACGTACGATTAATGATGTTTTGGTTATAACTTTGCCGCTATGTGGAAATGTTTATATTTTATCAATCATTTCATAAATTACATATGAAATCCTTCATTTTGAAGTAATCAATGTATTTTGATCAGAAAACAATATAACTTTTTTTATATAAATAGCGGTCAGTCTTAACGAATGGTCGATACAAGTACATTGATGCCATGCTTACCTGTACAGTGATCGGATCTAGAAAAAAAAAAAAATGACACAACTAATTTTTAATTCAAGTTTGTCAAAGTTATATCAACGTGTTGGAAAGTTAGTATATTTGATAGTCAGAGGCATATTTTTGGAGATTTATACACAATAATGTTTTTATTTCACAGTGAAGTTGTCAAAATAACAGCAATCATTTTGTTAAAATTTTTGTAAGACTATGAAGGAGATTCATGTGTAAGTTTCAGTTGTAAAATGACAGAACTAATTTTCATCTAAAAATTTGAAAAAGGATAACTTTATAACAAAGAAATGTAAAATTTATGATCAGAGGCATACATTTCTGAATTTTTAATTTCAAAACGATACATAAGTATTTTTCTGAAATGCAGCCAAATAGTCTATATTAAAAAATTGTTCACCTGGAGCAAGAAATCTGCGTATGTGTGGCACGGTAAGTCCTCAACAGCAACATATGTATAATTTTATATTCATTTCAGAAATAGTATTCAAATCTAAAGGTAGAGTCAAGTTGCAGAAATGACTTTGATGTTGGTTATCAGATAATTTTGTCTGTTTCTGAAGTATTGTGATACCGGGCAATACACAGCTCTAGTATATACCTGTATACAGGTATTTTTAGTTGCTTGGGGGTACACTGCTGGCTATCTTCTTAGGTTTGAAACTATACACTAGGTAGACTTATTAACACAGAGTCTGGTCGAATTTGATAACTCTCAGATTAACAAATGACCATTATAAACACTGTCCAATATTCAATAAGTCTATGGTGGCTATTTTAGTCAAAACTACACAATTTTCAATCCATGATATTTGTCAACCATTTTTATCAAACCACTACATACTGTATCCAGCATATGTGTGGGTGATGTATGCACATCATGCACACAGTTTTTGGTGTTTTGTATGTTATTCCAGGCTTCAGTACCTGTAGATATGTGAAAATATTATGGTAGAGAAATATCAGTTATATCAAAGTATTATATAAGGTCACCAGATTCTAGTTCAAGAATAGGTTTTCTTATATCCAATTTGTTCAGATTTCCCATATAATATCGGGCAGTAGTTATAGATCAATTCCCTGTAATAAGCCTATCAACATATGCTACAATTTCTGTAGTTCTGATATCACTGATGTTATCCGGCAATAGGCCCATTTCTGGAAATGAGTCCATCATTACCCGAAACAGTTTCTGTAGTTCTGATAACACTAATATTATCTGACAATAAGCCCTTTTCTGGAAATAAGCCCTTAATACCCGCTACAGATTCTGTCCATCATTACCTGAAACAGTTTCTGTAGTTCTGATAACACTAATGTTATCCGGCAATAAGCCCATTTCTGGAAATAAGTCCATCAACACCTGCTACAGATTCTGTAGTTCTGATATCACTAATGTTATCCGACAATAAGCCCATTTCTGGAAATAAGCCCATCAACACCCAATACAGATTCTGTAGTTCTGATTTCACTTATGTTATCAGATGGTACACCCATTCCTGGTAATAAGCCTATTAACACCTTTTACACCTGTAGAAATGTCATTATATCATTCCTGTATATATTTCACCTCTCTGTCTTCGTTAAAAATAAGTATGGCTTTTTACAATTAAAAATGACAGTTTACCAATACCCTTTATTTCAATCTATTATCAATAAAAGGAAAATAAGAAAGTCGTTGGTTTTTGACATGCAAAAAACACATAGCTATTAATAAAATATGATTTTGAAATGACACTACAGGATAATGAAATGGTTCTACCAGTGATCACTCTGTGTATAAACATGTAGTCTATATATAGTTGTAATTAGTTCGTATATCATCCGTAGTATGGATCTTGCCTGAGGTCCACACAGACAGACATTATTTGAATTATTAATTACTTGGAAATTTAATCAATATTGATGAATGCAATATTAGGCACTTTATATCAACACGTTTGTATTGGTAATAAGGGACGTGATACAGTGATAGTACCTTGTTAATGTAATGATACAAATATTGGATACATTTGATATTGTTAGTCCTTTGTGTTGGATCAAGAGATTGATTCAACTGTTTGTCATCTGTGCCTGTAGTTTGCTTGTAATCTACATCAGCAGACTGCTTGTTATCCATGTCAGCAGACTGCTTGTAATCCATGTGAGCAAGCTGCTTGTAATCTCTGACAGCAGACTGCCTGTAATCCATGTCAGGAGACTGCTTGTAATCCATGTGAGCAAGCTGCTTGTAATCACTGACAGCAGACTGCCTGTAATCACTGACAGCAGACTGCCTGTAATCACTGACAGCAGGTTGTTTGTAATCTCTGACAGCAGACAGCCTGTAATCACTGACAGCAAGCTGCCTGTAATCACTGACAGCAGACTGCCTGTAATCACTGACAGCAGACTACCTGTAATCGCTGACAGCAGACTGCTTGTAATCTCTGACAGCAGACAGCCTGTAATCACTGACAGCAGACTGCATGTAATCACTGACGGCAGACTGCCTGTAATCACTGACGGCAGACTGCCTGTAATCACTGACGGCAGACTGCCTGTAATCTCTGACGGCAGACTGCCTGTTATCTCTGACAGCAGGTTGTTTGTAATCATTGACAGCAGACTGCCTGTAATCCATGTGAGCAAGCTGTTTGTAATCTCTGAAATCAGACTGCCTGTAATCTCTGACAGCAGACTGCCTGTAATCACTGACAGCAGACTGCCTGTAATCACTGACAGCAGATTGCATGTAATCTCTGACAGCAGACTGCCTGTAATCACTGACAGCAAGCTGCCTGTAATCACTGACAGCAGACTGCATGTTATCTCTGACAGCAGACTGCCTGTAATCACTGACAGCAGACTGCCTGTAATCTCTGACAGCAGACTGCCTGTAATCTCTGACAGCAGACTGCCTGTTATCTCTGACAGCAGGTTGTTTGTAATCATTGACAGCAGACTGCCTGTAATCCATGTGAGCAAGCTGTTTGTAATCTCTGACATCAGACTGCCTGTAATCTCTGACAGCAGACTGCCTGTAATCACTGACATCAGACTGCCTGTAATCACTGACAGCAGACTGCCTGTAATCACTGACAGCAGACTGCATGTAATCTCTGACAGCAGACTGCCTGTAATCACTGACAGCAGACTGCCTGTAATCACTGACAGCAGACTGCCTGTAATCACTGACAGCAGACTGCATGTTATCTCTGACAGCAGACTGCCTGTAATCTCTGACAGCAGACTGCCTGTAATCACTGACATCAGACTGCCTGTAATCACTGACAGCAGACTGCCTGTAATCACTGACAGCAGACTGCATGTAATCTCTGACAGCAGACTGCCTGTAATCACTGACAGCAGACTGCCTGTAATCACTGACAGCAGACTGCCTGTAATCACTGACAGCAGACTGCATGTTATCTCTGACAGCAGACTGCCTGTAATCACTGACAGCAGACTGCCTGTAATCTCTGACAGCAGACTGCCTGTAATCTCTGACAGCAGACTGCCTGTAATCACTGAAAGCAGGTTGTTTGTAATCTCTGACAGCAGACTGCCTATAATCACTGACAGCAGACTGCCTGTAATCACTGAAAGCAGGTTGTTTGTAATCTCTGACAGCAGACTGCCTATAATCACTGACAGCAGACTGCTTGTAATCACTCACAGCAAGCTGTCTGTAATCACTGACAGTAAGGTGCCTGTAATCACTCACAGCAAGCTGCCTGTAATCACTGACAGTAGGTTGCCTGTAATCTCTGACAGCAGGATGCTTTAATCCATATGAGCAGACTAATTTGTTTATCTAGCCTTGTTTTATTCAAAATTAAGGAAAAAGAATCACATACATTTAGTCTATTTCTTGTTGTCCCCACCCCTCTGACCCCTGAGGTTCAGTGAAACCCTTTACACAAAAAGCCTTCTTTACCCATAATAGCTTCAGACCAGTCATGAACAAAATTCTGCCAACCCTTATGAAGAAGGTTGCTCTATTTCCCTTATTGGGTTGACCCCTCTGTCTCTAGGAGGCCAAGACCACCTGTTTATACAAATTGAGTTGATTTCACCCAAGGATGTTTTTGACCAAATATGGTAAAGAAATCTGAATTCCCTATAAGAAGAAGGATTTGGAAGAATATGCTTTCTTTTCCCTATTGGGCTCCACTCCTATTTCCCCTGATACTGACCATAAAATATTCTTTATCCTTGAAACTTCAGACAAAATTTGGAAAATATCCAATCATTCCTACCGAAGTTGAATGATTTCAAAGAAATGACTTAGTTTCCACTTTTTTAACCCATCCCTCAGGCCACAGAGGGGTCAGACCCATCATTTATGCAAATAATGTCATCTTCACTCAAGGGTGCCTCTGACCAGATTTAGTCAAAATTCCCTGAGTCATTTTTGACTAGTAGTGTTTAAAAGAAATTAATAGAAACAGACAGGCATATGCTGGACACCGTTAAGCTTGCCTAGGTCCTTCAGATCAAGTGAGCTATAAAAACGTTAAGGAAAAATAAAATATGATAAACTACAGAGTGAATGAGAATTGTAAATTGCTCCGCAGAGTAATCTAGCCTAGAATGAGGAAGACCAACTGTGAAACTAAACACAAGGTTTATCATTTTGTTTTTGTAATCAATTCAAGCCTGTTCACATTAAATGCTTCAGTTAATTTTGCGATAGCCAGAAGACAAAGTTTGACTCTACCTCCTCCACTCCTTTACATAAATATAATTACACATGTTACCGGAAACAAGCTAAATTGGCTGTGATAGGACTGTCTGGTTATCTGATGGTGTTGGTGGGCAGAACAATATTAGTGAAGGTTTGCAAACTGCAGGCTCGGGGAAAAATCTTCCATGTCATTAAATTCTCTTCAATATCATGCTTCAGCGTTCATTGTTGTACAGTAAAAAAATGTTGATAATAAAACCCGAGGGACTTCGTGGATTGATTTACAGAAGGCAAACCTTCTGTGGAGGTGTTTTTGTGTTGAGCTTACCAAAGGCCACAGATTTTAAATTATAAAAGTCTTCATAGGTCAATCATTATAATTTATCTATTGTTTTGAAACAGGTATTGAAGTAACAGTTTTGATAATATTGGTTGATTAGTTGGTTAGGCGGGAGGAGGAGGGTTTTTTAAATTTACAGAAATATCTGCAGTGGTTCCTTAGTAATGGTTAGTACTCTATGTTTAGTCTTGACCTATCAGATTCAACTGTGAAGAAATTCCACTGGATTTGATGAAGGAATACCTTCTAGTCAGCCAATGTTTTGTTGTTTAGACACTTACTGACATTTAGGTGATGTTTTGTTGTTTAGACACTTACTGACATTTAGGTGATGTTTTGTTGTTTAGACACTTACTGACATTTAGGTGATGTTTTGTTGTTTAGACACTTACTGACATTTAGGTGATGTTTTGTTGTTAAGACACTTACTGACATTTAGGTGATGTTTTGTTGTTTAGACACTTACTGACATTTAGGTGATGTTTTGTTGTTTAGACACTTACTGACATTTAGGTGATGTTTTGTTGTTAAGACACTTACTGACATTTAGGTGATGTTTTGTTGTTAAGACACTTTGTGACATTTAGGTGATGTTTTGTTGTTAAGACACTTTCTGACATTTAGGTAATGTTTTGTTGTTTAGACACTTCCTGACATTTAGGTGATGTTTTGTTGTTTAGACACTTTGTGACATTTAGGTGATGTTTTGTTGTTTAGACACTTACTGACATTTAGGTGATGTTTTGTTGTTTAGACACTTTGTGACATTTAGGTGATGTTTTGTTGTTTAGACACTTTGTGACATTTAGGTAATGTTTTGTTGTTTAGACACTTTGTGACATTTAGGTGATGTTTTGTTGTTTAGACACTTACTGACATTTAGGTAATGTTTTGTTGTTTAGACACTTTGTGACATTTAGGTGATGTTTTGTTGTTTAGACACTTACATTTAGGTACATGAATTTAGTTTTGTTGTTTAGACACTTAACATTCTACGTTGTTTTGTATGACAGAAAATTACTGACATGAAAAAACCAGAAAAAAAAATTTTGAATAAAAACGGTTTTGATTTTAGTGGTCCTTCTTATTGTCCTTTCATAACAGACTGTAATGATGCACTCACATACCATGTTTTACTGAATTCCAATTTTTTGAAGTGATAGGTACATGGAAATAGGTATGATGTGTGATTTAGGTTGGAACTTCTAGGTATGATGGTTGTTTAGACACTTTGTGACATTTAGCTTTTGATATATGATGGAGACCCCATTTAGGTTCTCTGAAGACACAATGAAAAGAGTTACCTGAGAAAAAAAATCAATTACATTTCAAATGAAAAACGGTTTTGGCATTTCTAGTGTTCCTTCTTAATTCTTGGCATCCTTTCATAACAGATCTGTATATGATGCCTCATACCACAAACATAGTTTTACCCCAATCAATACATACCAACACTGTATATCAAAGCTCCCCTATAAGTATGATGGAGACTGTCTAGGTTCTCTGATAGGTATGATGGAGACCCCTAGGTTCTCTGATAGGTATGATGGAGACCCCTAGGTTCTCTGATAGGTATGATGGAGACCCCTAGGTTCTCTGATAGGTATGATGGAGACTGTCTAGGTTCTCTGATAGGTATGATGGAGACCCCTAGGTTCTCTGATAGGTATGATGGAGACTGTCTAGGTTCTCTGATAGGTATGATGGAGACCCCTAGGTTCTCTATAGGTATGATGGAGAACCCTGTCTAGGTTCTCTGATAGGTATGATTGAGACCCCTAGGTTCTCTGATAGGTGTGATGGAGACCCCTAGGTTCTCTGATAGGTATGATGGAGACCTCTAGGTTCTCTGATAGGTATGATGGAGACTGTCTAGGTTCTCTGATAGGTATGATGGAGACCCCTAGGTTCTCTGATAGGTATGATGGAGACCCCTAGGTTCTCTGATAGGTATGATGGAGACCCCTAGGTTCTCTGATAGGTATGATGGAGACTGTCTAGGTTCTCTGATAGGTATGATGGAGACCCCTAGGTTCTCTGATAGGTATGATGGAGACCCCTAGGTTCTCTGATAGGTATGATGGAGACTGTCTAGGTTCTCTGATAGGTATGATGGAGACTGTCTAGGTTCTCTGATAGGTATGATGGAGACCCCTAGGTTCTCTGATAGGTATGATGGAGACCCCTAGGTTCTCTGATAGGTATGATGGAGACCCCTAGGTTCTAGGTTCTCTGATAGGTATGATGGAGACCCCTCTCTGATAGGTATGATGGAGACTGTCTAGGTTCTCTGATAGGTATGATGGAGACTGTCTAGGTTCTCTGATAGGTATGATGGAGACCCCTAGGTTCTCTGATAGGTATGAGACTGGAGACTGTCTAGGTTCTCTGATAGGTATGATGGAGACTGTCTAGGTTCTCTAGGTTCTCTGATAGGTATGATGGAGACCCCTAGGTTCTCTGATAGGTATGATGGAGACTGTCTAGGTTCTCTGATAGGTATGATGGAGACCCCTAGGTTCTCTGATAGGTATGATGGAGACTGTCTAGGTTCTCTGATAGGTATGATGGAGACCCCTAGGTTCTCTGATAGGTATGATGGAGACCCCTAGGTTCTCTGATAGGTATGATGGAGACTGTGGAGACTAGGTTCTCTGATAGGTATGATGGAGACCCCTAGGTTCTCTGATAGGTATGATGGAGACCCCTAGGTTCTCTGATAGGTATGATGGAGACTGTCTAGGTTCTCTGATAGGTATGATGGAGACTGTCTAGGTTCTCTGATAGGTATGATGGAGACTGTCTAGGTTCTCTGATAGGTATGATGGAGACTGTCTAGGTTCTCTGATAGGTATGATGGAGACCCCTAGGTTCTCTGATAGGTATGATGGAGACTGTCTAGGTTCTCTGATAGGTATGATGGAGACCCCTAGGTTCTCTGATAGGTATGATGGAGACTGTCTAGGTTCTCTGATAGGTATGATGGAGACTGTCTAGGTTCTCTGATAGGTATGATGGAGACCCCTAGGTTCTCTGATAGGTATGATGGAGACTGTCTAGGTTCTCTGATAGGTATGATGGAGTCCCCTAGGTTCTCTGATAGGTATGATGGAGACTGTCTAGGTTCTCTGATAGGTATGATGGAGACTGCCTAGGTTCTCTGATAGGTATGATGGAGACCCCTAGGTTCTCTGATAGGTATGATGATGAGACTAGTCTAGGTTCTCTGATAGGTATGATGGAGACTGTCTAGGTTCTCTGATAGGTATGATGGAGACTGTCTAGGTTCTCTGATAGATGTATGATGGAGTGAGGGTATTAGTCTGTTCTCTGATAGGTATGGAGTGAGGTTCTCTGTGGTTTACAGTTCTCTAGTATGTCTGATGGTATTGTAGATGGGGAGTGAGGTTCTCTGTGGTTTACAGATGTAGGTATGAGTGAGGGTATTAGTCTGTGGTTTACAGTTGTAGATGTTTGGGGGAGTGAGGGTATTAGTCTGTGGTTTACAGTTGTAGATGTATGGGGGAGTGAGGGTATTAGTCTGTGGTTTACAGTTGTAGATGTATGGGGGAGTGAGGGTATTAGTCTGTGGTTTACAGTTGTAGATGTATGGGGGAGTGAGGGTATTAGTCTGTGGTTTAGTTGTAGATGTATGGGGGAGTGAAGGTATTAGTCTGTGGTTTACAGTTGTAGATGTATTGGGGAGTGAGGGTATTAGTCTGTGGTTTACAGTTGTAGATGTATGGGGGAGTGAGGGTATTAGTCTGTGGTTTACAGTTGTAGATGTATTCTCTGGGAGTGAGGGTATTAGTCTGTGGTTTACAGTTGTAGATGTATGGGGGAGTGAGGGTATTAGTCTGTGGTTTACAGTTGTAGATGTATGGGGGAGTGAGGGTATTAGTCTGTGGTTTAGTTGTAGATGTATGGGGGAGTGAGGGTATTAGTCTGTGGTTTACAGTTGTAGATGTATGGGGGAGTGAGGGTATTAGTCTGTGGTTTACAGTTGTAGATGTATGGGGGAGTGAGGGTATTAGTCTGTGGTTTACAGTTGTAGATGTATGGGGAGTGAGGATTAGTCTGTGGTTTACAGTTGTAGATGTATTGAGGGTATTAGTCTGTGGTTTACAGTTGTAGATGTATGGGGGAGTGAGGGTATTAGTCTGTGGTTTACAGTTGTAGATGTATGGGGGAGTGAGGGTATTAGTCTGTGGTTTAGTTGTAGATGTATGGGGGAGTGAGGGTATTAGTCTGTGGTTTACAGTTGTAGATGTATGGGGGAGTGAGGGTATTAGTCTGTGGTTTACAGTTGTAGATGTATGGGGGAGTGAGGGTATTAGTCTGTGGTTTACAGTTGTAGATGTATGGGGGAGTGGTTTACAGTTGTAGATGTATATTAGTCTGTGGTTTACAGTTGTAGATGTATGGGGGAGTGAGGGTATTAGTCTGTGGTTTAGTTGTAGATGTATGGGGGAGTGAGGGTATTAGTCTGTGGTTTACAGTTGTAGATGTATTGGGGAGTGAGGGTATTAGTCTGTGGTTTACAGTTGTAGATGTATGGGGGAGTGAGGGTATTAGTCTGTGGTTTACAGTTGTAGATGTATGGGGGAGTGAGGGTATTAGTCTGTGGTTTACAGTTGTAGATGTATGGGGGAGTGAGGGTATTAGTCTGTGGTTTACAGTTGTAGATGTATGGGGGAGTGAGGGTATTAGTCTGTGGTTTACAGTTGTAGATGTATGGGGGAGTGAGGGTATTAGTCTGTGGTTTACAGTTGTAGATGTATGGGGGAGTGAGGGTATTAGTCTGTGGTTTAGTTGTAGGTTTGAGGGTATTAGTCTGTGGTTTACAGTTGTAGTTGTTTGGGGGTGTGAGGGTATTAGTCTGTGTTTTACAGTTGTAGATGTTTGGGGGAGTGAGGGTATTAGTCTGTGGTTTACAGTTGTAGATGTATGGGGGAGGGAGTGAGGGTATTAGTCTGTGGTTTACAGTTGTAGATGTATGGGGGAGTGAGGGTATTAGTCTGTGGTTTACAGTTGTAGATGTATGGGGGAGTGAGGGTATTAGTCTGTAGTTAACAGTTTTAATGAGGCGATGTTCCATGTTTTGATCGATGAAATGGAATAGGGACCTGTCACGTCAGGACTGCTTTATAAAGGAAGATATAGGCACAACATACGTTTCTACTCCATTACGCTGTTTGATGGTACAAAAATCAATGAGCTACCACATCAGGAGACAAAACACCATCAAATTGCCCTCAAGAATCTCTCATTCCTACAAGTGCTTTATAAGGCAAAGTGTTGTGGATTTGAAATTCAGATCTCAATTTAGAGATATTGAAATCAATGATACCTCTCTTTAGAAATCTGGTATTAAGAGTTTGAAAAGCCACATTTAGAGATGGAGAATCCATGAAAATCTCTCTTGAGCATTTGAAGGAACACGTTATATGAGAGGAAACAAATTTAGACATCGAGAAACATTAGGTGGTTAGAGGACAAATTTCGGCTGCTCTCCTTGGGTATCTAATGTCATGTGATGGTTACTTCGTTGTTAGCTGTAACATTCACGTTAAAAAAACTTTTATAAAAAATCACATTCTTAAAAAATCAATTTTAAGACACATGTGCCTTTACAAAACATTAAGACACACGTGACTTTTAAAAACAGATTTAATCAATAAACCCCATGTTTCCACAAATGAGGAGATATTTAGCAAGGTAGTGCTGAATCAGCTGTTAACAGATTTGAAATCCCCAGATTGCTTTAAGTATCTTGCATGTGATTTGCTTTCGTGATTAACTCGAAATGGTGAAAAATAATTGCTGCTGATTAAAACATGGATGTAATCTCAAATTCATCAAAACCATGATTACAATAGATGAAATATTTGTGTTATATAATTTGTTTAGAATGTTTTAAAATCACTCTCAAAATTAAATTACACAATTTAGAGATTAAATATAGGTTTAGAGATTAAAGACACAGTTTAGAGATTGAATGAGAAGGTTTAGAGATTAAGTAACCACTAACAGACAGTAAGCTCAGATAAGTATTGTTATTTTGACATAATTGGACTATGTTAAGCTACGTGTAGACACTTTATAGAACTATATATAGTTGACAGTAGGAATTGGCCTTTCTGAACTGTTTCGTGGGTTTGTCTGGCATCATCTGAAGACGTGTATGCCTAATTAGTCACATTACAGGGGTTTTAGCGCCTTACTTGATAATGTCAGTGATACAATTGTCGAGCATTTCTCTGAGACTTTACACCTAGACTGGGCATCATGGACAGACAATACTTTGAATTAATTTGATTCTATGAACCTTGATCTCAATCCTCTCTACAGAATTAGAAAATTGATCAATTCAGGAGCACCCTAGATTAGTATGGTCAGCATAGGAATTTCTTATACAGGACATTGTCTTACTGCTGTAACAGATATTGAGTAGTGTCTTATTGTAAATATAGGTTGTGTCTTATTGTATATATAGATAGTGTCTTATTGTATATATAGATAGTGTCTTATTGTATATATAGATAGTGTCTTATTATATATATAGATAGTGTCTTATTGTATATATAGATAGTGTCTTATTGTATATATAGATAGTGTCTTATTGTATATATAGATAGCATCTTATTGTATATATATAGATAGTGTCTTATTGTATATATAGATAGCATCTTATTGTATATATAGATAGCATCTTATTGTATATATAGATAGTGTCTTATTGTATATATAGATAGTGTCTTATTGTATATATAGATAGTGTCTTATTGCATATATAGATAGTGTCTTATATATATATATATATATATTGTCTTATTGTATATATAGTGTCTTATTGTATATATAGTGTCTTATTGTATATGTAGATAGTGTCTTATTGTATATGTAGATAGTGTCTTATTGTAAATATTGATAGTGTTGTATTTTAGTCCAGTGAAGTGTCTTATTGAGATAAGGGTAAAATGCTATTGTAGATTAGTGAACTATCTTATTGTAGATCAGAAAAGTGTCCTATCTTGATTAGTAAAATGTCTTATTTTAAAATACCAAAATGTCTTATTGTTGATTTAGAAAGTGTCTTATTGTAGAATAGTGAAACCTTTTAATGCAGATTAGGGAAGTTAGATCATGGATGTGTCTTATTGTAGATTAGTGGAATTTCTTAATGCAAATTAGGAAAGCTAGATCAGGGAAATGACTTGTTGTAGATAAAGGAAATATCTTACAGTAGTGAGGGAAGTGTCTTATTGTAGACTAGGGTAGTAACTTATTGTATGATGATGAAAGTGTCTTATTGTAGATTAGAGAAGTGTCTTATTGTAGCTAAGGTATGTATCTTATTATAGATTAGAATACTGTCTGTTGTTTAGGTGAGCTACCTGTTGTACAGAGGATAGTTAAGATACTACCAATTAATTCATCCTGTATTTAATTTATTGTAGTATTTTAATATTTATTTAATAACTTCTGGTCTAATTGTAATACTCTGTAATGTACTTTGTCTATTTTGATGTGGATTAAAGTATTATATATTACTTGGTAGATTCAGTTTTCTGTAGATGGAGATAGAATTTTACCGTTAGCCTGTCAGTGTAAGGTAGTACATTATTACTGTGTAGATGGAGATAGAATTTTACCGTTAGCCTGTCAGTGTAAGGTAGTACATTATTACTGTGTAGATGGAGATAGAATTTTACCGTTAGCCTGTCAGTGTAAGGTAGTACATTATTACTGTGTAGATGGAGATAGAATTTTACCGTTAGCCTGTCAGTGTAAGGTAGTACATTATTACTGTGTAGATGGAGATAGAATTTTACCGTTAGCCTGTCAGTGTAAGGTAGTACATTATTACTGTGTAGATGGAGATAGAATTTTACCGTTAGCCTGTCAGTGTAAGGTAGTACATTATTACTGTGTAGATGGAGATAGAATTTTACCGTTAGCCTGTCAGTGTAAGGTAGTACATTATTACTGTGTAGATGGAGACAGAATTTTACCGTTAGCCTGACAGTGTAAGGTAGCACATTACCACCCTGGTGTATATTATTAGGCTCAGGCTAATATAGAAGTGACAGAACAGGTGCAAAATATATCAATAACTTCAATGACAAAGATGTTGTTGCACATTTCATGCTTGTTACACTGAAGTAATTAGTAATGAACACTTTGTTCTGACTAATATGAATATTAATGAGGTTGCCGTAGTTACGAGTATTGATAACATATTCAAAGCAAATCTCTAGTGAATTCAACTTATTTTTATTCAGTGGAGCCATCACTCATAACACTCTCTCTGTACAAGGGTATTACTGTCTCTGTACAAGGGTATTACTGTCTCTGTACAAGGGTATTACTGTCTCTGTACAAGGGTATTACTGTCTCTGTACAGGGGTATTATTGTAATACTGTCTCTGTACAGGGGTATTACTGTAATACTGTCTCTGTACAGGGGTATTTCTGTAATACTGTCTCTGTACAGGGGTATTTCTGTAATACTGTCTCTGTACAGGGTATTACTGTAATACTGTCTCTATACAGGGTATTACTGTAATACTGTCTCTATACAGGGTATTTCTGTAATACTGTCTCTATACAGGGTATTTCTGTAATACTGTCTCTATACAGGGTATTTCTGTAATACTGTCTCTGTACAGGGGTATTTCTGTAATACTGTCTCTGTACAGAGTACATGTGTTAAATTTTACTAGTAAACAGTGGGTGTATGTGTTTAACTGTAACAGTAAACTATGAGTACATTCCTGTGTTTAACTTTATGAGTAAAAAAGGGGACTATTTATTAGAAATTTCTAAAATAGATTCAGAAACTTGAAATAAGCTTAAAGGCATATTTTTGATCATTTGAAGTGCATTTTCTTTATCATAAATATACAGTGTTTTGAAAAAAAATCTTGTTGGTATATGTATTTTGATGTTCAAGTTTTAAGAGGTGATTGAAATCTAACTTCAATGGCTCCATACTTTCAATACCAGATGGAAATGTTTTAAAATACCCCTGGCCTGTTTAATGAGAAGGAATTCAAACATTTCAGGAGTCGCTGAGGATTTTATTGAATCATTTGTGCTACCATGGATTTCAAGATTACAATCCCACAATCTGTATTGACTACCAAGCTACAGACCTGGAATCTACTGATCTTGATAATGGAGAGCTCCAAGATATCGATTTGATGGGTTATACAGAGAGTGGGGGTGGAGAGAGGAGAAAATGACACAGAGATTGATTACTTTTTACCGAATTCTTATATTTTACCAATTCAGATATCTTGAAATACAGAACTTCAGTTCTAAATTAAAAGGTATTGAAGGTTTCCCGTAAATAATGTTTCATGGTAAAAACGTAATCAGTTGCTTTGTACTCCTATATTTTTTTAATTATTTAGTTCAAGTGCAAGTCATTGACATTGATTGAGGATAATCAATACCGTGTATAAATACAGGGCTTTTATTACATAAACTAGCCATGGTGTCTGTTGGATTGTTCCATGGTTTTGTTTGACTCGTTGAGTCATGCTATCAGACAAATCTGCTGTCAAAAGCTCTCCCTTCTTGATAGCATTGTAGTATATATTAAAATGTTGTGCAATGTTAAGTTGTAGCATACATATACTTAATGCATAGTTTCTTTTGTTTGAAACTTAAACATCCAGCATTAATAATGTAGGGATTTAAAATGTTTCCATATAAAATTCCATTTATCACATATGGTAATGAGTATTCAAAGTTTACAAGAAAATGAATTTCTTTGGTAATATACTGAGTTATGAAATAAATTTCTTGTCATTTTAAAAGAAAATTGAACAGTAGAAATAAAAAAAACTTCAAAACTTGAACATTTCTTTGTAATATCATTAGAAATATGTAATAGTAGAAATATTATCTTTACATTCTTAAATTAGACAAATCAATGTTTGAGAATGAAACTTTTTTTTGAGAGTTGTGTCCCTTTATGAGACTGACATATTTCTGAATTTACCTTATTATTTATATTCAAATTGGAAGTAGGTACACTGTAATGGCTACCATTGTCAGTTCATCTGAACTACACTACACTTGGTACACTGTAAAGGCTGTTCTATGCATTTTTGAGGAAGTAAACGCCACTAAAATATCATTTACAGAGAGAATCTGTGTTAATCGCTCATAATGAATATCCAGAAGGGGATATAGGGAAATATAACTGTATGTATATATATTGCACTATAGTTGTAGTCAATCTTCACACTTATAATGGACCATTATATCTGGAAGGTGTTTGAATTTCAGGGTTGTAAGGTCAAGGTCAAGGTAATCATCATTATTTGTAAAGGTCTTTGTTTGCTATCTGACAGCTTCAATTCTGGAAGGATTTTGATCAAACTTCACACACTTTTAAAGAACTATACACTTGACCAAAATTTATGGACCATCATTTGTAAAAATAAAACCATCTCATACTCCATGCAGTGTCCTTTTGTTTGCCACCAAGTGACTTGCCTAACTAAACTGTAACTTAGATATAACAGGGATACACTGTACTCTTCACAAAACATTTTTTTTGTCATATAAGACAGCATTTTTGTGTGTATATTACTGGTAAATCAGTCATGTACTTATATTGTGTTTCAAAATGTTACACTGAAAGATGGCAACGTTCTGGAATGGTTCAAGGTGGTATGACATACAGGCAAGTAGCTGTACATGTCAATGTCAGCCATTTTATTATTTCTTGGTTTATGCAGCCTCTGAATCAATCCAGGCATGTCAATGAGCAACACAGGTCCTGCAGACCTCAAAAAACTACAGATGAAGAAGACACACTTCTGTGTAGACAGGCAAGGTGAGTCCTATTCACTAACAGGCTCAGAGGACAGCGAAACATCAATGTTTGTATTAACTGGTGTACTGTCAACAAACATTTGACCAGCAGGTGACTCTGCTCTCGCCGACTAGTGAAACATCCTCTTTTGACCGGAAGACACAAACAAGGAAGACTGCAATGGGCATATGATCACCAGACTTGGAAAGTGGAAAAGAGTCCATTTGTCTGATGAAAGCCACTTTATACATAGTCTGACAGGTGGTATGGTCCCTGTTTAGAGACCAAAAAACATGGCATACCACCAGAATCACACTCTGGACACACCAGTATTTAGTGATGGCTGCGTTGCTGTTAGGGGATGTCTATTTTCTAAACTATAAGCTTGGCTTGCATGTCCTTGATGGAACTCTGAATGATCAGATCTTTCAACCTCACGTTGTTCTTTATTTCAATGGTCATCAATTGGCAGATCGGCCAATCCTAATGGATGACAATGCAAATTACACCACACAGATCCCGACTTGTGCAAGACTATCTTCAACAAGAGGTGATAGAGATGCTTCCTTGCCAGACTTGAACCCAATTGAGCATGTGTGGAACTATCTTGGACAGAAAGTTAATGCATGGGAGCTAAACTGCCAAACAACAGGAGAATAACAGACCACATTGATTCAGGAGTGGCAGAGGTTCTCTCAGAACAAGCCTCGGTGTCTGGTCAATGAGACAAAAAGCACAAGAATGGTACCAGAAGTGTGTTGGTTATACCTGGTATTGACGTTTTTATGCCCAATAGAAGTAATTGATTAGTTAAACTTCGTGATCAAGTAAGATGTGTTGGTGATTGGATGATGTATCTGTTAATAGGGGACAGTTCAATTCATACTTTTATCAAGACTTTTTGAATGCCTTATAGAATACATCTCTTTTAAGTTCTGTAAAGTTCTTTTTTTATTGACTGTACAGTCTTGTTAGATACCTAAGAATACATTTCTATATCTAACCTGTTGAGTTGTCTTTGAATATTTATCGTGAATGCAGTTTACAAAACTTAACAGTTCATTCTATGATAAAGGTTGTCCCTAAGTGCATATAATACCTTGGACAAGTTTAAGTATTAAGGTACTAGGTCAAGGTTGCTTACTATTTTTAGAAAATCTTAGTTATTACTCTAATGGCTTGATTCCCTGAGGGATTTTGAATCTCCATATTTACATAAAAGGGACCATACTATCACAGACAAGTTTGAATTTCAGTGAGGTAAGGTCAAGGTCACCTTTACTATAAAGGAACAATAAAGAAAATCTTTGTCAGCAGTCTAATGGCTTCTTCTGTTGAGTGATTTTGATCCAATTTAACACAATTCACTATCTTCTTTATTGCCATAGATGGAACTAGAAGGGGATTTGTATCAATTTTACGAAGTCATGTTTGTTTCTTGGAATATGTGAAATATACACCTTTTGTTTCTAGTAGAGGTATTCATTATACTGAGGAACTTTCAACCATTGGAAAAGACATCCTTTTCAATACATACTGCCTGCATCAATGTCTCTGTCCCAAGATTTTTTGTTGCCCTCTTGACCTGATATACCATGCCTGTTTGGCTCAAATTATTGGCCGCGTGCTGGTATTGATCAAACTTATAGTGCATATCTCGTGTTCTGTCACAGTCTATTCTGTGTGACTGCTTTATTAGATTTTCTTAATGCAGAATATCTCAAATGTTGAGTGAAGATTTGGAAAAGTGCCAGTACAGACAGTTGTTTCAGGCACTTACAATGATTCTGGAATCTAAACATTGATTGTATTGATTAAATAAACATCAATTGTGTATTGATTTTGTTAGATGTTTGTTATTGTTTAAAGGTGTTGTTATTGGTTAACCGTTTAAAGTTGTTACTGTTGGTTAACTGTTTACAACTGTTACTATTGGTTAACTGTTTACAAGTGTTACCATTGGTTAACTGTTTAAAGTTGTTACTATTGGTTAACTGTTTACAAGTGTTATTATTTGTTAACTGTTTACAAATGTTACCATTGGTTAACTGTTTAAAGTTGTTACTATTGGTTAACTGTTTAAAGTTGTTACTATTGGTTAACTGTTTACAAGTGTTATTATTTGTTAACTGTTTACAAATGTTACCATTGGTTAACTGTTTAAAGTTGTTACTATTGGTTAACTGTTTACAAGTGTTACCATTGGTTAACTGTTTACAAGTGTTATTATTTGTTAACTGTTTACAAATGTTACCATTGGTTAACTGTTTAAAGTTGTTACTATTGGTTAACTGTTTAAAGTTGTTACTATTGGTTAACTGTTTACAAGTGTTACCATTGGTTAACTGTTTACAAGTGTTATTATTTGTTAACTGTTTACAAATGTTACCATTGGTTAACTGTTTAAAGTTGTTACTATTGGTTAACTGTTTACAAGTGTTACCATTGGTTAACTGTTTACAAGTGTTATTATTTGTTAACTGTTTACAAATGTTACCATTGGTTAACTGTTTAAAGTTGTTACTATTGGTTAACTGTTTAAAGTTGTTACTATTGGTTAACTGTTTACAAATGTTACCATTGGTTAACTGTTTAAAGTTGTTACTATTGGTTAACTGTTTACAAATGTTACCATTGGTTAACTGTTTTAACTTGTTACTATTGGTTAACTGTTTAAAGGTGTTACTATTGGTTAACTGTTTACAAGTGTTACTATTGGTTAACTGTTTAAACAATTGGTTAACTGTTTAAACAAGCACATTAGATAGTTCACTTATTTTCACCAAGATTGCTGGGGTTATGTTGTCTGGTTGCATGTAAGTAAGTATAGAGGAATCCTGAAGATGGTTCTACTACGTCAATATAAAAAGGTGATATGGTCCCCTTTTGAAGCTGTCTGTTTTTTGCTAGGAACTTATGTTTCTTGTCATCATGAAACCAAATGTGGCTTTCTGTTTAGGTCAACAAAACTTTTCCTAATATACCTCATTTTGGTCTGTAGATTGTAGCATTCATGTAAGTGAGGAAGGTAAATTGGGTTTTGTCCCCTGACTGAGACAACAACCAATAGTCTCTGTTCTCTGTTTGTCATTAAGTTCAGTTTTCTTTCGATCAATTTAAATTATCTTCAGTTGCCTCCTTGGCTTCAAATTTAAGCCTTTACCATCACTGATGAGTCCTAGAAGGACAAAACAGCTGTATGATGCAGTTGAATTCATTGTTTGGCTCTACTGTATCTAACTGAAAAGGTGGTATTCAATTGTGTGTCTTTTGGATCTTTGTCAGTATCATGTGACCAGGTGGGTTATCATCATAGCACGTTTAGGTAAGCATAATGATTGAAAATCATGCAGGGACACTGGAGTACCTTACTGAAACAACAGCTTAATATGATTGTAATGTCCTGGAGTTCCTCTACCAAAATTAAAAATGGCCCCTGTATATATGTTGCAGATTTGCGTGGAAACTGACCACATTTTGTATAGGCTTTTAAAAGTTGTAGGAGTTAATACGAGAATTATTTTTGCAAAAGTTTCAAGGTCACTGGTTCAAGGTCATCAGCATTTAGAAGCACTAAATGAAATTGCCAATTTGCTCGAAAACCATGAACCTTTTTGCCACATATATTTGTCTAATTTAACAATTTATTTTGTAAATTTTCAAGGTCACAGGGTCAAAGGTTGTAGGTCATTGGCACTTATTAATATTATTAATATGGCCGATTTTCTGCAGAATCATCAACTTTTCTATGGACATATGCATGTGAACAAGGCACTACTGTCTAGACTATATTTGCAAATTTCAAGGTCACAGTGGCTCTATGGCATTGCTTCTTCTCTTGAATTCTCAGACACCATTAAGTCTCCGAGGTCCTCTTGTTTTTCATCTATTAAAAAGCCTAAATGACTTGAAGGCCAAGTCATGAAAGTCTTTTTTCAGTAACCAAGATTCCTTCAAAACACGTTTACAATTGTTTCAGTGTAAACATCTCCTAAATGAGACATACTGGTATCTTTGTTAAACTGTAATAGTGAAAGCCTTTCATTGTAACAATACACACGTAGTAAATATTTCAGACACTTGCCTTTGGGACGTTTCCACTACCAATAGCATGTGTTACACTGCGAAATTCATAACGACTTCTGTTCTGATGATTCGTTTTTTTTTCAGGACTTCCATTGTTACGTAGAATTGCCGTGCTTGACTTTTTGACTGTGCCATTTCCCCCATATGATGATGGAACTCTTTTTTTAACATTGGTTTTGGTACATTACTACCAATTTCTATTCACTGGCTACAGATGTATTTTCTTATTTTTCTATCAAAGTTGGCTCATCTGATTTATTGCTATGCAATTTTTCTATTCTTTAAGCTGTTCCCAATTGTCTTCAGATTTCTTAAATATAAAATGAAAAAAATTGAAAAAAAAAAAAAAAAAAATTGTATGAAATGTACAACTTCTTGTTTCTATTTTTGGAACTGGAAGTCATTAATTTTTTTACATTGTTTGGCACTCGGAGCCAGACTGGTTTCAATGTTTTTAAGTCAATATTTGAGTTGCAATGTTTCTGACACATGAACTGTTATTCATTCTATGTCTTGTCTGAAATTAAATATTGCTGATACAGACAATTTTGATCCAGAGCAGTGGTCAGATTTGAGGAAAGTTGTAGGGGCTGGGAAGCCTCATGCATGTCCCCACGAGGCCTGTGGAAACCATATAACACTACCCTCCATACCATTTATATACCATATCGGGCATCTGTATTGGAAAATTGGCACTGGGGGAATCTCCCTGTCTGTGTTGTTTGTGATCAATAATGTTTTATGATCTTATTGAAAATATATCCAAAAAAGAAGAATTCAGAATACACAAATTTTCCACATTCTGTAAACACAGCTTGCTGTCAGTGTTGAATTAATTATCTTTTAATTTCAGAATTTTATTATTTGATTTCCTAGCAACAAAACTAAAAGGCCTAGAAATATATATATTGTCATATTTACATAAAAAAGAGAAGAATTTAAAAAATTTTATATTTTTACAACCACTTTATTTCAGTCTCTGTCAGTGTTAAACTAATCGGCTTCTAAGTTCAATTAACAAAATTGTGTTATGTAGTTGCCTAGCAACAAAAATGAAACTCTTAAAAAATCAATTTCCTGAAAAAGCATAAGAATAGGAAGTATTTTGGATATAGATTAATGGTGTAGCACTTCATGTTGGCTGTGTAGAGATGTACTAAAACTATTCATTATGATAAAAGTAATGGAATTCTAGAGCTTCACAAACATCCTGCATGTTGTGAACCATCAGCAACATCTGTAATTTGCTTGCTTGTCTCTTCGAAACATGGAAGAAATCTCCTGTAAAAAGAAGGTCAGCACATTGCATGAAAATTATACATAGAAAAAAACATGCCTAGATTGGCAAATTGATCCTACTCAACATCACTTACAAAGAGTTTTATTTGTAAAGCTGTTGTTTATTGAAATACTGCCAGTATATGTAGAAATCTTCCTCATTTAAGTACTCCAGATGGGTCAGTCACTAGAGTTGTGTATGTTAGAAGATAACGGAGATGACTGACTGGAAATATTTATGGTATGATGACACATTGGCTTCTGGCTACTGGTGATGTCAATGATGACAGTAGACAGAATATTGATGATACTGAGGATGACAGTAGACAGAATATTGATGATGCTGAGGATGACAGTAGACAGAATATTGATGATACTGAGGATGACAGTAGACAGAATACTGTCAACAGTTGAAAAAGATTTGTCTATATTTGATCTTAGTACCTGGATAATACTATATTTTACAGTATACATAATACCGTCAGGTGTGATGTAAGGTTGCAGTAGATGTATATACAGATAATGTAAGGTTGCAGTAGATGTATATACAGATAATGTAAGGTTGCAGTAGATGTATATACAGATAATGTAAGGTTGAAATAGATGTATATACAGATAACGTAAGGTTGAAATAGATGTATATACAGATAATGTAAGGTTGCAGTAGATGTATATACAGATATTGTAAGGTTGAAATAGATGTATATATAGATATTGTAAGGTTGAAGTAGATGTATATACAGATAATGTAAGGTTGAAGTAGATGTATATTCAGATAATGTAAGGTTGAAATAGATGTATATATAGATAATGTAAGGTTGAAGTAGATGTATATACAGATAATGTAAGGTTGAAGTAGATGTATATTCAGATAATGTAAGGTTGCAGTAGATGTATATACAGATAATGTAAGAGATGTTTATACAGATAATGTAAGGTTGCAGTAGATGTATAAACAGATAATGTAAGGTTGCAGTAGATGTATATACAGATAATGTAAGGTTGAAATAGATGTATATACAGATAATGTAAGGTTGAAATAGTTTTTCCTACAGCTAATGTAAGTTGATTTAAATGTATCCACTTTTTCATATAAGTTTGAGCACATGTGCCCACATTGCAGTATTCTGTATAAAACCTGTGACCTATATTAGCTGGTTTGCGGAGAGAAATTTGTTTTCAGAAAGTTAAAATGCCAGTCAAATTACACTTCTTCTTCTCTGTTGAAATTATACAATTATCTTAATTAAGGAGACAGTTTTACATTGGGAATCATCTGCACGAGGAATAGGTAGTTTACGTGTAGCTCAGCTCATGGTTTTAAAATTTGATCGTGTTTTTTGAAAGAAATACCTAGTATGCAGAGAAGAGGTAGTTGACAGATAGTAAAGACAGTTGACAGATTGTAAAGACAGCTGACCAGTTGACAGATAGTAAAGACAGTTGACAAATAATAAAGACAGTTGACAGATTGTAAGACAGTTGACAGATAGTAAAGACAGTTGACCAGTTGACAGATAGTAAAGACAGTTGACAAATAATAAAGACAGTTGACAGATTGTAAGACAGTTGACAGATAGTAAAGACAGTTGACAGATAGTAAAGACAGTTGACCAGTTGACAGATAGTAAAGACAGTTGACAAATAATAAAGACAGTTGACAGATTGTAAGACAGTTGACAGATAGTAAAGACAGTTGACAGATAGTAAAGACAGTTGACCAGTTGGCAGATAGTAAAGGTAGTTGACAGATAGCAAGGCCGTTAGATATTCAGAGGGATCTTAACACCATATATTGTATTCTGGTATATTCAAATTGTTTTGTGTAGAACAAATAGGTGTAGTTAACAGAACACTAACAGTTCTACAGTTAAATCCCTCCATTAGGTTTAGTAAACAGAACACTAACAGTTCTAAGGTTAAATCACTTAAGTAGGTGTAGGTAACAGAACACTAACAGTTCTAAGGTTAAATCCCTCAAATTTGTTTAGTTAACAGAACACTAACAGTTCTACAGTTAAATCCCTCCATTAGGTTTAGTAAACAGAACACTAACAGTTCTAAGGTTAAATCACTCAAGTAGGTGTAGGTAACAGAACACTAATAGTTCTACAGTTAAATCCCTCAAGTAGGTGTGGTTAACAGAACACTAACAGTTCTAAGGTGAAATCCCTCAAGTAGGTGTAGTTAACAGAACACTAACAGTTCGAAGGTTAAATCACTCAAGTAGGTGTAGGTAACAGAACACTAACAGTTCTACAGTTAAATCACTCAAGTAGGTATAGTTAACAGAACACTAACAGTTCTACAGTTAAATCCCTCAAGTAGGTGTAGTTAACGGAACACTAACAGTTCTACAGTTAAATCCCTCCATTAGGTTTAGTAAACAGAACACTAACAGTTCTAAGGTTAAATCACTCAAGTAGGTGTAGGTAACAGAACACTAACAGTTCTAAGGTTAAATCACTCAAGTAGGTGTGGGTAACAGAACACTAACAGTTCTAAGGTTAAATCACTCAAGTAGGTGTAGGTAACAGAACACTAACAGTTCTAAGGTTAAATCACTTAAGTAGGTGTAGGTAACAGAACACTAACAGTTCTAAGGTTAAATCCCTCAAGTAGGTGTAGGTAACAGAACACTAACAGTTCTAAGGTTAAATCACTTAAGTAGGTGTAGGTAACAGAACACTAACAGTTCTAAGGTTAAATCCCTCAAGTAGGTGTAGGTAACAGAACACTAACAGTTCTAAGGTTAAATCACTCAAGTAGGTGTAGTTAACAGAACACTAATAGTTCTAAGGTTAAATCACTTAAGTAGGTGTAGGTAACAGAACACTAACAGTTCTAAGGTTAAATCACTCAAGTAGGTGTAGTTAACAGAACACTAATAGTTCTAAGGTTAAATCACTTAAGTAGGTGTAGGTAACAGAACACTAACAGTTCTAAGGTTAAATCCCTCAAGTAGGTGTAGTTAACAGAACACTAATAGTTCTAAGGTTAAATCACTTAAGTAGGTGTAGGTAACAGAACACTAACAGTTCTAAGGTTAAATCACTCAAGTAGGTGTAGTTAACAGAACACTAATAGTTCTAAGGTTAAATCACTTAAGTAGGTGTAGGTAACAGAACACTAATAGTTCTACAGTTAAATCCCTCAAGTAGGTGTGGTTAACAGAACACTAACAGTTCTAAGGTGAAATCCCTCAAGTAGGTGTAGTTAACAGAACACTAACAGTTCGAAGGTTAAATCACTCAAGTAGGTGTAGGTAACAGAACACTAACAGTTCTACAGTTAAATCACTCAAGTAGGTATAGTTAACAGAACACTAACAGTTCTAAGGTTAAATCCCTCAAGTAGGTGTAGTTAACAGAACACTAATAGTTCTAAGGTTAAATCACTTAAGTAGGTGTAGGTAACAGAACACTAACAGTTCTAAGGTTAAATCACTCAAGTAGGTGTAGTTAACAGAACACTAACAGTTCTAAGGTTAAATCACTTAAGTAGGTGTAGGTAACAGAACACTAACAGTTCTAAGGTTAAATCCCTCAAGTAGGTGTAGTTAACAGAACACTAATAGTTCTAAGGTTAAATCACTTAAGTAGGTGTAGGTAACAGAACACTAACAGTTCTAAGGTTAAATCACTCAAGTAGGTGTAGTTAACAGAACACTAATAGTTCTAAGGTTAAATCACTTAAGTAGGTGTAGTTAACAGAACACTAATAGTTCTAAGGTTAAATCACTTAAGTAGGTGTAGGTAACAGAACACTAACAGTTCTAAGGTTAAATCACTCAAGTAGGTGTAGTTAACAGAACACTAACAGTTCTAAGGTTAAATCACTTAAGTAGGTGTAGGTAACAGAACACTAACAGTTCTAAGGTTAAATCCCTCAAGTAGGTGTAGTTAACAGAACACTAATAGTTCTAAGGTTAAATCACTTAAGTAGGTGTAGGTAACAGAACACTAACAGTTCTAAGGTTAAATCACTCAAGTAGGTGTAGTTAACAGAACACTAATAGTTCTAAGGTTAAATCACTTAAGTAGGTGTAGTTAACAGAACACTAATAGTTCTAAGGTTAAATCACACAAGTAGGTGTAGCAAGTATCTACAATAAATTGAGATACTGAAAGCCATATTGCAATATATTGGCAATAGACAAATATTGTGATATACTGACAGAGAAGGTAGTTGATTATAAAAAGAGCTGCCATACATAAAAGCAGTAAACAGAGAGACAGAAGTGTGCATATAATTCAGAAATAGTGATCGTTAGACTTGTTACTAGAAAATGTTAATTAGCCCCTATTAGTTAAAGTATGTCATCATTTCTCGTTACTAGAAAATGTTAATTAGCCCCTATTAGTTAAAGTATGTCATCATTTCTCTGGTGATTTTATTCAGTTCATTTTCCTTCAGATTTGACAGGGGTTAATTACCATGGTGACTAGAGAGTTGGTTCACATATAAATCTTATTTTGTGGTTTTTCCATCATTTCCCGCATGTTTTAGACTTTAAAATCAATATTTCATACTTCCTGCTGTGGTAAACTTTCCGGGACATTAAGTTTACATTGCAGTCGTTGGCGAGGGGATGCGTCTTAAATTGTGTAGCTTTATAAACTTTACTTACTTTTCTTCCTGGTGCATAAATTGAAATTTTTGAAATTGTCATTAATTCATTTTAAAGCGGAAGTATTAGCATGTTCGGGTTGGATTTATGTCCTGTCAGCTCGCTGAGTGAAACATACTGGTAGGTGAGAAATATTCAGAAAGTCTTAAAAATAAAGTTACTAAGTAGATTTGGTGTGTGAAAGGAAAGTAACTTCAGCATGCACGGTTTTCTTGATCGATCTGTCCTTATGTCTATTAGAGACCCAAGAAGACATGACACCTGAACTATATCACAAGTATTTATGCCAACAACTTGTCTGTCTCAGGAGTAAGTTGACTGTTGAGGTTGGTGGGTCTGACTTAAACTCCACAGACAGAGAGTATGGATCAGGAGCCACTCCAGCATCGATATTGCATGACAGAGGGTCACAAGGTCAAATAAGTGTAATACTTATTGTGTAAGTCTGAAACTAATTCTGTTTAGATGGATTGACCATGACAATACACTGCCAACAGATTAATCAGGATTAGGCCTCTTAATACTGCACCTATGTATACTTTTCAAAACCCCAGCAAACTTGGTATTATTCTGGTTCCTTTCATTTGTCTGTATCTACCATGCAGGAAATAGAAGGGGTTTTTTAAATGTCAGTCATCTAGTGTAGTAGCCTGAGGGAATTTAGGCTGAACTTTGTATTATTAAAGCACTATACATATTTATTTTGTCAGTGTGATACAATATTGTGTTGGTCCTTCTGAATTAGTATGTTATATATTATTCATTTTCTCCAATTCTGTCTTTTTATTCCTCCAGCAATCAGCTTTGCATAAATTACAAAGTAAAAAGTTGACGAAACTTCACATACGTTGTAATGTTTATGGATTATAAGAGTTATTGCCCTTGATTCATCCATCCATTAGCTCTGCCTAAATTACTAAGTGAAAAGTTGATGAAACCTCACACACACTGTAATGTTTATGGATTAAATGAGTTATTGCCCTTAATTGATATAAACAAAATTAATTAATGTGTTGATATCTTTTTTTTATGTCTATTGAAGTTATGAAGAACAATTTGATACAATTTGATAAAAATGTTCTAGTACCTTAAAAATATAAGAATACTGTGATATACCGGGGGTATTATTCTTGGTAACCACCATATGTTAAACACTAATTTAAACTGTGGCCGATAGTTTGATACTGTCACACAAGTCTTAAAATGCACATCTTCCTTCATAATACAAATATAACATTGAAAATTTTTGTTTAAGAACACTATAGTTTTAATATGGGGTAATCACATTTATATTCCCAAGTGTTGACACAGAAAATTTAATGATCTTTCTGGAAAAAAATACCTTGTTTAAGAAACAACATTTATCAAAAAGCCTTGTATTATAGGCCATATAAGCTTGTCAGGAGGTCTGAATTCTCTTAAAGATGGAATTATTAAAAGAGTCTTATTTCTGTCTAATCAGGCGAGCACCAGATAATTGTGTGTTCTTAGTTTATTTTAATTCCGTTGGAAGGATTTTCCACATCTCATTGACGATTGCTTTAATGGATCTGAGGTGACACAAAGAAAACCTATTTACTCTTTCACAATAAATATTGATTGATAACGGTGTCTTTGTATAGCAACAAAAGGACAAACATAATCAATAGAAAATGTGCTTTGATTAATACAATTTTTACAAACAAGTGAATTGAGATTTTATTGAAATCGAAAAGTATAAAAAAAAAATTTTTTTATTTGTCTGATTATCTTTATAACATAACAAACATTGTTTGGTTTTCCCCTCTGTTTAAGCTCAAGACCCATTTCATCTGTTATTCCGTAGTATGCTGAGATAGCTGGTTTATGAAATAAATGACCTTGACCTACATTTAAAGAATACAGGGGGTCATTTATGAAAGGTTTCAAGCAATTTCATTTGATGTACCAACATGTGCTGCATCATGATGCAGGGCAGGTAGCATGCATGTGTGAATGGCTGTCAGTTTAGTTAAAACCTTACAGTATATGGTCAAGTCAGTTAAAAATCTGCTAAGGAATTTCTCCGAAGAAAACAATACTGTGGACATGGTAATAGCCTGATACATACCGGGATTAATGGTTGTCAAGTTTATTCAAATGAATGATCTTGGCCCACATTCAAGGTCACTGAGGTCAGATGTCTTAAATGTTAAAGAAGCTTGTTAGCTGCCGATGTAGGAATTAAATTCAACTCCTCCAACAAAATCTCTACAAAACTGTAGACTAGGGAACTAAAACAGGCCCATTAGGCCTCTTGTATTGACATGTTAACCTACCAAGGCAAATAGGTATATTGTTCAAGTATAAAACTTTAAGTCTTTCTGTTCAAATGAAAGTATGAAAAATGTTGAGGATTGGAATATTGTTTTGAGCTTGTTGCATCACGGCATAGTAAGATGTGAACTTTCTATGTCCTGAAAAGTTAGTTAAAACCTGAAAAGATTTTTCTGTGTTTAAGTTTCTGTGTGTTATAGGTTTCTATATGATCAAATATATATTGAACCAATAGAATATATATATATATATATACGATGTTTTCCCAAAACAGCCTGCCAGTCTGTGATGTATTGAAATCTCTGATAGCCAGGTTGTGGCCACTTCTCAGTGGTGAATTGGACTATTTATATATGATTGCACTTCAATCAGCCATGTTTAATTCTTTTGAATAGTATCATGGTTCAGAATGACTCAACATTTTTCTGAAATCATTAGAGATATGAAAATTACAAAATTTATTGAATCATGGGGCTATTTCACCTCCCCATCTAGATTTTACACTTTTTCAATCCTTTTGAATTTTCCCGGGTCACTTCTTATGCTTTAAAATTAAGTCCCTTACATCATTGCCAAATCCTAGAATTACGAAAACAGCTGTATGATGCATTTAATTCACTATTTTGCTCTTCTGCTGTATCTAATTCTGAATTTGTATGGAGAGGTGCTATTCAGTTGCGTGTTTTTCGTACAATCTTTATGAACTCTACAGACAGACAGTGTATCAGGTAACGACTTAATATGGGTATTGTATGACACAACACATCTGGGTTAATGGTACATCCTTTTCTGTTGCTCATTATTGATGTATCCCTATCAATAATATATTGCTGCAATTCAAACTTTCCAATGAGATTTCTTAAAAAAATTTGGCATCAACGTTGAAACCTTCATAGGATACTGGCATTTTAATCTTTACACACTGAATCGGTACGGTGTAATTGTACCACCAGGTATAAGACTTCTGTTGTAATTTTCTTATCTTTTCCGGATATTGACATTGTAATCTTCACACTCTGAATCACTGTGTATAGGATTTGTGTGTTGTGAGTTTCTTTTTAGAATATTTTAATTAAAATATCCACATATTTAAGAAATGATTACAATGTAACCTTCCCATACAGGATCATTAACATCGTAGCTATGATACACGATATTTCATTACAGCCTTTCGTGATTGTTAAATGGTCCGATTGACTACTCTATTACTATGTATGACCGTTACTTGTGCTATGATTTGGCAGCCTCACTTGAAGTGTTGGGTTCTTTGGATGTGAAAAAGACGAGAATTTAGCTCTGTAGTCTGTACCACTGCTGTGTTTGTATATATTGATCCAATATTTCACTTATGTATTTTCAGATTCAACCGAAAGCTGCTGGCTGGTACACACTTAAGTGGACCTCTCCAAGTTGGTAGTTAGACTCTGGAAACTGAAAGACAAATTTGAAGTCATTTTCGAACCGGTTACCAGGCTGTATTCATCATCTGTGTATTCTGGCTACGGAGTGTTGTCGGCTTTATGTATGTGCAGTGAAACAAATCTGGAATTAGTATTAAAAGACACCAATGCTCTCAGCTAATAAATGGTGAGAAGCTGGTATTGGAAAAGTGGATTGGATAACAGTGAATAGAACAAAACGATTCTGTTCGTGAAAGAAGTCAGTTTGACAAGCTGGATGCTGATTCCTGTTTAAGCAAAAGAAAGGATATGTGTACATTATCAACATACAGTTTGGTCACTAGAATAGGGCAGGAGAACTGAGAGGTCAGTATATCTGGTCAGTCCTGGTCATAGCACAGGAGTACTGAGGGGTTAGGATATCTGATCAGAGCTGGTCATAGAACAGGAATACTGAGAGGTCAGTATATCTGGTCAGGGCTGGTCATAGTACAGGC
Source organism: Ylistrum balloti (assembly GCF_031769215.1). NCBI lineage: Eukaryota > Metazoa > Mollusca > Bivalvia > Pectinida > Pectinidae > Ylistrum > Ylistrum balloti. Next base: position 171,989 of record NW_026782466.1, on the reverse strand, counting down.
GTACAGAGATTTTAGAATATCTGGTTAGGGCTGTTGGTATTACAGGGATACTGAAGGGTCAATATATCTGGTCAGAACTTGTTGTAGTACTTAGTACTGAGGGGCAGTATATCTGGTCAGAGCATGTTGTAATACTGAAGGGTCAATATATCTGGTCAGAGCTTGTTGTAGTACTTAGTACTGAGTACTAAGGGGACAATATATCTGGTCAGAGCTTGTTGTAGTACTGAGTACTAAGGGGACAATATATCTGGTCAGAGCTTGTTGTAGTACTGAGTACTAAGGGGACAATATATCTGGTCAGAGCTTGTTGTAATACTGAGTACTAAGGGGACAATATATCTGGTGAGAGCTTGTTGTAGTACTGAGTACTAAGGGGACAATATATCTGGTGAGAGCTTGTTGTAGTACTGAGTACTAAGGGGACAATATATCTGGTGAGAGCTTGTTGTAGTACTGAAGGGTCAATTTATCAGGTCAGAGCTTGTTGTAGTACTGAGTACTGAGGGGACAATATATCTGGTGAGAGCTTGTTGTAGAACTGAAGGGTCAATATATCTGGTCAGAGCTTGTTGTAGTACTGAAGGGTCAATATATCTGGTCAGAGCTTGTTGTAGTACTGAGTACTGAGGGGACAATATATCTGGTGAGAGCTTGTTGTAGTACTGAGTACTGAAGGGACAATATATCTGGTGAGAGCTTGTTGTAGTACTGAGTACTGAGGGGACAATATATCTCTGGTGAGAGCTTGTTGTAGTACTGAGTACTGAAGGGACAATATATCTGGTCAGAGCTTGTTGTAGTACTGAGTACTGAGGGGACAATATATCTGGTGAGAGCTTGTTGTAGTACTGAAGGGTCAATTTATCAGGTCAGATCTTGTTGTAGTACGGAGTACTGAGGGGACAATATATCTGGTGAGAGCTTGTTGTAGTACTGAGTACTAATGGGACAATATATCTGGTGAGAGCTTGTTGTAGTACTGAGTACTGAGGGGACAATATATCTGGTGAGAGCTTGTTGTAGTACTGAGTACTAATGGGACAATATATCTGGTGAGAGCTTGTTGTAGTACTGAAGGGTCAATATATCAGGTCAGAGCTTGTTGTAGTACTGAGTACTGAGGGGACAATATATCTGGTGAGAGCTTGTTGTAGTACTGAGTACTGAGGGGACAATATATCTGGTGAGAGCTTGTTGTAGAACTGAAGGGTCAATATATCTGGTCAGAGCTTGTTGTAGTACTGAAGGGTCAATATATCTGGTCAGAGCTTGTTGTAGTACTGAGTACTGAGGGGACAATATATCTGGTGAGAGCTGGTGAGAGCTTGTTGTAGTACTGAGTACTAAGGGGACAATATATCTGGTCAGAGCTTGTTGTAGTACTGAGGGGACAATATATCTGGTGAGAGCTTGTTGTAGTACTGAGTACTGAGGGGACAATATATCTGGTGAGAGCTTGTTGTAGTACTGAGGGGACAATATATCTGGTGAGAGCTTGTTGTAGTACTGAGTACTGAGGGGACAATATATCTGGTGAGAGCTTGTTGTAGTACTGAGTACTGAGGTAACAATATATCTGGTGAGAGCTTGTTGTAGTACTGAGGTAACAATATATCTGGTGAGAGCATGTTGTAATACTGAAGGGTCAATATATCTGGTCAGAGCTTGTTGTAGTACTGAGTACTGAGGGGACAATATATCTGGTGAGAGCTTGTTGTAGTACTGAAGGGTCAATATATCAGGTCAGATCTTGTTGTAGTACTTAGTGCTAAGGGGGCAGTGTATCTCAACAGGGCTGGTTGTTTTATAGGAGTTATAAATTGTTTTTCTTATCTGTCTGTTAAATTTTAAGAAAGTAGTCCTGTCCTCTAGATTTCTGTCTCTAGTTATGCTAATTAATATCATCATTCATTTAAAAACTTTAATGTTGTGTGATTATATTTACTTTTAGGAATACCCACCTGTGAATTTATTTCACCTTTAATAACTGTGGGTTATGATCTTGGATTATCACTGGAGTCTTTCTCCTTATTTGAATATTTACTTGTCAGAATATGATAAGTGAACATAACCATGTCATTTTTTTAAGGATTAAATACTTCTCCTCAGGAATAGATAAACAGATTTTTGAGGCATCCTTAACACTGATGTACATACTGTCAATCTTCAAATATTTTTTAAAATCGCAGCAATTCACAAAGTCTCGAACAGCATGGAATAAAAATTTTGAATCTGTTGTAAGTAAAAGCAACGAATTTAAAGACTTGATATATTTTTCATTGAATAATACATATTGCACCCTCAAATTGAATTATTTCATGTCCTGGAATTTGAATTTAAATGCATATATAAGAATGAGACGATATTGAAACCAGAGAATTAATTCTAAATTTTATGCCATAATTTGTGCAACAGTTGGAACAGATTTCTACAATAGACTTTATTTGAAATATTACAAAGCATTTAAGTTAGACTGTGACCCATATACAGGGTGTTATTGTTTCAGAGCTTAATTAACTGCATTTTGATTAAATCAGGTTAGTATTGTTAGATGAACTCTGGTGGCGTGACTGTACACTTCTTTTCTGTCAATATCTAGGATTAGCATAACGAAAAAAATACTTATCTATTGACTTCCATTTATTTTTGCAATTGAAATCTTTGCCTGAATTTCTCTGATGTTTTAAGTCAGGAAAGTCTACCATTTGAGTGTGAAGATTACATAATCTGTTTCTCAATAATTACAGGCTTGATAGGTCATCTGTTGGCATTTTTATCCTGATTAATTTGTGTTGGGATTGAAGAAGACAACATGATATCATGTTTTTTTGGTTGTATTTTTTTGGCACAGCGGTGGGGGGTGGGGGTGGGGGAGGGGGGGTGGGGGGGGGGGGGGGGGGAGGGGGAGGGAAGGAGGGGTTTATACTACGGGGTTTATAAGAAGCCCATCCTGTGACTACTGGGCTTACGAGAAGCAACTCCTGTTGTAGTTTTAGAAATGACAATTTTTTTCATCTCTGTCACATAATAATCCAATGTTGCTATAGTAGCCATGTGATGGTCCATTGTGTTAATTACAGGTATAACGGTTTCGGAATTCGGTCAGTATGGATCGGAGTGTGTTCGGTAAGAAAAAATCATGTACTCCACTGCGATGATGATACAAAGCTTTGTTTCCATACTGTACGCCTCGCTCCAGTGGGGTTCCCCGATGTGATACTTTATGGTGTGGGTTTTACACATTTCAATTGCTGGCAATGTATAACCTTCATCACGTCACGAGTGACAATTATGAGCTGAAGTGCCAGAAGAAAATTAGAAATTGTTCATGGCGGCGCTAGGCACTGCTTCAGCACTACCTATAACACATCATAATCAAATCAAATATTACAGAATTGCCTATATGTATGTGGTAAGGACTGAACAGGTTTATCGGTCAATAAGCACAGGGTTTATAACCAGCGATAGATAGGCTAGTTAGCCTGTCTTGTTCTGGATTTACTGTTAAATATCAGGATACAGAGAAATCCCAGCTGATCTGTTAATTGATTCTCTGTTACCTGTAGGCTACTGACCTCGTCAGATGTCAAGTTCATTCTTATTGATGACCTTGACTTAATCAAATTGGTGTTAATATGTGTAAATATTTCCTCTACAGACCTGGACTGGAGTGATGATTATAGGCCTAATTGTGGGGATAAATAGTTTATCTTGTAGTGACTTTTCAGTGAGCAGTATATACTAATTGTAGGAAATAAGTGTGACCTGGATTGGCTGGTATATTAAACTGACGTGTTAACATTATGCCTTATAATTACAGGATGATCATTTTAAATTATCTCATTGGCTCACTCGCACGTCATTTAACAAAAGATGCAAGTATCAACCGCAACAAGCTCAGGATAAGTTGGTTATAGGTTTATTAATCTTGTCGACTAGTTTCGCCCAAACTACGTGGGCTTCATCAAGACGTCAAATGTAAGTAATTTTCCCCTGAAGTACATTAAATGTGGGCATGTTAAATTATGACGTTCACAATAGGGGTCACATGTATGACCTTCCATGACCTTCTATAGATTCAGTTATGGTTATAACAGTGCATTTTATGTATCCTGCAAAAGTATTTACCAAATATCATGTCCTTTAACCAAGAAATTATGAGTTTCTCAAAATTAATCTACTGATTATAAATGGAATTGCAATTACTATTACAGATTTTGTGAAAATAAATGATTATTTTTCATCAAAACATTTGGTAGAGCAAGAGTTCGACTTATACTGCTGGCTGCTATCTCCTATTTCTGCTGTAGTTGTAGACATAGGCTGGTATCTTAACACTTTGTAGTCGAGTGAGTTAGGAGAGGATGCGGGGTCGTCACTCAAAGTATCCAACAGTGCTAAGTCCTTCTTTAGTAGTTCAAAGGTCGCGTCTAAGACTGGTCTAAACTGTTGGCTCTGCAGGCCAACAGTGCTTCCTGGCTTTACTCTAAATTTTACAAGGTCTAAATGTTCTCTAGGAAGTGGTGCGAAAGGACGTTTATCATCAGGTTTAGCAGCGTTGATTCTGGATATATCTTCAAATAGTTCTGGTTCCACGGTATATCACAAATGTTCTTTTTGTAAGTGACAATTATAAATTTCTTTTCTTCCATATGTCCGTTTACAGATCTTCTATTTTTGAGACTATGCACTGTGTCTACATGTCTCCGTAGATTCCTAATGGTTGAGGAAGTTCTCCGACATTTATACGAGGGATTCTCGGTTTCGTAGTTTACCGCTTCATTCCATTTCACGTTGTTCTTTTGGTATTCGCCATCACAAGATTATGTTGAGATCATCAGGGGTTGTGGTCTGTAGGATGCGAATCCAACTTTCCTCTGTTCGGATTCAGTGGTTGGTATCCTTGATGTCCTTCACAATACCTATGACTGTGACGTCATTAACAGCGTGACCCTGCGATGTGAAGTGTACCACCACTGGTTTATCTAATTGTTGGTGTGACTTTCAAAGGTGTTAGCTGCTTTTGTGTATGTACATATCTTACGGTTCCTAGTACACGGGCCGCTGCCTGGTGGTTTCTGGTCATAGTTGATGTCACTTTTTACTAGTATGTATTGATGGATTTAGGTTCCGCACATGCTGCGATCATCTTGTATTCTAGTAGGCCCCTAGTACCTTGGCCTTGTCGCTACCTTGGCCTTGTCGCATCCTTACCTAAATCATCTGAAGTGTACACACTGGACTTCAATGTGTTAGGATACCAGCCTATGTCTACAACTACAGCAGAGATAGGAGAAAGCAGCCAGCAGTATAACTCGAACTCTTACTCTACCAAATGTTTTGATGAATGAATCGTTTAATTTTACGAACTCTGTAATAATAATTGCAATTCCATTTATAATCAGTAGATTAATTTTGAGAAACTCATAATTTCTTGGTTAAAGGACACGATATTTGGTAAATACTTGTTCAGAATACATACAATGAAATGTTATGACCTTTATGTAATCTATAGAAGGTCATGGAAGGTCATATATGTGACCCCTATTGTGAACATCATAATTTAACGTGCCCACATTTTATGTACTTTAGGGGAACATTTCATATATCCATTGTCTTTGATGAAGCCCAAATAGTTCGGGGCGAAACTGGTCGACGAGATTAATAAACCTATAACCAACTTATCTTGAGCTTGTTGCCGTGGATACTTGCGTTGTTTAGTCGCTATTCCTCAACCCCACTGCATACCCGAGGTGTCCGAGCAAGGGAGATCAGGAACACCCCAACTGACACCAAGAATCATGGCATTGGCTCTCGTCTCTTGAATTTAACAAAAGCAATACAGGTCTTTTGGGCCCTTTTCTGGGTTGACTTTATACAATACATATGGCTACTGTCATCAACAAGCCACAACAGTTATAAGACCACACAATCCATGTGCCAGATGCATCATTTGATATTAACTGTGGGGATGCTGTGACTAAAGAACGATATTCCTTTGACATTGCTGTACTGAAGACACAACCAATGAATCAATAAAACAATAGCAAACGCCTGATAGGGTGGGCTTGTTTGGGAATTTAAAATGGCTGACTTGGTTTGATCCTAGACTGATAGAGCTAGGTACTGACGTATATTGTTGACTTGAATACCTATGTGTGGCCCGTCATCCTCATAGCTTCAGTATGTTATCATCAATCACACACACCATGGGTGAAATCCACTTCATCTGCGTAGGCGAATTTGATGAAGTTTTTGAAGTGATCTTAAAACATGTTCATTCCCAGTATGGTTAATAAAGTTCTGTTGGAATGTACAACTTTTACTGAAACAGTGAGAAAGAAAATAAATCATTCTTTTTTCTTTTAAGGGAGACAAAAATTACTTCACCTTTTGATTGTAAAAAATGCATTAAGCCAGAGCACTGATGGGGACAAGTTCAGGGTTTAGGGATTGGTTTGGTACAGTAAGCCAGAGAACTGATGGGGACAAGTTCAGGGTTTAGGGATTGGTTTGGTACAGTAAGCCAGAGCACTGATGGGGACAAGTTCAGGGTTTAGGGATTGGTTTGGTACAGTAAGCCAAAGCACTGATGGGGACAAGTTCAGGGTTTAGGGATTGGTTTGGTACAGTAAGACAGAGAACTGATGGGGACAAGTTCAGGGTTTAGGGATTGGTTTGGTACAGTAAGCCAGAGCACTGATGGGGACAAGTTCAGGGTTTAGGGATTGGTTTGGTACAGTAAGCCAGAGAACTGATGGGGACAAGTTCAGGGATTAGGGATTGGTTTGGTACAGTAAGCCAGAGAACTGATGGGGACAAGTTCAGGGTTTAGGGATTGGTTTGGTACAGTAAGACAGAGAACTGATGGGGACAAGTTCAGGGTTTAGGGATTGGTTTGGTACAGTAAGACAGAGAACTGATGGGGACAAGTTCAGGGTTTAGGGATTGGTTTGGTACAGTAAGCCAGAGAACTGATAGAGACAAGTTCAGGGATTAGGGATTGGTTTGGTACAGTAAGCCAGAGAACTGATGGGGACAAGTTCAGGGATTTGGGATTGGTTTGGTACAGTAAGCCAGAGAACTGATGGGGACAAGTTCAGGGTTTAGGGATTGGTTTGGTACAGTAAGCCAAAGAACTAATGGGGACAAGTTCAGGGTTTAGGGATTGGTTTGGTACAGTAAGCCAGAGAACTGATGGGGACAAGTTCAGGGATTAGGGATTGGTTTGGTACAGTAAGCCAGAGAACTGATGGGGACAAGTTCAGGGTTTAGGGATTGGTTTGGTACAGTAAGACAGAGAACTGATGGGGACAAGTTCAGGGTTTAGGGATTGGTTTGGTACAGCAAGCCAGAGCACTGATGGGGACAAGTTCAGGGATTAGGGATTGGTTTGGTACAGTAAGACAGAGAACTGATGGGGACAAGTTCAGGGTTTAGGGATTGGTTTGGTACAGTAAGCCAGAGAACTGATAGAGACAAGTTCAGGGATTAGGGATTGGTTTGGTACAGTAAGCCAGAGAACTGATGGGGACAAGTTCAGGGTTTAGGGATTGGTTTGGTACAGTAAGCCAGAGAACTGATGGGGACAAGTTCAGGGATTTGGGATTGGTTTGGTACAGTAAGCCAGAGAACTGATGGGGACAAGTTCAGGGTTTAGGGATTGGTTTGGTACAGTTAGACCGAGAACTGATGGGGACAAGTTCAGGGTTTAGGGATTGGTTTGGTACAGTAAGCCAGAGAACTGATGGGGACAAGTTCAGGGTTTAGGGATTGGTTTGGTACAGTTAGACCGAGAACTGATGGGGACAAGTTCAGGGTTTAGGGATTGGTTTGGTACAGTAAGCCAGAGAACTGATGGGGACAAGTTCAGGGTTTAGGGATTGGTTTGGTACAGTAAGCCAGAGAACTGATGGGGACAAGTTCAGGGTTTAGGGATTGGTTTGGTACAGTAAGCCAAAGAACTGATGGGGACAAGTTCAGGGTTTAGGTATTGGTTTGGTACAGTAAGCCAGAGCACTGATGGGGACAAGTTCAGGGTTTAGGGATTGGTTTGGTACAGTAAGACAGAGAACTGATGGGGACAAGTTCAGGGTTTAGGGATTGGTTTGGTACAGTAAGACAGAGAACTGAAGGGGACAAGTTCAGGGTTTAGGGATTGGTTTGGTACAGCAAGCCAGAGCACTGATGGGGACAAGTTCAGGGATTAGGGATTGGTTTGGTACAGTAAGACAGAGAACTGATGGGGACAAGTTCAGGGTTTAGGGTTTGGTTTGGTACAGTAAGCCAGAGAACTGATAGAGACAAGTTCAGGGTTTAGGGATTGGTTTGGTACAGTAAGACAGAGAACTGAAGGGGACAAGTTCAGGGTTTAGGGATTGGTTTGGTACAGTAAGCCAGAGAACTGATGGGGACAAGTTCAGGGTTTAGGGATTGGTTTGGTACAGTTAGACCGAGAACTGATGGGGACAAGTTCAGGGTTTAGGGATTGGTTTGGTACAGTAAGCCAGAGAACTGATGGGGACAAGTTCAGGGTTTAGGGATTGGTTTGGTACAGTAAGCCAGAGAACTGATGGGGACAAGTTCAGGGTTTAGGGATTGGTTTGGTACAGTAAGACAGAGAACTGATGGGGACAAGTTCAGGGTTTAGGGATTGGTTTTGTACAGTAAGACAGAGAACTGATGGGGACAAGTTCAGGGTTTAGGGATTGGTTTGGTACAGTAAGACAGAGAACTGATAGAGACAAGTTCAGGGTTTAGGGATTGGTTTTGTACAGTAAGACACCACACTGATGGGGACAAGTTCATTCCTGTCAATATTGACTTACATTCCCAGATTTCAAGTTTATGAAGGTGATGGGTAGAACTCTTTTGTAGTTGAGGCCAAAATGTTAAGATGTGATATATGTTGTAATTGTTGCTTTTTATTTATGGTTGTAGGATTTTTTTTACATAATTTTGACCTTATTGTGGGATTTTTTTACCTCATTGTGGGACTTTTTACCTCATTGTGGGATTTTTTACCTCATTGTGGGATTTTTTGCCTCATTGTGGGACTTTTTGCCTAGTTGTGGGATTTTTGACTTCATTGTGGGACTTTTTACCTAATTGTGCGATAGGAAAGGAACATCCTCTGACTAAGGAAAGTCAGTATTGTGTAAACAGAATACGGCCATATTTAGGGGAAAATAGAGGAGGTTCCAAAACAGGGGTCAGTATTTATACCAATATTGGAAACCTGAAGGAAAATACACCAAAATATCAAACCATTGTGACTGCCATTTTTATTAGTTTAGTGTATTTGATCCCAAATATTCATTATCATCACAAGTTGAAGAGCGTTCTCCCTTTTTTTGACACATTTCTGGTCATTTCTGTGTAATTTATGTATGATCATGTTCTGTTGATTGATTGACAGTTATCAATTTGGATCATTTTCTCTGTCACATCTTAGCTCGATGTTTCAATTCTTGATAACTTTAATTTGTCAACTCTTTCTCTGATTCTGATACTTTATCGTCATTTCTGAACAATTCAAAATATTCTGTTGAGTAGATAACAACAAAGCTGATACCCGATTACATATTCATTTAATCTCTTTATCAAACATAAAAACTATTCCATTTTTTATTTGAAAATTTGACTCAAATTGACAACATAAATTATGTATGTAAATAAGCAGTAATGTACCTAGATGGTACCTAGAAATGTTGTAGTAGCGAAGGCCTTCTGAAACTTGATTTTGATTTCAGATAGACTGAAGTAACGTCTAGTCTATTGTTATATTAATCAGATTGAGTTTTGATTTAAAAATACTATTTTTATAAAAGTATACACTAGTAAATAACAAATGTAAAATGTTTGTAAAATAATTCTCGGGTTTTTTCTGCACAATAATGTTTTCCACCATTAACAGACACACCACTATCGGTAAATTCAATTTTTTTTTCGTGATTGAGACTGGCAGAGAAAGTTGCAGAATCATGAGGTAAAGTTGACACCACAAGATTTTATGTGTCAATCATGTTGCTGTTTAAGAAATGTCATTTGAGGGTTTCATGACTGTTATCATAAGAAAATTGTCAGCTTTCCTCTAGTAATTCTGTCTTGTTGTCAGATTTATGGGCTCAATATCAAAATTGCTTGAGTCCAATGACGTAGAACCATTATTCAATCAATACAGCTACACATTGAAACATTAACATAGAATCATTGCCTGAGTTGTATCTCTTAAGTGATTCTTTTGATCTCCCAGGAAAACATCAAAATGGTGAGATGCAGCTTCATAGAGATGTGTGATCTTAAATTGTGGAGTCAGCAATATCTACAAAGCCATTTAATGTCTTTACACTTCACATGTTATCAAAGAATGATGATAGTGATAAAACGTCAGATATACTGGAGGAAGATATTTTATTTCCAGTTAAATCTGCCTCCACTCTTCTTTTTAGCCCACCATCATTATAAATAGCAGGATCCTCATATCACCCTACATCCCTGATCCCTCGTCTTTCCTTAAAAATACCTGTCCTGACTAATATTTTGGAAGTTCTGGATGAATCTTTCCCCAATTTTATGCATACATGTTTTCCCTTCTTCTCTAGTTGTGCCTTTTTTTTTTTGGGTCATCTGTCCAAAAGGGTCAGAATTACCTATATCATATAGTCATCATGTTTCATCTGTTGTTGTGTGCCTTATGTAAGTCTTTTCAACCTTCTTCTCAAGTTTTACCTTTGATTTCAGCTCAAAAATTCCTGTTATATTGTTAATAGGTCTTTATAGTCAAATGACCATTAAAACCCATGAGCCTCTTTTTTTATAGTAAGAGTGATCAGGAAAAACAAGATGGCAAACAGGTGCCATCTTGAATTTTGATTATGTTACTTTGTTATCACTAATTATTGAGAAGTACTTGCTGTATCTTTCTCCAGTTTCATATATAGTTACCCTTTTTCCCTAGTGGTGCTATTTTAATTTTGATTCAGATTTAAAAAAGCACAAAGTATGTCATCATGTTGGATTTTAACAATTAAAAAATTTGCTGTTGCTTAAGAAATACTTGATGGAATTTGAAAAAATTGTAGGTTCTACTAAGTCCTTAATACTTCTACTCTGCCTGAAGATCTTTTAAGATTTTAATGTAGGTATTACTTGTTTACTGTTCTACTTAAACCAGCCAAGACGTAGTTTGTCATGGTTGAACGGGAACGAGGAGCATAAAGCAGTCAACCAAGAAGGATAGTACTAGACTCTGCTATGCTCTGTTGTGATTGAGCTGTATCCATATTATCCTGTATCCTATGTTTTGCTGTAAAATTGTACATAGTCTACCTGTTCAGCTTATTTCATCAGTCATCTTATTTCTTCTTTCAGGAGAGGGTGTATTTGGTACAGCTGATGTGGATAAGTGGGCGTGGACAAAAGTCTTCTGTCAGGAGAGGGTGTATTTGATACAGCTGATGTGGATAAGCCAGCGTGGACAAAAATCCAGAGATTTCTTACCTCATTTGTACTTTTTGGAATTTAAAACCAATCAGGAGACAAGTTATTGACGGTCACTCTACAGTCCATCAATCACAGGAGAAGCATAGTGCACAGTGCCTTTTTAAATTAGCAAAATTTCGTGGTCACTTTTCTTCAAAGATAATTTTTCTTGTGGAATGAATTTCCTACGGCGGAGGTTTAGTTCTGGAGACCTGCAGGGTGAACTGCGAGATGAAAATTCTAGTATACTCACTTTCAAAAAGGGGCCATCCCCTAGTGCCCCAAACTCCCCATCAAAATCTATGTCGGGAGCGGGGATCCCTCGGGCTCCAGTAGCTAACAACAAACCAGCTTATAATAAGGATCGATGTAAAACACTTCTTGTCATTGACGATCATCACACAGACTGGTTTGTATTCTTCTGTTTTTACCTAAATGAATTAACAGATTCACAATAGATTTACTTTTTGTTAAATAAAGCTACATGACATTGAATATTGACATTTGCATTAATGCAACATTAAACCTTGCCATGCCTTAGCCAAAGAATATATTCATATTTAAATGCTCTATAAACCTTGCAACAAGACAGAAAGACTTTCTTTCTTTTAAGTAGGAACACAAGAGTGACAAGGGATTTATTACAATCTAGTAACACCAGAGTGACAAGGGATTTATTACAATCTAATAACACAACAGCGATAAGGAATTTATTACAATCTAGTAACACAACAGTGACAAGTGATTTATTACAATCTAGTAACACAACAGTGACAAGGGATTTATTACAATCTAGTAACACAACAGTGACAAGGGATTTATTACACAACAGTAACAAGGGATTTATTACAATCTAGTAACACAACAGTGACAAGAGACTTATTACAATCTAGTAACACAACAGTGACAAGGGATTTATTACAATAGTTACACAACAGTGACAAGGAATTTATTACAATCTAGTAACACAACAGTGACAAGGGACTTATTACAATCTAGTAACACAACAGTGACAAGGGACTTATTACAATCTAGTAACACAACAGTGACAAGAGACTTATTACAATCTAGTAACACAACAGTGATAAGGGATTTATTACAATCTAGTAACACAACAGTGTGACAAGGGACTTAATACAATCTAGTAACACAACAGTAACAAGGGATTTATTACAATATAGTAACACAACAGTAACAAGGGATTTATTACAATCTAGTAACACAGAAGTGACAAGGGACTTATTACAATCTAGTAACACAACAGTGATAAGGGATTTATTACAATCTAGTAACACAACAGTGTGACAAGTGATTTATTACAATCTAGTAACACCACAGTGACAAGGGATTTATTACAATCTAGTAACACAACAGTGACAAGAGACTTATTACAATCTAGTAACACAACAGTGACAAGGGATTTATTACAATAGTTACACAACAGTGACAAGGAATTTATTACAATCTAGTAACACAACAGTGACAAGGGACTTATTACAATAGTAACACAACAGTGATAAGGAATTTATTACAATCTAATAACACAACAGCGATAAGGAATTTATTACAATCTAGTAACACAACAGTGACAAGTGATTTATTACAACCTGTTACACTAGAGAGATAATTACTTTGTTAAGTCTAAATCGATAAGAAATTATGATATGACATTCCTAAATACTACATACCACTTGAAACATGGGGGGTAACTAAAGAAAACTTGATTTCCAGCCCTGTGATTAACTAAATTGTGTCCGTGTGAGTAATTTTATTGGATTATGGGAATGACACCAAACACCAGACTGTTCTGTTGTTACATCAAAGACCCATACTGTCTGAATTAATGGGAAAGCAGTCATATTTCTATACTATAATTTGCACTTTATTTGTGATAACAGTACGTATACTGGAAAAGTCTGTCTCAAAATACAATTATAGCTATAAAACAGCTTTACAGCTTACTTTTCTGTTTCCTAAACTGAGAATTATGTTTGTATGGCTGTCCCTCACTAACCATTAATTAAATAACTCAGACTGATATCCTCATACTCGTTTATTGGTGGTGAAAAATTTGTACTGAGATAGGAATACACAGAGTCACCTGCTGATTGGTCAACTGGCATAGATTCACATTGCAATGGTCATCCATGAAACAGATTACACTTACCATATCGGGACACCTGGTCTTATAGTAACTAGGGTTCTGTTAGAGAGTTGAGGTGACCACCCTAGATTCTTCAGGGGTTATGATCAGTTTCACTCTCTGCATACAACATGTCATGGCAAAATCAAACGTTCCATGTGCGACACCTTGTGTACAAGACGAAAAGACTAGTTTGGTTCTGTGATGTACATCAAATGAATCTGGAGGTTGCTTAATGGTATATTGTAATGACTTTGAAGCTGGATGACTCTTCTTTGTAACATCCAAAAGCAGCATATCAGCTTGTATTTGGTCAGTTTTTTTCTCCTGGAACCAATCAAATTACTTCGTTTGTGTCTTTGATTTTTTTCCCCCAAGACATGTTCCAGGGAGTGACTGGCCATACACAACAGCTGGGATGTTAGGCTTAAATTGTTTAAATAAAATGCTTTTTTTTCGTTGTAGGTCAAAATACTTTCGAGGAAGAAAGATTTTTGGTGACTGGGATATTAGAGTAGAACAAGTAAGTACTTATATATAATAACTTAATGAATTGATTAGAAGCTTAAAACAAATGTAGTTGATCTCCAATATCGTCAAAATAAATACATCTTGAGAAAAGCAAGTTTTCATTAAGTAACATAAATTATCCTTGCTTCAAGACCAAAACCTCATCAATACATTTTAAAGTAATTGTAACAACGAAAAACTTCTCCAAAAAATGTTCGTCAGCACCTTCAGTAACATCCTCATTCCAGTGATGTTGCCACCCCCTCACTTCACTGACTAATGTAAAACATCTCCCCATTCCACAGTTGTAAAAATATGTAGACACCCCTCACTCCATGGATGTAAACACCTTCTGTCACCTCCCCATTCCACAGTTGTAAAAATATGTAGACACCCCTCACTCCATGGATGTAAACATCTTCTGTCACCTCCCCATTCCACTAATGTAAACACCTTCTGTCGCCTCCCCATTCCACTGATGTAAACATCTTCTGTCACCTGCCCATTCCACTGATGTAAACATCTTCTGTCACCTCCCCATTCCACAGTTGTAAAAATATGTAGACACCCCTCACTACATGGATGTAAACATCTTCTGTCATCTCCCCATTCCACAGTTGTAAAAATATGTAGACACCCCTCACTCCATGGATGTAAACACCTTCTGTCACCTCCCCATTCCACTAATGTAAACACCTTCTGTCACCTCCCCATTCCACTGATGTAAACATCTTCTGTCACCTGCCCATTCCACTGATGTAAACATCTTCTGTCACCTCCCCATTCCACAGTTGTAAAAATATGTAGAGACCACTCACTCCATGGATGTAAACATCTTCTGTCACCTCCCCATTCCACAGTTGTAAAAATATGTAGACACCCCTCACTCCATGGATGTAAACATCTTCTGTCACCTCCCCATTCCACAGTTGTAAAAATATGTAGACACCCCTCACTCCATGGATGTAAACATCTTCTGTCACCTCCCCATTCCACTGATGTAAACATCTTCTGTCACCTCCCCATTCCACTGATGTAAACATCTTCTGTCACCTCCCCATTCCACAGTTGTAAAAATATGTAGACACCCCTCACTCAATGGATGTAAACATCTTCTGTCACCTCCCCATTCCACAGTTGTAAAAAATATGTAGACACCCCTCACTCCATGGATGTAAACATCTTCTGTCACCTCCCGATTCCACTGATGTAAAAATATGTAGACACCCCTCACTCCATGGATGTAAACATCTTCTGTCACCTCCCGATTCCACTGATGTAAAAATATGTAGACACCCCTCACTCCATGGATGTAAACATCTTCTGTCACCTCCCGATTCCACTGATGTAAAAATATGTAGACACCCCTCACTCCACTGATGTAAACATCGTCTGTCACTTTCCCATTCCTCTGATGAAATAGATGACACTTCCAGACGCTCTTCAATTATGAGCGCTTTCTGGTACTTATCAAGGCTTCTATGCTGTTGTCGTGCCAGCACTTTTAAAGTACAGAAAAGGCTTTTTAAGACATTGTATTTGAATCAGCTAAAAAAAATTCAGACCATTTGGTAAAAAGAGAACAATCTGCGTTTATTGACTGTCATGGAATAAAAGGATGGTTTTTCATACATATTACATGAAACCATTCCTTTCAACTTCTAGCTTCTACATTATTGATTATATGTAAAAGTTGTGTTAAACTCAAAGTTAAATCAAATAGTCGCAACTGTAACAGTGTGTAGACCAACATGCATTTTTATAGTCTGTGTGGGCCCAACCGCAGTAGTACAGTGTTTGTCTCGTGACGTCTATTGGAAGTTCAAAGTAGTTTGGAGATATTTAGTATGGCAGAGGGAAACACTATGACAGGGGGAGTTAAGAGATAATTAGTACCAGGGGAAGGGAGACACTATGACAGAAGTAGTTAGGAGATATTTAGTACCAGGGGGAGGGAGACACTATGACAGAAGTAGTTAGGAGATATTTAGTACGGGGGAGGGAGACACTATGACAGGAGTTGTTAGGAGATATTTAGTACGGGGGAGGGAGACACTATGACAGAAGTAGTTAGGAGATATTTAGTACTGGGGAGGGAGACACTATGACAGGAGTTGTTAGGAGATATTTAGTACAGGGGAGGGAGACACTATGACAGGAGTAGGTAGGAGATATATAGTACAGGGGAGGGAGACACTATGACAGGAGTAGTCAGGAGATATTTAGTACAGGGGAGGGAGACACTATGACAAGAGTAGGTAGGAGATATATAGTACAGGGGAGGGAGACACTATGACAGGAGTAGTCAGGAGATATTTAGTACAGGGGAGGGAGACACTATGACAGGAGTAGTTAGGAGATATTTAGTACAGAGGAGGGAGACATTATGACAGGATTAGTCAGGAGATATTTAGTACCAGGGGGAGGGAGACACTATGACAGGATTAGTCAGGAGATATTTAGTACAGGGGGAGGGAAACACTATGACAGGAGTAGTCAGGAGATATTTAGTACCAGGGGGAGGGAGACACTATGACAGGAGTAGTCAGGAGATATTTAGTACAGGGGGAGGGAAACACTATGACAGGAGTAGTCAGGAGATATTTAGTACCAGGGGGAGGGAGACACTATGACAGGAGTAGTCAGGAGATATTTAGTACAGGGGGAGGGAAACACTATGACAGGAGTAGTTAGGAGATATTTAGTGATGCGTCTAGCCCTGAATAAGAGACGAAGCTTTAGTTGAAATTTTAAGTAAATAGTTAATGTTTTGTCTTGCTCATTACTTTTTACCCCATCTTTAGAGATACTAAATAGTTTTCTGATTTACAATAACGTAGCTCCAAATGAGAGAATGTGATTTCCCAAATCTAATATTGTCTATGTCTTATGATTTATTACAGGCAGAATTTTCGGAGTTAAATTTGGCTTCCTATACAGATACAGGAACGATGGTGGACATTCAGATAATGAGAAATGGAACTAAGGTGGTGAGGTAGGTGTATTAGGCCAGTTTATATACCATCGCTGTAATCATAAGCTACCATCTGCTGGAATGACATTTAACTAACTGTAAACAAATGAAAAGCAAACAAAAATTATAATTCATAAAAAAAAAAAAAACAAACAAGAAAGAAAGAAAAGATATACATATTTGACTCTAAACAACCAAAACTAAAAATACACTCTGTTATACAATGTAAGTGATGGTGTAGCAGTTGTTCTTCTTGGAACAACTTCTTCTTTTGATCTATAAAATATAGAGTCTTGATGTTTTAATCTGTAATTCATAGCTTGATTGGAATAAAAGGCTTCTGAAATTTGTTTAGGGAGGAATGGTTTTGACTTACTGTCAAGACAACAAAAATAAAATATGTTAAAATTTGTAAAATCCAGAAGCTTAAGAGTCAAGAAATTTGTACTGCAGATTCCTTGTGTGGAAGACTACCAACTTTGTTTGAGTGAATGAAATTGATTGATTTGTGTCAGTTCCAACCGCAGAGGAATATGTACTCAAGCACTATCAACTTACTTCAGTCAAAATATCATTCAGTGAATGTATATTCATGTAAACTTTGATTATTTTACAACAATTGCGAAACAAGCTATCAGCTTATATTAATCATTCTTGCTGGCCCGGAAGGAAGTGTGCGGAGAGTCTTACTGTGGGAGGAAACCAAAGTACCCAGGGAAAACCCACATGGTCAGGCAGGTGACCCCATACCATTTCATGTCTGTTCTTGGAGTTGAAACCCAGATGGCTAGGTGAAAAGGGAATCTGTTACCAATACAACATCTGACCAATAAATATATTTGTTATATCTGGGAATGAGGTATCAAGGCAAAAGTACAACACTTTATATGGATTAGAAATCCTGTCAGTACAAATATTGAATCTCTAGAAATATTGATGGCAAAGTTTAAAGAACATGTCATTTCCTTAAAATCACTTATTGTAAAACAAAAACTAGAGAAGAAAAAAAAAATCCTTTTTGAATATTAATAAATATCATTTCTGGAGAGTATACCAAAATCATATTTGAAGCAAAACTCATTTCTAGGCTTGAGTGTGTATGTTAGATGATATTTATGTAAAATATCATTTTGTACAATCTTTTAAGACAGAATCAATACTGGGTTCCACATTTAAACGACACTTCATATGACACCTCTCACCGCAGGCTAATGTATATTATATCACAAAGAAACTAAGTTCTAAGTTTGTCTCTGGGAGTATGTGTATATAGGGACAGATATATATCACGCTGAAATGTGATTTACCGTTTCATATAAAGCAACTGAAAAGACTAGTAACTAATTTAGTTCTGTAAAGGAAAGACATTGATCACCTTGTCAATTTAAACTGGAGAGAAGAAACAAACTGCTAATACCTGTTTGTGTAATTAAATTTTCTTTGGGTTATAAATTTTTGGATATCTCTCTTTTCAAAAAAAAAACATTGTTATTTAGATATTTTAATCACAAATTATTAAAAGAAGTTATGTTCCAAACAGCAGCTTTGTACTTTATGATACATGTGTCTGGAATTCTTTGATATCAAATTGTACATCTCTGTGTTGTGAAAGTAAAGTTGAAAGGGAGACTTTTAAAATGATTTTATATCATTCATCTTCTCATGAAAATTGGATATCTAGCTCTCTGTTAACGGTTGGCTATTTAAATCAACCTGTGTTTGGAATCTTTCGTATGCCGTAAGTAATTCTTATTATCACTATTCTTGAGAAGCACAAAATGGATCTTTCTAGAATTTCAGATGTAGCTTTCCTTTGTCCCTAGTTGTCTCCTTTTGATCTTGAAATTGATTAGAAAAAGAAAATGGTTGTAAAGCCAATATCTAGTATTTTAACCATGAAAGATTATTCAGAAATTTATAAATAGTTCCCTTTGGTCCTTAGCTATGGCCATTTGATTTTGGAGTTGTTAAAAAAAAAAAAAATGGCCGAAAGGCGACCATCTTGGATTGGACAAATAAAGATAACTATCACTATTTCTTCTAAGTAATTTCACAAATTTCAAGTAATTAAGAGCAAGAACAAAATGTAAGGATAGAAAGAAGGAAACTATTCCAAGATGAAATAAAGACCAAACAATGTAGACCACCAGGGTTTCTACAGGATCTCTTGTTTAGTTATGAATGCTGCTCTCCTTGAATCTTATTATCAAAACCTAACCCTATTGCAGCTGTTCCATTTATTTCTCAAGCTGATCCAGTCCTTACCCCCTTCCCTAACCTAACTATAAGGTCCCGACCCTTAGATAATCATCCCCTAGGCCCCTCAAATGAAACTAGCTAGTTATCCAGTCCCAGGTTTGCCCCAAATATCAACTAATTAGCCAGTCCCTGTCTCTCATATCTTAGCTAGTTATTCAGTCCCTTCCCCTTACCCCTCAGCTAATTATCCTGTACCTGCCCCTCCCCCCTCAGCTAATTATCCCATACCTGCCCCTCCCCCCTCAGCTAATTATCCTGTACCTGCCCTTCCCCCCTCAGCTAATTATCCCATACCTGCCCCTCCCCCCTCAGCTAATTATCCCTGCCCCACAATTCTCAGCTGATTATTCAGTCCCTGCCCCACAATTCTCAGCTAATTATGCAGTCCCTACCCCTCATCCCTCAGCTAATTATCCAGTCCCTGCCCCTCATCCCTCAGCTAATTATGCTGTCCCTGCCCCTCATCTCTCATTGAATTATCCAGTCCCTGCCCCTCATCTCTCATTGAATTATCCAGTCCCTGCCCCTCATCCCTCAGCTAATTATGCTGTCCCTGCCCCACATCTCTCATTGAATTATCCAGTCCCTACCCCTCATCCCTCAGCTAATTATGCTGTCCCTGCCCCTCATCTCTCATTGAATTATTCAGTCCCTGCCCCACATCTCTCATTGAATTATCCAGTCCCTACCCCTCATCCCTCAGCTAATTATCCAGTCCCTGCCCCTCATCTCTCAGCTAATTATGCCGTCCCTGCCCCTCATCCCTCAGCTAGTTATGCTGTCCCTGCCCCACATCTCTCATTGAATTATCCAGTCCCTGCCCCACATCTCTCATCGAATTATCCAGTCCCTGCCCCTCATCTCTCATTGAATTATTCAGTCCCTGCCCCTCATCCCTCAGCTAATTATGCTGTCCCTGCCTCTCATCCCTCAGCTAATTATGCTGTCCCTGCCCCTCATCTCTCATTGAATTATCCAGTCCCTGCCCCTCATCTCTCATTGAATTATCCAGTCCCTGCCCCTCATCTCTCATTGAATTATCCAGTCCCTGCCCCTCATCTCTCATTGAATTATCCAGTCCCTGCCCCACATCTCTCATTGAATTATCCAGTCCCTGCCCCTCATCCCTCAGCTAATTATGCTGTCCCTGCCCCTCATCTCTCATTGAATTATTCAGTCCCTGCCCCTCAACCCTCAGCTAATTATGCTGTCCCTGCCCCTCATCTCTCATTGAATTATCCAGTCCCTGCCCCTCATCCCTCAGCTAATTATGCTGTCCCTGCCCCTCATCCCTCAGCTAATTATGCTGTCCCTGCCCCTCATCTCTCATTGAATTATCCAGTCCCTGCCCCTCATCTCTCATTGAATTATCCAGTCCCTGCCCCACATCTCTCATTGAATTATCCAGTCCCTGCCCCTCATCCCTCAGCTAATTATGCTGTCCCTGCCCCTCATCTCTCATTGAATTATTCAGTCCCTGCCCCTCATCCCTCAGCTAATTATGCTGTCCCTGCCCCTCATCTCTCATTGAATTATCCAGTCCCTGCCCCTCATCTCTCATTGAATTATCCAGTCCCTGCCCCACATCTCTCATTGAATTATCCAGTCCCTGCCCCTCATCTCTCAGCTAATTATGCTGTCCCTGCCCCTCATCCCTCAGCTAATAATGCTGTCCCAGCCCCACATCTCTCATTGAATTATCCAGTCCCTGCCCCTCATCCCTCAGCTAATTATGCTGTCCCTGCCCCTCATCTCTCATTGAATTATCCAGTCCCTGCCCCTCATCTCTCATTGAATTATCCTGTCCCTGCCCCTCATCCTTTAGCTAACTTTCCAGTCCCTGCCCCTCATCCTTTAGCTAACTTTCCAGTCCCTGCCCCTCATCCTTTAGCTAACTTTCCAGTCCCTGCCCCTCATCCTTTAGCTAACTTTCCAGTCCCTGCCCCTCATCCTTTAGCTTATCTTAGAGGCCAGGTTGATTTACTTTTATTGTATATTTGAGACGTTTGACATGAACTCCACTAGAAGTAAAGTTTACCCAGGGTCTATTTCTGGTGGCAGGATCTTGGATATAATCAGAATATATAGGAAATCGGCCCCCAGATATAATTGATGTTAGACCTATTCAGATGTACAGGAGGCGTCTCTCTGGGAGCTGTTAGGTTGGAATAGATTTTTACATCCATCAGTGGTAACATGGACCTAAAAGGTCACAGGAATCGAAACCCACACTTTAGACAGCAATTATATTCTACTGAAGTGACTTCAGAGGTATTAAGAGGAGGCTCCGGTACCGTAACACACTGGATATATATATATATTTCTTTTTATTGCTATTAGCTGTATGCCAGTATAAATACATAGAGCCTTTGTTGCTTGCACATAAATATGATAAGCTAAGTTTGTGTAGACTTCAACAAAAGTTGAACTGTCTCATATTCTCTAGACTAACTCAGAGACAACTTTTGAGACACACATTGTGGTCCCACATTGTACAAACATATAGAGACACGTTGTGGTGTCTCATGTACAAACCTATAGAGACACACAATGTGGTGTCTCACATTGTACAAACCTATAGAGACACACATTGTGGTCTCACATTGTACAAACCTATAGAGACACACATTGTGGTCTCACATTGTACAAACCTATAGAGACACACATTGTGGTCCCACATTGTACAAACATATAGAGACACACATTGTGGTGTCTCATGTACAAACCTATAGAGACACACAATGTGGTGTCTCACATTGTACAAACCTATAGAGACACACATTGTGGTCTCACATTGTACAAACCTATAGAGACACACATTGTGGTCCCACATTGTACAAACATATAGAGACACACGTTGTGGTGTCTCATGTACAAACCTATAGAGACACACAATGTGGTGTCTCACATTGTACAAACCTATAGAGACACACATTGTGGTCTCACATTGTACAAACCTATAGAGACACACATTGTGGTCCCACATTGTACAAACCTATAGAGACACACAATGTGGTGTCTCATGTACAAACCTATAGAGACACACAATGTGGTGTCTCACATTGTACAAACCTATAGAGACACATATTGTGGTCTCACATTGTACAAACCTATAGAGACATACATTGTGGTCTCACATTGTACAAACCTATAGAGACACTCATTGTGGTCTCACATTGTACCAACCTGTAGAGACACACATTGTGGTCTAAAATTGTACAAACCTATAGAGACACATTGTGGTGTCTCATGTGCAAACTTGTTGAGATAAAAGAAATGAGGTCTCACGTTGTACCAACCTTTATAAAGCCAGACATTGTGGTGTCTCGTGTTCTAACCTGTGGAGATAATAGATTTAAATTTAGTTGATTGGCTTGTTGAAGTGCAAAAGTATTAAACTAAAAATCAAATCTGTGTAGTCTACTCAGCTATATTCTTAGCCATTTGGCAATTGATCAGTGACACTTTAGTGTGATGGAGGCAGGTGATCCTAGCAATGCTCTGGTAGTGACAAGGTGCATGAGATGGAGGCGGGTGATTGTTATAAATCCGGAGATTCTGATGTGTCAGTATATACTCCCGACACCACTGGTTTTCTACATTGATTTTATATTATCAGACAATCCATCATTTGCCCAGGACTATTTCCCCAATGAAATCTGGCCTCTGGTACCGTACAGTGTTGGTAATGTTGTATGTCTTCATTCCACGATAATGCTTTTTTGATGTTCTCTTCCGCAAAATCCAGGTCAATCAGAACCCTTGCTTTACTTAACGGTCTAGTTAATAAACTGACATTGGCTGTAGCTAATACATTGCTGTTCATTTTATTTCTATATACACAAGTATATGATATTTAATTATTTATCATTGTCTGAAAACATTGCTACAATGTAACCTTACCAATGTCAGTTGTGTATTACGAGCTCATGAACTGCCAACAGCATAGCTATTGCCAGTAAAGGAAATGAGGTTGACTTCCTTATGATAAGATGAAATTAAAAATCTGTAAATGTAAGCATTGAACGGCTTTCAGTTGACATTCATGGACTTTGAATGCCAACTGGATGAATGCAATTCAAACTGAAGTGCTAAAATGTTTCATTAGATTTTCTCATATCCCGTTGATTATCACATTCATTACCTTATCCATAATGATAATGCAACACTCAGATACAACATCATTTATCTCGTAAGTCAGATAAGTTGGTTTGTGTGTACAGTAAATCCTTGTTAGTGTGGACACTTTGGTTTGTGTGTACAGTAGAACCTTGTTAGTCTGGACACTTTGGTCCGTATGTACAGTAGAACCTTGTTAGTCTGGACACTTTGGTTTGTGTGTATAGTAGAACCTTGTTAGTCTGGACACTTTGGTTTGTGTGTTTGTGTTTACAGTAAAACCTTGTTAGCCTGGACACTTTGGTTTGTGTGTACATTAGAACCTTGTTAGTCTGGACACACTGCAGGTGGAGTCCCAGAGGTTTGCTGTTACCTACTTCCTACATTTTATTTTCTCAAATAGTGGCACGGTTCAGAAAATACACGTGTACTTGACGCTATTCTAAAATCATCTGTTGTATGAAAATTACGAAATTTTTCCAACTATGAGACTGCTGCACCTCCCTGTCTAGAATTTGACTTTTCTTTTGATGACTTTGGTTTGTGCATAGTCGCCTTATAGGCTTCAAAATTTAGGCTGTTAGCATCACTGACAAGTCCTAGAAGGAGGAAACAGCTGTATGATGCAGTTTAATTCATTGCTTGGCTCTACTCTATCTCACTCTAAATTATGAAAAGGTGCTTTTCACTTAATATGTCTTTTGTACAATCCTTGTTGCCATGTTTTTTTAGGTATGAGACATACTAAATTAACATAATATGTTGAAATTGATTAGTAGTGTACAGAATAGAAATTGGAATGTTTTATTCTTATGTCAATCAAGAGAAGGCTGTGGTATTCATAAATACATTTAAACTTCAAATTTATCTATATATATACATATATTAAAAGAGCAGGGTTTGGGTCAGACATGATCAGCTCACCACTATTAATTAATGAGCAGGGTTTGAGTCAGATCTAATTAACTCGCCACTATTAATTAATGAGCAGGGTTTGAGTCAGGTCTAATTAACTCACTACCATAGATTAATGACAAGTGTTTGGGTCAGACTGCAAGTTAATTAGGGCTGACCGAAACAAACACAAACACAGCACAAACCAGGCTTTGCCAATCTAATCATCCCACAAAAATAGATTAATGAAAAGTTAATTCGATTTGACCCAAACAAACACGAGCAGGTTTTTACGTCAGATCATATTAACCCACAACTCCAAAACTGGGTACCTAACTTATCAGTAGCAAGCTGGCGGCGCTTGTCACAATTTCATCATTTGCATTTTTAACTGTTTCAGGAGTGTGTAAAAAATCAATATCAAACAGGTCAGCAAATCTGATAAAGATTCTATCAATTAGCATATGTATCTTATCACATTCAAGTTCCAAAACCTAAGAAATCTTCTTTTGATATTAAGCTGCTTGCAATTCATCCCAATATTTTGTGTAATTGATGTAATGCAAAAGTAACAAATTGTTAGTATCCTTTATTACATGTTGTCATTTTAAATTGTCTTCATTCACTGAAATATGGTCAAGATGACCTTTTAGGACATATAGTAATTTTGATTCATCCAAATTATTGAAAACCGACGATACTACATTAGAAGTTAAGGTACTTTCTTCGGCTGGTCAAAAGTCAAAATTAGAGGAAAATTATTAGTGAAATCTTTTCATAGTTGTGAATTGTTTATTGTTGGGCAATCAGTATAAAATTGTTGTATATCTTTGTCATGCACTGAAGGTGCATAGTGCACTATGTATCGATCACTTAGAATTGAAATCTGGGTCACAACAAAGACACGTAAAAGTAACTGATGAACAGTATTTAAAACATTAATATGTTTCCAAGAACAAATATTAGACTCAACTTTGAAAATCTGCTTTTATTTCGTTTTCTCCCTAGATCATTTAAACCCGACTTCCTGCTGATACGACAAAATGTTAGAGATGCTTCAGAAGATTGGAAGAACTTACTAATTGGATTTCAATATGGTGGAATACCCAGTGTCAACTCTCTCCATTCAATCTACAACTTTCAGGATCGGCCATGGGTGGTATGTTGTCAAGTTATTTCAATTAAACTTCTGGTTTACACAGAATCATGTCATCTATATTTGGTCATAAAAATGTTTAAAAAAATGCCATCTCACTACTTCAAAGCATGTAAATGATCCAGATAGTAATCAGATACATTGATCGCCTATAATCCATCATATAATCGTTTAAACTCATCTGATTCGATGATTGGTTTGAATTTTTCATAATTGATCATTGGTGAATTAATAATTTATCTTTTAGCAAAAATCAAATTCATATCGTGCCATATAAAAATGCAAATTGCCAATAATATTCTTTTTTATAAGAATTCTAAGTAATTGAGGTATTTCAGAATAAAGTTAACAAAACAAAAAGAAAAAAAGAAAAGATAAAGACATCGTAACAGAGAATGTATTTACTTTTTATAAATATGAAACACAGTCCGTCGATTTTGTAACCGAATAACCACATCTAAAACCTATAAATTTTAACTGATATTCGATTATGATTTCAACCAATGTTCCATCACTAACAGATAGAGAGAATTTTGACCCGCATATAAACATTTAAGAACTTTTCATACATTTTAGAAATCTTATTGTAAAGAATTGTTTATTAATAATTTGAAATTTAAATAAAGTCATTGATTCGGACATTTCAGTTCTCTCAACTGATAAAAATCCAAAAGAAGTTAGGCCGTGACAATTTCCCACTGATTGAGCAGGCATACTACCCGAACCATAAAGAAATGGTAAGTTAATCTTGCGATTTTTTGTATTGTATTTCAGCTGTTGTCACGTCATGTTGAACCATGAGACATCAGATTCCTGTGTGTATATCATGCACAACATCGCAGCCATTCACAATCGAATACTGTTTGTTGTTCCACAAAAATATTGAACAGTATCAATTCAGATAAGATTCATTTCATACTCAGTTACTATGGCTACTAATAAATAAAAAATTCCAGAAAATAGAGGAAATTGAGGTAATGACTCACGAGACTGCGGGGAGAGCGGTTTTTTTAAATCTTTGGTTTTGCGGCTACAAAGATGGGTGCAGGTACTTTACTTGCATACTAAAGTTATGGTAATTATTACTGAAATTAAAGTTAATGTTTTACTATGAAATATGCTTTGTAAATTTGAATATGAATGTGAACTGTGGAAATATCTGTACACCTTTATATTTAATGATAAACAGTGCAGTCTGGTTAGATAAATATTGATCCTTTTATGAAGGATTAGAATCAGACGTCTAAAGCATTATGATTTGAACACATTTTGAAGGCCAATTATGACTGATTGTGTTGGTAGATATTGATGTCAGTATCGGTAATGTTTAAACTCTCTCTAGGTCTACAACATCTCATCAATAAACATACGAGCTCGTTAATTGACCAAATTAAACGATATTACAAATATGGCCTATTAAGGATATCAGGTGTATTGATGCAAGGTATTGGTGAAAGCTGGAGTTTCTTCCCTTTCAGCACTAGCAGCATGGCCCTTTCTGATAACTTGTTTTTGAAAGTTTCACGTTTTTGAAAGAAACTCTTTGTTTATGATTTAAGAATTATATACAAGCTATTTTGTGAAATGAAGGCACTTATAAACAGAACATACAAAATTACTGGTTTAACAAATGATAAATAAATGAAAAAAAGAAATGAAAATTGACTTTTATTTTTTAATAAAAAAAATCTAGTCTACTCTGAGAGGCATTTATGTTCGTAAGCATGCAAGATTTTATATTGTACTGTATATAGAAAAAAAGAAAGGAAATTTGGACTTGTGAGGGTCTGTGGTACACAAGGCAAATTCTTCCATGGTTCACACAACCATGAATAGCCAGACCACCATGGTCCTTTAGTACATATATAAACAAAATCCTGAGTTTCATTTTACACTAAATATTTTTATGAGGACAAATTTTAACATTAAGTAATATATTTCAAAATTTCACAGAAATCAAAACTTGCTTCAAATATTTTGTAAAATACCATCTTACACTTTGTTTTTTTTCCTGGAGATAATATGAAATCCATTTGAGAAACACTCCATTTGATGACTCAGACTTAAAGTAATTTATTTCAAAGTTTCATTTTTCCCAGAAGAAATTATTTCTCTGGCCATTTGCTGTGAGACACTGATCTATCTGTGGGTTTGTCTTCCAGGTGCAACCCTTTCGACCTTTCTTGTTTTCATATAAACAAATTCCATATTTGGTGTAACAGCTAAAGATTCCAATGTCCATCATACATTGGTTGTTGGTCTTTGCCGATGGTCTGTGTTTACATTGAGATCCTGTACAACAGCGAACCTGTTGGAACAAAAATATCACACAAACATCTGCTCACTACATGTAATATATAAAAAAAAATCTTTGAGATATTGGTTTGGGTTTATCACAGTCAGTAAATGTCATTGTGTAGAAATTCAGATCGCAGACACATTCCCAATTCTTTATACATTTTTATGTACCTGGAAGACACTTTACAGATGAGGATGGTTTTGTAACTGTTATTCTATAATAAGCCCTGGGACCAAAATATAACCACTGACGCAGTTGAGGGAGTCAATGCATGAATATTAAATATTTGCTGGCGTTTCTTGAGAACTTTAAACATTTCTACAAAATTTATGCAGAAAGACTAATCGCCCACCACAGACTTATTGCCAGGTAAATATCTGACAATACTTACAACACCTATTTTCTTACATCTTATTTCGTACTTTTACAATTACCAACATCTGAATTTTGTTAAAAGTTTTCTTTCCATGTCACTAATCAACATGTTTTTTGTTTTTTTTTTTTAAATTATCCTCTTTGCAGGGAAGAATGAGTTTTCTCCCTTGATAAAAACACTCTTTCACCCAATCATTAACATGCATTTGTATAAGAACACTTATCCCTGCAGTAGATATTCTGCCATCAAGTTGTACATTTAATTAAAATCATGGATTTCATTACGTTAAGGAAACAAGTAAATAATTTACGATTATGTATAGTGTCAGGTCATGTGATTTTTTACCTGGCATCGGCAGTTCTTCTGGTAGAGACTAAGCAGTCCCGTCCTCTGTCGATAAGTCAGCCTGGTCAGATCCTGTACCCAGTCACAACTGTCCACCCAGAATATCCTCCTGTTGATGTGACCTGTCAGGATGTACGTGGAGTTCTTAAGAAGAGATACGCGACAGTCATAAAGTGACCCTGGCGTGTTGATTTTGAGATGACGATTAATAGATCGTCTTCTCCCTCTACCCCGTTCATACTACAGAGAAAAACAAAGTGATATATTAGATAATGTATGATATTACAAATCTGCAAATTATATTGTGCACATATAACACGAGACAAAACCAACAGAAATGCTGTACACATCATACTATAAAAACAATGCCATCTCATAAGACAGGTTTACCTGTTTATACTGACTTATCTTGTACACATGATATACAAACCAGGTGGTCTCCTAACACAGGGTTACCTGTATATACTGACTTATGCTGTACACATGATTTCCAAACCAGGTGGTCTGATAAGACAGGTTTACCTGTATATACTGACTTATCTTGTACACATGATATACAAACCAGATTGTCTGATAAGACAGGTTTACCTGTATATACTGACTTATCTTGTACACATGATATACAAACCAGATTGTCTGATAAGACAGGTTTACCTGTATATACTGACTTATGCTGTACATATGATTTACAAACCAGGTGGTCTGATAACACAGGTTTACCTGTATATACTGACTTATCTTGTACACATGATTTACAAACCAGGTGGTCTGATAAGACAGGTTTACCTGTATATACTGACTTATCTTGTACACATGATATACAAACCAGGTGGTCTCCTAACACAGGTTTACCTGTTTATACTGACTTATCTTCTACACATGATATACAAACCAGGTGGTCTCCTAACACAGGTTTACCTGTATATACAGACTTATGCTGTACACATGATTTACAAACCAGGTGGTCTGATAAGACAGGTTTACCTGTATATACTGACTTATCTTGTACACATGATATACAAACCAGATTGTCTGATAAGACAGGTTTACCTGTATATACTGACTTATGCTGTACATATGATTTACAAACCAGGTGGTCTGATAACACAGGTTTACCTGTATATACTGACTTATCTTGTACACATGATATACAAACCAGATTGTCTGATAAGACAGGTTTACCTGTATATACTGACTTATGCTGTACATATGATTTACAAACCAGGTGGTCTAATAACACAGGTTTACCTGTATATACTGACTTATGTTGTACACATGATTTACAAACCAGGTGGTCTGATAACACAGGTTTACCTGTATATACTGACTTATCTTGTACACATGATATACAAACCAGATGGTCTGATAACACAGGTTTATCTGTACACTTTTTATACAAATCAGGTGGTCTCCTTACACAGGTATACCTGTTTATACTGACTTATCTTGTACACATGATATACAAACCAGATGGTCTGATAACACAGGTTTACCTGTTTATACTGACTTATCTTGTACACATGATATACAAACAAGGTGGTCTGATAACACAGGTTTACCTGTTTATACTGACTTATCTTGTACACATGATATACAAACAAGGTGGTCTGATAACACAGGTTTACCTGCACATTTCTTATACAAGTCAGGTGGTCTCCTAACACAGGTTTACCTGTTTATACTGACTTACCTTGTACACATGTTGTACATTTACATGATAGGTAACACTCTGTAGACTGCCAAGGGGAGTCAGCTCTGTCGCTGTATCTTCTGTCACATAATTCAAGGTAATATCATCTACTCTGGCCGTTATTACTGCAAAATTGATAGTATATAATATTCTTGATGTTTTCATTATTATGTTTATTTCCTTAACTTTTGCTGGATATTTCTCATTGAGGAAAAAACGCACACACAAAATGTTGATATTGGCAAAGGGATACTCATTAAATGAGGTCAGATAGGACATCTTTGATATATTCCTTTTTGTGAATTAATGAAATACCTCAAATTTTAACTAGAAAACTTACCAAAATGAGCTGAGCAGAATAACTGTTGTGGGTGCTTGATAGCACATTTACAAGTGGTCACTAGTGGCCAAAATAACTGGACAGTGGTCAAGAGGACCAATAGTTTCTTTAGAAGTCCTTTGATATTGGTAAAATCCATGACGATATACACTTAAGTGAAATTGCTACAGAATGCAATGTTTGACCGTTGATGTTCCAGATGGTCTCTTGTAAGTGTTCATGGCTTATACATGTTTATTGTGACGTAGGTCGTGGGTTGTGTGTCGAGCGTCATCCAAGCTGTGTTAGATCTCACCTTTGTTGTTGGATGACTTGATGACCTGTTGTCCCCGTATATGATATATGAGTTAAGACATGAAACCGAAGCCAAATTTTCTATTGCTTAATCTCCAAAACATTGCAGTTTCTGAGCTTTGTTAGGGTAGCAAGTTTTGTCTATGAAATATATCATGTTCTATTGTCTATAGACCTAATGGAGGACTAACCTGTTTCTTACTTAAGTCAGGTCTTGCTGCAACAATAGAAAATAGCATTTGTAGGTAATTCTAAAATCAAGAGATGTGTATGGGCTTATTATTGGTTAAATACAATAAATATTCACAAAAAAAAACATTTTAAATTGTTTTTTCTTCTTCTTAGTCGTCATCATCATTTGTTTTGATTGAAAGAACACGGAAGATTTCTTATTCAGTTTTGACTGATGAAAACAATAATGCTATCAAACTCAAAATGTCCCTCAAATTAAGCCAATTTGAAATTGTTGCATCTTATAATATTTCATAATACAATTTTCTTTTTTGTTTCAAAAAAGGTAAATAATAATAAAAACAAAATATACAATTACTATTAATTGCCAAAAAGGTTGTGCATATGTTCATTTTTTTTCTTGAATGAGCAAGTTTGAAATATGTATGAAAACCTGGTAGATTGGACAAATGTCCTGTAGCCTGGGCAGTGTTTTATATTTCTGGTTTTAAGTTTACATGGCAAACCTGCTGTTGATAATAGGATGATATATTGTGACTTAAAAAGATCATCAGTCAGACAATCCTAGACCAGATGTCATCAAGGGCAGACAACTCTACATACCAATTGATGGTGAAGAAAATTTGAAAACAAGATTGCTTAGTTCAATTTTGGCCATGTTTAGTTGATATACGTGTGAATAGAGGATGGAGTCAAAATGTATGTAAACAGATTTAAAATCTATGTCATCAACTGTCAATCTGGTCAGTATGTTCCTGATGTTGTCCCTTTTATAGGATGTGTGTAGAAACTGATACATGTTTATCAGTAATTGTGTCAGTAAAGTTAAGCTGGCAGATTCTTGTTTAAAATCCAAATAAATTAGCCAAGTTTATATTAAAAATATTACAGGAAGACTGCCATGGTGCTGTAGGAGTCATGAAAGGCAGGAATATTCATATGTTATAGAGAAGTTTACATTTTAGATCTATTTTAAAAGGAGCAATTAAACATCCAAGTTCAGTGAGTTACCTAAATTGTTCAAATTGTTCCAAATCTTTGCTGCAGATATTTATACAGATTTGATACGTGCATATAGCAGTTTCTATACTGCTTTGATACATTAATATGTATTTAGAAGTTTCTATACTGATTTAAATCAATGTCTTAAAGCTTATTTACTGGAACACATTTTATGTCAGGAAATATCAGAAGTATTGAAAACAGAAACATAAGTATTGTTGTAATGACACTTTTATTTCACTTAATCTCAGCTTAATTTACATCAGGATTATTTTTACATTTTTTTTTAAATATCAGTATTACAATGACTACTGTATAAAACAATACTACAATACAAGCACTACAAATGAAACAAATGTTCACAAAACAGTTTCCTATTGATATGTATTGCTGTACAATTCTTGTTACATATATATATACACATATATAATTATATGATATTTAAATTATCTAAAATCTAACTTTTTAAAAAATATTACCATGCAGGAGTTATCTCCCTTTATGTATTTTTCTATTGAAACTTTATTTACAAATATAGAATAGCTTAATGTAACCAAAAATTAAAAAGAAAGAAAAAAAAAGGGGAAAAAAAGGAAAAATGGGGAAAAAATTTCTCAAGAAAACATACAAATTGTCATCAAATCATCATTTATTTAAAACAGTTTAATTACATTTTTCGGTGAGTGCTTTTAATTAAAAAGATAATTAAGCAGTTAGGTGATGAAATGTTCAATTGTGAAAATGATTAATATTAGTTTCAGACATTCATATTTATATATATATATATAGTTGAAAGTTTGGAAGGAATTTATGACTTACTATATACACAGACAACAAACCAAATGACTTATTATTCCACCTATAATAAACAAGTATGATAAAGAAATGAAAATATATATCTCTTTAATAGTAAATATTGAAATGAACATGGTGCCCTATTGCTTCTTTGAACTCAACACAGAGGTTGAATGTGAATGTTACGAATGCTGAGTTTCGTGACACAAGATGTTTATTAAATATTTACACCTGTTTGTTTACAATGAATTAATACAAATTGATAGCAGTTTGACAAATGTAAATCTCATTACACAAACTTGAAAGCTATGCTTGTATGATGCTACTGTTATAGGTACCAGCAAAACATCCAAATTTTCATTTCAATATTCATGAGAACGATTAGTTTGATTGAACATCAGAAAAGAAGAATATTATATAAAATTTCAAATGGTGTATTGTAACCTGATGCTTTGTGTGAATTGTGCTTTACTTTATGACACCATGACTTAATGAAATAGTTATAAGGAAAAGATATGATTCTATCAATATCTTTTATTCTAACCACAACAAAGCTGAAAGAGGAACCATTTTGATAAGTTTGTGTGTGTTGTCAGGGTCCATCCCCACTGAAATCATTTTTTGTTTGCCTGGTCAGTGTTGATACATAAAATCTTATTCTAAAGATGTGTGGAGTACATAGTTCTGACAAAAGTAATCCAGTCTGCTGTTTAAATCTCTACTACATTTGTTGATTGTAATGTGGAGCTGTTCTTTTAAGCTTGCTTTTTGAGATTGATCAAAGTTTCGAGAGCTGCTAATTAAAGCTATATCTGCTTGTTATGCTTGATCAGCGTCTGCTTTTTGAAACTGCTTTGTTTGCCTGATCCAAGTCGTCTCTGTAAAACTATGCATGGTTTGCCTGATCAGAATTTGAAGCTGCTCTTTGAAGCTGGAAGAAATATACATCCAAACCTATTTATCACAGATCCACTAAAAGTACATGATACACAGACTGTTACAAAATGTCTCTTGCTTTGCTTTGTTCCTGCTGCCATCTTACACAACCATCTGTTTTTCTAGTCCAAGGGGGACAACTCTATCACATCTATGCTGTCAGCATAGCTATCATCTAAGACTATATTACAGTGGCTATGTTTCACGGTTCCTGGTATCCAGGAAAATTTGGACTATGACCATTTGACTCATTGCTGGTTTCCGGTGAAATTTCGGGACCTATGGGTAAATGGGGTCGATTCATCCAAGGAAATGATTGTCCGTTTTGTTTCAAACAAACTTTAAACTGCTTGTTTTTCTTCCATTGGCATGCACCATCCATCCTTACACACTGTCCGTGACGTTGGAAACAATCTTTGCTCGGCGTCCGGTCCCTTCTGAGTTGATACTTGCAATAATCACGGCGAAAAAGTTTACGGGCTGCAGGACAGTATCCACCCTCATAGCAGGAAGTCACCTACAGAGACAAAAATGTATGATTGTAACTTTGTCGTTTATTGAGCCCTTTGTATGTGGGGTGTCATTACTTTATAATTTAATGCTTAATTAGATACCAATAGATAACTTAGCAAGGCGGAACATGGCTGAGATATCCCTTGTTCTTTAAAATGTATGGTATGCCAAAAATATGAACAGGCAATTAAAATACAAGCTTAACGAAGAATATTTCATCGATATTAATTCGTCTTCATAAAATGGAGGATCAATAAAGTTCCTGTTGTTGTGAAATGTACATTTTATCTGACGTATAAAAATTTCTTAGTACAGAAAATTGTTTTTATTCATTAAGATTTATTAAGTATCAGTTGTTTGACAAATTTGAAAACAGCAGAAAATGTGAAGGAATAGTTAATATATAGTTTAGGAAAAAAATATATGAGGGTAATGATTTTTTAAGAAGTAAACAATAGATATTTGAAGAAGAAGAAAAAAATGTGAAGGTATGGTAAAAAATCAGATCAATGTGAAGACATAGTAAAAATTGAAATAAAATGCAAAGATATTGGAAAAAAGAGAAAAACTGAAGGTGTAGTACAAAACAGATTAATGTGAAGGTATCATTAA
The DNA here is from genome assembly GCF_031769215.1 of Ylistrum balloti. Taxonomy (NCBI): domain Eukaryota; kingdom Metazoa; phylum Mollusca; class Bivalvia; order Pectinida; family Pectinidae; genus Ylistrum; species Ylistrum balloti. Next base: position 137,053 of record NW_026782466.1, on the reverse strand, counting down.
GTAAAAACATACATTAAAAGTAAAATGTACTTTGTGCATAGAAATGAGCAAGTTGTATGGTCATTGTATTTAAGTGCTAAAGAAAGTGAGTGCAGCCAATGGATTACAGCCAAGAAATACATCAAGGTAATGTTATCAGCTGGTTAAAGAAACCTTTGATATACACTACACTGGGCCAGCTTTAATTCGTAATCATCCAAACAGATATTTTACTCTCCTCAGTCGCGGGTCACAAAAGTCAGGATTTTGAGTAATGGTAATTAAATGTGTTAGTGCGAATATCAAACACAGGCTTTCTGTATATCTTCCAACTTCAAACAAAATCAGACTTCTGCGGAAAGATATTTTTTTCGCACATTGGCAGAAAGGATTAGAGTAAGCTAGCTTTAGGAAGTATTGTATGACTACATATGTCAACCATCGCTCTATTTAGTCAAGAAAGGTCAAAATTTATCACATGAAAATGTGTTTTATGTATAACTTGAAAGTGGATTGTTACGATGGTGATAGTATGGTAGGAAGTTGTTTGAAATGTTAGATGGCTAAGTAATGCAGTCTGTAATTAGTCAGAATTGTTTTCTATCACAAATCTTTGATGTTTCAAAAATATCGATACTGCCATTACAAAGACTACATATGTACTCAATATTCTTGGTATTTTCTAATATTCTGGAAGGACACTGCCAATTTTTATAATTTCAAACAGATGTTTCTTTCATGAATTTGATGTCATTGAATGAGGGCTATCTCATCTCTATCTGGTGTTTGTATTCAGTTGCATCGGATCTTGGTGTCAATATGTTGACTTCCCTTGAATTTTTTTTTCTGTTTCTGTTGAAATAAGGTAAAATTTCAAAGATAAAAGCTAGAGATTGAGTGTAAAAGAGATGAATTTGAAAAGTTCTAAGACCAGCTGTCTATATGTCTAGCAATTTAGAGTGAAATTGATTTTGACTTCCAAGGATAATTCTGATTTCAAATGTTGTTATCATGAAATTTAATATTACTGATGTGTTTTTTTTTGGACTGTGGAAGTCTGATTTGACAAGATAGTATACCTAGTGTGGAGGTTGGGGAGGAGGTTGAAATTGAAAGGGACAGTGTGATGAATATCTATGTTCTACTAGTGTTTATTGAATATCAATAAATTTGGAATCCGTTTCTAAAACTTGTTAGGTCTTAATCCATGACTTGTCAAAATAAAGCCCCTTGGTATTTGAGTGCTAAAGTCTCCTGGCATATTGAGTCTTATACCCCCTGGAGTCTGAATACTATACCCCCTTGCTAAGGCCCCAGGGAGTCAGCGTGTTATAGTCCCTGGGAGTCAGTGTGCTATAGTCCCTGGGAGTCAGTGTGTTATAGTCCCTGGGAGTCAGTGTGCTGTAGTCCCTGGGAGTCAGTGTGCTATAGTCCCTGGGAGTCAGTGTGCTATAGTCCCTGGGAGTCAGTGTGTTATAGTCCCTGGGAGCTAGTGTGATAATTTTTGAAAGCATGCATTAGCAGAGAGATGAAGAGTGATAAGGATAAAGATTTTTAAAAAATAGTGGCTGAAGTAATTAAAAAGGATTATACTTACTTTACAACCACAGTTGTGTTTGTACTTGAACTTGAGAAACTTTTTCTGTTGAAGATTGAGAGTTTTGTACTCCTGAAACCAGCCACAATAGTTAATCCACAGCTGGTTGTTACGGATTGTACCTGATAAAATGAAAAGATCCTAGTTAACTAGTTTAGTTTTAGTTAGTTCTCACTCATTCCTTTTATCTTTCATTTGAAATGTGTTGAATTTATGTAAGAACATAATTTTGGAAAAACAGACTTTACCCCATATTTTGTCATGTTTCAACAGGGATTTTAACCCCTGTCACCTAGGTAAAGGGCAAGTGTGTTACCATTGTGTCACCTAACCAATCGCTGTTGGTTAAGTAAGAAAATCTTTATAAGATTTCATTCTACCTAATTAAGGACACATGCTATCTTTCTTTATACACAAGTTTGTGTGAGAGTTGTCCCCCTTTATCATATTGATAAATATAGGTTAACTTACTTGATTAATATATTAGTCAGAAAAAATTGAGTTTTGTCAATGTGAATATTCTTGTATTCTTATCTAACTTTTACAAAGGACATGTGTAAGTCTAGCATCTAATTGTCATTCAAAGTAGATTTTTTGTTTGGGATTGTGCCAGTGACTCTAGATTATGTACATAATGAGATATATATATACCATATCAGATATGACACTAACTACACAAATATACAACTTAACCACATCTGCTGATACAATGGCAGTGTTTTTTTTAGAATATCTGAGATTTCTTTGCTTGGATTTGTGTGGAATGAGGTTAGATTACTGAAGGATTACTTTTCAGGGATAAAGATATATTTGCCCTGTATGATAGTGAGTTTGTGATGTACTAGATGGGATTATGTAAGATCTGGTTTGTATAATTCCTTGGTTGTGTATTAGTCTTCACCACAGCAATTTTTACTCTGTGCCAATTATTAATGTCCTTGTAATATTTCCTTATCATTTTTGTGGTGCCTCAACTGACTACTCCATGCAAAGTGGTTTTTTTCTCACTAATTTTTTCAGTTAGTTAATAACCCTCTCCATCAAGGTAGAATATTATATTATTCAAAACTGCTGACAACTCCATTCTTCTTTAGAAAATACCTATATAGAATACAGATTATGATGGATTTCTGTTAATATCACACCTCTTAATATCATATAGATATTAACACATTTTGAAAGTTGTTCTGTTTATTATCTTACAACTCACCAGATAAAAGGTATGTTTTGCGGTGCTCCAGTATCACACCACAAGCAGCGTCAGAACCACCTGTGTACAGGTATTTCTTTAAGGCTCTTTGGTATTCTTTGTTGAGATTTCCCTGTGAAAGAGAAAAAATGATCATCAGAGAACCTGTCAAAAGATAAGTTTGTTAACTTAATCACGTTTTTGATAGGCATTAGTGTACCTTTTTTTTCCCAGTAATGAGCCCATGCCTTGTGATAAGCCCACCCACAACTATTGCTTTCCCAAGACAAGAACTACTTCAATGTCCTATTAACAAACCCAATGATTCTACTTTGAGTCAGAGACAATGCCTAAGGATACATCCACTGCATATATGTCCAATGTTACAGACCAATACTATTTTGGTCAATTTTAACATTTATAAAAGACAAAGGTCACTTTAAATCATTCATAAGGCATTGAAGTTAATTACCTTAAACGTACGATGCACTCGGACTCTGTAGTGGCGTTCTAAAGGTATCCGAGAGTCGAAGGAACTGCTGACAAAATCTACGTTCGACATCGGTAACTCATTCCTGTCTTCATGTCTGCTATAGATTATCTTCTGTCCTTTCACAGTAGCCACCAGGACTGAAATGTCAATCAGAATATGATATTATACCTAAGTACATTAGCCACAGCATTCTGTAACAAATTGAGTGGGAGTATTGAAATAAATTGTAGAACAGTTAAGGCTGTGTTTTTTAATTATAATGATATTCCCCAATTTTGAAAACGTCTGAAAACAGTTTTGCACTGAAGATGGTCATTCAGATTATAAAACATCCAAGTGAAATTCTGATCTGAAAAAACGAAATTCAAGAAGATAGAACATTGATGTTTATTGGGCAGCAAATAATGTTTTCACAGGAAGTTTGGGAAGTTTTTGCTGACTGAGACAGAAAAATTCTGTTTATTTGTGAACAAATAAGTTTGATATATTTATCCTTACATCTTGAATATTACGATCACATGTTTTTATAATCTAACAAATGTCCCACCATCTGCTAATGGTATATAAATTGTAATGTGTAATATACAGGATGATTACTTAAAGATTTTCTGAAGTAAGTGTTTGATATCTTTGGTACAAGGAAATGTAATGAATGTAGGCGGTCAAAAGCGTATCCAAATCACGCCGAGCTCCTATGTTTTTACTATGACCTGATTAGGATTACAGAGTTTTCTCCCTTTATACATCTTTGGAACTCTTCAATCAAAGAGGATCAAAATGTTGAAATAAATTGAAGATCATGTTTCAGCTGATTCAATCAAAATTTGAGGTTTGTTTGTCTTTAGTCTTGTAGTACTGTGTAAGTAACGACTATAGAAGCTATCACATAGCCATGTTTTTTTAAACTGAGTCCAAAACAGTTACAATAAGTAGCTGCATGTTCCAAAAATTCCTGTGGGCTATTACTGTTTTCTCTGTCTAAAACCTTTTGAAGAGTGATTCATGAGAGAAAACAGTCATGCTGTATGTATCAAGCCTTGGATTACAATTTGTCTAGCATCACTCACAACAAGTAAACATTTGTATTCACTGGTATTGATTGTTGAGTAAAAAAGATTGTGTTGCATCGATTTGTCATACTAAACTTAGTGCGTGATTTCAAATCAGTCAAGGTCTTTGACACCAAGACAATAAACTGAGAAAACGCTGGACTTGAAATTTCAAAAATTATATATGAAATTAAGTAGGCTGGTGATTAATTGTGATGCTAAGAAAAAGATACACTTGCTTTTTTTAAGTTTATCACTTATGTTTAGAAATACGGTTATTACAGGTGTGGCTACTGTGTCATTAAAGTGTAATTTTATATTTAGATATAATGTTACGAATGCCGTAAAAATTAAAATAACGAAAACACCGTCAAAATCCGTCACCCCAGTGTCGAGTTATTAAAGCTCAAAGTTCACCTGTCCGCTCAGACCTAATCAACGTAATCGTCATTTCCATGGAATCGAGGCGCTTCTACTCGTGACGTCATAAGTTCAACAGAAATGGCAGCCAACATGACTGAGAGTGACAACGACACCGCACCTGATAGCGATTTGAACATGAGTTTTGAGGAGTCTGATTATGGTGTGAATGATATTTCTGAAGACGGAATCCAGCCCTACCGATTTGAACTGGAATTGCAAGACGATGTATCAAGTGAGGAGGAAAATAACATCGTCATTTAGTCAACCTTTTTTCGGCGGAGTCCAATCCATTGCTTTCATTACACTATACCGAATTGGAAATGAAGTTCCGTCGAAGTGTTTTGAACAAAAATATGAATATTTCGTTGGACCTTTCCATATGTCTGTCTTCTTCCTGACAAACTGAATCCATTGTTTGCATAAATCTGGCCTATTTAATGGGAAGGCATGCATTGACACCCCATCCGTGTTAGTGTTAGGACGGTGTCGTGAATTTTCATACCGAAGAATTTTCGTCCGAGGGGAATTTTCGTAGCACTATGGATATATATAGATAGGGTGTCAACAACCAATTATAACACCCTCCGCTGTGTTGATAATAAAAAATCGATGTTTTAGAAGTTTATACAATGATTTGACTGGTTTTTACACAAGTACTGGTACGCGTCTGTTGTTAGCCGACAGACGTGTCGTCTCATCATTCTTTTTTCAAGCCACAGAGGCGCTAATTACCTAGCCTGGCACAGGTGTGATTATGAGTTTAGATGACATCTCTACACATAACGTATTCTATAGTACTACTGTATGATAGTAGTACGAACATTCTCAGGACGAAAATACCATGGACGGATTTTCTTCGGTACGAAAATTCCCGGGACCGTTAGGACAACCATATGCTGCACACTGCTTCCCTCCTCGATAGGAATCCATTTTAGCGGATTTAAGTGCTAATTCACCGACCCCTCGTTCATTACCTTAAATATTGCGAAGATGTGAAGTGCTTTCACGTAAATAAATGAAGAAATTACCGCGGAAAATCCCAAAATAGATCACAATCACATGAAGCACAGTAAAGACAATATGGCTGCATCAACAAAAGCGTTGAACTTATGACGTCACAGGTTTGGATGCCCGAAAACGAGGTCAACGCCTCTCAGCCAAAGGTGTGTTTTTCAGAAAAGTCGCAATTTCTCAGTAACGGAACATTCCACGGCACTCGCGTTTTCAGCAATGTGTATTTTATGTGCAGAACTAATTTTTAAGCTCAACATAGCTGACCTCTCAGGGTACACTTTAAGTATGGCTTGTGTTAAGATATGACTGGTTTTTACATGTATTACTGATGTTTACAGGTATTGCTAATGTTCGCCTGTATAATAGATTTTTATGGGTGTGGCAAGTCCTCAATGGTAAGACTGCTGTTTACAAGTTTAACTGGTGTTTACAGGTAGAATTTTGCCTCTATATGCCTGAAGTGGGATGAAACTCTGTGTCTGAAGTGAGATGATATTTTTTGTCTGATGTGAAATGAAGTTGTATGTCTGATGTGAGACGAAGGTTTATGTCTGATGTGAGACGAAGGTTTATGTCTGATGTGAGACGAAGGTTTATGTCTGATGTGAGATGAAATTTTATATCTGATGTGGGATAAAGTTTAACGCCTGATGCGATATGAAGTCTTGACAAACAGTATAATTGTAGCTGTAGATCCTGATAAACCCTTGATATCTTGTCAAGGTGAAAACAAACAAATACATATGAAAACCTAGTAGTAAACATCACACATGTTGACCAATAGTATGAATACTTACTGAAGTCAGATCGACAGTAGAGGTCTTGACTATGTGACACCATACATGAACATGATAATGTTTCTTTCAGAGCTAACAGCAGCACAGATAGGTACAGTAGTAATTCCATAGTGTTAAGTAGAATTGTCCTTTATATATATCACACCACAGGTGTCTCTATACCTGTTCTGTCACAGTTGTGATAGGTAACAAAGCTAGGTAATCCAAGTCACAGCCTCTAGGTGACAAAGTTAATCCAAGTCACATTTGTTTAGTCACAGCCTCCAGGTGACAAAGTTAATCCAAGTCACACCTGCTTAGTCACAGCCTAACCAGATAATCCAAGTCACATCACAGGTAGATTCACATGGAAATCCTGCAAAGAAAAAGCACCTCTTGTAAAACAAATGCACATTCCAGAAGTTTGTGGAAAACCCTAGTGGAGGTGATAAATGATGAAGTGATGCTGGAAATATAAAGAGGATTGTACGATCATCTCTAGCACCGTTGAGTTAGGAGTAAAGAGACCAGCGTAGGTAGGTAACATAGGTAGTGTATTACTGTACTATACTGCTGGCAGCTATCCCATTCATACTAGCCCTACTACTTCATCATCAGTGCTGACTGGCAGCCAGGGCTCCTGGTCTATTCTACTTATATATACAATGACTGGTTATGATGGGCATTTATTTATGTGGCTAATGGAATAGATCAACATTGTATAGCCGAGTTTTTGAGGAGCTTGGGTGTCTAGAATGTATTAACACATATCTTAAATACCTACCTGTACTTCAGGTATACATCATAAATATTTATCTAGCTACCTAATTGTCTGTTGTTTACTTGTAATTCTTTTAGTTCTCCTTGATAAATCAACAAATACATTTGAACAAATATTTATCTAGAAAATGTTATATTAATGATCCCAGCACACGGAATAAAACTTTACCAGTAACTACTTGTACATGTTTTACCTGTACAAGACTTACACTACCCTACCGGTCCATGATTTACCTGTATAAGACTTTGGTTACCTTACCTGTACATGTTTTACCTTTATAAGACTTTGATTACCTTACTTGTACATGTTTTACCTGTACAAGACTTATGCTACCCCACCTGTACATGATTTACCTGTATAAGACATTGATTACCTTACCTGTACACATTTTACCTGTACAAGACTTACGCTACCCAACCTGTACATGTTTTACCTTTATAAGACTTTGGTTACCTTACCTGTACATGTTTTACCTGTACAAGACTTTTATTACCTTACCTGTACATGTTTTACCTGTATATGACTTAAGTTACTTCACCAGTACATGTTTTACCTTTATAAGACTTTGGTTACCTTACCTGTACATGTTTTACCTGTATAAGACTTTGATTACCTCACCTGTACATGTTTTACCTGTATAAGACTTGAGTTACCTCACCTGTACATGTTTTACCTGTACAAGACTTACGCTACCCAACCTGTACATGTTTTACCTGTATAAGACTTGAGTTACCTTACCTGTACATGTTTTACCTGTATAAGACTTTTATTACCTTACCTGTACATGCTTTACCTGTATTGAACTTAATGTTACTTGGGCAAATAATTTCCTACCTTTCCTGTAGTTTGTTCATCGGTACTTTTACCTGACCAGGCAGCTATAGGAACATGTACACAGGTGTAATTTCCACACATGGTGACCTTTTATGCCTGTTAGGATCTTATTCAATCAAGTGTTGATTTATATAAACTCGAGATTTACACAAGTTTATGTAGAAATGTTACATTGTAGTCTGTTAGGAAATACACAGCACTCTATAGTACTAGCATAGCATTTTCCCTTGCCTTGATGTGACGTTCAGTCACATACGTTCCCTTGAAATGGCCATGAGGAGATTTTATAGATACTGATAAAAAGGTTAAGAGTTTTACCTGCTGAATAGAAACCATTGATTAAACCATAAAACTGTTATTTCAGTAGCTTGATCAATATTCTTATTTTGTCAGACCTGTTTGACTTCAATACATGTTTCAATTTTTTTAAGACCCTGTCATTCAAGCAATAGATTTGTTATTTATTAACTTGAAGTGCATTTTCGACGTGTGTGTTTCAGTGTAAGGAGGGAGGTTTTTATGATACACCCAGGTGCTCCTGCCTATAGTGTTATAAGACTTATGTTTGTACAGGGAAAGAAGCATGAAGGCAATAGATGTATTTAGTAAATATGGAAACCAAATGTATTCTATATTGATCATCTTCACCCTGTTTGTTCTATACACTGTCTTCAGATTGATATATTAATCAATGTATTAAGCTGTCAAGTGCTTAAGTTCCACTTCATTATCATTAAAATCTCGGTCAAATACAGCTCAAGTACCCTTGAAATATACTGCTAGCCAACAACTACAAAACACTTTAAGTTCATCGAACTTTGCCCCCAAACCTAATTGCAAACCCCACCCCTCCCCCACCCCTACCACAAACTTTAGATTTATTGAACTTTGCCCCCCAGCCTAATTGCAAACCTCACCCCTCCCCACCCCTACCACAAAGTATACTACTATAAATTTATTGAACTTTGCCCCCGAGCCTAATTGCAAACCTCACCCCTCCCCACCCCTACCACAAAGTATACTACTATAAATTTATTGAACTTTGCCCCCGAGCCTAATTGCAAACCTCACCCCTTCGTACCCCTACCACAAAGTATACTACTTTAGATTTATTGAACTTTGCCCCCGAGCCTAATTGCAAACCTCACCCCTCCCCACCCCTACCACAAAGTATACTACTATAAATTTATTGAACTTTGCCCCCGAGCCTAATTGCAAACCTCACCCCTCCCCACCCCTACCACAAAGTATACTACTATAAATTTATTGAACTTTGCCCCCGAGCCTAATTGCAAACCTCACCCCTCCCCACCCCTACCACAAAGTATACTACTTTAGATTTATTGAACTATGATTTATTAGATTAATTGGCTGTATTGATTTACTAATAAAAAAAAAATGACAGCTAGTAAATAGTATGTTTGGACTGTTTTAGACAATAAGATTTTCAAAGCTCATAAAAAATGTTGAAATTTAACTAAGTCAGTGGTATGTATGATTGAATGGAGCATTCATGACTGAAACAGTATCTTTTAATTGATTAGAATTTATCTGTTTTTTATTTAAGCTGAATATCAAATCATGAGAAGACCAGTGTTTATGAGGCAGAATGTCTGAAAAGAATTTAACATGTGAATAAAGGTCATTTGTAACAGTACTCACCTGATAAATGGTTGTAGAGCAATCCAGTTTGGGACAAGTGCCCAGACGTGGAGCCAATTAGACTCGAACTAAATTTTACGTGCTGCTTACTCCAAACTTTACAATCCATACAACTATGATATCTAGTGTTTTTCTTTGTGTTTAAACAAGATAATCATAGAAGTTGTAAAAGTTGCCGTTATCACAGCGACTGTGACGGATAACTAGATCTCCAGTAGTAATCTGCCCCTTTATAAGCATGCCGAGTGATTTCATTCATAAAAATTTCTGACGTCAAACTACCTATGTTCTAGGTTTTACCGGGAATTCGCTTGCTGGGCTATTAAAGGGTCTCGTAGTATACACATAACTCGGCTAGATACACTAGCTTTATCACTTTTGGAGTTTTTCCTTTTGCGTATATGACATCATAACGCCTTGGGGGTCAAGTGACTGCTTGACATTTGACTGGAATGTTGCAGTTGCTGTCAACAGCTTGTATATATATTTAGTAAATACAGGAAACTCAACAACATTAAAAGGAAGAAGATAGCAAGATTTTCTTCCTTTTTGTCTAGCCTAAGTATTCTCAAGCGTCACAGCATAGGAAACAACACTTAATTCATGACTCCCCCATATAAGGTAAAAATTCTGAAAATTAAAATTATTTCTGAATTATGTAAAATGAAGTTTTAAATTTTGTCTGAGTGAAACTTTTGCTAAATCAGAATGGGATGCTTTTCCTAATAATATTCATTCCTGCCAACACACATCACATCTGAGGCCTTTTAACACTGGACACAATTTTTCTTTATAAATAGTGTGTTCTCACTTTAATTAGATATGTCCCTATGAGAGAAGCATCCCCCCTCACGTCGCCAGAGAATTGACACACATCGATTGGACAATGCTTGGCGACGGGCAGAGTCACAGAGACAAGAAACCTTCATCATCATCTTTAATTAGATATTGTTCTTTAAAGAGAGGTTAAATTATAAAATGGTTGTTAAGTCTGTATGTACAGGTAAAGTGTAGATAATGTTCTCTATGGACAGGTGATAGTACATATTGAGACAAAATTGATAACTTTGGACTTCTTTTAGAAACTAAAAGGGATAGACATCTGGCCTGATTTCAGTCTTTATCAATGGTTGAAAATATCTCACATTCTATGGTTAAGGAATTGATGACCATTCATAGTTAAAGGCATAAACACCAAACACTGGTTCAAGAGAGGCAGTTCTAGGGCATGGTCGCTAAGTTCAGGGGTACAGGAGAGGCTGTTATAGGCTCTGAATGGGAGGCTGTAGATGTCTCTAGATAGGAAAACTTAGTGCAGGGGTACCTGAGAGGCTGGAGCCATGGTCACTTAGTACAGGGGTACCAGGGAGGCTGTTCTAGACTATGGACATGTCACTAAGTACAGGGGTACCAGGGAGGCTGTTCTAGACTCTGGACATGTCACTAAGTACAGGGGTACCAGGGAGGCTGTTCTAGACTCTGGACATGTCACTAAGTACAGGGGTACCAGGGAGGCTGTTCTAGACTCTGGACATGTCACTAAGTACAGAGGTACCAGGGAGGCTGTTCTAGACTCTGGACATGTCACTAAGTACAGGGGTACCAGGGAGGCTGTTCTAGACTCTGGACATGTCACTAAGTACAGGGGTACCAGGGAGGCTGTTCCAGGCTGTGGACATGTCACTAAGTACTGGGGTACCAGGGAGGCTGTTCTAGACTCTGGACATTTCACTAAGTACAGGTGTACCAGGTAGGCTGTTCCAGACTCTGGACATGTCACTAAGTACAGGGGTACCAGGGGGGCTGTTCTAGACTATGGACATGTCACTAAGTACAGGGGTACATGTCACTAAGTACTGGGGTACCAGGGAGGCTGTTCTAGACTCTGGACATTTCACTAAGTACAGGTGTACCAGGTAGGCTGTTCCAGACTCTGGACATGTCACTAAGTACAGGGGTACCAGGGAGGCTGTTCCAGACTCTGGACATGTCACTAAGTACAGGGGTACCAGGGGGGCTGTTCTAGACTATGGACATGTCACTAAGTACAGGGGTACCAGGGAGGCTGTTACAGACTCTGGACATGTCACTAAGTACAGGGGTACCAGGTAGGCTGTTCCAGACTCTGGACATGTCACTAAGTACAGGGGTACCAGGGGGGCTGTTCTAGACTATGGACATGTCACTAAGTACAGGGGTACCAGGGAGGCTGTTCTAGACTCTGGACATATCACTAAGTATAGGGGTACCGGGGAGGCTGTTCTAGACTCTGGACATGTCACTAAGTACAGGGGTACCAGGGAGGCTGTTCTAGACTCTGGACATATCACTAAGTATAGGGGTACCGGGGAGGCTGTTCTAGACTCTGGACATTTCACTAAGTACAGGTGTACCAGGGAGGCTGTTACAGACTCTGGACATGCCACTAAGTACAGGGGTACCAGGGGGGCTGTTCTAGACTCTGGACATGTCACTAAGTACAGGTGTACCAGGGAGGCTGTTCTAGACTCTGGACATTTCACTAAGTACAGGTGTACCAGGTAGGCTGTTCCAGACTATGGACATGTCACTAAGTACAGGGGTACCAGGGAGGCTGTTCTAGACTCTGGACATATCACTAAATAAAGGGGTACCGGGGAGGCTGTTCTAGACTCTGGACATTTCACTAAGTACAGGGGTACCAGGGAGGCTGTTCTAGACTCTGGACATGTCACTAAGTACAGGTGTACCAGGGAGGCTGTTCTAGACTCTGGACATGTCAGAATGTACAGGGGTACCAGGGGGGCTGTTCTAGACTCTGGACATGTCACTAAGTACAGGTGTACCAGGGAGGCTGTTCTAGACTCTGGACATGTCACTAAGTACAGGTGTACCAGGGAGGCTGTTACAGACTCTGGACATGTCACTAAGTACAGGTGTACCAGGGAGGCTGTTCCAGACTCTGGACATATCACTAAGTATAGGGGTACCGGGGAGGCTGTTCTAGACTCTGGACATGTCACTAAGTATAGGTGTACCAAGGGGGCTGTTCCAGACTCTGGACATGTCACTAAGTACAGGGGTACCAGGGAGGCTGTTACAGACTCTGGACATGTCACTAAGTACAGGGGTACCAGGTAGGCTGTTCCAGACTCTGGACATGTCACTAAGTATAGGTGTACCAAGGGGGCTGTTCCAGACTCTGGACATGTCACTAAGTACAGGGGTACCAGGGAGGCTGTTACAGACTCTGGACATGTCACTAAGTACAGGTGTACCAGGGAGGCTGTTACAGACTCTGGACATTTCACTAAGTACAGGTGTACCAGGGAGGCTGTTCCAGGCTCTGGACATGTCAGAATGTACAGGGGTACCAGGGAGGCTGTTCTAATCTCTGAATATGTCACTATGTACAGGTACCAGGGAGGCTGTTCCAGGCTCTGGACATGCTTGCTATGAATGGGCACCAGAGAGGCTGTTCTAAGCTTTGGATATTAAGCATGTTCATATGGAATCTGGACATCATCATCATGGGTATTCTCTGTAACTACAGGTTACTTGGTACAATCTGGTATATCTGTGCCAACACTGTGTGTATGCTGTGGTTGACCTTGGGCTTTTATCAGGAGAGGATGATGTACTATTGTTGTCATTGATAGTAGCCAGCGGTCAATTATCCAGTTTATAATAACCAGTTCATCTCCCAGTCATCCTTAGTTACAGATATAAATGTTACCATTTGCCAAAATTTTCTGGACTCAGTGACACACACAGAATCTACATAAATATTTGAGGAAATTAGCATTTGAGATGATGAAAATCAGATATTTTGTTTTTTGTTGAGATTTAAAACACAAATTTTTGTAAATAAAACTTTTTCATTATGTTTTTGAAACAATTAAAATAGGATGGGCTAAAATTTTAAACTATTTGAAAGTTAAAATAAATTTCCCGTGTGAGCCTGCGGTGGTATGTTGTGTATATATGGCTTTATATATACCTGTTGGTTACACATGACAAATGTGCATTCCACATGCCAAGATGACACCCCCTCATCACGTAGACACACTTAATGTAATAAAGACCCTTTTCTACTGCACTAATGGCATATTCAATTTCATTCTTAAAAATTTCCTGAAATTGATATTTGTGAAAGTTATCTACCACCAGCTGACTGCGGAGATTGTACAGGAAATATGTGAAATGACAGAGTATATAGTTGTGGAAATGCTGCATCCTTTATTAAGATAATGCAATGAATGTGAAGATAGTTGAAATACACTCTAGATGATATCATATCATTTCTCTACCTTTTAAAGTAGTTAAAATGGATACTGTGAAACTGAGGTGTCCATCTGTATGACTATCTGTCCGGCTGTCTGTTTGTCTCTGTAGCAAAGCAGATGGAGAAACATATATGTTTTTTTATGTGGATGGATTAGTAGATGGATGGATAGCTGGGCGGATGGATAGACAGATGGATGCAAGGATGGACAGGCAGGAAAAGATCTAAGGGATTCAGTATTTTGTCAGTTGATTTGCTAGTTGCAACAAACAAGAAATAAAAAAAAAAAACTGGAAAATTCATTGCATCACTTACAGGAACATGGAGCATGAAGTGTAATGATAAAATATGGGTTAAAAAAAGCAGTTTTATTAGATTTCATTCCTAATTTTGTTTTAATTACATTTGATCATGTAATAGAATAAAATATTTTATTAGACTTTCCTGGATGTTAGCATGGCACTTTAGTATGAAGGTGTCGAAATTAAATAACTGATTTGTATCAGAAAGGAAACATTTCCAATTTAAGATAATTTGTAAGGCATGAAAATGCATGTTTGCAACTTGATAACTTTGGAATGCTGTTGATAGTAATGTATAATTCAGTTTTACGTTTCGGGATCTCTTGATGTCCTTCACAGGTGTAATATTTTTTGTGGAGAATTTTATTACACAATAGCATTTTAAGTAGAACCAACATATTTCTGTGTAATTGTTGTTTGGTAAACAGCAATTAAATTTTCAAAAATATTTAAGATGCTTTCAGTGAGGTCCCTATTAACTGAATGTGACAGTGTTGTGAAAATATTTGTTCTATTTATGTTCAGAAAAGGTGAGATAAAATCATACGAAAGCTGTTAGTGTAATATTTATGACACAGGAACGGAAAAATTGCATGGCCAGACTGGGGTTTGAACCCGGACAGACATGCTACCGTTACCAACAATCTACCTAGCCCAGTTCCACTTCACAGTTACTCCATGCCTGTTAATAAGCCCATCTAGTAACAGGAACAGAAATAATGCATGGCCAGACTGGGGTTTGAACCCGGACAGACATTCTACAGTTACCAACAATCTACCTAGTCCAGTTCCACTACACAGTTACTCCATGCCTGTTAATAAGCCCATCTAGATCTAGGTTGTTTAGTAGAACAACAAAAAATTGATGTTTCATTGTCCTGAATTGAGTCAAATCCTTGAGTTGGATTAAGAATTTGTAGGTGGGGCCCCTAAGACAATAATACAAGATGTATAGGATAGCTGTATATTCAGTCAGTTCAACTTTTGTGTTATGGTATGACAGATGCATTAATTTATTGGACTTTTTTTATGTAAAATATATCAAATAAATTGTAACTAGGTGTTGTTTATGGGTAAATATGTGTATATCATTACATTCATGGCTATGTAGTCCACTTACTTCTAAAATTACTTGATACAAAATAAGGTTCCATTGAACATTGCATGAAATTCACCGTACAGGTAGATTGTATTAAAATTTACAGCCAGGTAAATTATTGAAACACCTATGTTTCATGAGTGGTAGGCATGAACAGTTGCAGGAGAAGAAAATTCCTTTGGTGACCTATAACCACATGACGGGGTAAAGTTAACGAATGTGCATTCACACAAGGTCAAGAGAGACCCTATTTGCCCCTACTTTTGTGTTATTTAATATCTATTTATGATGAATATGAAAAAGATTGTAAAATGATGCAGACTTTGCACCTGTTGTGATATTTCTGGTAAAATGATATGGCTGACCTATTGTGTATACCCACAACCCTATCCTCTCCGTGAGATTGTCAGATAGTGCAATGTCATGCCACTTACCTCAAAGGCATGAATTATTGATATACATATTGGATGATATCAAAATTTCTGCATCAGATGACTTTAATGTCATTAACTATTCTGTATGGAAGCTTTTTCACATTCAAAGTGATTTCGCAGCTAAACTAATTCATATTTTCAAGTGTTATCATAGTTTGGCTGATTCAAGCTACAGTGTATTTAATATCAAAACTATTTCTTATTCATGTATTTCATAGCAAAGCTACTTGAAATTTCAGCTAATTCAAAAAGGTTAACTGTGAAGGATGTATTTGGGTCATATCCAATGGGTCAAAGGTCAAGGATTGAATGGTATCTAAGGAACATACATGATTACAGATCAAAGGTCAAGCATGGACAGATTTCTGACAGACATACACCATAGGTCAAAGGTCAAGGATTGAATGGTATCTAAAGAACATACATAATTATAGATCACTGGTCAAGGATGGACAGATTTCTGTTGGACATGCACCTTAGGTCAAAGGTCAATGATAAAGAATATACAAATTAGTTCAAAGGTTAAAGAAAGATTCTTGTAAAGGGCATTCATTGTAAGCAACAATAGAAGAAAATTTATATTTCACTAGATATTGCAAGTGTACTACTTCACATTACAAGAAATAAATTTATTTTCTGGATATTGTCAGTTCATGCATACCAAGATCTGTTGATGAGAACTCTTTGGAAACAGGGGAAATTTTCTGACATATGTAATGGTGATGAATACCTATAAACAGGCAGTAAGCCTTGTCAGGAATCATTGCCATGGTAACATACCTGTCAGAGGTCATTACCATCAGACCAGGTCATGGTTCTCTCTAAAATGACAGGAATCTACAGTAGGTTTCTAGAGGCTACCATCTTTATTCTAATAAAGAGTACAATATATTTTCAATATGACATATTTTGCAAATTATCAGCAAACAGTTTGTCTGTCTAGCACTCTTTTCATGCTCCACTGAAACCTGTCTTTATTGAAATTACAGAGAAACATTAACAAAGATAAGACATTCTTGTTCACTGTTATACACTTAAACTCATTCTCTAAACTCTGATTTATAGACAATTCTTCATTATTATTACTGAGTTTCATTTAGGAATGTCGGTTTTCTTACATTGTTAACTGTCTGAGTGAGTTATTTTACAAAAAGGTTGGTAAAGACAGTGACACCGGGGTCATTAGTGGAGAGGTATTTGTAATTATAATCTGTTTCTTTTGAAAGCTTTTTGGAGTAGAATTTACATTACTTTTCTAAGCAACAGACTGCCTTGGTTGTTGATAGAATTACAGAATGTCAAAAATGTTGAGTGCTTGGAATCAGGTTTTTGATTGTTTGGGTTAGAAATAACCCTTGTAGTAGATGTGTGTGTTGTACGTAGGATGAAAAGATAGGAATGAGAGTAAAGGATGAGAATAGAGAAACATGAGAAAATACAGACAAGAAGAGAGGAAAATAAAAGGAAATCAACATAGGAGGAGAGGTAAGAGGGTAAAGGAGATGAAAAAGGAGGGAAGAGAAGACTGGAATACATAAGGACAGGAAGGGAGAAATAGGGAGAAATAGAGAAAAGGAAGATTATTAGAGGTTAAGGAAAAGAGAACAGGTGAAAAGGAAAGAAAGGCAAAGGGAGATAAACTTAAAACACATCGCTAATCTGTGGTGTCATCAGGTGGAGGACACAAATAAACAGTATTCATGAAGTCTTTATCTCGTTGATTACTCAATGAAGGAAGAAAATGAAAATAGGATAAAAAGTATAGAAAAAAAGAGGAGAAAGGTAAAGAAAGATGAAAAAAGTAACAGCCATGTTGTTAGATGTTAAAAAAGTTTAAAAAAAAAAAGATGAAATAAAAATGAAAGAATAAATGATATGTTTGAGGAGAGGAGATGACAAGATTTGAGTATTAAGGTAAAATAAGAAGGAAAGGATGAAGATATAAGACAGACAGGTAGAGGGAGAGGAGAAAGTAAGAGTTAGACAGGGCAATAAAAAGATACAATCATAAATAAAGTGAATTTAGGGTAGGAGGAGAGGTTGGAGTTGTGATCAACATTAAATATTATTTAACGTGTTTTAAAATACAATTGACAATTATGTAACATTAGAAGTGTCTTAAATAAGTTTATGGTCAAACCAAATTGTCTTCATTCACCAGTCTGCTTATACATAATATGCTACCTGACTATACACATGTAGGTAATGGACAGGTAGGTGATCATAGATTCTCATCATTCTTCATGCATGTCCTTAAAATCTAAACTTTAATCATTTAAAAAAAATCATGGCTGATTCACATGGGAAAAAAATGATTTATTGAGTGAGACTTCAAAGATTTCCAAAAAGGTTTACTCATTAAGGTGTAGGATAACTGGGTTAGGTCATTTAATATCAAAGCTTAATGATTGACGTGGTGTTGTCTTTTGTTTTTTTTTATCTGTGATACTTAAGATAATTTGCCAAAGAATATTGAATACTTCATTACACATATCAAGATAAATTAAGGCTAATTGATTTTAACGTTAATTAATTTTGTAGATCATTAAATTACTGGTATAATCAATATCTTATTATTACCTGTGAAGCTGTCAGACCTAATAACTTTACTAACTGACATGTGTTAATCATTGTGTCATGTATTTGGTGATCTGAAATGGAGACCCAGTATAGTAAAATACCGGAAATAGGTCTAGGTATAAGGCCTCACAGTGAGGATGTCCAGGAGATACAGACTAACAAAAATAGCAATAAGTCTGAAATAAGTCATTAATATTTGATAGTTATCTGTAATGTTATGTATGTAAATGAACTCTATATGTCATTGTTTGACTGAAATTATGGAATATGCCCTTGTTATGTCACGAAACTAAGTAGCTCACTAAATCCAATTTAATCTTGCTTATCACAAGTTGATGTATTGACTTATAAACTCATTTAGCACCAGATTAGTTCATTTTTGGGTGATCCAATTTAATCTTTTTTTGCTTATCATTTAAGATTGATTTTTTGTATTTTCATCCATTTAGCACCAGATTATATTTTTTGGGTGAACTCCATTTAGCACCAGATTAGCTCATTTTTTGGGTGATTTAGCACCAGATTAGTTCATTTTTTGGGTGACTCAAGTTTCATCCATTTAGCACCAGATTAGCTCATTTTTTGGGTGACTCAAGTTTCATCCATTTAGCACCAGATTAGCTCATTTTTTGGGTGACTCAAGTTTCATCCATTTAGCACAGAATAGTTCAATTTTTGGCTGACTCAAGTTTCATTCATAGGTTGGGTCAGAAAGAAAGCCAAAATTTAACCAATGGTTTTCCTGTTATAGAGAGACTTGTTAAAATCATGTTAAAGCTATATTTTGGACTCATTTAAGCTCAGTATTAGGCCACAGCTCGATGGATATCCTGTTTTAACACATTCAGATGTGAAAAATTATTTCACTTATACGAACCGCATCTGGGAAGTATTTTCTCGTTGTGTTTGATACAATTGTGGATTGTGGTTTGTAACATTGTTCACACTGTTAGATTTGTATGTAACTATAACTTGTATAAAAAGTTTTGTGAAAAAATCTCTAAAATTTCAATGATTCATTTGAAGGTAATTTTGCTTCGTATGAATGCAGCTATTGTTGACCTTGTGTAAAGGTCAGGTTTCAGGTTCATTTGAAGGAGAACGAGGCTCGTGATTTCGACTTCAGAGTTCCCTATAATGTGTTTTTATAGAAATGACAATGCTGTTATTGATTCTGAAGTTTTCTGATTGTTAACAAAATCTTTCACTTTCGATGACAACTTCCTATGCTGATAGTAAAACTAGGTGTATTCTGGCACGGAAACTGATATCAGTTTACAATCATATACCAGACATGCAAAGAAATACATTAATAGATTTTTTTGTTTCATGTTTGTAATGTTTATGATAAAGATGTTTAAGCAGGCAACATAAACAATTTACTATGATTTTCAATAGAAAATTAATTATTTTAAGCCTTATTCTGTTAATACAAAATTATTATACAGCGAATAGAGGTGTGGTTAGACATATTTCAAATCAAAGGTCATCATAAAGGTGACCTCATTTACCAACTGGCACACCTATAGAGGTCATTGATAAAGCTGAAGGTGATTGATTGAGGTATTTACACTACAATAAGACCAGTCAAGGGGGTGGGGTGGGGTTGGGTGGGGTTGGTGGGATGGGGTTGGTGGGATTGGATGGGGAGAGGGGAGAACCTCAAAGTAAAGGGTGGAGAGGTAGACTTACTACAAAGCAATAGGTGTTGTAGTTGTGTTACTAAAACTTCAATAGGTGTTGTAGGTGTGTTACTGAAACTTCAATAGGTGTTGTAGGTGTGGTACTGAAACTTCAATAGGTGTTGTAGCTGTGTTACTTAAACTTCAATAGGTGTTGTAGGTGTGTTACTTAAACTTCAATAGGTGTTGTAGGTGTGTTACTGAAACTTCAATAGGTGTTAAAGGTGTGTTACTAAAACTTCAATAGGTGTTGTAGGTGTGTTACTGAAACTTCAATAGGTGTTGTAGGTGTGTTACTAAAACTTCAATAGGTGTTGTAGGTGTGTTACTGAAACTTCAATAGGTGTTGTAGGTGTGTTACTGAAACTTCAGTAGGTGTTGTAGGTGTGTTACTGAAACTTCAATAGGTGTTGTAGGTGTGTTACTGAAACTTCAAGGTGTTGTAGGTGTGTTACTGAAACTTCAATAGGTGTTGTAGGTGTGTTACTGAAACTTCAATAGGTGTTGTAGGTGTGTTACTGAAACTTCAATAGGTGTTGTAGGTGTGTTACTAAAACTTCAATAGGTGTGGTAAGTGTGTTACTAAAACTTCAATAGGTGTTGTAGGTGTGTTACTGAAACTTCAGTAGGTGTTGTAGGTATGTTACTAAAACTTCAATATGTGTTATAGGTGTGTTACTGAAACTTCAATAGGTGTTGTAGGTGTGTTACTAAAACTTCAATAGGTGTGGTAAGTGTGTTACTGAAACTTCAGTAGGTGTTGTAGGTGTGTTACTGAAACTTCAATAGGTGTTGTAGTTATTGATAGACCTACTACCAAGAATTTTGTCCTTTGAAATGTAGTATACAAACTATTTGTAAGAGAACATGTTCATGAATATCTACTTGACTGGGGTTGAACGTAGTTCATAGTTATAAATGTGATTTAACTTCTAAGTTGATATAAAACAGAATAGTTTAGCTTACAGCTATAGGAAGCATTTGTGATGAAGAATATTAGTATGGAAAATAGTATTTGAGCTTGCAGCAGTATACAATACTTCTGCCGTTACAAGGATCAAGTTGATACATATAAATAGTAACATTTAAGGATAGAATACCAGTATCGATTAGACCTAGTTTGTAATTATCATTAATTAGCAGGATGTAGAATTCTGGACATTGTTATACTTTGAGAAACAGATTCTATGATTTTCAGTTCTTTGTGTGATCAAACTCGCAGAAATTTAATATTAAGTGAAAACCATCCATTTTACCTAAAACTTTTTGGATTTCTATCAAAGAAGTAAATGGATTCCAGTGGAATGTTGAGTCTGTGCTGAAATCTGATTTACACGTAAATAGGCGAAACACTGGAAAAGGTGATAAATCAGACTCTGTCCACACATAGAGAGAGCTTGTTACATAGAGTGAGATGCAATATTTACAGTTATTGAAAAAAAATAAATGGAGAAAGAGGATGCAAAATGTAAAGTTATTAAATACAAAGTTATGAAAATTTGATGTATTGAATATTTGAGGTTTTCAGGAGGCCTAATTAGGACAGAGGAAACCTTGTAAAAACTGACAGAGACAGTAAGATGTACATGTGAATTTGAAAGCGGAAATTTCTGTCGGATATAGCAAGCTGAGGTTTGAGTCGTAAAAAAGTCTTATTACTTGAGAGTTAAAAAAGAATGGACAAAAAATTATCACAATTTAAATATTCTTTTTCTTGTCACCTAACCAAAATACATGGCACACTACCAAATGATAAGTTATTTTCTATAATAAAATACAGACCCACTAGCTGTAAGATGAAACCTAAGTGAAACCTACTAAGTCATGGTTTGAATTAAATATATATGAATAAAGACAGGCATTTTTAAAAATGTTATAAATGAAAAGTAATGTTTTATCTGTGTTAGATTTTACAGATGAAGGAGTGATTGTATTTGACATAACTTACCTATTTGTGATGTTTGTCCATAGAAATCCTCTGTAAATTTGTTCAAGCTGTGGAATAAGTGTCAAAAACAGATTCTGTCAGTAAAGCTGCACTTTGATTGAAATTGAGAACTTCATTGAAAATATGAAAACTTTTAAATTATATGATTTACAAATTCCTTCATGAATTGTTTCTTGGCTAGATTACACTGTGGCCTGCTGAACTTGATTCAGGCAATTGGACGCTAGGTATGGTCCATATAAATTAATAAAAAAAAACCTTGTCAGTGCTAAGTCAGAGGTCTGAAATTTCATGCCGATCCAAGTGTGATATTGTATTGTGTCAAAGCTGTTCTAATGGGTTCCTCTTAGTATGCTACAGTTTGCAAATAGAGCGATCTGGTTACCCTTAACATGTAAATCAACTTGTCCTCTATTGTTACGAACCGAGAGATGTGAAAATGAATATCATATGAAACATACACACAGAGTCAATGGGTTTATACAAAATGACGTCCATATCATTGTCTAGATCCACTCAGCCAGACCAACCCGTTTTATTTAACAACTACTGAAAACATGTCAACATGACTACTATGGGTTACCATTCTGAGGCCCAGGAACAGGACAACTGATATCGCACCTGAGTCAGGGAGGCAGAGATATGATCAGATCTGCTACAGTCTTGTAGGATCAACGCCACGTTGCCCTTTATTTTCCTTCGAATAGAGTTACGTTTAATTACAGTGCAGTTTTTACAAGTCGTGGCTGTTACAATCTTTAATCAGATAATCTCGGAGAGATTAAGACCCGAGGACAGTATAACTTACTGTGATTGGTCGGAAATTGGTCTCCACCTCTTTGTTCTAAAGACCATCCCACTGCTTCAGTGCTAGTTTTCCTAGTGTGAGGGATCCGTTTTGACAACTTTAGATTATCAAGACAAGATATCACTGTTACGGTAAACACCCTTATAAAAAATTTGAAATTATTTAAGAAATTTAAACGGATTTCATTGTTTTTTTTTTTTTTTTTGAGAAAAAATAATAAAGCTATAGTATATTGTAGCAAGTTATCTATTTATCAAGAATTTGTAAAATAAATTTATCTTTCAGGAACTTTATCTGATTTGAGGCCTGGGTCAATATTCCCCTTCAAAAACACACTTGATCTGTTTTTTTGTTGGTATTAATATTTAGTAAAATCTGATTGGTTACTTGTTTGTGAGGATAAATTTGTTTCCTTATAATACTCCCAGGGCCCAACACACATGACTTCTATCTCAAATTAAGTCAGGTTCGAAGTTTTTACTAATTAATGGGAAATAAAACAACATTCTACTGAGCAACAATTGATATGTATGGGTGGGCTTATTACCAGGCGTGGGCTTATTGCCGGATAAATATTTTGTAAATATATATACTGAAAAATCTTTTTTTGAGTTCTGTTTTTAATTTTGAATGTGTTTAATTCGTTATACAAGATAAAGATTATCTTTCATAAAACATACAATTTATTTTTGATACAAACACAACCAGTATATTTTGGTAAACATACGACAAGGACACCTACCATTTTGATTATCGTGTTTACAAGAAGTTAAGATATCCAGATCTTATCTGTTATGCTGGGAAGTTGTTTACCACCACTGGTTAGATATACAATTACTTATGACTGGTATATACAGCAAATCTTATAATAAGATATGACAGGTGAATTCTGACAGGTGTGACATTATAGATAAGAATTTCATAAAATAAAAACCAGACAATGTATTTGACAAGTAAGGAATTAAAAGCACTGCAATATTATTTTGGATCTTAATTTATAAAAATCTTTAGTTATATAACCTCATTAAATCTTTTATTTTATTTTATTAACTTTTTAAAAATTTTGTTTTTTTTTTGGGAAGTGCTTACAGGCATGTGTAAGTTAAGTTTATATTTAAGTACTGACATCTGACACAATTGTTATGAATTTAACAAATATTGTAGTGTTACAGACTATGTTGTCACAGACAAAACTTTTTCCACTGCATCTCTTGTTTTCGTTAACTTCTGGTACAGAAAATCAGGGAAAGAAATTTAATTTAATTTTTTTTTAACTTTTTAAGCTGACAATACTTATATGAACCTGATTGTTGTTTGTAGAGATTTTAATAGATTCTGTGTCTGGTTAGCTTAATCTTAATTAATTGTGTATTGGTCTTTAACTTACAGTGGTATTTTCATATTTTAATGTTTTAACTTGTTTCACTTAAATATCTTCATTTCACACAGAAGAATTGAAAAAAATATTATTTTCTTTTAAATTTTTCTCTGTTGTCTGAACAGTCTATATTAAAAATAAGAAAACAATGAAACAAGTTAAAGATTTATTGCTAACTTAATTTTTTTTAAATCTTGTGGTTGCTGAGAAAGTCAAGTTTATTTATTCATAGATATTGAATATCCTGTCAAAATGACAGACACTGGACATTTGGACATTGGTATTTGATTGTAGAGGTAAACAGAAGCTGTTTCAATAGACCTGTCGATAGAGATCTCTATATAAAGAGATTGTGTTCACAGATTACTGGATACCTATCATATCACTGACTTGATTCAGACATTGGCATTTTAAAAGTCAGTAAATATTTTGGCATTAACATAAGTAAATGTATGTGATTTCAGTTCATTGACCATAAAATAGGGCACTTGTTTTGAAGACCCAGCCCTGGAGTGTCATCAGGACTGTAGCTAAGTCTGAATATTACCAGCGATTCAGCGACATAATCTGATTCTCATAGCGTTGCGGAAGTCTAGATCTGCTATTAGTCTTGATAAATGTATTTCCCAGTAAAATTCTGGTTCTTCAAAAGAATTCATATTGTGATTTTGATTGTCTCTTTTGAATGTTTGTGCATGAAACATAACATCATTACACACTTTCATAGAAAACAACATTAAAGCTCTCAGATTTTTGATAGCTGTCATGAAATGCATTGAAATTTCTGAGAAACAGACGCATATTTTGACCCAAGTGAAAGCGTGACATCTGAAAACCACTTCAACAACTTAAATAATTTTAAACATCTCACGCTTGCTTGTGTGATACAATTTTTGAGGACAGGAGAGATGGCGTAGACCACTTACTGTGACCTACTTGTATAATCCATTGGGACCCTGTAGATTTGACCTATGACCTAGGGAGGTCTTATGGCCTCCTGGCTACCCACACCTATGACTTTAGCCCATAGGTTTTGTGATCCATACATATCATACCCAGTAAAACACTGGATAATGAGGTCTGTGAGCTAGTGGGATTCTCTTACACAGACCTGAGACACAGTGTAACCATTTGTCCAAGTGACACCCTGGGACTCAGACCCATAACCCAGTGACATCCTGGGGGCCAAACATATGACTAAGTGACACCCTGGGACCCAAACCTATGACTCAGTGACACCCTGGGACCCAATCCTATGACTCAGTGACACGCTGGGACTCAGACCCATGACAAAGTGACATCCTGGGGGCCAAACGTATGACCCAGTGACACCATGGGACCCAAACCTACAAAATGGTGACACCCTGAGACCCAGACCTATGACTCAGTGACACCGTGGGACCCAAAGCTATGACTCAGTGACACCGTGGGACCCAAACCTATGACTCAGTGACACCCTGGGACCCAGACCGAAGACCCAGTGACACCCTGGGACCCAGACTGAAGACCCAGTGACACCCTGGGACTCAGACCCATGACCCAGTGACACCCTAGGACCCAAACCTATGACTCAGTGACACCCTGGGACCCAGACCTATGACTCAGTGATACCCTGAGACTCCAACCTATGACACAGTGAATACTAGATGATGTATGAATCACAAACCTTGTTGCCATGTTAATATGTAACCCACAGAAGTATGCCCTTATAGGCTCTTCTGGAATATGAAAGACATATTTTTCATGTTACGAGTTCATTGATGTGTGACTAGTCCCAGGCATCATTACTGATACATTTTATTGCTTACTAAACCTTAATGAATCTTCAAAACGACTTCAAAACGACTTCAAAACGACTTCCGTTTGGTGATCATAATGTCGAAGTACCTTAATATTCATTTTATGTGGTATTTGATCTATAAGTATTTGTCAGTATCATCATAAATACCCAAATCAAATCAGTTTAATGTATCATTGATGCTGTTCATCGAAGACATTCGGGTAAATTAATTGATGATCCTCCTTTAGGGAACATATATTAATTAGAAATCTATTGGGTGTCCTACTAATTATATGACTAATTAGATGAGTGCAATTAATGAGTCAGCTAGCCGTATCACTGTCTGTGTTACACAGTGATAAGTTGTGGTCCAGCCCCTTTTTATCACAGCTGATTAACCCCTCAAACACTGATTATGCTCCAATATAATCAGTTTACCTCTCAAGATTCCTCTTTTACAGTCAAATTATCACCTTAAGTGTCTGGAATTACAGACCAAATAGTACCGTGTAACATCTTAAAGGTCAGATGAGGGTTGGTTCAGAGCGAAAAAGGGATAGCAATTGGCATGATCTGTACATCCAGGGGCTTGGGGAGGCTGAGGGAAATCCAAGTTGTGTGGGGGATGTTCAGAGTCAGTTCATAAATGATTATCTCAATCACCAATTTATGCGACAAGACTTGCCTGGTATATTAACATACTTGACAAGTCAGATTAGCTAACACCCACACCACTCTGGCCTTAATAAGTTACATAGTTTCTACATGAATGATACACCAGTCTTGGCTCTAAAGTACAATTTGGATGTGATTTAAATGAGGTACATTTCATAGCAAAATTGAAATAGCATGAGAGTTGTGGTGTTTTGGAAAGGATATAGATGTGAGTGTTTGATGTTTGATATTTCTGTATTCAGATGCCCATTGTGTTTGTATGACTAATGCTAAATGTGTTTTGTTTACTTGATGATGACTGAGAGGGA
Source organism: Ylistrum balloti (assembly GCF_031769215.1). NCBI lineage: Eukaryota > Metazoa > Mollusca > Bivalvia > Pectinida > Pectinidae > Ylistrum > Ylistrum balloti. The sequence continues at coordinate 109,998 of NW_026782466.1, read as the reverse complement.
GGGGAATGGAAGCAGGACAGGAAGTCCTGTTATAATAGGAACATCTATTACATCTTAATGATATCATGTGAAGCAATAACTCCTATTAAATTATTGAAAATCTCTTCATTAAGCAATTAAACCCTGTAATCAGTGTTTATCATGTCTGCACACAATCATCCAAATTGTTTGGATTAGGCAATGGTATGGTAACCTCTATAGATGAATCAAGCAATTTACAGAAATTATTTATGTTTCTCTTAAGTTTAATCTGCATTTCTGGAATTGGAATGTTTGGTGAATAACAGGAAGTATTAGCTAAACAACAGGAAGAATGTTTGGTAAACAACAGGAAGTATGTTTGGTAAACAACAGGAAGTATGTTTGGTAAATAACAGGAAGTATTAGCTAAACAACAGGAAGAATGTTTGGTAAACAACAGGAAGTATGTTTGGTAAATAACAGGAAGTATTAGGTAAACAACAGGAAGTATGTTTGGTAAACAGCAGGAACTGCTAGGTAAACAACGGGAAGTATGTTTGGTAAACAACAGAAAGTATGTTTGGTAAACAACAGGAACTGCTAGCTAAACAACAGGAAGAATGTTTGGTAAACAACAGGAAGTATGTTTGGTAAATAACAGGAAGTATTAGGTAAACAACAGGAAGTATGTTTGGTAAACAACAGGAACTGCTAGGTAAACAACAGGAAGTATGTTTGGTAAACAACAGGAACTGCTAGGTAAACAACAGGAAGTATGTTTGGTAAATAACAGGAAGGATGTTTGGTAAATAACAGGAAGGATGTTTGGTAAACAACAGGAACTGCTAGGTAAACAACAGGAAGTATGTTTGGTAAACAACAGGAAGTATGTTTGGTAAATAACAGGAAGGATGTTTGGTAAATAACAGGAAGTATTAGGTAAACAACAGAAAGTATGTTTGGTAAACAACAGGAACTGCTAGGTAAACAACAGGAAGTATGTTTGGTAAATAACAGGAAGTATTAGGTAAACAACAGAAAGTATGTTTGGTAAATAACAGGAAGGATGTTTGGTAAATAACAGGAAGTATTAGGTAAACAACAGAAAGTATGTTTGGTAAATAACAGGAAGGATGTTTGGTAAAACAGGAAGTAGGTAAACAACAGAAAGTATGTTTGGTAAATAACAGGAACTGGATGTTTGGTAAACAACAGGAACTAACAACAGGAAGTATAACAGGAAGTAGGTAAACAACAGAAAGTATGTTTGGTAAATAACAGGAAGGATGTTTGGTAAATAACAGGAAGTATTAGGTAAACAACAGAAAGTATGTTTGGTAAATAACAGGAAGTATGTTTGGTAAATAACAGGAAGTATTAGGTAAACAACAGGATGTATGTTTGGTAAACAACAGGAACTGCTAGGTAAACAACAGGAAGTATGTTTGGTAAACAACAGGAAGTATGTTTGGTAAACAACAGGAAGTATGTTTGGTAAATAACAGGAAGTATTAGGTAAACAACAGGAAGTATGTTTGGTAAACAACAGGAACTGCTAGGTAAACAACAGGAAGTATGTTTGGTAAACAACAGGAACTGCTAGGTAAACAACAGGAAGTATGTTTGGTAAATAACAGGAAGTATTAGGTAAACAGCAGGAAGTATGTTTCATAAATCACAGGAAGTATTAGGTAAACAACAGGAAGTATGTTTGGTAAATAACAGGAAGTATTAGGTAAACAGCAGGAAGTATGTTTCATAAATCACAGGAAGTATTAGGTATACAACAGGAAGTATGTTTGATAAATAACAGGAAGTATTAGGTAAACAACAGAAAGTATGTTTGGTAAACAACAGAAAGTATGTTTGATAAACAACATGCAGTGTGTTTGGTAGACAACAGAAAACATTTTTATGAGACAACAGGCTTTGTAAGGGTGAGGTTTCATTGATTTTCTATGAAATCAATTTATTTCCTTTATGTCTCATCGAATTATATAAAGACAGCAAACTGAACTGCTATTTTGGCTAGCAACAAGACACAAAACAATTTCACTTGCTGAAAAGTATAATGGAATTGGACCATTGAGGCCATTTATGAGTCTGCATGATGGAACAAGATAAGAGATACAGCCATTAATACCTCTTTTTAGCCTCTTCTTCTGAAGAACCATAAGGTTCAAGGTCATGATATTTGCTTTATAGGTTCAAAAATCTTAAGATGAAACTTTTCACAGATAGTGAAAAGATATAATCTTGACCTATATTCAAGGTCATAGTGGTTAGATTTATTATTAAACACTCAATAATCTTCTTCTGCTGAGCCAAAAGGCCTAGCTTCATCATATTTAGCTGAGAACAATTATAGCTTTAAAAGTTACCTTGAACCTTACTGGTGTCAGATTTGTTTTAACACTCCGACTTAGCAAGTTGTACATCAAAGTGGTAAACATTTTTACTTGTATTTTTACATTGTAAAAATCTCTACTAAATTTGAAAGATTCTTGACTAAATATCAGCTGAAATCATGCAGAAAAATATATTTGTAGATGAAGAGTTCAGACGGAGGTTTATAAATATGCTAGTATTTGAAGTGATATAGGCATATTAGGCCTTTTGTTTGAGATACTTACATGAAAAAAAAAGATGATGAATTCTGTTTGTGAATTTTCATATGGCTTGGTATTGTTTTCTGAAAGAACCTGTTGCTATACAGAAGAGTATGTTGCTGTATAATGCAGTACAGTGATGTAGTCATTGATTAAATGTTACCAGTTAAACTGGGTCAGATAAACACAGGTGTTTACAGGTACAAAAGTAGGTGTGACATACAGAAGACAAAGGATGTTTACAAGTAATAATAGATAATTAAAGGTAAGGCAAGTACAGATCAAGGGCACCTGCATATTGTTGATAAAAAAATTGTTTCACTCTGTTTACGTAGGTGTAGACCACTTGTCCTTGATAGTAACCGAGTTACTTGTTTATACATATCACAGAATTCTTTCATTTGTAACTGTTACCACATAAACCCTTTTCAATTAGACTTTAAAGGCAGAAACAACATACTATAGTTTATTAAAGTATAACATAAATGGTTGAATAATATGTTCAATATTGTATGTGCTGTTCAACCAGCATGATCCATTCAACCATCTGTCTGTTTGGCCATAACATTTTACAACAGATTTTTAAATTTGTCAACTACTGTATAATAATTGCCCAAAAAAAGGAAAAGAGGAAATTTGTTGAATAAAAACCATTAATAATAACAGGGTAATGCTATGCATGACTTGCTGTTCAAAATATGCTTAATATGACTGTTGTAATGGAATCTTTATATTGGCCGGTCCCTGCCCACACAATCCTGAATCATTCAACACCAGGAATAAGTCATATATGAGATAATCCAGGTACGTTATCTTCTGCCTCTTTCCCAAGAGAATGATCTGTTTTATCACACACACAGGGCGTGCGTAAATTCCTACACACATAATTAGAAAGTAGTGGTCTCGTGCCAACACATGTATAAAACTGTACAGCCTTCAACATTACAAATCAAATTTGCCTTGAAATTAAAAAATGGTAGCAGTAATCTGGAGTTTGGGATGATGCTTACACAGACATGTACTGATTTTCAATACCATCACACTGCACTAAATCAGTTTTTGTTACTCATCAAACTGACAGAGACATGGATGTCGGGTTTGTGAACAAGCAATCGTTATTAATCGTACAGGGCATAGAATGTTGCATGCTGATTATGAGATTCATGTTAACTTTGGCAAAATTTTCCTTGTTGGAAACAATTATAGGTAATATAAAAGATGGTATGAAGTATGCTTTTGTCTAAAATAAAGACATTGATGTTTTTAAATACTATGGTGAGCGTTTTAATGAGGTTTTCATTATTAAGGTTGTCTGAGGTTGTCATTATACAGAGGTTGTCATAATACTTAGGTTATCATAATACTTAGGTTGTCATTATACTGAGTTTGTCAATATACTGAGGTTATCATAATACTTAGGTTGTCATAATACTGAGGTTGTCATTATACTGAGGTTGTCATTATACTGAGGTTATCATAATACTTAGGTTGTCATTATACTGAGTTTGTCAATATACTGAGGTTATCATAATACTTAGGTTGTCATTATACTGAGTTTGTCAATATACTGAGGTTGTCATTATACAGAGGTTGTCATAATACTTAGGTTGTCATTATACTGAATTTGTCATAATACTTAGGTTGTCATTATACAGAGGTTGTCATAATACTTAGGTTGTCATTATACTGAGTTTGTCAATATACTGAGGTTGTCATTATACAGAGGTTGTCATAATACTTAGGTTGTCATTATACAGAGGTTGTCATAATACTTAGGTTGTCATTATACTGAGGTTGTCATTATACAGAGGTTGTCATAATACTGAGGTTGTCATTATACTTAGGTTGTCATTATACTGAGTTTGTCAATATACTGAGATTGTCATTATACAGAGGTTGCCATAATACTTAGGTTGTCATTATACTGAGGTTGTCAATATACTGAGGTTGTCATTATACTAAGGTTGTCATTATACTGAGTTTGTCAATATACTGAGGTTGTCATTATACAGAGGTTATCATAATACTCAGGTTGTAATTATACTGAGTTTGTCAATATACTGAGGTTGTCATTATACAGAGGTTGTCATAATACTTAGGTTGTCATTATACTGAGGTTGTCAATATACTGAAGTTGTCATTATACTGAGGTTGTCATTATACTGAGTTTGTCAATATACTGAGGTTGTCATTATACTGAGGTTGTCATTATACTGAGTTTGTCAATATACTGAGGTTGTCATTATCTGAGGTTGTCATTATAGTTAGGTTGTCATCATACTTAGGTTGTCAATATACTGAGGGTCTTGTTATTAAGATGGTCATAAGTTGCCATTGTATGGAGGGTGTCATTATACTGATGGTGTCTTTATTCTGAGAGTGTCATTATACTGGAATTGTCATTATACTGAGATTGTGCAAGCTGTTGTCTGAGGCTGTCATTATACTGAGGGTCTTGTTATTAAGATGGTCATAAGTTGCCATTGTATGGAGGGTGTCATTATACTTATGGTGTCGTTATACTGAGGTTGTCATTATACTGAGGGTGTCATTATACTGGAATTGTCATTATACTGAGATTGTGCGAGCTGTTGTCTGAGGCTGTCATTATACTGAGGGTCTTCTTACTAAGATGGTCCAAAGTTGCCATTGTACTGAGGTTGTCATTATACTGAGGGTGTCATTATAGTGTGTGTATTATACTGCATGTGTAGGATTATACTGAGTTTTTACTGTATACATTCATCTTATGGAGGGAAGTTTGGGTATGTTAGTTTGCTATCTGAAAGAAGCAAATGGTTCCCACATGTTTTTGTTTAATCAAGCTGGCTTTTTGTTTATACACATTGATAAAGAAATCCGTTCACAACTACAGTTCACCAGTATTTCTACACTAAAGAATCTATGTCTGAATTTGTGATAAAAATAGATCCAATTGATATAGATATGACCAGATAGAACCGTTTCATTTTGAGAATACATTTATATCTATTAAACCACTTAATGGTACTAGATTTGAATTACATTTTATTCTATGTTTTATTGTAGAAACATTCCTTTCTATTCTGTATCTATTAGGACAGGTCCCCGTGGTCATGGTATAATGCTGCAGGATTTTATAGGTTAGAACTTGACAAGAGGACTATACCTTTCCTGTATTCTGTAAGCCCAGTTGACTAGGTACCTCTTCTGTACTTTTACTTGAAGTCTTTGGCATCAGTGTCACCTTTAGCTAATTGTGACAACTTTCCCTCCCTTCTGGTAAAGTTGAAAATTTTGTTTTAACATTGTGGGTTGACTAATAATAACTTTGTTCACGGGCTGCGTACAACTTTTCTTTTGACTCTGGGTCTATTTCATGTCTTGATGTTCTCCAATGTAATATTTTGTGATTTTGGAGAGATGCTTGATAATTTTGATCTCACATGGCCTAACGTGGTCATCCATGCATGTTGTCCATCATCCTTCATCTGTTGTCTATCATTTATCCATCCATCTGGCGTCATCTTTTCCATTTTTAACATCTTTGACTGGCTAGTTTGTTGCTTGTATGAAGCCTGACAAAGTTTGTGGAAGAAAAGACCTTGACTCATATTCAAGGTCATAGAAGTCTACTTTGTCAAAACATTTAAACGGCTTCTTCTGACCAACTGAAAGATCCTGAAGAATGCTACTTGCCTGATAAGTTCCTAGTGTAAATCATGACAAGGTTTGCGAAAAGAAATTACCTTGACCTATATTCAAGGTCATAGGTTAAATTTCGTTGAAACCTTCGAATGACTTCTACTGATACCCAGAAGCATTATATTTGGCAAGTAAGTCTCTCAGATGGAACCTGACAAAATGTACAAGCAATGATCTTGAACCATACTCATGTTCACACATCAAAACCTGTTAAAGATTTCTTCTGGTAAACCAAAAGATAGAGACACAGAATATCTGGTTGAATGATGCTTCTAGGTTGAAGTCTGACAAATTTTGAGAAATGGAAAGTAAAAAGAAATGACAGTTATTTTTAATGCTGGTCCTAACTGTCACTGTTTAGAGCTGAGTGTTAAAAGATTAAGTTTGTTTTGGAAGTTGGTTAGAATTGATTGAATTTGCCCACTTAAATTTCAATGCCTATGGTGTGTATGCTAATGCTTTGATGAACCTTGAATACCACATGAACGGTACATGCCCATGAGGCCTCTTGTTCTTTTTACAACATTATCTGTGACTTGTGTGTTACCAAGTACATGTAAAATTATGGTAAGCTTTGTTTCAATCCTAAGGAAAGCTGGCCTATCCCACTAAAACTAAATAAATCCATACGCCGTGAAACGTTGGGTCTGTCAGCCAACTGTAATCTAAACCCAATTTTTATCCTTGTCTTGCTTTCATCATTGTCACAAAGATCAACCAGAAAGCTTATTGCTTGGTGTGAAGGTCATTTAGTGTACAACCCTCTGCCAGTCAAACAATCAATTTACTTTTACATTTTACATTGACTGAAATAATTGGAAATTGTTTTTCTCTAGGTTTCAAATTTTCATTCCTAATTTTAAGGTAACGTGCCAACCTTGTGACGTACACAACAATCTAAAGTGTGTTGAACATTAAGTGTGTCCTAGTTTTGTACCTGAAAGTTATAATTTGCTCATGAAATGTAAAAGTGACCTTTGGTTGTGACCTTGAGAACTTTGAGAACTGCTGTAACTTTTCCTTAATTCTATTCAGTGGTGGTTTGAAATGTGTTTAAAGAAAGTGTCTGTTTTATTGGATAAACATACCGTTTTCAAGATTACTTGAGTTATATTTTTCAGGTATAAATTGCAACAAAACTGCAAATATTGATACAGGCCTAGGAAAGTTTATTCCATTATCCTCAGAAAGCAAAATAAGAACATTAGGTTTGTCCATTGCAAACAAACAACTCTCGGTCCAACGGAGAAAAAAATTGACTCATGTCTGAATTTATTCATGAATAGAGGATCAGACAAAGATGTGTGACCTTGCATCTGGTCAACACCAGCTTATTGTACTACAGAGTAACACCTTCTCTATACAGTCGAATTCCGTGAATTCAAACAGCATGATTATCCCAAGATTTAACAGATTTTCGTTACATATTTCTTTATACATTTCAAAACATTAAACAGGTGTTTCTGAACTCCTATGAGCTGCTGTTGAACAATACCATGATTTTTTTTCCCATCATTTTTGTATTTTATACCTCTGCGCTAAATTTGTCATGTGATAGTGGAAATGAATGAACAAAGAAATTTTAGAAACTTATTTGTTTAATTGTATGAAATATTGTCACTATATATGGTTTGATAGTTGATATTACATAAAAAAATGAATGGATATAGTTATAATTGATGTTAGAGACAAGCAAATGCTTTTAGCTTACAACTCATTAGAGTAGCTACAATATTGTGTGAAGTGGTTTGATGGATTCAAAAGAACAGACCAGTATGAGAATAGAGAACTGAACAAACTACACACCCACAACAGGTGGTAGTGAAGTGCAGTGCTTTGGATTATTGTGACTTCAACCAGAGAGAAAAATTTGGACAGTTATGGCCTCCCACATAAATACTGTATAGGACCGGCTGAAGTGCTGACGAGGGAGGACATGTTGCAAGCCAAAAGTCCTTATATGTTTATGATGGGGAGTGCACTTTGAAACAATCGACATCTGGTACAACTGTGTGGTGTCGACTTCAGTTGTGGTGAAATTATTATCACGTGTCTTATCTTGATAACATCAGATGAATCAAATAGATTATTGTTAATGTTGCTGATATACAACTTGACTTTTACTGTTTTTCATTACCAAAATATGTCCAGAGTTTTGTCATGTATGATCATCCTGTTCTCATGTATCCTAATGAGAGGTCTTTTATTGAGAAAGAAATATTTCAAATTTCTTCAGGACATTAATGTTTACACATCAAGACACAATGGTGTACTCAATGTTGTATGCACATTAAGACACAATTTTGTATTTGCATTAAAACACAATGATGACTCAATTACGTATTGACATTAAGACACAATGATGTTTACACATTAAGACACAATGATGTATTCACATTAAGACACAATGATGCATTCACATTAAGACACAATGATGCATTCACATTAAGACACAATGATGCATTCACATTAAGACACAATGATGCATTCACATTAAGACACAATGATGCATTCACATTAAGACACAATGATGCATTCACATTAAGACACAATGATGCATTCACATTAAGACACAATGATGTATTCACATTAAGACACAATTATGTATTCACATTAAGACACAATGATGTATTCACATTAAGACACAATGATGTATTCACATTAAGACACAATGATGTATTCACAATAAGACACAATGTTATATGACACAATGATGTAGTTACATTAAGACACAATGATGTATTCACATTAAGACACAATGATGCATTCACATTAAGACACAATGATGCATTCACATTAAGACACAATGATGCATTCACATTAAGACACAATGATGCATTCACATTAAGACACAATGATGCATTCACATTAAGACACAATGATGCATTCACATTAAGACACAATGATGTATTCACATTAAGACACAATGTTGTATTTGCATTAAGACACAATGATGTATTCACATTAAGACACAATGATGTATTCACATTAAGACACAATGATGTATTCACATTAAGACACAATGATAATTGTATAAACTTTGATACCTATACTTACAATGAGAACTTTATATGAAGACAAAGGGACATTTTTTTTACATTGTAGGACACAAATATTATAAACTTTATTTATTGGATTATCTCACAATAATATGATATGTTGCATGTGTACTTGGCTGTATTTACTTAAAATGTTTATTTTGTTGTGATGAATTATAAGTATTCTGAACATATCTTTATGAATGATTAAAATGTCAGTATGCTGAAGCTGAGTTCATGTTTGATGCTACTAGTGGTACAAAAATTTTGCCATAATTTTGCTGATTTTGAAAAAAAAAGAAAAAGGGGAAAATTTTTTTTTAAAAAAAAGCACCTCTAATGAGTATATGTCAAGACAATGGATGAAAATGTTTGAAAAAATTCCATTATCTTAATTGATTGATATCATTTTCATCATCATTTAAAGGGACATACTTACTGCTTTGTTACAGGTGCTCACTCCAAAGTTTCCTGTGGTAGTGAAATTAGGTCACGCTCACTCAGGTGTTGGAAAAGTAAGTACATGTACACTATTTATGTCTCTGCAGATTAATCTTTGAATATTTGTTTCTCTAAATATTTGTTTCGTACTGATCAAACATAAAGTAAATGTTGTATTTTATTAAATGCATAGAAATAAAAGGATCTAAAATTGATAAACTCTGTCTAAAAATGAAATAACAACTTTCTTCTTATCATGGTTGACTATGCCACTAGAGCTAACCTTAGATACACAGTCTTGGTTAACTACTTTGAGTTACACATTGTTGTGGTAAGGTACTTCGAGTTACAGAAAGTTAGGTAAGCTTCTTCAAGTTACAAAAAGTTGCGGTAAGCTACTTTGTGATACACATTGTTGCGGTTAACTACTTTGAGTTACACATTGTCGTGGTTAACTACTTTGAGTCACACATTGTCGTGGTTAACTACTTTGAGTCACACATTGTCGTGGTTAACTACTTTGAGTTACACATTGTTATGGTTAACTACTTTGAGTTACAAAAAGTTGCGGTAAGCCACTTTGAGTTACACATTGTTACAATTAACTACTCTGAGTTACACATTTTCGTGGTAAGCCACTTTGAGTTACACATTGTTACGGTTAACTACTTTGAGGTACACATTGTCGCAGTAAGATTCTTTGAGTTACACATTGTCATGATAACCTACTTTGAGTTACACATTGTTGCAGTTAACTATTTTGAGTTACACATTGTCGTGGTAAGCCACTTTGAGTTACACATTGTCGTGGTAAGTTACTTTGAGTCACACATTGTCGCGGTAAACTACTTTGAGTTACACATTGTCGGGGTTAACTAATTTGAGTTACAAAAAGTTGTGGTAAGCTACTCTGAGTTACACATTGTCGCAGTTAGCTACTCTGAGTTACACATTGTCGCAGTTAGCTACTCTGAGTTACACATTGTCACAGGGAGCTACTTTGAGTTACACATTGTTGCAGTTAACTACTCTGAGTTACACATTGTCACAGGGAGCTACTTTGATTTACTGTACATGTTATTGCGATGAGCTACATTGAGTTCCATCTTGTCGCGGTTTGCAACTTAAAACAGGAGTTACATGTTGTCGTGGTAAGCTACTTTGAGTTACACATTGTCTAGTAAGCTACTTTAAGTTACATATTGTTGTGGTAAACTATGTTGAATAACACATTGTCATGATTCACAATTGTGATTGCTTACTCATATTGTTGCTGTATTCAAATCTAACAATCTTATCATTTTCAAAATTGAACATAATTTAATGATAATGATAAAGCTGCAGTATCACTGTAGGATTTTGGTAAATATTTCAATGCATATTATTATTGATAACCAATTTCTGTATTTGTAGAGTTTTAGTAAATAAAGTGTACACATTTCCATAAAAGTTGGTGAATCAAATCAATTTAGTAAACAGATTGTCAGCATAATTCAGAGAAAAATGTACAATGGAGGATAATTCGTCTTCATAAAAAAACAAACCCTGTTGGAATTAGGAGTCAGGGGTCGGAGGTCAAGATCACTGAGGGTCCTTTATCAGAATGTGTGGTCAGTATGATTTTCAAGGGGGGAAACACATGTCATTAAGAAGACTTGCATTAGAAATACACTTCTTTCCCTTAACGAAAGAAAAAAATTTGTACAGAGTCAGAGATCAAAAGTCAGGCTTGCTTTGTATTCAATATTTAAATTTTGGGGTCAGCATATTTCAGTGGCATTCTTCTCTCCCATAGAAAAGAATGAATATTATTGATTCCTTTTGATAAGAGTCAAAGTTCAAGGTCAAAGTGTTTCAAATCACAGCACAGATCTAAAATCATAATGTGCCCTGTCATACTTCTGTTATTTACACAGTATTTTGTTAAAGGATTTGTAGATATTTCCTGTGTAAGAGGAGTTTGAAGCCAGTTTATTGAAGACCAGCAGATTTCTACATTTTTTTTTTCGGCAATTGGTGACCATTGAGTGATATATTCTACAACTGATTTATGACTTAACTTGTTTGTTTTTGTGTTACTTTTGTTTGTAACCATCACAGGTGAAGGTAGAAAATAATGAATTGTTCCATGAAATAGCGGGAGTAGTTTCACTCACCCGCCAGTATGCTTCATCAGAGGCCTTCATAGATAGCCGATACGACCTGCATTTGCAGAAAATTGGAAATAATTATAGGGCTTTTATGTGAGTTCTACCCTCGTCCCCAACCCAACTGCATGTTTATATATTGTGAGCTGGTGTACTAGAGATATTTGTACGTTAGTCGTTAGTCGTAGATATTTGTCTATTTATAAAAGTCTGTGGTATCTGTGTATGTCATTTTAAATCCTTGAAAGTAAACGTCTCAAGAATTCAGTGTAGCAAAATAGACATTTTGTAGCTGGACCATCAGGAAAATGTCCAAACCAGTGTCAAGGTCAAAAGATCAGGTCTGAACCAGGAAATACAAGCAGCACACTGTTTTTTTTTTTATAATTTCTGTTTTAGTATGTTGATTTGAAATAAGTCAAAAGTTGGTGTTTAGAGCAAATTTTCCTTTCTGATTTTCATTGCTGAATGCTTAAATCATCCAATTCATTTTGAGTTAAAAACAATTCAGTATAAGAGGTTTTTGATAAAGTCAGGGTTAAGATCCTGGCACTTATATCAAGGTCAAGGTCATTGGTCAAAGGAAGGCAATAACAAGGTCATTGCATAAGGGTTATACTTAGATAAGGTCAAACTCCAAGTAAGTTGACAAAAGGCTTAATGGTAACAGCTGTGGTAATGCTGAGGTCACCATTGCTTGAGGTCAAAGTTCAGGCCATGCCAAGGTCACAGTAGGTGTCAAAAGTTGTTGAATGACATGGCCACAGTAAGGAATCAGAGGTAAAGTGAAATGTTCTTTTTCATGCCTTTTCACACCTTTCAGCTTCAATGTCACAGTTAATTGCAATTTTCCTTACCATGTTAATTGTGATCCCTAAAAGGAGTTAGTGAGAGATACCGAATGCTGCCAATGCTTTAATTAGTTGTATGTCATATTGTACCTGTGAGATTTTTGTTCAAAGCATTCCACACCACCAGTTTGAGTAAACACACTGTGCACAATATGAAACACTAGTAAAGATAGATTTTTATTTGTTACTTTTGTTCAACATAGGTTCTTCTCTTTTTCTGTCTTTCTTATTTAACACTTCTTTTTTAATTTTTCATTAGCCTCTCCCCCCACCCCACCCCCACCAATCTCCAAGGAAGGGGGAAAATTGCTAAACCGAATGCTTGATTGTGTGCTATTCCTGCTACTGTCAGTATTTTGCTCACTGTAATGAGCCCCATGAGCCTAACAGCTGCTTTGTCTAAATCTACATTATTGCCTATTTCTCAAAATCCCAATAACAGCAGCTGTAAGTTGTGAACAATTTGTGTCTTCAGTATAAATGGCTTTTGTTATGGTTTCCTTGCAAAGTACACAAAAAAAAATATATATATATATATAATAGTAATGAATTCTGGACATCTGATAAAGTTCCGTATTGCAGCCAGGATATTGCAATAGATCAGGTTTGAAGATTGAAAAGGACTTTTCTATTTATTCCATTCAATAGGAGAGGTCCAGGCTCTGTTTGTTCCATGAAAATAGGAGAGGCCCAGGCTCTGTTTGTTCCAGTAAAGAGGAGAGGCCCAGGCTCAGTTTATTCTATTAAATAGGAGGGGTTCAGGCTCTGTCTAATGCATGATATAGGAGAGGTCCAGGCTCTGTCTAATCCATGATATAGGAGAGGTCCAGGCTCAGTCTAATCCCTGATATAGGCGAGGTCCAGGCTCTGTTTGTTCCATGAAAATAGGAGAGGCCCAGGCTCTGTTTGTTCCAGTAAATAGGAGAGGCCCAGGCTCCGTTTGTTCCGTAAAAATAGGACAGGCCCAGGCTCTTTTTGTTCCATTAAATAGGAGAGGTCCAGGCTCAGTCTATTCTATTAAATAGGAGAGGTCCAGGCTTTAGCTAATCCATGATATAGGAGAGGTCCAGACTCTGTCTAATCCTTGATATAGGAGAGGTACAGGCTCTGTCTATTCCATGATATAGGAGAGGTCCAGGCTCTGTCTAATCCCTGATATAGGCGAGGTCCAGGCTCTGTCTAATCCATGAAATAGGAGAGGTACAGGCTCTGTCTATTCCATGATATAGGAGAGGTCCAGGCTCTGTCTAATCCATGAAATAGGAGAGGTACAGGCTCTGTCTATTCCATGATATAGGAGAAGTCCAGACTCTGTCTAATCCTTGATATAGGAGAGGTCCAGACTCTGTCTAATCCATTAAATAGGAGAGGTCCAGGCTCAACTATTCTATTAAATAGGGGAGGTCTAGGCTTTAACTAATCTAGGATATAGGAGAGGTCCAGGATCAGTTCATGCTATTGAATAAGAGAGGTCCAGACTCTGTCTATTCCAATAGATAATAGAAGTCTAGGTTCTGTCTGTTCTGTTAAATAAGAGAGGCCCACGCTCTGTCCTTGCTATTACATAAGAGAGGTCTAAACTCTGTTCTATCAGATAGGAAAATCTCCAGGCTCTGCCTGTTTCTTTGAATAGAATATTTATGATCTGAAAATTGTAAGAATGTAAATATTTTACTGGTCTTGATATTTTGTTTTTATTTTTAGTACATCATGTTTTTTTGTTGACACTATTTTGCCAGTGGAATAATTTCACAAATTAGTTACCTCCCAATAGATATAAGCTTCTTAAAAAAAATTCTTTAATGTTTGGTTCTTTGTAAACCTTCTGGTTCAAAAAATGTTAGTTTAGTTAAAATCGTCATGCATATTTTTGGTTAGATTAGGTTTACTTGGACCCGAAGCTTTGGGCATGGATGTAGTTTGACTTGATTGTAGTCAATCTAGATTAAAAGGTCAGTGTGGAGAACTGGATCATACATACTCTGTTTCAACACATAAATCTTTCAGACCAAAAATCATTCTTAAAAGAAAAGCTAATCATGACACTGTCAGAATAATCGTCTGTTACAAAATTGTCATTGAACTGAATTATTTTTTACTTCAATTAAAAATTATCAATACAAAATCAATTTTAGAAAAAATACTATACTGTCTTAACTCTTCGGCTCTCCACCCATGATCCAGTAGCAAATTTTGTATTGCTTATTTCAGAAGGATGGCAATTCTCAGGATTGAGTTTTACCATCGGTGACATTGGTTACCATTAAGGATCATGGTTATAACCTTGACCTGTTGATCTTTGTCTGATGTCCTTGACATTGGTTACTATTATGGATCATGGATATAGCCTTGACCTGTTGACCTTTGTCTAGTGTCCTTGACATTGATGTTATCCCTGACCCTTTGACCTTACTTGTCACAGGTTAGGATATCCAATCACTATGACTTCCAAGACATGGCTGGGGTGGTAGCTGTGAGCAATTGTTACACAACTACAGAATCGTACATCGACACAATCTACGACATTCATATTCAGAAGATAGGCAATAATTACAAAGCTTACATGTAAGTCTCGTCACTTTTATGTTCCCAGCTTCTCTGTACAGCTATGTTTTAAGTTTCTATTTTATTTTCATTTTTCTGTATTTCATTTATATCTTCATCAGTTGTACATAGCTTTCTTTTTTCTTTAAATAAAAAATTTCTTATTTCTTGAAATTTGTTTTTACCCAATATTTTGTTGCATTTAAATTAATGTTGTTGGCAATTTTTTGAGTTTATTTTGTTTTTTTTGTTTTAATTGAAATATAAAAGTAAATGATTTGGCAGCTTTTCGTACGATTTATTCTATTTGCTATTGTTTGTTTTCTCTTGTTATTGTTTATTTTTGTTTTGGTTGTTCTGTATGATGTGTATGAATATTATGGTGATGAATAGTGGTGCCTTGCTGAATTTGACTTACTTAAATATGTTAATTTAAAACTAATTTTGTCACAAATTTGATTTCAAAATTATTTTGTACAAATTTTCTAAGAAAAAATCTACAGCCAGGCAGCACTACTGTATCACTGTAATTGTAATGACGCTATTGTAAGTGAATATCTTGTGTGAAATATTTGTTCCGTTTTCATTTTAAAATCCTGTCTTAATTTCAACATCATAGATACAGGAAATACACTGGGGAAAATCTGTTTGTGTGAATTACTAGACGTGTAATATTTCAGGGATTTTCCGATTTCAAAAAATGTTTTATAATCGTTTTTATAGATATATTGGTAATTGTTTTATTAGAAAAATAAGATTTTATTTTTATTTTAAAATCAGACCTGTATATTTCATTTTGGCCTCCTTTTCACACAAGAAATAATGCATTCTGAATTTAAATTTTCCGCAAAAATTTTACTTGCATACTTGCTTTGTGAAATTTTAACACATTCATGTGAAAGTTTTTTAATTCTTAAAACGTTTTGCTTCTTTTTTGTGGTTTTTTTTTTTTTTTCATGACTTACATGTAAGTCTTAGAAATTTTCATTTTTGAGATTGGAAGTTAAATCAATATAGCTCAAATGATCACAGTTTGTCTAGTCATACCTTCTCTCCAGAAGTTTTTTTCTTAAAAATGAAAAAAAAAAAAAGAAAAAAAACTTAAAATCTCAGTAATCGGATCACAGAGCATTACTTTGAAAAGAATTGTTTTTGAAGTTAAAAAGTGATTGACAGACCTTGGTGGTTATGTAAATAGGAATGACAATGTATCTATAGGTATTTTGATGTAATAATGCCTTATCTAACCTGCAGTATAAAGCTACAGGATAACCAGACTCAATATTGGGGTTATAGGGGGTAGCTAGAGTTGGTGGTATTTCTACTCTACTACAATGAATAATTATAGGTTACTTATAATGTACATGGATGGTGAATGTTTTATGTAAAATTCACGATAAGAGAAATCTGTTGAAAGCCTTGCAGCAAATCCTGATATCACTAACTGCAGTTTTTATAACAAGTGTTATGGGTATCCCAGCAATTTACCTAATCTTTCAGAATTTTATTATAGGCAAAAAGTTTGTGCCCACATTCAGACAACATGTGCGCCTTTATCTGGAGCAACAAGAATGATTATCAATTTTTTATTTTTCATTTTCGAAATGGTTGTACTGTAACATGGTTGATAAAAAGTTAAACGTTTCAGAACTTAATTCATGGAAACTTAGTGGCATCAACTAGCATAACCTGTCTTCTGCAGAATTTATTTTCATTCGCACATAATTACAAAAAATATGTCAATGTTCCCTCCAAATTATAGCGTCATATTGATTGTTCAGTTTCTGGCTTTGTTTTACTTGAGGCACATAGATTTGACTGTTGCTCTATCAGGGTAATTCCCATACTTATCAGCCAATAAGCCCAGTTTGTCTCATAATAAGCCCACCCAGGACTATTCCTGTTTAGAAGGATTACCAACAAGTGCTATTTCATTGGCTTGTAATAAGCTTGCCCTCTAATTTTGAGTTAGAGTGCTAAGGTTTTTGAGTGCTGAGCATAGAAATGGATAAATTTAGTACATGTACTATCACAATTTGTATAGACGATGTCCACAAGTATGAATGATTATAAGGTTTGTTTGTTAAGTGATGTAAAACCTGTTGGATCCTTGGCTTATGAAGTATAAACTTGCATTTGACATGACTTGTCACATATTTTCAAATAAATTTCTAATACCTGGTAAATAAATTTACCTGTGTAGAGAGAATCTAGCAAAATCTACTGAAACAATGTAGTTATTGAATCTATATAATGGCCTGGGTATTAAATAAATCTATTTGTGCTCCTTTGAATGGTGTCTCTCTGTTTCTCTCTTCTTTCTCTCAACTTCTCTTTCTCCCTCTCTCTCTTCTTTCTCTCTCTCTCTTTCTCTCTACTTCTCTCTACTTTCTCCCTCTCCCTCTGTCTCTCCTTTCTCTCTCTCTCTGTGCTCTCTCCCTCTCTCTCTCTCTCTCTCTCTCTCTCTCTCTCTCTCTCTCTCTCTCTCTCTCTCTACTTTCTCCTTCTGTCTGTCTGTCTGTCTGTCTGTCTTTCTCTCTGTCTGTCTGTCTCTCTCTCTCTGTCTCTCTCTCCCTTTCTGTCTTTCTCTCTACTTCTCTCTCTACTTTCTCCCTCTCCCTCTCTCTCTCCTTTCTCTCTCTCTCTCTGTGCTCTTTCCCTCTCTCTCTCTCTCTACTTTCTCCTTCTGTCTGTCTGTGTCTGTCTGTTTGTCTCTCTCTGTGTCTTTCTCTGTGTCTGTGTCTATCTCTCTCTGTCTCTTTCTGTCTATTTCTCCCTTTCTGTCTTTCTCTCTACTTCTCTCTCTACTTTCTCCCTCTCTCTCTCTCTCTAAATATCGACAATATGGTCCAATATTGGTACTGGATCCTAACAAGCATATGTTCTTTGGATACTTATTACTGGAATAGATATATGATCAATGAAGTAATAATGGCAGTACAGACAAGTAAATTGTCAGATTTTGGAGGCAACTTGCCCCTTCATCAAGACACAAATCTTACCTAAACTACATCACACACACAACACATAAAACAGACACAAATATCGAGAAGGTAAGTGTTAATTTAAGTGTCTCGATAATCCCTTTGGCCAATGGATGCTGGAGGCCCTTTATAAGGGGCAAAACACCATCTTGAGTTGTTTTATATAAGATGGTGATTCAAATATGAAATATTTGACAATTCATATGTCTATAGTGCCGTTATTACTTTATTGATCATATATATATATATATATATATGCATATATTTATATAAACAGGTTTAAATGATTTGTAAATCTGAGGGTTTGTACTTCTCTAGAACTTCTCTGTAAAAACATAAGTAAGCTGTACATACTGTGGTTCTCAGGAACTCAACTCAAGGTAAGGTGTGAACAGGAAAGCAGGAGACAGAAACGTTCAGAAAATTTGGTGGAGGACCACCCAGTAAAACTCCTAACCTTACCTATTTGTAACCTGATAACAAAGTGGGCCGACATTCTGTGTTGTTAACTTTCTTTCTGATCAGGGATCGTTATTTGCCCCTTAATTTAATTTTAGAATTCTTTCATGCATTTTTTTTCATCCTTTAGAATCGAAAGATTTTTGAACGGAAAAAAAAGCATTTAAACTCGGCTGCAGTTGTTGATAACAGATTTCAGATGTAGACTTTTACTTCAGTTAACAAGACTTAAATATAAATTCTAAATTTTTATTGATTAATGTATTGATATCAAATTACACCTTTTTATCATCACAAAAATATTCATGTTTTTTTCAAATATTTAAGATTTCTAAAAAGTTTTAAAATTAATTTGTGGTTGGTGGATTTCACTTGTAAATCAGAGACCATTGAAGTTTTCCTTTTCTTTTGAAAAAAAAAAAAAAAAACAGAAATTTTTTTTTGTTGAAGAATTTAAGAACCTTTATCATAAAGTTGAATGTGATCTGCATGATGCAAAAGTGGTTGTAGGAGAACAAGTGATAACAGTTTTTCATTTATTGCTTCTGTTTTCAATTCAAGTTGACATATCTTTTCACAATTTGCTGTTGACTTCTGTGGAATTGTGAAGACAGTAATATTAGGTGTTCCTACTACCTCTGGAGATAATACAAAAACATGTTGTGAAAAAAAAAAACATTTGTTTATCATCCATCAAAGTCCAGAATGATTACATCTTGGGAGTTTGAAACAATACACTTTAAAATCAATTAAACCAACAAATATTCAGAAAGTGATACTTGACTGAAGTTAGAAAGGTTTTTTGTTAGGCTGTTTGTTAGTAACGCAAAGCATTTAAATGTTCGACAGAAAATTCCAGGTCTCCAGAGTGCAAAGTAATCAGTTGCTAAACTCGCTCAAACTCAACCAAAAATTTGTCTCACGTTTTACAGAAATTTGTTGAATTAAATAAGTGTGTGAAACGTTTTACACGATTTTAATCTATAGACTAAGAGATCTGTGCAAGGCTGGGGAGAGGTTTTCATACCACAAATGTCATGTGGTATGTTAAATTAAGATTTATTACATATTGATTGGGAAAAAAACTAGATTTTTGTGGTTTTTTGTTGATAGGGGTATTGTTATGGTTTTTGATGAGAATGGTTTGTGTGTAGGTCAAATGGGTTTCTACCTAACGTCTTACACAATCCCACAGTATCGACTCACAAATACCTGATAATTACTAAACAAAAGAAGGGATTTCTTTAATTGATAAAGAAAATTTCATACTTACCTGAAATATCACAAAGTTCTGCGACCTCTGATAAGTGAGGCTAGCTTTCTTCATTCATACTTCGTGCAGCGATGGCTCAGTCTCTGGAATGTTAGCCTGCATAATTGGTTCAGTCTGCTGATATCCTTGGGTCCGTAAACAATAGTTTACACTCATCAGATGTGTTAAACAAATGTTTCAAGGCATGTCCATAGAAAAAAATTCCTTATTTCCTTGAGTAGGAAGTGTAAGATTAGTCCTTAATCTCAAAAAAAGTATATTTTGTGCAAACGTTAATGACGTAATCTTCTAAAAATCATTTTACTAAATTTAACTCTTAACATGGGTTTTGTTCAAACTACCTTATAGTGGTCTGTTCTCAGATAAAAGTCACTTTTACTGTTTATAGAAATAGTTTTACAAGAATATGAATAATTTCAAATATACAAATTTGGATTATCTCCCTTCTTAGCAGTTCTGATGTGTATATACATGAACTAAGGAATTCATATACATATTTCATAATTACACCCTTTTTAATAATCAATATACATTGTTTGAAATTGACAGATAATTTCAGCAATCATATACATCTTTTTTACATACGGTATATGAACTACAGAATCACCTTACCTGCAAGTAAGTAGAGTACATATTCCAGGATTACCTCCCCTTAAAACAATTATGTACTGCAGTTGATATACATTCTTCAAAATCGAGATCGTAAGACATAGAGGTTATATGGGCAAGCTGAGATAGTGAGACATTGAGGTTATATGGGCAAGCTGAGATAGGAGGACATTGAGGTTATATGGGCAAGCTGAGATAGGAAGACATTGAGGTTATATGGACAGGCTGAGATAGTGAGACATTGAGGTTATATGGGCAAGCTGAGATAGTGAGACACTGAGGTTATATGGGCAAGCTCAGATAGTGAGACATTGAGGTTATATGGGAAAGCTGAGATCGTAAGACATAGGGGTTATATGGGCAAGCTGAGAAAGTGAGACACTGAGGTTATATGGGCAAGCTGAGATAGCAAGACACTGAGGTTATATGAGCAGCTAGCAGAGATAGTAAGGCATGGAAATTAAATGGGCAAGCTGAGATAGTGAGACACTGAGGTTTTATGGGCAAGCTGAGATAGTGAGACACTGAGGTTATATGGGCGGCTAGCAGAGATAGTAAGACATGGAGATTAAATGGGCAAGCTGAGATAGTGAGACACTGAGGTTATATGGGCGGCTAGCAGAGATAGTAAGACATGGAGATTAAATGGGCAAGCTGAGATAGTGAGACACTGAGGTTATATGGGCAAGCTTAGATAGTAAGACATGGAGATTAAATGGGCAAGCTGAGATAGTGAGACACTGAGGTTATATGGGCAAGCTTAGATAGTAAGACATGGAGATTAAATGGGCAAGCTGAGATAGTGAGACACTGAGGTTATATGGGCTAGCTGAGATAGTGAGACACTGAGGTTATATGGGCAAGCTTAGATAGTAAGACATGGAGATTAAATGGGCAAGCTGAGATAGTGAGACACTGAGGTTATATGGGAAAGCTGAGATAGGAGGACATTGAGGTTATATGGGCAAGCTGAGATAGTGAGACACTGAGGTTATATGGGCAAGCTGAGATAGTGAGACACTGAGGTTATATGGGCTAGCCGAGATAGTGAGACACTGAGGTTATATGGGCTAGCCGAGATAGTGAGACACTGAGGTTATATGGGCAAGCTTAGATAGTAAGACATGGAGATTAAATGGGCAAGCTGAGATAGTGAGACACTGAGGTTATATGGGCTAGCTGAGATAGTGAGACACTGAGGTTATATGGGCTAGCCGAGATAGTGAGACACTGAGGTTATATGGGCAAGCTGAGATAGTGAGACACTGAGGTTATATGGGCAAGCTGAGATAGTGAGACACTGAGGTTATATGGGCAAGCTGAGATAGTGAGACACTGAGGTTATATGGGCAAGCTGAGATAGTGAGACACTGAGGTTATATGGGCAAGCTGAGATAGTGAGACACTGAGGTTATATGGGCAAGCTGAGATAGTGAGACACTGAGGTTATATGGGCTAGCCGAGATAGTGAGACACTGAGGTTATATGGGCAAGCTGAGATAGTGAGACACTGAGGTTATATGGGCAAGCTGAGATAGTGAGACACTGAGGTTATATGGGCAAGCTGAGATAGTGAGACACTGAGGTTATATGGGCTAGCTGAGAAAGTGAGACACTGAGGTTATATGGACATGCTTACAGATTTCAAATCTTCATTATTTGGTTGGTTTTATTTTTTAATGATGCAATTTTTTATAACTTTGTGATAAAATTTCATTAGTATTAGTACAGTAAAAAACACAAGAAAAATATCTTCTGTCTTGTTCATGAAATATCTTTGAAACACACATTTTCAAATACAATACTTTTAAAGATATTGCCGAGGAAAAAAAATGTAGAATTGATTGAAAGTTTCCAAAATGTAAGATGTCATTCCACAGGAAAAGAGAAAGCAGGCCAGGAGATAATGTTGAGGAAATTTGAGGCATTTCCGGCTCTTAAAGGATGAAATTGAATTAAACGGATGAGTGAAATCAAATACCTCAAAATGGAGTGTCTGAAATGACACCTCCATTGATTGTGTTCCAGCTTATATACAGGATATGTTGTATTTCCTATACAAGTAATTGACAAAAAGACAATGAATTTCCAGGAGAATTTTTTTTTCCATTAACAGAAAAGTACATATGTTATATAGCAATTCATATTTGCATTATTTAGGTAAAGTTATGGTTCTTGTTGGGCTTCCATAAGTCAAATTATCATTATCAGCACATATAATCAGTAACAGCTTTTAGTGGATGGTAGCAATGGAATAATATAATTTGATTAGTAATGGAAGAAAGTATGATGCTAAATTATAAAAATAAATCTAATTGACATATTGTCTTTATGCTGGCTAATAATTGAGAACTTACGCTAGACATGTAGGTCATTTTAGTACGACTCAGGGCAGCCATTGCCTTGTATAATGAAACTTTCTGGTTCAGCAACACTGTAGAACTTTATTTCGGAACACACCCATCCAGTTATTGGCTTGCATAACATACAGTCCTCTTGAAAGTGAAAGTAGCCCCCCCCAAAAAAAAACAAGTAAATTAATAAAATCAAATTCGGCATGTTTAGTTAATTTGAATATTAAGAAACAAAATTACAATTTATATAGCTAATACTTGTTTTCTTATGTCAAAGGGTATTTTCTCAGTGTCATCAGATTTTTTGAAGAATTTATTGTGAAGGAGAAAAGGGAGTGTAGATTCAGGGATGAATCGGATCTTTATTTAAGTACATTTGTAGTGAAAGATCAGGGTCACAGCCCCCTTCTCTCAACCTGGTCCATCATCTTCGTATTTTCAAACATTTGGTACAGAACTGTTCATTGGCAGAAGTCTTGAATTACAGATTACCTGTTTACCTAAAATTACGTCTTGTTTAGGCTGATGGTGTAATCTAGGCAGGAACACATTGGATATTAAAGACGTCTTTATCTTATCTGAAATTAAACATTTGAAGAATTTCCAAAGTTTTCGAGTTCCCATAAAGACTGTTAATGCACACAGGATATTGAAGCGATGTTCTTTTCAATGTTAGAGAGTTCCCAATTACCTCTACACTGGAGAGTTCTCAGTGCATATTTTCTGTACTGCTGCAGTGCGTGAGCGAACATTTCCCTGTTACGGTAAAGAGAAGTAAAACACGATGGTCTTTAATGCTTCCAAAATCCTATTTTTTGGTAAAGCTTTCAAATGAAATAGATAGGATAAGTTAAATCATTATAAATATAAAAAATAATAATAATAATTTCTCCTACAATCAGTACAATAAAATGGATTAAGATTGTTGATAGTCAGTGTAACACTTTTAATTTACAGGTGCATTTTCAGAAAATTCCTGCACAAGTCCCAATCTTCAGATCTTAACTGAAAACCTTCTCCTAATTGTTTGTTCAGTAAACATTTTGAGATCATTGGAATATTTTGAATGTTTGAGAAATGATTTATAAGGGAAATCGTTTCGGTAAAATAAATTTTTTAAATAGTTGAGAGCAATAATCTCTGGTATGTCTGTCCATATTGATTTATATTTCTGAAATAAAAAAGATTCAGATGAAATATAGACACTAGAAAAAGAAAGGTTTTTTTATGATTGTCGAACTTAATTAATTCCATGTACATCGAGAGTATTTTTTTATGAGAAAACCAATTTCATTGGCATGCAGTGAAACATCTGCCAATAAAGATCTTAGTTTTTTTGTTGAATTTCTGATACCAGTTTACATACAAGTCAAATTCCACCTCTCTCTGAATGATTGACTGCAGTGTTTGAAATTGTAAAAGCTGTCATTGATCATCTTACTGTTTTCATCACTTAAGGAATGGTCTTTCCTATCATACCCAACCTGTAAGAAGCCCAGGTGGCGAATGCATAACCTATTCACAAAGTAAGAAGTCAGGCTTATTGCTGTGTGATAAGCTGAAGAGGCAAGCTCATAACCTCTGACACATAGTTTGGGGCAAGCTTATTACAGGACAAGGAGTCAGGGAACAGCATATAAGTTCTGACACAAAGTGAGGGGGTGGGCTTATTAAAGGACAATAAACCAAGGAAGCCAGCACATAACCTGTATCACAAAATCAGGGGGTGAGCGAAGTTTAGGACAATGAGTCAAGGAGGTCCACACATAACCTCTGACTTGAAATCAGGGGTAGGCTTAATACAGGACAATGCATTAACATTGGTGATTGAAACTGGAAGTCAGGGAATGGAATAAAAAGGTTAGTAAAATTGAAAGTGAGGGGGTCGGCTTATCACAGGCCAATAACATTTGTTAGTGATACTGGAAGTCAGGTGGTGTATTACTGAAATATAATTAGTTAGTCCTGATTGTACTTAAAAGCCATGTACAATTTTGGGCTTATTACCAGACATGGGTTTATTGGCAGATAAACTGTGGATGTAAATTGTAATCTGTTCCATATGATTAACTTTTTCACCCTTTTCTTTTTACGTTTGCTTCTGTGCTCATTGCCGCTAGATCACAAATATGATTTTAACTTTTATGTGTTGATTGTTTTATTACATTTTGATGTTTTTCTTGATGTGTTACCTTTCTCTTGTTATATACTGTGTGTTTGTGGATTGATAATGTGCAGAGAGAGGTGTAGTAAATGTTCAATAAATTCGAAAGCTCAAATTTTGTTTCAGATAACAAAATGAAACCAGGTTTAGTTTTCACATTTTAATTTTCTTTTTGTATATCATAAAAGTAATGTAAATATTTCAGCAAAGAGAAATGAATTTTTAAGTGCTTCAAACATTTGAAATGCAATCATAAGATTTTGAAATATAAGTTAGAATAAACAGCAGGACATGCACCAAATACTGGTAGAGAAAAAAGTTTATTGACGTAAATTTCAAATTTCACTGTTTCAATATAAACCAAGTGTTTAAAAAATAATATTTAAGGTATTTGATTTATTTGATGACAGGAATGTGGCCTTTTTTCATATATTTATGTATGCCTATTTCAGGAGGAAATCTATATCCGGAAATTGGAAAGCAAACACAGGATCGGCAATGTTAGAACAAATCGCAATGAATGACAGGTGAGCTCTCCCTTGATTGATAACACCTACAAATGATATGGTTTGTCACAGTACTACTACTACTGAGAATACTAGGAACCATTTTATAGTTTAGAAACTTATCAATGCTATATTAAAGTCTCGTCTTCAAGTAAACAACATTGAATTGAAGTTGCTCTGTATCTTCTCTGTTTTCATAAATGTTCTCGGACAATAAAATACTGTATCTTGACTAGATAATTCACAAACTCTGTTGGAATTGAAGCCATGTAGTATCTGTCCTTCAGTTCAAAGTAATTCAGTCCAGTTATATTTCATTTAATGTCACTAAGAGTGCTTTTATTACAGATTCAAGTTATGGGTGGATGAATGCAGTCTCATGTTTGGTGGACTGGATGTCCTCGCTGTGGAAGCTGTTCAGGGCAAAGATGGAAAAGAGTACATCATTGAGGTAGGTTAAAGTAGACTTTCGATTAATCAGGCATGAACAGCCAGGAGTATACATAGATGTAGGTACAGGGAGACTATAGATCACTGAAGTGTGAACAGCATGGAGTTTATCATAGATGTAGGTACAGGTAGACTATAGATCACTGAAGTGTGAACAGCCAAGGGTTTATCATAGAGGCAGGTACGGGTAGACTATAGATCACTGAAGTGTGAACAGCCAGGGGTATATCATAGAGGTAGGTACAGGTAGACTATAAGATCACTGAAGTGTGAACAGCCAGGGGTATATCATAGAGGTAGGTACAGGTAGACTATAGATCACTGAAGTGTGAACAGCATGGAATATATCATAGAGCTAGGTACAGGTAGATTATAGATCACTGAAGTGTGAACAGCCAGGGGTATATCATAGAGCTAGGTACAGGTAGATTCTAGTTCAATGAGGTGTGACCATTCAGGAATTATATCACTGGCATAGGTACAGGTAGATTCTAGTTCAATGAGATGTGAACAGTCAGGTGTATATCATTGATGTAGGTACTGGTAGATTCTAGTTCAATGAAGTGTGAACAGGCAGGGGTATATCATTGGAGTAGTATAGGTAGATTCTAGTTCAATGAGGTGTGACCATTCAGGAGTATAACATTGGCGTAGGTACAGGTAGATTCTAGTTCAATGAGGTGTGAACAGTCAGGTGTATATCATTGACGTAGGTACAGGTAGATTCTAGTTCAATGAGGTGTGAACAGTCAGGAGTATATCATTGACGTAGGTACAGGTAGATTCTAGTTCAATGAGGTGTGAACAGTCAGGTGTATATCATTGACGTAGGTACAGGTAGATTCTAGTTCAATGAGGTGTGAACAGTCAGGAGTATATCATTGACGTAGGTACAGGTAGACTATAGATCACTGAAGTGTGAACAGCCAGGGGTATATCATTGACGTAGGTACAGGTAGATTCTAGTTCAATGAGGTGTGAACAGTCAGGAGTATATCATTGACGTAGGTACAGGTAGACTATAGATCACTGAAGTGTGAACAGCCAGGGGTATATCATTGATGTAGGTACAGGTAGATTCTAGTTCAATGAGGTGTGAACAGTCAGGAGTATATCATTGACGTAGGTACAGGTAGACTATAGATCACTGAAGTGTGAACAGCCAGGGGTATATCATTGATGTAGGTACAGGTAGATTCTAGTTCAATGAGGTGTGAACAGTCAGGTGTATATCATTGACGTAGGTACAGGTAGATTCTAGTTCAATGAGGTGTGAACAGTCAGGTGTATATCATTGACGTAGGTACAGGTAGATTCTAGTTCAATGAGGTGTGAACAGTCAGGGATATATCATTGGAGTAGTGTAGGTAGATTCTAGTTCAATGAGGTGTGAACAGTCAGGAGTATATCATTGATGTAGGTACAGGTAGATTCTAGTTCAATGAGGTGTGAACAGTCAGGTGTATATCATTGACGTAGGTACAGGTAGACTATAGATCACTGAAGTGTGAACAGCCAGGGGTATATCATTGACGTAGGTACAGGTAGACTATAGATCACTGAAGTGTGAACAGCCAGGGGTATATCATTGACGTAGGTACAGGTAGATTCTAGTTCAATGAGGTGTGAACAGTCAGGAGTATATCATTGACGTAGGTACAGGTAGATTCTAGTTCAATGAAGTGTGAACAGGCAGGGGTATATCATTGACGTAGGTACAGGTAGACTATAGATCACTGAAGTGTGAACAGCCAGGGGTATATCATATAGATTCTAGATCACTGAAGTGTGAACAGCCAGGGGTATATCATTGACGTAGGTACAGGTAGATTCTAGTTCAATGAGGTGTGAACAGTCAGGGGTATATCATTGACGTAGGTACAGGTAGATTCTAGTTCAATGAGGTGTGAACAGTCAGGGGTATATCATTGACGTAGGTACAGGTAGATTCTAGTTCAATGAGGTGTGAACAGTCAGGAGTATATCATTGACGTAGGTACAGGTAGATTCTAGTTCAATGAAGTGTGAACAGGCAGGGGTATATCATTGACGTAGGTACAGGTAGACTATAGATCACTGAAGTGTGAACAGCCAGGGGTATATCATTGATGTAGGTACAGGTAGACTATAGATCACTGAAGTGTGAACAGCCAGGGGTATATCATTGACGTAGGTACAGGTAGATTCTAGTTCAATGAGGTGTGAACAGTCAGGGGTATATCATTGACGTAGGTACAGGTAGATTCTAGTTCAATGAGGTGTGAACAGTCAGGGGTATATCATTGACGTAGGTACAGGTAGATTCTAGTTCAATGAGGTGTGAACAGTCAGGAGTATATCATTGACGTAGGTACAGGTAGACTATAGATCACTGAAGTGTGAACAGCCAGGGGTATATCATTGACGTAGGTACAGGTAGATTCTAGTTCAATGAGGTGTGAACAGTCAGGGGTATATCATTGACGTAGGTACAGGTAGATTCTAGTTCAATGAGGTGTGAACAGTCAGGTGTATATCATTGACGTAGGTACAGGTAGATTCTAGTTCAATGAGGTGTGAACAGTCAGGTGTATATCATTGACGTAGGTACAGGTAGATTCTAGTTCAATGAGGTGTGAACAGTCAGGAGTATATCATTGACGTAGGTACAGGTAGACTCTAGAACCTTGACGTAGGTACAGGTAGATTCTAGTTCAATGAGGTGTGAACAGTCAGGTGTATATCATTGACGTATGTACAGGTAGATTCTAGTTCAATGAGGTGTGACCATTCAGGAGTATATCACTGGCGTAGGTACAGGTAGATTCTAGTTCAATGAGGTGTGAACAGTCAGGTGTATATCATTGATGTAGGTACTGGTAGATATAGATCACTGAGTGTGAACAGCTATATCATTGACGTAGGTACAGGTAGAGTGTGAACAGTCAGGAAGGTGTGAACAGTATATCATTGACGTAGGTACAGGTAGATTCTAGTTCAATGAGGTGTGAACAGTCAGGTGTATATCATTGACGTAGGTACAGGTAGATTCTAGTTCAATGAGGTGTGAACAGTCAGGTGTATATCATTGACGTAGGTACAGGTAGATCAGTTCAATGAGGTGTGAACAGTAGGTATCATTGGTAGACAGGTTCTAGTTCAATGAGGTGTGAACAGTCAGGGGTATATCATTGACGTAGGTACAGGTAGATTCTAGTTCAATGAGGTGTGAACAGTCAGGGTATATCATTGACGTAGGTACAGGTAGATTCTAGTTCAATGAGGTGTGAACAGTCAGGTGTATATCATTGACAGGTACAGGTAGTATATCATAGACTATAGATCACTGAAGTGTGACGTAGGTACAGGTAGATTCTAGTTCAATGAGGTGTGAACAGTCAGGGGTATATCATTGACGTAGGTACAGGTAGATTCTAGTTCAATGAGGTGTGAACAGTCAGGGGTATATCATTGACGTAGGTACAGGTAGATTCTAGTTCAATGAGTGTGAACAGTCAGGGTATATCATTGACGTAGGTACAGGTAGATTCTAGTTCAATGACAGGTGTGAACAGTCAGGGGTATATCATTGACGTAGGTACAGGTAGATTCTAGTTCAATGAAGTGTGAACAGTCAGGGTATATCATTGACGTAGGTACAGGTAGATTCTAGTTCAATGAAGTGTGAACAGTCAGGGTATATCATTGACGTAGGTACAGGTAGACTATAGATGTGAACAGGCAGGGGTATATCATTGATGTAGGTACAGGTAGACTATAGATCACTGAAGTGTGAACAGCCAGGGGTATATCATTGACGTAGGTACAGGTAGACTATAGATCACTGAAGTGTGAACAGCCAGGGGTATATCATTGACGTAGGTACAGGTAGACTATAGATCACTGAAGTGTGAACAGCCAGGGGTATATCATTGACGTAGGTACAGGTAGACTCTAGAACACTGAGATGTGAACAGTCAGGAGTATATCATTGACGTAGGTACAGGTAGACTATAGATCACTGAAGTGTGAACAGCCAGGGGTATATCATTGACGTAGGTATAGGTAGATTCTAGTTCACTGAAGTGTGAACAGCCAGGGGTATATCATTGACGTAGGTACAGGTAGACTATAGATCACTGAAGTGTGAACAGCCAGGGGTATATCATTGACGTAGGTATAGGTAGATTCTAGTTCACTGAAGTGTGAACAGCCAGGGGTATATCATTGACGTAGGTACAGGTAGACTCTAGAACACTGAGATGTGAATATTCCAGAGTATATTATTTGGATCTGCAAGGAACAATCTTTGACAAAATGCCATGCCAATGCATTTGAAGCATTCTTTAACAACAATAAAAACAGCAGGTAAAGCTCTTACCTGACCCCATCTATCTTAATGATTTATTTTACCTTTGATAAAATCTTGATTGTACAAGCTTGGGAAAGTTACGTGTAGAATCCATAGCTTCTTCTCTCAAGTTTCTCTTTTTGAGTTTTGCTATCTTGATTACCACGTGGTGTCGTAATTGACATTTGTCTTGGGCCATTGGTTGTTTTGGGATGCCTCCCCTCATGGCTATGGACCAAGCTGAAGGTCAAAGCCTAAAGCTAAGGTCACTTACCATCAGTTGCTTTCAGCATCTTAATATATTTCACCAAAGTTTAAAAGTTTTAAAGAAAATCTAAAGTTCAAAGATATCAGCTTCACTTCATTAAGCAATTTAAGTAACATAAATCGAAGCCTCAAATTTTTGACAGACCATCAAGCAGTTTGCTGAAGTTTCACAAAATTACATGTGTAAGAAGCTTTTATATGAAATGTTTCTCTAAATTCGCTGGGTAACCAAGATTTTCAATAACTCCATGAATCTGCAGTGTCAAAGATTCCTTAAGTCAAATTTTTATCTGGACATGAGAGGAATATTTCAACTCACCAAGATATATTTTATATTGTTTAAAGAAACAGTGACGTACTGATGCTTGGAAATGTTGATTGCCATATCTAATAAAAGTGCATATAACAGCACGCAGCCAAAGGTTTATACTATATATGTTCACTAATGCACTCCATAGAACAATGTGTTATCTTGTTTTGTATTTCTGAAGCATTTCAGGTTCAGTGAGAAAAAACATTCCATTCTGTTATCTTAACATTTCAAATAGACCTAGAAATTGTGAAAAATTACATGCATACCTCGAAGAATTAACATGGCTAGTGTTCCACAGCAGATACGGTACGCTTTGGTAAAGTTCACTAAGAAATTGATTACACTATATTCGAGGTCTGTTAACATAGCACAAAAATATATACTTAGCATACATTTTATCTGTGAAAAGTCATGGAATAAACTGTTACACTACATATAGGGACAACAAGTGATGAGACAGGCATGTGTAACTATACACTGGTCAAAACTGAACCTGGAAAATATTAGGTTCACCAAATTTTAAAATTTTTCAGTATACAGAGATTTTCCCTACATCAACCTATAGTTGAATTTAATGTCCGAGGTCATTTGGAAAAGACTCAAACAAATTGTCAGTAAATTTTTATGGTCTTTATTAAATTGCCAGCAAGTAGTTAACTGGGAGCTTATGTTTGTGATGTCAGTCCCTACCAGTACTATCATAGGGAACGGTAGGTTTGTGTTGTCAGTCCCTACCAATACTATCATAGGGAGGGGTAGGTTTGTGTTGTCAGTCCCTACCAATACTATCATAGGGATGGGTAGGTGTGTGTTGTCAGTCCCTACCAATACTATCATAGGGAGGGGTAGGTTTGTGTTGTCAGTCCCTACCAATACTATCATAGGGAGGGGTAGGTTTGTGTTGTCAGTCCCTACCAATACTATCATAGGGAGGGGTAGGTTTGTGTTGTCAGTCCCTACCAATACTATCATAGGGAGGGGTAGGTTTGTGTTGTCAGTCCCTACCAATACTATCATAGGGAGGGGTAGGTTTGTGTTGTCAGTCCCTACCAATACTATCATAGGGAGGGGTAGGTGTGTGTTGTCAGTCCCTACCAATACTATCATAGGGAGGGGTAGGTTTTGAGGGGTAGGTTTGTGTTGTCAGTCCCTACCAATACTATCATAGGGAGGGGTAGGTTTGTGTTGTCAGTCCCTACCAATACTATCATAGGGAGGGGTAGGTTTGTGTTGTCAGTCCCTACCAATACTATCATAGGGAGGGGTAGGTTTGTGTTGTCAGTCCCTACCAATACTATCATAGGGAGGGGTAGGTTAGTGTTGTCAGTCCCTACCAATACTATCATAGGAAGGGGTAGGTTTGTGCTGTAAGTCCCTACCAATACTATCATAGGGAACTGTAGGTGTGTGTTGTCAGTCCCTACCAATACTATCATAGGGAGGATTAGGTGTGTGTTGTCAGTCCCTACCAATACTATCATAGGGAACTGTAGGTTTGTGTTGTCAGTCCCTACCAATACTATCATAGGGAGGGGTAGGTTTGTGTTGTCAGTCCCTACCAATACTATCATAGGGAGGGGTAGGTTTGTGTTGTCAGTCCCTACCAATACTATCATAGGGAGGGGTAGGTTTGTGTTGTCAGTCCCTACCAATACTATCATAGGGAGGGGTAGGTTTGTGTTGTCAGTCCCTACCAATACTATCATAGGGAGGGGTAGGTTTGTGTTGTCAGTCCCTACCAATACTATCATAGGGAGGGGTAGGTTCGTGTTGTCAGTCCCTACCAATACTATCATAGGGAGGGGTAGGTTTGTGTTGTCAGTCCCTACCAATACTATCATAGGGAGGATTAGGTGTGTGTTGTCAGTCCCTACCAATACTATCATAGGGAGGATTAGGTTTGTGTTGTCAGTCCCTACCAATACTATCATAGGGAGGGGTAGGTTTGTGTTGTCAGTCCCTACCAATACTATCATAGGGAGGGGTAGGTTTGTGTTGTCAGTCCCTACCAATACTATCATAGGGAGGGGTAGGTTTGTGTTTTCAGTCCCTACCAGTACTATCATAGAGAACTGTAGGTGTGTGTTGTCAGTCCCTACCAATACTATCATAGGGAGGGGTAGTGTACCAATGTCAGTGGGTAGGTGTGTGTTGTCCCTACCAATACTAGGTGTGTGTGTGTTGTCAGTCCCTACCAATACTATCATAGGAAGGGGTAGGTGGGTGTTGTCAGTCCCTACCAATACTATCATAGGGAGGGGTAGGTTTGTGTTTTCAGTCCCTACCAATACTATCATAGGAAACTGTAGGTTTGTGTTGTCAGTCCCTACCAATACTATCATAGGGAGGGGTAGGTTTGTGTTGTCAGTCCCTACCAATACTATCATAGGGAGGGGTAGGTTTGTGTTGTCAGTCCCTACCAATACTATCATAGGGAGGGGTAGGTTTGTGTTTTAAGTCCCTACCAATACTATCATAGAGAACTGTAGGTTTGTGTTGTAAGTCCCTACCAATACTATCATAGGGAACTGTAGGTGTGTGTTGTCAGTCCCTACCAATACTATCATAGGGAGGGGTAGGTTTGTGTTGTCAGTCCCTACCAATACTATCATAGGGAGGGGTAGGTTTGTGTTGTAAGTCCCTACCAATACTATCATAGAGAACTGTAGGTTTGTGTTGTCAGTCCCTACCAATACTATCATAGAGAACTGTAGGTTTGTGTTGTCAGTCCCTACCAATACTATCATAGAGAACTGTAGGTTTGTGTTGTCAGTCCCTACCAATACTATCATAGGGAGGGGTAGGTTTGTGTTGTCAGTCCCTACCAAATCTATCATAGAGAACTGTAGGTTTCTATTGCCAGTCCCTACCAATACTAACACAGGGAACTCCAGTGGTCATTGTATCATTTTCCCTGTATCTCGGATTATTTCTATTCTTATGGATGAAGGAATATGTTTGCTTTCATACCTCGCGGTATACAGAGTTACACCCCTTTGTGCTGTGTTTCTCTTTCATAATAACCTGCCTTGTAAATAATGATATTCTGCTTTCATGTCAGTTTTTATGTACAGAAATATAATACCCTGCTATACAGAGTAGGAAGATGTTGCTTAGTTTTGATGTTGAAGTTTGGAGGGAGGTATACACAGGTCACACACAGAAAAAAATTCTGAATATTCTGCTATCAAGTAGTAGTTTTATAATCCTCAGTACACATTACATTTTCCAGATTAATTCTGCCAATTGATTCGCCTTTAAAATGTCACATTTCATTGTTAGCCTATTACTCATTACAGGTGAATGATTCCTCTATGACACTACTGGGAGAGAGCCAGGAGGAAGATAGACGACAAATCGCTGACCTTGTTATGGCTAAAATGCAGCATTGCCTTAAACCGGTCGCTTCCATTAGGCAAGTGGCCGATCTGTTGTGGGGAAAGGGAGATAATCCAAGTGAAAAAAAGTAGGCTACATCAAACCAAATTCTTCTCTTCGTTTTTTTTCTCAAAATTTAGCTGTTTTTTTTCCTTCTTGAATTTCTTTCCAAATTTTGGATTTTTGGCGTGCTGCAAAGTTGCTATACATACACTTTTGCATGATGTGTGCTGTTTGCCTGACTCTCTTTGTGGGACTCTTGCCCATGGACTGGGTGACTTGTTGGCTGAATGGCTAGACTTGGTTGCTGACACAATGGCTAACTTAATGGCCCAATTACCTTAGTTACTCAGTGGCTGAGATAGTGACTGACTAGGTGATGCTGTGGATGAATGGCTGGACTTGGTGGCTGACTGACTGACATGGTGGCTGACTGAATGGCCCAATTACCTTAGTTACTCAGTGGCTGAGAAAGTGACTGACTAGGTGATGCTGTGGCTGACTTGTTGGCTGAATGGCTGGACTTGGTGGCTGACTGGCTGACATGGTGGCTGACTGAATGGCCCAATTACCTTAGTTACTCAGTGGCTGAGAAAGTGACTGACTAGGTGATGCTGTGGCTGACTTGTTGGCTGAATGGCTGGACTTGGTTGCTGACACAATGGCTGACTTAATGGCCCAATTACCTTAGTTACTCAGTGGCTGAGATAGTGACTGACTAGGTGATGCTGTGGATGAATGGCTGGACTTGGTGGCTGACTGACTGACATTGTGGCTGATGAATGGCCCAGTTACCTTAGTTACTCAGTGGCTGAGAAAGTGACTGACTAGGTGATGCTGTGGATGAATGGCTGGACTTGGTGGCTGACTGACTGACATGGTGGCTGACTGAATGGCCCAATTACCTTAGTTACTCAGTGGCTGAGAAAGTGACTGACTAGGTGATGCTGTGGCTGACTTGTTGGCTGAATGGCTGGACTTGGTGGCTGACTGGCTGACATGGTGGCTGACTGAATGGCCCAATTACCTTAGTTACTCAGTGGCTGAGAAAGTGACTGACTAGGTGATGCTGTGGCTGAATGGCTGGACTTGGTGGCTGACTGACTGACATGGTGGCTGACTGAATGGCCCAATTACCTTAGTTACTCAGTGGCTGAGAAAGTGACTGACTAGGTGATGCTGTGGCTGACTTGTTGGCTGAATGGCTGGACTTGGTGGCTGACTGGCTGACATGGTGGCTGACTGAATGGCCCAATTACCTTAGTTACTCAGTGGCTGAGAAAGTGACTGACTAGGTGATGCTGTGGCTGACTTGTTGGCTGAATGGCTGGACTTGGTTGCTGACTGAGTGACATAATAGCTACATTTTTAACAGCTGACTGGATGTCTCAGAGACTGACTGGGTGATGTGATGGCTGACTGTGACTTGGTGACTGACTGGGGGATGCAGTGGCTGACTGTGACATGGTGACTGACTGGGAGATGCAGTGGCTGACTGTGACGTGGTGACTGACTGACTAGGGGATGCAGTGGCTGACTGTGACATGGTGACTGACTAGGGGATGCAGTGGTTGGCATGGTGACACTATGACTGACAAAAATCTGTGGCTGATCACCTGGGTAACTTATAACAAATATTTATTGATGAAAGGCTGCTGATGATCAGTACAGTACCACAACCTTAAACTTATTTTAAGGTAAGGTTTCAAATTGAAGAGACCAACAGAAGAGACCAACACAGAGGTTGATGAAGTGGGCAGTGTTGTTCCTTGGAGGTTGTTATTGTGATTTTGAATACTTTTTGAATATAAGGTAGATATGTTTGTAAGCAAATGATGATAATTTGTAAACAAATGATAATAATTTCACAAAAATTATGTAACGTTTATTAGGAGTTTCCAACAAAATGGCAGGAATAATATTTGCACAATCAGAAATTTCTTACTCTATAAATACTTGATAAAACATGTTTTTATCATTCACTCACTAATTTTCATTGTTTTTTTAAGTCTTTATTCTTGCAAAACATTTCTGTTTTCACTTTGATAAAAAACTAAATTTGCACAATCTCTTCCTTGAACATTATGAATGTTATCTGATAAAGAAAAAGAGAAGGGATTTAGATACATGTGCTGTAATTAGGTCTGTGTGACCTATATGTTGAACATAGGTGATGTAATTAGATCTGTGTGACCTATATGTTGGGAATATGTGTTAAAAGTAGGTCTGTGTGACCTTAGGTCGGGAATATGTTATAATTAAGTCTGTGTGACCTATATGTTGGGAATATGTGTCATGATTAGGTCTGTGTGACCTATATGTTAGGACTGTATATTATAATTAGATCTGTGTGTCCTTTAAGTTCAGAACATTTGTTATAATTTGATTTGTGTAAGATTTATGTTGAGAATGTGTGTTATAATTAAGTCTGTGTGACCTATATGTTGGAAGCATGTATTATAATTAGTTCTGTGTTGCCTATATTTTGGGAATATGTGTTATAATTAAATCTGTTTGACCTATATGTTGGGAATGTGTGTTATAATTAAGTCTGTGTGACCTATATGTTGGGAATATGTGTTATAATTAAATCTGTTTGACCTATATGTTGGAAATGTGTGTTATAATTAGTTTTGTGTTGCCTATAGGTCTGAGTGACATATACATATATATGTTGGGAACATGTGTTTTAATTAGCTCTGTGTGACCTATATGTCAGGAAATATGTTATGACTAGATCTGTGTGACCTACATTTTTGGTGGTATAGCTATGTGGAAATGATAGTTAGTAACAATGGAATTATGTCATCAATGAAGAACTTATCGTTAGTAGCCTTAATTTTATGCTTTGGATAAAAGCATTAACATAGGATATAAATGAAGCACTTTAGGTTAAACTGTATACAAATCATTTCACTAGTAATGACTGTGCCCTGGATTGCTTGGACTTAGGTACTCAAAATTAATTGATGGATAATCTTATAATGACAAGATCATGTGTGATATCATATATAATAAGCCTGTTACTCCAAGGTCAAGGTCAAGGTCACATAGATAATCTTATAAAGACATGATCATGTGTGATATCGTTTATAATTAGCCTGTTACTCCAAGGTCAAGGTCACATTGATAATCTTATAATGACAAGATCATGTGTGATATTTGTTATATGTAATGAACCTGTTATCTCAAGGTCATTATGGAAACTAAATCAAGGTTACTTTTTAAATGACTAAAACATTTGCTCATATTTAAATTACAGTCGTATCATAGTGGAAAATAAATTCAGTTCACTGTTTAAATAAGTGAGCTTGACCCTTCTTAGAAATTGCAAGAGTTCAACCTGTTTATAAATTTTGACGACTTTTGCAACCTCATCTTTCCTTAACCTTAAGTCATGATAATTTGAAATGAAGCCAAATACATAAAAAAATTTCAAATATCTGGCATAAGTTTACTGAAGAATTTAACCATGCACACCAATTTATGTTATAGTGGTCAGTTTCTATAAATACTAACCTAGTAAAGGATTGTAACCTCAGAGAGACACAAAACTATAGATTTCTTGTCTGAGAAGATAGTTAAACAGACATGAGTTGAGTATCACTATTGTCTCAAACTGTGTGTGCTAATATTTGCGTGTCGTTTAGATGAATGTTTGAATGCATTTAGACTTTGTTTTAAACTATGTTATCTACATATATATTTATATAAAGTTATGCATCATCTTTACTCGCATATATATATATATATATCATATTCATCATTTACTTTTTTTCTCTTTTTCTTTAACTGTTTATTTCATGTGATACGTGACATTTCTCAGTAGCAGCACTTTACATTTATCATGCATATTTTTTTATAAGCACTTAGGCTAATGCTGCAGTTTTCTTTCAATTTTAAATTTTATAAAATGATATCAGCTAAAGTGAAATTGAAATATGTGATAAAATGTTTAAATGCAATTATAGTAGCGATATTAAAGCTGGATAGATTTCCCATGTGATACTGCTGTTTATGTTTTATTGACAGGCATATTTACATGTCGTCATTCATATGAAAATGAACTTTAAAACAAACATTATGAAAATTTTTTGCCATTTGATTTAAATGTTAAGTCTATATCATTTGGTTTTTTGTAGCAAACGCTTATGCATGATTTTCAAATCTTTTTCAGTCGGACATTCAGTTCAGGTGCTGTGATGCACTACGCTACAATGAATGGAAGTAAGCAGGATTTACCAGCCCCAACCCAGCCTCCATCTCGCCCACCACAGCCACAAGGGCAGCCACAGTCCCGGCCCCAGGGGGGCCAGCCCCTCTCTCAGCAGCAACATTCCCCCCACTCACAATCCCAGCAACAGCATCCTCAACATCCCCAGCATCCGCAACAACCTGGGGCCAGGTCTCCTCAGCGACAGAATGTTGGCAATCAGAACCAACAGATGAACCCAAACCAGCTGACAAGTTCTGATCATGCCCAGGTCAACAAACCACAGTCTGATGGGTACTGGCACAAACTTTCTCTTTTAGTCAAAGGAAAACCAATGTAGGGTGTTTTTGATTCGGAGAAAAATGCATGAATATTCTTGGATATTGAAAAGCGTAGAATGAAGTAGAAAATATTGAGATTTCTTTTTTTACCTTTTTACATGAATATAACCTGTATAATACTATATTCTGTTAGTTTAATCATTGTATTTGTGTTTAGTCATTCATATTTACTGCTTGTAAGTTACATACCTATCATCATGCAGAATCATTGATTGTCCCAGTGGGCACACCCAATTCTGATGTACTGATTTGCAGCTTGCCAGTGGTAGGTAGGCTTGCTGTCAGCATGTTGGATTCAAATCAGGCACTTTGGCTGTCTCTCCAAACTGGCCCGCTCCTTCCTGATAGGCAAATGCATTTATTAAACATGCACAAACAGCACAAAGTTCAGTTTATCTGCCACTTTGCCTTTGATAAAAGGCAAGACTGCACTGGTCACAACTAAGTTTGTCCAGTGTTTGACTGTCTGTCTGTCCTTGATAAAAGGCAAGGCTGTACTAGTCACAACTAAGTTTGTCCAGTGTTTGACCGTCTGTCTGTCCTTGATAAAAGGCAAGGCTGTACTGGTCACATCTAAGTTTGTCCAGTGTTTGACCATCTGTCTGTCCTTACGTTTACATTTTCTTTCAGTTATACTGGTGAGTAGTTAAAACAATTGTAACATTACAGACATGTCTGAAGTATTTTGTTTAATTTGTTTATCTTCTTTTGACCAGACAAGTGACATTATCTGTATTTTGTTTACTTTCTTGTTTCTTTTGACTGGACAGGAACATGGTTTTGTGTTTGATCAGTTGTTCTGCATCTTTTTGACCAGATATTGTGTCAACATGTCAATCAATTTTTAAGTTTTTAATCTTAAAGACAAAAACGAACAAAAATGACATGCCTACTGTAACATGCTCTGCCACAAATATGCTATCACCTTCACATCCAACTTGTTATGGAACAGCTTGCAAATAATTTCAATGCATATACTCCAACAGTAGAATTTGTTAAACAGGTCCATACTACATGGGTCATACCAGAATTGTATTTCATAGACCAGAAAGATATTCTAAGAAATGTAAGACGGTTTTATACTGAGGAAGGTCATCTTTAGAACCTGGAATCCAAGGTTAAAAGTCAAGGTCATAGCAAAAAAATTACAGCTACTAAAGTTGATTGTAGTACTACATTTCAAATGTAAATAGTGGATTTCAGAGTTCAAGGTCACAATGTGAGGTCAAAGGTCACACTTCAAAGGAGGTTGTAAGTATATCACATTCTGGATTTATATTGGTTAGATAGAAGAAAAGTGTTTAAACTCACTAGGTTAGGGTACCTGTAACATACCCATTGTTTTTAACACTGAAGAGGATGGAGAGCACCAGAAAGACATGGAAATTTGAGTTTCCACTTCCGTTGCAGGGTCTCTCCTGGGAATCGTGGTCCTCCCAGCCAGAGAAGTACCGAAGATGAAGACACCATGAAAAACCTCCGTAGAACATTTGCTGGAATATTTGGGGACATGTAGAAGATC
Organism: Ylistrum balloti; assembly: GCF_031769215.1. Lineage (NCBI taxonomy): Eukaryota > Metazoa > Mollusca > Bivalvia > Pectinida > Pectinidae > Ylistrum > Ylistrum balloti. The sequence continues at coordinate 69,560 of NW_026782466.1, read as the reverse complement.
ACTACACAGAACTTATACAGAACTGGAGATAAAGACTGTAACTATCCTGCAATAAGCCTGCATGGCCAACACACAATCTGTGTTTGAAAGTAAGAAGGACTATGCCACTGAAACTTGTGTGGGTGGGTTCCTTACCTGGCATGGGCTCGTTGTTAGATAGATATGGCACTCTCTTCCACCATCAACATCTTAATATTTAGCTGTCTATATATATATATCCAACTGACCTAGTTTACATAGATGGTATAGATTACAGATAATTACCATTCTAATTCTTGTTGCCAACAGTAATGTACAAGTCCATGTTTACATGGCTGTGTGTTACTTCCAATACATCGCTGATGTCAAGGTCATCTTGTAAGGTCAAGGTCAGTAATTATTACAAATTTTAATAATAGATACAAATTATATATATAGATAGATTAAGGTTGTTACATAATAAGTTCCAGATTTTTATTCTGGAGACAGAAAATGATTGATGTGCAATATTTCATTTCTTGTATAGCTGTTTGTTTGTATATAGATATAGATGCATAGACAGTCTCTCAATTGTACAGTGTTATTGTATGTATATATAGAAAGAATTTACAATATTTGCTAGTAGACATTTTTTTATATGTATATGGATGATAAGTAAGTGGTGACATGCTCCTTTTTGATGTGATATTATAATTATAACCAATCATCAGAATTTTAGTAAGTAAAAAAAACAATTAGATTTATCTCCCCTGATCCAATATGTTCACAAGATCGCCCAGATTATCTCCCCTGTATTATATTATGGTTGCATTTCTACACCTTACTTAAAAACAAAGAAATGTCACAAATAATTTTATCATTATGTTTTGACATGTTTTAAAAAATCAAATTTTGTTTACTTATCTATAATGCAATATTTAATTTTTTTTAATTATTTATTTTGTGTGTATGTAAGTCAGTCACAAATTTAAAGATAAATAAGTGCCATATTTTATGACTTTTTCTTTGAACATTCCATTTGTTTATATTGAATTGATATTTCTTTAAGTTGTTGTTGTTGTTTGTTTGAAAATTGTTTACTCAGTTTTATATGAGATACAATAATCATACTGTACAGTTTTATCAGTACATGTAATAAGTTATGTCTCTGGGTACAATATTTATCATTAATGGATTTTGCCGACAATTAAATCGAACATATTGGAAAGTATGTACAAAGTTTATTGATTTATTGAAGACAGGGTAAACTCGGTCATTTTTTGATTTTGTGATTTTTTTTCCCGTAATTTCATTTGCCAATATTGTTTCATATCAATTGATACTACAGTGTAGTACCCAGAGAACTTAACCATCACAAGAAGCATCACTTTGAGATGAGATTATCTTAAATTTGCAAGCCTATACAGAACAAAATGAAAAAAGATTTTTCTGTAATATCTATTTAAATACCAGGTATTTTCTGTATGTTAACAACAAGTCAGTCAATTATCTTTTCAAACTTTAGCAGTATCTGATTTTTTCTTAACAGAAAAATAAAAACATAATCGTTAATTAATTTTTTTTCTGTGACGACACTTGTATGACAGTTGTACCTCAAAGTTATTTACATCTGGACTGCTTATTTGATCAAGGTTTTACCATTGTGACAAATATAATGCTGAAGGATGTGTATCTTTTACTGTAGCTTTGAGATTTAAGGATATATACTACATTATGGTGGCTTAATACCATACCATAGGTACCAGATACAGTTAAGGTGTATGCTACCTTATGGTGGCTTAATACCATACCATAGGTACCAGATACAGTTAAGGGTGTATGCTACCTTATTGTGACTTTGAGACCTAACATATTTTATGTGAATAGAACACATTGAATGCACATAAGAGATGAGTGAGCTACTTAGATTTATGATAAATATGTCTGAACTATCTTTTTGATAATTCCAACAAATTTTACAGATTGTAACTCTATAACAGATAACTGCTTACATGAACAAAGCTGTATATATCTGTGGATAATTATGCTGTGAAATAAGTTTTCTGAAGATATTACAGTAGAAACCAATGCACATGGTGACCATATTTAAACATTTTTAACTTAATCTGTTCCTTTGAAATACATCTTTATTTATTTATCCTGATATGAACCTTTGCTATAGATGATAAACAAATTGAAAATCTGTATCTTCATATTCACATTTATGGCCTAATGCTGTGCTGATTTATGTGGAACTCAATTAAGCAGTCATCTTCTAATGATATTTTTAAAAATTTCTCATAATTCCTGACATTTTCAAAAAATGATATTGCATTGACTAGTCAGAGGTGCTTAAATGGATTGTTTCTGTCAACGTTAAAAACATTAAATATCCAAGAATTAGTCCAATAGTTTTGGGATGTCTTCAGTGAAATTTTTGTATGTTATCTCCAGGCATTTTATATATTCATAATTCATTTTCTGATGTAACAGGTTGAAAGTTATGTTGTGTGTGAATACAGGTATGTAGAATAATTGAAATTATCAACCACTCACATAGTTATACCAAGATCATCCATAGTATGCAATCAAAATTTCTTGTCTTCATGTCAGTAAAGTTTCTGTAGTCAGATGTACATGATGTATGTATTTATGTATTACTAATCTTAAATTTCCAATATCTGTAAGTAAAACTTTCAAGGGGAGATAATTACATTAGAAAAAAGTATCATTTTTCTTTAATCCTTGTAGCTGAACTTGGTATATGCAGACATTAATACGTTTTTGTCAAGATTTTCCATAAATATTGTAAATAATCTGTAAATTTTGCTTAAAAGTGGACGCTGACATGTTTGTTTATAGCTTCATATAGTCATGTTATGTTTGCACTCCAGCTCAAATATTACTGTATATCTCGAAGAGAGATATGACTGTGTGGCCACAGACTGTTATAAATCAGTACTTTGATCTTGTAATTAATCTAAAACGTGTCTCAAAAAATAAAGTACACTTGATTTTGTTATTTTAATATTGATTTTTATCAATTTTCATGTTGTTGAGCCATAGCACAGAAAACGACGCATATTCTAAATGAACCTTGAAGAAATGTATACTCTCTGTTTTTAGGTCACCTGAGATAAAAACCCACCTACTGTAATCCTGTTTTTTTCTGGTCTCATCTGACATCTGCTGTGTGTCCTTAAACTTTTTACATGGAAAATTCCCATACCAATTTCAACATTTCAAGATTTTACAGAAAACTCCATGGCCAACGGCAAACAAAGTTATAAAATCCCTACAGCAAGAGGGGCAGGCCAAAAAGGGTCAAATTAACTAAACTTTTAAAATCCTCTTCTCTGTACCAAATACCTGTGTATGGTAGGGTCATTTACCATGGATGGAAGAGTCTTAAGTCTTAAGTTGCTTTACCAAAATTGTAAATTTTATGACCCCGGGGGTTCTCATTTCCCCTTGGGGAGGGGTAAACTTTACAATAATTTAAGTTGGTCACCATTGTGTCATATTACATGATGTATACAATAATAACTACAGTAAAACTCTCTATACAAATAGTATTTCTCACTTTCTCTTCTCCAGGCTACACATTCATTTCAATGGATTCTGTTTGTGAGTTCACTTAGTTGACCGATGAGGCACCTGGGCCTCATGTTTGTGCTATGGATCAAAAACATTTTTAAAAAATCAGTCTTATTTAATCACAGTTTGCATTATTTTTTTTAATATTTTTTATTAATGAACGATTTCTTACGCTGCAACATTGGCAAATTAACTGTGACATTTCAAAATAATGTCAACATTTACATTATGGGGTGATGAGGTAAAAGAAATGGACAATAAAAATATTTATTCGATAGTGTAAAAAATTATTTTCATAGAAATTAGCAGAAATAAGCATCTGTTCTTGAAGTATTTTAGGAAAATATCTTTAGAGACTGTTTCAGAAATATATCCCATATATTCGAAGATGAAGCAATCACACTTAGGTATCCTTTGTTAGGACTAATACAGTATCTTTAAGGGGCCATATTGGTACCCAGATCATGTCTTATACTTTTCAAAAATTTTTCATAATCTCATAGATTCATCGTACAATGCCTTAAAATTCTAATTTTAGATCTGTGTTCTGTAGTGGAATACCGTAGATAATCTAAAGAACCATTTACATCTTTTTAAGATATTTCTATAACATCATTCACCATTATGACTGTTTTTACATTAGGCGTCATCTGTCTTAATGGTTTATGATATCGTTCTGAAGTTTATCAATTATCATTTAATCGTACCTTTTAAGTGTGTATAATATTCTAATACATTCTTTTCATATTTTGTGACATTTTGAACAATTTGATCAATATATATCTGTGTAATCAATTTTCCATATTCCCTCTTTTTAAAAAAATATACATTGTACATGTATTATCTAAATGATATATTATGTGCATGAATAAGCTGGATTAGAATGTTGTTTACTGACAGAATTAATTAGCTGTTTGTACAGGTTACCATATAAATCCTTTAATAAACCCATAGAGCCAACAACGCATTACTGTTTTTCCCATTCAATTTCAAGGGGCGGGCTTATTACAGGACAATGAAATAACATGGTTGGTATCTCTCCTGAACTAAAGGAAATATTGATGGATTTAGTAGGCTTGAACTTATTGTTGGTTATAAAAATATACAGTTACATATATTAAGCACTGTAGATACTGCCATCCTAATGTTGTTGTTGTTGTTGTTGCTGTTGTTGTTGTTGTTTTTGTTATCTGGCTATCACATGTTACCTCAAGCCTTATTCTGTTATGAAAATAATTTACCTTATTTGGTGATGGCTTTGTTGTTATAAGTTAATTGATATTGTTGAGTCTCGTGATGAATCTCATTGCTTATATTATGTAAATTCCCAATATATAGTTTTAAATGTTAATTAATTTTTTTTTAAGATATTTTTACTTATTTATGACCTGTCTGTGATGCGATTTTTAAGCAGCCGAGTTTGAAGCTGATTCGACTTCTCTTTGAACTTTTGTTGCTACCTGTGTTTTCCTTGTGAAAATCTACCCCTCCAGAACTGTTCTACAGAGTTTGATTTCATATGGTATATAAAAGACAAGATTACAGGAAGTACATGTGGATAAGCTCCTGATCTATGTTAAATTGAGGGGTTCATGATGCAGCGAGGAAAAAGTGCTCGTGTTTGATCTTATTTACCATATGTTTGGTTCCTAGATATGTAGGAACTGTATAGCTGAGGTTGTTTCTGCTCACCTTTTTAAATATTTGTCTTGTATGTTAAGTCCAGAGCGAAGCTAGCTAGGACACAATGTGATTGATAGCTGACTGTTATTCCTATATATATATATATATGTGGTTGTATGGATAGTTTAATGTCTTCACTTGTAATCATTATTTGTTATACAAGTATACATTGTATGTAATCTTGTTAGAAAATTCTGCAAATGTGGGTGATAGTGATTTTTAAATTTCAATGTGTGTGCTTTTCTTCACTGACATAACACAAGTTATGAATATTTATTAATTGAGTTCATGATGTCAATAATAATGAATATTCATTGAGTTTATAATGACAGTTATAATGCATATTCATTATGTTGATATCTAAGAATATTCATTAAGTTTATGTCACATGTAATGAATATTCATTAAGTTTATGGTGTCAGTAACTCATAGTTATCATCATACCATGCATCTATCTCTAAGATATTATTGTTTTATGTTGCGATTCATATAATAGAATACAATAGGAAATAAAGATTATGAAAATAATATTTGTTTTACTGTTTTATCTACCGGTAACAGAACGGAAATACCTGCTTATATATAATGGCAGGTTGTCTGTCTGTACATGTCATCTTTTTAGTGCTGATTCTGCAAAGCCAATGATGGCAGTGATTAGGAAAACCTACTTAGGTGTGGCTCTTACTGAACAAATTCTCATACTGATGCAGGATCACAAGAAAAGGTATATACCGGCTCACAGATAGTTCTAATTGATCAAGATTTTTACTATATTCATGACAGCTGCCATCTTGAAAATTTTTCTATCACCACCTCTCTTGATGGCATTGTATTGAAGTTCATCACTAATAAGCAAATTGTTGTGTATTGTCCACAAAGTTTAAAGTTTGACTTTTGTCACATTCAAAATGGTCGCTTTGGTAACTGTCTTAAAACCATATCACCAAGAGTATCGCTTCTTTTCCCAAGAGAAAAGTTGAATTAGCAGGCTTTCACTAATAAGTAGTACCTTCTACTGAAATTCAACCAGTGCCACATTCATGATGGCTGCTATAGCTGCCATCTTGAAATTGTTTTTTATCTGAAGTGAAAAGACTGTATGGCTAGTGTATGGTATTGAAATGGTCCTTACTGAAGTATGGCCCTATTCCACATTCAAAATTGTTGCCATAACCCGAAGTGATATGTGAGTTTGTTAATTTCTCTTAAGTTGTTTGTGGTATTGACAGTAATGTCAGAGAAGGATTCTTTCTTCAGAAGTGGTAGATGGTATCAAAACTTTAATGTGTCATCTGACAGAAATCTTGAATATCAAACCAAACCAAAGGTGTGACATACACAGTTAAATCTCATATTGAACTTGTCCACAATGTTACAGATCCAGTGAGTAGAAACAGTGATAGCAATCTTCACAATATCCAAAATGGTACTGGCTGACCATGATCTTGAGTAAATGAACATTTGAGAACGTTTGCTACCAATACTGACCAGACCCAAAAAGTTACAAAATAATTTCAAAGTAATTGTCAGTCGTTCTTGAGGATTAATGGCAACAAAAAGTATGTCAAAATCCAAAATCCAGCATACAGCCATCTTGAATATCCTATCAAGCTCAAAATGTGGTACAACTGCAGAACATGCCATACTGAGTATGTCCACAATGTTTCTAGATCCTTCAAATGGTTTTTCAAAAATTTGCTGCTGGCAGTCATTTTGGATACGAAATAAAACCAGAACATTATACTACTTATACACCGAGCTGAAGAAAAAATCTGATGCAGTTCTTTCCCAGCAGTGGTAGCAAAGTCCATGTGTGAAAATTGGAGATTGAAACTGGTGGCCATCTTGAATTTCCGATCAAACTCAATGTATGGTATGCCAAGCAAGGACAGATACTGATTGCGTTTCTTAACTTTCCAGAAGATCTATATTCTTGATAAAAATTTATTTACCGGACGAACTGATTGACAAATGTAAAAAAGAATCTGATGACGATGAGAGTAAGACTCCTTGCGCTCTTCATTTTGGGCCAAAAAGTGTGATTAGTATAACTTTGAATAACTTGTTGTGCAAATGTTGTAAAATGAATAAAGTTTACTTTTATTTGGTATACCATTTAATTCTGGCGAGTGGTTTACCTGTACATTCTGGGTACTATCAATTTTATCAAAACACCAGACGTTTACAACCTATATAATTTTCATTTAAAAGAGGATACAGTGCTATTTAAGGCAGTCTTTGATAAGAGACAAGGACTTGTGATAGGTCCAATCAATTTAAACTTCAAGGATCAAGAAAGTTTATCAATAGAGTTTCTTATTATGTACAATTGGTATTTTAAGACCACCCTTCCCGGAGGATTTTTTATTTGTATTCTTAAAGCCATAAACAATTCTGATAGCAACTGATGTTTTAAATCTAAAAAGAAAATGGCTGAAAGATGGGAGTCATTTTTTTCTGATAGGAACAAGATAGCATTGTTAAATATAGGCTTATGAACATGAAACTACATCATCATACAGGTGACGCCTTCTCGTGGCCATTCCTGGAATCGATCCCCCTGCCCCCAAACACCCAAGTGAAAGGCGAGTGAGTGACCACTGCACACTGCTTTGACCATATATGGCTGTATTCTATACTATCTATCAATATATCTAATTTTAAGACCATTGTAAAATGACCAAATAAGAATAAAATGCTACACATCTTCAATATCTCCTAATTACATTTTTGACATATTCTTTCATTTCTTGGTGTACTTTTTTATATCTACGTTTTTTCTATACGAAGATCACGTGATGATCACCTAAATTTTGCAATTACGAAAACCTATCACTCTTGTGAAGATTTCCTAAGATAGTACTGAAGATAATTAACATCTGGTAGAAAACTGTATACAAAAATTTAGAAGAGTTTTCAAAATATTTTTTTTTTAATTTTGTACATAAACATCAACCAACCGTTGTTTAACGTCGAGTATAAAACTGATCGGTACAACAAATAAAAAAATATCCAAAAACAAGAGAAACTAATAGTATTTTTACATTACTGAGCCAATTTGTCTTTGAATCAGATACAGATTACATGTCATTATACAAGACTTTCAAGACAGTTTTCCAATAGTTATAGTCAATACTTAATCATTCTTATTTACGAATTACTGGAAATGGTAATCTAACAAGTTCAGCATATTGTTAGGAGTACATTTTACCATCTGCAAAAATCTGTATATTTTTTTCTGCGGCAGGGGCGACAACAAAATCCCAAATTTCACAACCGTAGTTCAACACACTAAAGACATAAGTATCAAAGATAAGTTTTCGTTTCAAAATTTAAAAAGTTGTGATTACATATATTCATTATAGAATACACACATTTTCGACCCTGTTGGCCAATAATACTCCGAGTTTTATCAAATTTTAGTTCTGGTGAATAAATCTATAAACTATAGATTGTAATAAACATTGTTTTCGGGAGTTATATACACTCGACATATGTACAAATCTGATTGCGACAATCCAGATATTTTTATCTAAACTACTCAAGTGTCCCAACTAACGAGAAACAGTTAACTGGACAAATATTTCCTGTACAAAACAACCAAACAACCACCAGAACCACGAGAATGTGGGAAGAGTCCTTAGCTCGAAATCCGGAAGGAGTGAAAGGTCAAAGTTCAGTCTCTGCTCAATTCCAGCATTCACACTGGAGTGTCAAATCCTGGTCAATAATATGTCAACGAAATCACGTTGACATATTTATTTTGTAAGTTCCTATTTGGTGACCAGCCTCCACGCATCCCTACCGTCTTTCTGGACGTGCCGGATTATACAGGGTCCGGTTTATGGTATATATATAATTTATCCGGCGTAAACTAGTATACACTGCCAATCCTGGTTCCACTTGCGTTTCATTACGCCGGAAACTCATTGCGTTTAATGTTTATTTCAACAAGAATTTGCTCGTTCATATAGAAGATCTTTGGGTCGTTTCCGGACATCATGACGGTGCTTGTAGTCATGAAACTTGGCGACGTTCGGACGAAGCGAACCTCTACCGGCTGTGATGCACTCAGCAGACGACATTTTCAACTTGTCCACTGGGAATGGTTTAAGAATTTGTTCCGTTACATCCGGCGCCTCGTTAGGACGTTCCGATTTGTCAGTGAAGATTAAATTATCCCGCGTGGATCGTGCTTTTTTTTTTTACACCAATCAATTCATCTTTCGTTGAAAGGAAGTGAAATTCTCCTGGACCAATGAAATATCTGTGATTTTGTGTAGCTATTTTTTTTAACACATTAAGTTGACAATCGAATCAAATTCATGGAAAGTAGAAAATGTTAAAAATCAGTTTAGCTGTTTATTGTACAATCTGATGAAAATACTTAATGAACGGATAATATTGGAGTGGTTCATTAAGATCTGTATTTTAATCAGGTTGTTTATTGTAAATGATGTATTAGAATTAACAAGTTGTAATTACCAAATAACACTAATTAGATATGTTACACACTAATCACTTTTCTTGGTAGCAGAGATCTTCCATTTTGGTAATTAATTATCATAAACACGCACAAGTATACATATAAGCCAACTTAGGTGCGTATAAGGTATAACAGTATTTAACACCTCTTTGGCCCATTGTACCTTAAACATAACAACGATGAAGAAAATTTATAAAGAGAATGGTAAGCAGGTTTAACATACGGGTCACATGTACATAAATAGATAACTTTCTGTTAATGTTAGAGTAAAATGACAAATTGTAATCACATTTTCTTTTTAGTCCACCAGACATCTGATCGCCCTACATCCGTTGTCCGTCCGTCCGTAAACATTTTTTATTATCGCTGTTAACGGAGAAGATGAATCTTTCTCAAATTTCATATGTAGGTTTCCCTTGGTCCCTAATTGTGCCCGTATGATTTTGAGACTGATCAAAAAACAAAATGGCTGACAGGCGGCCATATTGGATTTTTCAATGAAGTTTGTTATAACTATTTCTTGAGAAATACTGCATAGATCTTTCTCAAATTGCATGCATATGTTCCTCTTGGAGCCCAATTGTGTCCGTTGGATTTTGGGACTGATCAGAAGAAATAAAATGGCTTGAGACGACCATTTTTTGGATTTGGCAGGTAAAGAACATCATCGCTATTTCATCGGCTGCAAAGGAATGTTCAAATTTCTTATCATTGAGAGCAAAAATAGAGAAGAGAAAAAATGGAAAAGATCCAACTTTCAATAAGCATGTAAAGATCAAACAATGGTGGACGCCATTTATATAGTAAAGACTGAACTATCGCAGCAAAATAAAGGTTTTCAGATACCATTGAATATTGCTTATAGCAGCCGGAGGCTATGTTTTACACTGATATTAGATTGTAATATAAATATCTTCGTCAAACAAACCAGGACAACATTTTGTTCAACTCAGGGATGCATTATAATGATATAGAATTGCATTCCCCTGTTCAAGCTGACTTCAAATATACGTCTCTGATTCTCAATGTGATATAATCTGTCATGTAAGTAATAAGCTATTGTTCAATTTCTTATTGTGATTGTCTGCCTTAAATTAACTTGGCTTCAACGAATATAGTGCTGTCTAACTACTAACTCGGTTCAAAGACCGTAATATTCACTATAGCCTGTGACGATTTATGAAAACCACATGTTTTCGGAGGTGTGTCCTTATCAACCAATCAAAAAGCGTTTCACAAAATGTCATGGAATACAACTTCGTAAAGTGACCTTGAACTCCACAGAAACCTGGGAACGTGGGTTGGGGAAAGATATTGACCACACAGGCTTATTATCTCTGCAAACTGCCCCAGATTCACAATGTTTGCAAGTCGTCAGCTCGTCCGATATTTTTCGACCTCCAAGGTAAGGCTGATAAAATTATCTGCTTTACGTGATACTCTTATCTCATAGATAGTCTACGCAGAAGTGACGTAGAAAATTTCCATTCATGCAGAGATCGAGAGTAACTTTCCCGGTCCACGCAGCATACCGGCAAGGTCTATGAACAAAGTTTTACGATGTAATTGTTCATGTAATTCTTTCCCTCTAGTCGTGCATAGAACACATTATTTAATTAGTTTCAAGTGTTCACGAACCATATATGATATAATATGAAATTAAAGAAAAAGCTAGAGAAACCGTTAGATTCACCGGTAGACTTGCTAACCGGTTAAAATCAGCTGTATGGGCGAGGGAGGTAAATTCTACAATATTTTCTTTTGGGTTCTTAGTAAACCCGTATCAGAGTGTGTTTTGAAGTCGACATAAGTCTAAAATGTCTTTTTGTAGAGATGTTTTGATCTCCAATATGTGGGGGAATCCCAAAAATTTGGGTTCAATAGGCAAACTGACCTGTAAGGTTTGTAGTCCCACTTCTAGAATAAAAAATATTTAGTGGAATGGAGTTATTAGGATGGGTTAGGTTTCTTATTTTCTATACAGTTGCTCTGGATTGATTCATGTACAGGCAAATGAATAAAATACACACAACCTAAATTCCATAACAGAAAAATACATTTTCCCATTATTTTATTAACATTCAGTGTCAAGCATTCCTATTTATCTTTAAAGAATGACATATTTCTACAATGTCGTCACCTGTCTCCGACAAATGACCAGTGTGGAGAGTACTAGCATCAATACCATCATCTAGGTTCACTAAGGACGAAAATAGTGTGATGAGTTGGTAAACAGACAATAGAGAAAATGTTCACAAGATGGTAACAACGTACTGAAGTTGATTCAGCTTTATGTTTTAAGGATGTTGTCATCACCAACCCGAAGAAAATGTTTTGAAATACATTTCCTCGTTTACTTGTAATTAAACCATGTTTTTTTTTTTTTTTTTTTTGAAAGTAGGCAAAATGAAGTGATATTAAACATTGCCCACTTGAAAATAAGTGACGTTATCAGATGTTGGATTACATAGAAAATATAGGGGAAAAAATCAGTGTTTCAAGAAAACGTGACATTAACCGTAAAGTGACATTAACAGACATGACATTAAGTGGGTTCCAATGTATATCATTTACACATGATAAACAAAGAAATACGCTAGTATGCTTAAATCAATAGAATGTTATGTGACACTTCGCATGTTAAATGTTTAATTGGATATGCATGGTACAGCATGATCATAACTTTTCAGAATGAGGTATCTGCCATGTTAAAGAGTGATTATTCTGTAATTACTCATCATAATCAGGTATATGATAATATTTGTACATACATTATCATCAGATCTATTTTTAAACATTCAGTTGATAAACAAAAGGAGAGCTGGACTTTTCTGTTACAAGTAGGTTATCAGTGATGGCAATGTTTGCTTACATTAATGTAAAGTCACTACTTGAGAATGATTATTTGTAAAAAGATACACCAGAATACATATATTATCACAACAATGGTTGTCAGCAAGAAGTATTTGGTATTACTGATGTATGACTGTCACGTTTTACAGAAAGTAGGACATATTCAATAGTAAAAAACCTGTAATGTAATATCTCGGACTACAATGTTTTTTATACCACTTTGTTGTCTGTAGTTGAATTTAAAAGCTGAAATAGGACGTTTTATAGAAATTGCACTTGTGGACTACACGGTTTTAGGACATCATTGAAAGCATTTGATTCAGTTAAGAGAGACAAAGATTTCAGTGTTTGTTACTTCACTTAACTTCATAGAATTCAACTAATTTTTGCAAGAAATATAACAAGACACAGACTCCAAACTCGTGAGTATTGATTTGATAGACTACTTTTTTTTTTTAAGGATTTGGAAACAAATATCTTAGGTGATAGTTTCTTCATCTTAGTAAAAAATTATATTTGAGTGAAAATTGCAAAAAAAAAAAAAAAAAAAAAACAGAAATGCACTGAAGTGACCCCTTTTTTTTCACCAGACAAAATATCCTCCAATTCATATCAAGGCATAGTCATGAAAAATAGAACATAGGCAATTTAAGTCATGCTTCAAAATTACATTTTTTGCATTATTATGCAGTTTTAAGTTTGTTAAATCTATATGAAAATAGCATTTACACAATTTTTTTGCATTATCCAAGTACCACTTTTTAAAAACTTGAAAATCTAGATTTATTTTTGAAAAATGTTATCTTGAAAACATCATAGAATGCTTGTAATTCAGTAAAAAATTAAGAATGAGAAAAAATGGATTGGATGTCTGTATCAGAAAAAGAAATGCAGCAACTTGTTGATTTTTTACTTTTAAATCACTTGTACTATTTAAATATTATCCCATCAAATATTATTTCATGATCAAAAGTTAGATTTTAGAAATCTTGGCCACCAGACCTTAACATCCTTAAGATAGACCTACATTGGAGCTTGAAGCTACTATAAGACACCAGTGAACTGCTATCATTGTTTGCCTTCAAACATTCAATGTATGCTATTGTTTATGTAAAAGAATCCTTTAAGAGCAGGTTATCATTACAATATCTGGTTACTGTTACCAATGATAAACCATTTCAATATCTGGTCACTGTTACCAATGATAAACCTTTTCAATATCTGGTTACTGTTACCAATGATAAACCTTTTCAATATCTGGTTACTGTTACCATTGATAAAGCATTTCAATATCTGGTCACTGTTACCAATGATAAACCTTTTCAATATCTGGTCACTGTTACCAATGATAAACCATTTCAATATCTGGTCACTGTTACCAATGATAAACCTTTTCAATATCTGTTCACTGTTACCAATGATAAACCTTTTCAATATCTGGTCACTGTTACCAATGATAAACCATTTCAATATCTGGTCACTGGTCACTGTTACCAATGATAAACCATTTCAATATCTGGTCACTGTTACCAATGATAAACCTTTTCAATATCTGGTCACTGTTACCAATGAGAAACCTTTTCAATATCTGGTCACTGTTACCAATGATAAACCTTTTCAATATCTGGTCACTGTTACCATTGATAAAGCATTTCAATATCTGTTCACTGTTACCAATGATAAACCATTTCAATATCTGTTCACTGTTACCAATGATAAACCATTTCAATATCTGTTCACTGTTACCAATGATAAACCTTTTCAATATCTGGTCACTGTTACCTATTTTAAACCATTTCATTATCTTGTTGCTGTTACCAATGAGAAACTTTTTCAATATCTGGTCACTGTTACCAATGATAAACCTTTTCAATATCTGGTCACTGTTACATTACTTCTGTATCTTCAATAGGTCTAAACAGCTGCTGTTGGTGGTTGATGGTGATAGCTTAATTAGTAACTATATAAATAAGTAGTTAGCCACATATTTCCATCTCTGTGACCAAGCCTATCACTAGGCGTTTCTATAGTCAACAATGATCATTAATATTCTGTGAAGGTGACCTGCACACCCCCTTGTGGTGTGAGACTGTCTGTACTAAGTCTGGATTTTTAATAGTTGTAGAAGACTGTTCCCCGTCCTAATGTTGACTTAACCTAATGATTTCTGGAAGTCATCGGTCACCACATATCCTATGGGGGTTCCTTGAATAAAGGGCCTGGGAGTCATAAGTTACCACATCCTGTGGGGGGCTCCTGAAAGAAAGGGGCTGGTAGTTCATAAGTTCCCACATGTCCTGCGGTGGGTGGATCGGGGGTGGGGGGCTCCTGAAAGAAAGGGGATGGCAGTTTGTAAGTTACTACATATCCTCTGGGGGGGGGGCTCCTAAAAGAAAGGGCCTGGGAGTCGTCAACTACCAACTGTCCTTGTGGGGAGGGGAGGGGGAGGCTCCTGAAAGAAAGAAAGGGGCCAAAGGATTGGCACTTGGTTAACACAGTGATCAATTTGGTGGATCTGTTAGGAATTTTGAAGGTATCTGATTTCCTTATGCTGTTTCCATCATTATTGCATAATATTGAAAATGATTATTGTATGATTGATATAGATGTGGAAGATTTAAATTTATGAGTAAATACTTACTTGTTAATAAATATGTAGTAGCACAAAAAATGAAGATAATGCAAAAAGAAAGCGATATTGTACTAATGTAGGGTCCTGTTTTCTTGTATATGTCTTGACACGGCAAAATTAATTTCACGAAAAATGACATTAGGTCCTGCAATCTGTATTTGTCTTTACCATAGATGTCCATATGAGACAACATATTTTTACTTTGCATTGGTGTGTATTAAAATTTCATGTAGACCACTTTCACCAATAGTTATGCATGCAGATGTGAAGTTTACCTAATTTTAATCTTACCTTACCTTGATCTAGTTGTATAATGATAAGTCCATCAAATCTGATGCTGATTTGCAAATAAAGGTAAAATGTGGTTTTTTTTATGCCTGTGTACTTTTTGGAGCATAGATATTGGTTTTCAATTCATTTTGTTGGTTTAAATGCTGGGTTTATCTTCCTATGTAAAGCTAGGGTCATTTCGACGCATGGGCTTACTGCAGGTTAAATACAAGTTATGAAAATTGTAGTTGGTTTTGGTCCCATGCCTGTGTGCTTACTGCAGTTAAATACAAGTTATAAAAATTGTAGTTGGTTTTGGTCCCATGCCTGTGTGCTTACTGCAGTTAAATATGGGTTATGAAAATTGTAGTTGGTTTTGGTCCCATGCCTGTGTGCTTACTGCAGTTAAATATGGGTTATGAAAATTGTAGTTGGTTTTGGTCCCATGCCTGTGTGCTTACTGCAGTTAAATACAAGTTATGGAAATTGTAGTTGGTTTGGTCCCATGCCTGTATGCTTACTGCAGTTAAATACGGGTTATGAAATTTGTAGTTGGTTTGGTCCTATGCTCATGGGCTTACTGCAGGTTAAATACGGGTTATGAAAATTGTAGTTGGTTTGGCCTAATAAGATTATCTGTATAGTATGATAGTAAATACTTGTGTGATAAAATTGGCCTTGACCTCTAAACTGAGGCACACATGAATTCATTGCATGAAACTGTTGACATTCTGAGGTGTTCCCAGTATCAGTATCATTGAGTGGGGTGTCGCCAGTGTCTAGCTTTGCTTACACCTGTTCAGTGATTTGTGTATGTGTGTTTACCAGTTTTCTGAAGTCCAGCAAGGTAGGTACATGTACATGCATATATGCTAGATAGAAAATCACCAATTTTCTCTATAGCCTGTTGACAGCTAGAAATTACCCTTCAAAGTTTAATTGGTAATAGTTGTAAATCTCTTTGTTGAGATAAATAGTGTTTACTTACAAGCCAAAATTAAATACTTAAGGTTTTGAATGGTGATATTTATGTTTAAATGTTTGAAATTTTAAAATCGATAATAAGTGGTATTCATTAGATTTGGAGATAGCTCTGTAAACATGTTGGACTTTCAAATATTTGTTGATATGCAGGAATTTAACAGTCAAAAATAGCAATCTGTTACCAGATGTACTTTAGAACATCTGTTGACAAAAACCTTGGTCAAAAATGTGAATTATTCAAAAGATTTGTTTATATCAGAGGAATTTTATGTATCAGTACAATATTATACATGAAAGTCTGTCCATTTACGATACATATTTGTATACTCTTAAATGTAGAGAACTTTAACAAAAAAAAGTTATGCATTAAGTATAGATTTATTTGTAAAAGTTCTGTGCTTGAATATAATCAAGGAATCTATGATATAAACCTAGAGATTTCTAAAAAAAATCAAAGGCAAAAATAAATTCATCAGTTAGTTCGCTTTAGGTGAAAATTATATATGTATGTCAAGAATGGGTCTGTTTCAATGCATTTTATCTTTCTGTGTCTGTGATAGTAGCAAAGGTATGTTGTATTCTCTGTAGGTCATAGGTCAGAATGTATGTCGAAGAGGTCAGGTTTTCACGTTCTCAATCAGATCAAGATACCAGGTCGTGCTTATATATAGATACTATGTATGACCTGATTTATTCTGAAATAAGCTCTTGTCTGGTAATAAGCCCACCTATATACAATGCATACTGCATATTGCAGTTCAATGAAAATGTTTACCAGTGCTAATTGATAGTCCTGTAATAAGCCCACCGCCTCATTTAAGAATAAAAGTGATGTGCTTGTCCTCTAGTGGGTACTTAAAACATAAACGTAATATAACCTGCATGATATATTGAATTGTATTGTTGTGGAGTAATTGTTTTTATGGCAGGAATTTTTTCTTTGAAGTTGTATGTAGAATGTTCCAGTCTTTGACAGAGGAACTGAGCCCAATATATGATTTGGGAGTAAATATTTAAAACTCTTCCCCTTGAATAGATGTAGGGACAAATAATCTTCTGTAATTTTGGTTTAAGAGTGTTATTGATAAAGACAACTTGATTCGTAAATGTCTCATAGACAACACCAAAGGCGTACGTGAGATTCCTTTATAGTCTAAAAATCCTGGTTTCTAACCTGGTCCTCTATCTGTAAGGATTGATAATATATTAGGAAAATAAAAATAATCTGCCATTATTTATACGTTAAATGTATAGTACATAGGCACTGCAGATTGACAAAAGCTTTTTACCTTGACATCCAACCTACAGTACATAAAGTAGTCGCATTGATAACCGATTTCCTGGTACATGCCACGTATCGGTGTTTAATGGAAGATTGTCTGAGGCTTACATCAACAGTCTCCAGTTTTTTCAAACCATAATTTACCTTTTATGTGGCGTTCTTAAACCGACATATGTGGATTTTGTTAGTCTGATAGAATTTACACGATCATGCTTGAAATTGTGCCAGAATGCTCCATGCATTTACATAATCAACAGGAACTCGAATTTAATCTATAGAAAATAAAAATAGAACATGATTCATGAATATTCAGTGAAGTCTTCAGGTGTTCTTATTAAATTACTTTGTTGAAATTTACATTATAATCTTCATCTTGAAAATACAAATTGTGTGCAAACTTTGACCTTGGATGACCTTGACCATTAATAGAATGATCAAAAAGACGTTTCTTGAACTTTTATCAGTTTTCAATCTGGATGGAGTTAGAAATGAAGCAGAGAACTTATAACAGTTTAAGATGCATTCAAAATACAACCACACACA
Source organism: Ylistrum balloti (assembly GCF_031769215.1). Lineage (NCBI taxonomy): Eukaryota > Metazoa > Mollusca > Bivalvia > Pectinida > Pectinidae > Ylistrum > Ylistrum balloti. The sequence goes on along the minus strand of NW_026782466.1, from coordinate 51,272 downwards.
AATAACTTCTAGACCGCTAGTTTTGTACACAAATTTAGATATTTCATTGAAATTCAGATACAGGTACACAGTATACTAGGTAATGACTGAAACTGTATCACACAGATGCTACATCCCTCTGGAACTTATGTTATTAATTAATTAAGACACATCTTGACAAACATTGCGAAGACACTGGACAATAAATGTAAAAGACACATCTTCCAAAGAACTGCTGTAGACACATGTATACAATAAGAAACCGTAACACATGGTTAAAGACATATTAGGACCGCTGAAAGACATTTAATTAAGATCTGCTTCTTTTAGGTTTATTGGTAAACATAGTTTTCATGGCACCATCAATTCAGTTAACAAACGCTAGCTATCAAAATGAATACTAATTGAAATACTGGTAACATAAGTTACCAATATCTTTTTGTCAGAATAACTGATAAAAAATTGTTTATGTTGTAGAATTGGTACAGTAACATGAAGATTGCTGTGATTGGTCAAAGTTTGTTTGGGGCGGACGTCTATCGCCTTCTACAAAAAGATGGACACAACATAGTGGGCGTGTTTACAGTACCAGATGTTAATGGCAAGCCCGACCCTCTAGGTAAGACTTCACAGTTACACTAATACTGTAAAACATGCATGGGACTATAGTAAATACATAGCGATGAGAAAGTACAGAATCTATGTGTAAATAATGACATATTGACACTTTATCAGTGATAGCATCTTATGAAATGTACCATGTATGATGTTGGATTGAAAACAAACAATATTAACATTAATGTACCGTAAGGTTTGTAGTTTTCCATTTGAGGGTTCTAACTAATATGGCATCTTTAAAACTAATGTTCTTAAATGCTAGCTAATGAAAAAAAATGAATAAAAAGTGTGTCACTCTGAAACTTTTTTCAAATTTGAAATATAACAAAAAAACGATTTTTGGGATTTGGAGTCCTGGTCTCATGCTCTTCCCGTGGGACTCGTTTAAATGTTTAGAATCCACTATATCTCTATACCTATTAGTATTTTGACTCACCGGAATTTTGAAACAGGTGTTGTGGGCTTCTGTGAAAAAATCCTACAAAAATTACTGCAATAAGGTTGACAATAGATCAGACAAGGTATCTTGTTGGTTAGTTGAGGTGAAAGACTCTCAATCTTGCTCTGAGATACCAAATCGTTTTATAGTTTGGATTGTTAGTTCTGATAACAGGTCATCACCTACTCACATTTTTTTCATGAATAGATAATTTCATTTTTTCTCAATGGAAGAGATGAATTTAATTAAGTAATTTAATTAAGTAATATACATCTAAGATCAGGGAGGATTTTAAAAATCTTTAGTATCCTGTCTTCATACATGATATAATTTTATACTTCAGAACATTTTTGGGAACAAAGTGTATCAAGTAAGGATAGTAAATTCAAATGTTTGAAGTTTTAGTTCTTTTGTTTTAACAGCGGCAGCTGCGGCCAGTGATGGCATCCCTGTATTTAAGTACAAACGGTGGCAGGTGAAAAAACAAGTGATTCCAGAAATTCTAGAAGAGTACAAATCTGTGGGGGCCGAACTCAATGTTCTGCCATTCTGCTCACAATTTATCCCAATGGATGTTATCAACTTCCCTCGGAAACAGAGCATCATTTACCATCCTTCATTGCTTCCTCGTCACAGAGGGGCGTCCGCCATTAACTGGTAGGCAGACCAAGCTATTATGTTTGTATCTTCAATTGAGTCCCTACTTTGTTTATCTTGCTGAACTTTTAATTATTATCTAGTCCTTAAATAGCAGTCTACCTGTATTATTTGCAGTTCTGATATATAGCAGTTTGCAGGTGTTTATGAATCATACAAGCAAATTTAATCATCTTAAATAGCTTATCTGATCTTCATTTTCTAAGTTTTACAATGGCAATACCATTGATCTTTCCAATATTTTTTTTGCTAGATATATATTTATGCTACATTCCAAGGAAAAATAAGATTAAAGCTTTATGAAGAATTTTTATGAATGAGATTCAAGCACCTGTTTGCTATAGACGTTGTACTTTTATTCTTGACAACAGGACTCTGATGCAGGGTGATGCTTCTGCAGGTTTCTCTGTGTTTTGGGCCGATGATGGACTAGACACAGGCCCAATACTGCTTCAGAGGAAAACCTTTGTGGACCCCAACGACACTGTTGATACCATCTACAACCGGTTCCTCTTCCCTGAGGGAGTCAGAGCCATGGTAAGGTTATCATGGCCTTTAAATCTCTTACTTTTCAATGGCATTAGGGGCAGGGACCATTTTTGTCCGCGGACTTTTGCAAAACTCAATGAAGCAATTTATGTTGTATTTATCTTTGTTTTGAATTCTGTACAGAAACATATACATTTTTGGCATTGTCATAGATCTATATTGGAAAGACAATAAATTAACACCATTATGAGGAACCATTATCATCCACTATTATGATCCACCATTGTGTTCCAGCAGTGTTCCCAACCATTGGGATCTGCCATTGTGTTACATTAGTGTTACCCACTGAGATCCACCATTGTGTCACCCACCATTGTGATCCACCATTGTGTCACCCACCATTATGATCCACCATTGTGTCACCCACCAATGTGATCCACCATTGTGATCCACAATGTGATCCACCATTGTGATCCACCATCGTGATCCACCATTGTGATCCACAATCTGATCCACCATTGTGTCACCCACCATTGTGATCCACCACGGAGATCCACAATTGTGTCACCCACCATTGTGATTCACCATTGTGATCCACCATTGTGATCCACCATTGTGATCCACCATTGTGTCACCCACCATTGTGATCCACCATTGTGTCACCCACCATTGTGATCCACCACTGTGATCTGCAATGTGATCCACCATTGTGATCCACCATTGTGATTCACCATTGTGATCCACCATTGTGTGATCCACCATTGTGATCCACCATTGTGATCCACCACTGGAATCAATATTGCAACCCAGCAACCCATCACTGGGACAGCACAATTTAAACAGATTGAACTCAATACACCTTTTTCTCCAGAAATTTGATTAAGTGTTAATTTACATTGACAGATTTCAAGAATGGTAGAATAACAGATCTTTAACTTTCATGCAATATAGACTTCAAAAGTTAGAGAGATGACAAGATGATAGACTAAACAATTCATGTATACCTACAGCCAAACTCTCAGGCAAAACCTCAACTACTTTATATCATATTTTGCATCACATATTGCTTAAATTAAGACTAATAAGTTTTATGTAGGTACAAAATAATGGAGGCAGGGATAATGTTGATTGAGTCACATTATACTCAAGTTTAAGTTTTGAAGTGTCAATGAAGTTATCATTGAAAGCACATGTATATCAAGAGGGGGTGTCAATTTATGTTTTACATTTTCACTATTAAAACTCTCTTTGTAGATAAAGACTTTGTAATATTAAATCTGTATTAAGGTATGTTCAGAATAAAATAGTTGTATAAAGTAGCAATGATATAAACAGATTTGTTTGTGTTTTAGGGTGACGCTGTGAGAATGATTACTCAAGGCACTGCCCCCAGTATTGTACAGAGTGAGGAGGGAGCCACATATGATGCCATGCTGAACAAGAAGGCTTTAGTGGAGGTACAGAATCTCAAACCAGCATGTGATTACTCCATATAACAATCGAATACTAAACTGAGTACACCATTTTAAAGGAAATTATGTGCATTTCAAAGATTTATCATAAAGTACTGTACTGTTTTCTCCATAATTGTGATTTAATTAATTAAATATAGATTTGTGATTAAATTGTCCATGAAGTGAGTTAAGTTTCTTTTGATATTTTTAAGATAAACATGGACCAATCGGCGTTGGCTATCCACAACTTTATCCGAGGGTGTGACAAGGTACCAGGTGCCTGGACAACTATTGATGGACAGGTGTGTAGTATTTATAATGTTACAACCCCTATATCACCTCATAGATTTTTCATTTTTGAGATAATTGATAGAACTCCTTTCCTGTTAGTGAAAGACAGAAAAATCTTCACCTAGGGGTTGAGCTTTTTAACTGTCTGCCCTGAAGCATCTCATTTCATTAAAACGATCTGGCTTTATTCTCACAATCTCTAAATTAGCTAGTGTCATTAATAAAGGAAACCTATTTAAAAGGCAAGCTCAATAGTCAGACTGTTCCATCTCATATGGTTACATATGCACATTACTGACAATGCAATTTTCTCAAACTTTGCATTAAATATGATAGAAATAAAGTAAATGAAGATTGAGGAGAGAATGAAATGGCTATAGGAGATATTTCATCATAGAATGGAAGTTTGTATAACACAACCGGTAGGAGATTAGAGTGTGATGTTTTGATGGCTACACAGTCACCTTCTCCTTGGATGAACTTCTATTCTATTGACATTACCAACCCCAAAAAAATTTAAACATAAATTCTAACATTAGTTTATACAGAACTTCAATCCTGATGATGATTGCAGTGACTTTCCAGACTCTAGAGATAATTTCATGAAAACATCCTTAAAAGTTGTTCTTAGATGATGACTGATCAAAATGCATGATTCAGTTCTACCTCTGTTAGAGATACAATTGTAGGCATTCCATCATACTGACCAAACTATTTCTTTTCTGTAGAAAGTGACCTTGTTTGGTTCACGCCTTTGGGACAGGATGGAGCCACTTGGGACCAAAGTGGATGTGAAAGGTGCCGCACAGAAAGGAGTTGTCCACAAGTACGGGTTGGCTCTGTATGGAAATGATGGGAAAATGGTAAGTCACTGATGCTACATGTTAGTAAGTGGTCCAAAAATATTACCTGGTTCTCTATAATAATGATAGGGAAATGGATTGGCTCTCTGTCTGTGATTAGGAAATGTCAGGTGACTTTGTGTAGTTAGTTAAGATCAGTTTACCCAGCCTTGTCTGTTTGTTATTTTGCTTAGACTGCGGTATTGATAATGTTTGTGTACTGGGGTTATCTATATATAAGTGTGTTGATTATGTTGTGTGTATCTCTTTTCTTGTAAATAAACATGAAATTTGGAATTTCCGCTCAATACTGAGCTTTATAGAAATAGAACACAACAAAACTCAACAAATTGAAGTGATTCGCCTTGTATACATGGCTCACTGGCCTACAAATATCCCTAAAATGGAAATATGTAAATACTTAGATATTCAAATAATTTCAGGTTACGATAAGAAGATTGAAATCTTTAATGCCAAAACCTTGGTCAAAAATGTAGTTTAAACCAATCAGAATCAAAGCACATTTAATTTCCTGTTGACCTAATTTCCAGTTTGAGGAGCAGTGCATACTCAAACATGAAAGAAATGTATTAACACAGGTCAATAATTCATTGTTTATTTAGAGCTGTTATTGCTAACCACTGTAAACTTTAGCTAATAACCGATTTTTGTTTTTAAATCTGACCTCTTTTTGTGATCTTTTTTTGATGTAGGTGAATGTGACCCAGTTACAATATGAAAATGGGAAGATGATACAGGCCTGCAAGTTTGGCAAGGAGGACTTGTCACAGTCAAAACTGGAGCTCTCAGAAGAGGAAGAGAAAATGATAGCATCACTGAAGGTTTGTGCTTTAAAAGTGTGAAACCACCGGGCATTCAGGTTTTAAGTTCATTAAAATCATTTAAATACAATGAAACACTTTTAGTGTGGAGCGGTACAAAGTTTCAGGGACAGAAATATAACAACTATGCTCAGAAACATGTTTTTGGATTTGTTGAGTCATTGAAGTTTCTTAAAAACTTGAAGTTTTAATGTTGAGTATATGAAAGCCTTAATACTTTATCATGTGTATCTATTGTTTTGACACATCTAAAAACTCTCCTCATCATCTGTTAAGTGCTATGAAAGAGGGACATAACACAGATTAAGAAAACTTGATTGCTGAAAAGGGAAAGTCCACAAAAATGCTATAAAAGACTGGGAATACTATAAATTGAGAAAATTGGTTTTGTAATATGCTAAAAGCATCAATAAATGTTTGAGTTTGAATTTTATTTTGATGTAGAGAGTATCAGAGTCAGTAGCTTCATAATGTTTACTATATCTTCACTATTTATTCTCTATGCTTTTCTATAGTAAATAAAGTCTGAAATTCCAGATGGTTTGGCCCAGAAAATTGTTACCGGTCAACATTGATGTTAAATCACAGCTCACTTTCCGGATGTTACTCAATGATTTCTCCCTTTAAGCTTCCTTAAATGACCCTGGCTGCTAATTGGATATACTGCAACAATAAACAAATAAACAATAGTTCAAAGTTCAAAATATTTCACTATTACAAATTAATTCTCTTTATTACTTGTATCTGTATACTACACAATGGTATATATGATGTGTTGTAATCATGCTTATTGGTTTATATTTTCAGTCTGTATGGAACGGTATTTTAAATGTTGACATTGAGGATGGTACTGACTTCTTCAAGTCTGGAGCTGGCTCCATGGATGTTGTCAGGTAAGTTTTTTGAAGAAAGCACAGAAAAAAGTCTGTAAATTTTAATGATCCCATAGTCATAGTACCATATGTTGCTACAGCTAACAAGTAATTTAACAGAAAGTTCAATCATACGTACAACCTTGTCACCATTCCCAGTCTGTCAGTGAGCAGTTATAACATTCTTGCCACAGATGTACGCTGGTATTGACATCAACATTACTGTCCGTTTCTGTAGTATATTCATAGTATTTCTGGCTTTAATTTCAGAAGTTACTTTTGATGAATGAGTTTTACAGGTGTGTGAGTTAGTTACATGGTTACAGGTGTGTTAGTTAGTTACATGGTTACAGGTGTGTGAGTTAGTTACCTGGTTACAGGTGTGTGAGTTAGTTACATGGTTACAGGTGTGTGAGTTAGTTACATGGTTACAGGTGTGTGAGTTAGTTACATGGTTACAGGTGTGTTAGTTAGTTACATGGTTACAGGTGTGTGAGTTAGTTACATGGTTACAAGTGTGTGAGTTAGTTACATGGTTACAGGTGTGTGAGTTAGTTACATGGTTACAGGTGTGTGAGTTAGTTACATGGTTACAGGTGTGTGAGTTAGTTACATGGTTACAGGTGTGTGAGTTAGTTAGGTGGTTACAGGTTTGTGAGTTGGTTATGTGGTTACAGGTGTGTGAGTTAGTTAGGTGGCCTGTTAATCATTGGTATCTCCGGTAAAGAAAGAGTTGTCTGTCTTTATAGGTTGGTAGAGGAAGTAAAGGAGAAATGTAACGGTACCACCCTCCAAAATGAGGACGTGTACATGAATACCACATTTGAAGATTTCTCCAGCTGCGTGATCCGACGTAGTCGAGGAATTGAGGATAAGGAACCATTTGTATTTGATGCGGTTTGTATCCTTCATTCAAAAGATCTAATCATCAAACATGTATTCAAATAAATCAGTTTAATATTGTACTTAGATTGGCACTACAGAATATCAAAATAGCTGCTTTTGAACAGTTACTTGAAACAATTTTTCTTGCTCTTTCATATAACTCATCAATATTTTTGTAGTTATTTAACAGAACTATTATGCTCTTATAATTATGTACAGGTAAAATATTCATAAGAAATGATGGCTTTTTAACAGAGATTGTTGATGAATTCTAAGAAATGAAGTGGTGGGTAATTTTTTTATCTGATTTTACAGGTGAAGATGAGGGCAAACAACATGGATATTTCCTTTGCGCACCAACTTTTCATTGACAATGAATTTATAGACTCTTCTGATGGAAACACTTTCAAGACCATAAATCCTAGTGATGAATCTGTAAGTACTAGAAAGTCATTTTAAAGCACAAATTTTACTTTTGAAAAAAAAAATTTTGTGTCGAGAATACAGATTCTTGATCGCTGAAACTAGTCTTTAAATTGCTACAGGTAACAAGTTATGTCTAATAATGAGATTTGGTAAAATTGATTTCAAAGTTTCTATTTTAGATTTGAATATTCAAAGACATTTTTTTAACGTAAAACAAGCCGTAAAGTGAAGCTTTAACCTGGGTTGGTTTTGTTTCTGTACAGGTGATATGTGAGATAGCCAAAGGAACTCCGACTGATGTTAACCGAGCAGTGGAGGCAGCTAAGGTAAGTGCTGGCTTTAGTCGATATTCTTGACAATGGTTAAGTTCAAGTTAGTGGTCAGATCAGGTAGCAGAGGCAGCTAAGAGTCCTATTGGTCAGACATTCTGGACAGTGGTCAAGTCCTGGTTAAATATGAAATACCCATCATCTTACAAGGTCAACCTGTCCTATTTAGGGCAGTGATTGGTTCAGATAGCGGAGAAGAGTAAGACTTATCTCTCGTAAACTTCTGCAGTTGTGTTAGCTGTAAAATAAAAAGTAACTGTTACTTTGTAAACTTTTTCAGCTTTATAAATACATGTATAGCTTTGTTTATGGGATATTGGTCTGAATTTGGAAATTAATTGATTTAGGCAGCATTTTATGAAGGAGAGTGGGGGAAAATGAACGCCCGAGACAGAGGAGCTCTTATGTTCAAGTAAGTACAGCTCACAGTAAACAGGAAAAAAATATCTAATCAGAATGGCAATGACTTTACAATGAAGAAAAATAAATAAACATTCATAAGAGCCTTATGTACATAGTCATCACATATCAAGCTGGAAAGTAATTTGGAGAGAAAAAAAATTGTGCTTGTACAATGTTACATTTTGCTACTGCCAAGAATGTAAGTTACTGAGTTGTCTCCCTTGTAGACTTGCTGACTTGATGGAACAACACCAGGAGGAGCTAGCAACAATTGAGAGTATTGACTCTGGGGCTGTGTACACTCTAGCACTGAAAACCCATGTGGGCATGTCTATTGCTACCTTCAGATACTTCGCTGGCTGGTGTGATAAAATTCAGGTCAGTGCTCATTTTACAATCAGATTTTGAAGTCAGACTGGCTGGTATGATAAAATTCAGCTCAGTGCTCATTTTACAATCAGATTTTAAAGTCAGACTGGCTGGTATGATAAAATAAATTCAGCTTTGTGCTCATTTCACTGTAAGATTTGGAAGTCAGACTGGCTTTCTTTGTTATTTATTTCCAAAACGATTTTGTCAAGTATCTTGATCAAGTCTGATATCAAATTTTGTGTTTCAGCATTTGATTCTATCATAGCTATCTGTCATCAAAGTTGATACCTATAAAAAGTCTTATTGCATAGAGAACTAATTGAAATATGGTATAAAGATGGTATAAATGATATTGCTTTAATGTTACAATAGGGTTTGACAATTCCTATCAACAATGCACGACCAAGCAGGAACCTGACCTACACAAAACGAGAACCAATCGGGTGAGTACTGTGCAATGACTGACATGGTAAAACAACACATTTTATTGCACAAGACAGAAATCTTCACATTTGAATTCAAATTAAATTGCTTTGTATATATTTGACTTTGTTCTCTCATAATTACAGTAAATTTCAAAATTAATGAACTCCTGGATATCCACTTTTAGAGGGTTGCAACAGAATGTTTGAATAAAAAGCCTTCTCTCTTCCTAATTTTGTGTTTTGTTTCCTACAGTGTCTGTGGTATAGTAGTGCCCTGGAACTACCCACTTATGATGTTGGCCTGGAAGATGGCTGCCTGTCTGGCCGCTGGTAACACAGTGGTACTCAAGCCAGCACAGGTAAGCTTTACAGATGTTAAGGTGTCAGGAAAAATTTTCACTATTTGTCACATTGTCACAAGTAACATTTATACTCTAGTCACGTGGGTTATCACTACTTGTCACAAGTAACATTCATACTCTTGTTCTCACTACTTGTCACAAGTAACATTTATACTCAAGTTAAGGTAGGTTCTCACTACTGGTCACAAGTAACATTCATACTCTAGTTAAGGTAGGTTCTCATTACTGGTCACAAGTAACATTCATACTCTAGTTAAAGTAGGTTCTCACTACTGGTCACAAGTAACATTCATACTCTTGTTAAGGTAGGTTCTCATTACTGGTCACAAGTAACATTCATACTCTAGTTAAGGTAGGTTCTCATTACTGGTCACAAGTAACATTCATACTCTTGTTAAGGTAGGTTCTCACTACTGGTCACAAGTAACATTCATACTCTTGTTAAGGTAGGTTCTCATTACTGGTCACAAGTAACATTCATACTCTTGTTATGTGGGTTCTTACTACTGGTTACAAGTAACATACTCTTGTTAAGGTGGGTTCTCACTACTGGTCACAAGTAACATTCAAATTCTAGTTAAAATAGCTTCTCTCTTAATCAATTATAAATGATATTTATACTCCTGCTTATTGAGTAGGTTAGGTTCTCACAGCTTGTAAGAAATAACACACTCCAGCTTAGCTGTACAGAAGAACACACTACCATTACTCTCAGCCTCTAATTTAGATATCACTTTGCACAAGAAGACTGGATCATTTCAGATGACTTTGTACTGATATTTTTATGTTTAGGTGACACCATTGACTGCACTCAAGTTCGCTGAGCTCGTTGTGGAGGCTGGCTTCCCTCCAGGTGTCATCAACATTCTTCCTGGTCCAGGTAAATACCTGTATTACTTACCTTGCCCAGGTAAAAACATGCATCATAGGTGTAAAATGTTATGTTGTATACAGAATATGTATATAATGTGTCATTAAGTATCATGAGGTATACCAATACAGATATAGTCAGTATAGATCCTCCCAGTTAATGGGGACAGGCCTGACCCAGTTGTGTCTGAGTCTGTTTGGGTAGGGAGGTACAGTAAACAGCTGTGGTCCTTGTCGCTGAGCTTTTATCTGACCAGTGAAAGACATAATGAACTGGATCACAGCACAGACTTGATCATTCCTATGTCATTGTCCTGTAATTGTCATCTAAACTTCTTTCGTATTTTCATTTTTATATAATTTTATGGAAGTTTCTATGCTAAAAACTGATGCCTGGTTTGTTATAAGTTTAATGTGTATATACTGACTGATTTACATTGCACCACATGATACGTTGTGATTGGTCAACCCCATAAAACATGAAATAAACTTGGATAAAGTGGTTTAATTATCAAGGTGAAAGAATGGTATGTATACTAATGAAGTTTCCACAAAACCTGTTACCCTTGACATAATATCCTGGGTTTAACCTATGAAAGAAAATAACCTCCAATGTCTTTCCATCCTCAATATTCAAGGAGTTATGATCACTTTTGCTCTCTGTATCCCTCGAACATCATGACAAAATTGAAGGCTCAGGCAAAGTAATTTGATTGGTTCCAGACAAAAAAAACTGACCAATCACAGGCTGATATGCTCATTTTGAAGGATGCAAAGGAGCAACCCATACTTCATTACAATATACTGTTATGTGACATCAAGATTCACTCGATGTTTGTCTAGTCCACAAGGTGTCCTACATGGAACCTTCAATTTTGCCATGGCATGGTCCAGGGGTGCATAGAGGGACAGTGATCATAACCCCTGGAGTACCGATGATGTGTTGTTACTTGTACATGGTTATTTAGAAATTGATTCCTTCATTCAGTCAATAACCAATACATTGAAAATGTTTTATGATTATGGAGTAAGATAAATTTCAGAAATTGATTCAACAATATCAACCTATCTATCCACTTACAGGTTCATCTATTGGTCAAGCCATGTCAGAACACCCAGACATCAGGAAACTTGGCTTCACTGGGTCAACTCCCATCGGCAAGACCATTATGACAAGGTAAGAGGTCAGGAGGCCATGTTCTTGAATTGGGCATAATTAGGATTCCATTATTGTTAGTTCAGTCTCTGATAACAAGAATTAGTAATCCCCAAAGTAGTGTAGCACATGTTTAGTGGGTTTAACACTTACTTTTTTCATTTTAAAGGAGGGGAAACATTTCTAGGTTGTATGAAGATTGCCTAAAATGAAAGTAGAAACATTCAGGAAAAAAAGTGACTTGGAAATATTTAGTTTATTTTACTGTTAGTGTAATAGATATTTTGTAACATTTACTGATCTCCTAAAAATTTACTCTGTATTTTAGCTGTGGTAAATCTAACCTGAAAAAAGTGTCACTGGAATTGGGCGGCAAGTCACCACTCATCATCTTTAATGATTGTGACCTTGACAAGGCTGTCAGAATGGTAAGTCAAGGTCATATTGTAGACCATGTCTGAGGTGTGAAAATTGCTTATCATTTTAAAAATGCTGTGAACTTGATAAAATTTTCATTAATAATTACATTTAATGTGTTATGTCAGTTTTTATGACCATTCAGCAAACAAGAATATCAGGTCAAAGTTACATAACAAATGGAAAGTTATTCTGATTGGCTGTCATCTATGTGTAGAGGACATTGATTGGCTGTTTTTATGGGATATATTGATTGGCTGTATGAGAGGGAGGTATTTATTGGCTGTATGAGTGGGAGATATTGATTGGCTGTATGAGAGGGAGGTATGGATTGGCAGTATGAGTGGTAGGTATGAATATTTGTAGGAGTGAGAGGCATTGATATTATCAACTTATTTGTTTCAGGGATGTGGAGCTGTGTTCTTCAACAAGGGAGAGAACTGCATAGCTGCTGGTCGGCTTTTTGTGGAAGAGTCCATCCATGATGAGTTTGTAGCAAGAGTGGTATGTAGCAACACTAGTTACACTCCAACATCTGCTGTAAACATAGTCACATTTTCAGTTAACTTTTTATAAGGGTGCCCTGAAAATATTTTCAAAATTCCAGAAAGTATCTTGAATTTCACAATACCTGCATGAATCCTGATTTTCATTGATGAATAGGATTAAAGCTAAGCTGGTGATAACTCATCTCTGATTTTTTTTAACTGCATCTTGTTATTTCAGAAGTCTCCCCAAAATTGAGTGAAAATCTTTACTATGAGCCAGTATATATATACATATATATAACATTTCTAGATTTCCTATTATCAAAGCTTTCAGTGATAAAGGCACTCTATATCATATTCACAAGCCCAGAAATCTGATATTTTAATATCCAGCTTGAAGAAATTAAGAAAATGAAGATCGGTAATCCCCTTGATCGGTCAGTTGACCACGGACCCCAAAACCACCGTGCTCACTTAGAGAAGCTGCTGGAGTACTGTGAAATAGGTGTGAAGCAAGGTGCCACACTTGTGGCTGGAGGCAAACAGTGTGACATGCCAGGTAACTGAATTTTTAGTATAATTCACAGGAAAATGACATGACAACCTCTTGCTATGTTAACTGGTATTTTCAGATTGACGGAATGTATAGGGTGATGCTGTATTTAATTCAGGACATTTAAAGATATCACCAGCTTTGTTTATAAAAACCTAAACCTGGAAAAGATTTGTAATGTAAAGACAATGGAAATCTGTAACAGGGGAAGAATCTCCACAGCTTTGAAGCATGTTCTGGAAATTTGTCTGGATAACCTCCCTTTAATTGTCAAAGAAAAGATTTGTGAAGAGAGGCATGAACATATTTGCTAAAATTTCAAATGTTTCAAAAATTGATATAAAAGGGAACTTTATTGATGAACATCTCATCATTTCACTAATTTCATGTTGAATTTTTAATGCTAGAATGTAAATTTTTAATTTAATGATATAGTTTTCGCATTATAATCCTGGTTACCATGGATTTTGACCAGCTGTAGTTGATGAGTCTGTCTACTGATTCTTCTCCTGTAGGGCTGTTTATGGAGCCAACAGTTTTCACTAATGTGGAGGACCATACATTTATTGCTGAGGAAGAATCCTTTGGACCAGTCATGATCATCTCTAAGTTCCAAGATGGGTAAGTTAGAGAGGGTATAAGGTTTCGATGGCTATGAGAACATACGGGTAAATTTAGCAGTGGCAGCCTATTGTATGTATCAATAAAACCATATAAATTATTGTGTTGAAACATTAACCTGAAAAAATAAAATTTTAGTTTTGAACATACATTGTCATACAATTTTTTTTATTACAACATATTTTGTGTAGTTTGATACACAAGTTAATGTTTCATATGTTGATTTATGTAAGTTGTTGGTCCCAATGTTAGAACTGTTGATCTCTTTAATAGAGACATCGATGGTGTGATTCGTCGTGCCAATGACACAGAGTTTGGTCTCGCTTCTGGTGTGTTCACCAAGGACATCAACAAAGCCATGCATGTAGCAGATAACATACAGGCTGGTACTGTGTTTGTCAACACCTACAATAAAACTGATGTCGCCGCACCATTTGGAGGATTCAAACAATCTGGATTTGGAAAAGATCTTGGTAAGTTTAGCAAGTCAATTTCTTACTTTTCTTCATTTCTAAAATCTTATTATTTACATCCATATTATGTTCCAATATTGGACTGTGTGTATTTTATTGTGTCCCAGAAAGATTAGAAGTATTGGGACTTTCTGTGTTTAATTATGCACACCATGGAATTTCTAGGAAATTTGATCTGTAGTTGATAAAGTATCTAAAGGAATTTCATGACTTACTAAATTATGTTACAATTCTGAAAGAAATTCATGGACTTAATCATGTTTTATTTTGTCTCTGAAACCAAAAAAAATTGTATGTCAGTTTCTGACCAATAGCATGCGTTCAGCCCAAGCTGGGTGTCGTCAATCTCCTCCTACTCAACGTGTTACCTGTTGAGAACAGTTAATTATCAAATTAGCCAAGTCTTTCATGCTTGTTAAGTCAGGCACCTGTGTGAATTTGTTTACATAAGGTAATTAAATATGTCAGGGTCACGATGATTGTGGTTTCCTAATTATCAGTGGATCAAACCACAACTTTTTCATCGCGGTAACCAGTAATCAATTAATTTTTCTGTAGAAAACCTTTTTTTTTGTTTTTTTGTTTATCTGACCCCAAAAAAGTACCTGCGCATTATACCCGCAAATTTATGGTATTTAATCGTAATGTTCATGGAATCCAGATAATAACACTTCTGGCCAAGTTTTGAGACCTTGTGACCCTCAAACAATAAGATTAACCTGATGAACTGTAAGGTCCAGCTAGGTCGAAGGAATTCCAGTTCTTATCTTCTTTTTTTAATTGGCCAATGCATTCTAATTGTTAACATTGGTTTTAAAGCCTTATTAATTGGAACTTGTCACAATGCAACCAATGTCGGAGTGAACGCCATGCCTCCAAGTTTTCCGACGTGCCATCGTAACTTCTTGAAAATAAGTCTTAAAATGCATACCAGGATCAATTTAAAAAAGATTATTTTGCAAAAGACATTTAAGAAAATAATCAACCATGAACTGTAATTAACGAAAATTTGTGTTTGTTTTTATTCTTTTTACTATGACTGAAGGGATACCAAACCACTGCTTGTCAATGTCATCATTACGAATGTCGCCATCATTAAATTTATGAGATCAAATTTCCGATACAAAGCTTAAATTATTAAAATAACTAATTTGAACTTCAGGTTTCACGAAATGAAGTCTGAATTAAGCATAATTTATCATAGAAAATTATCACACATGCCCCACATCACTGGGACACTTGTCTTTGCTGTTATAGTAATCATTTTTCACGGATGATTTGTTCAGGGTTAAAAAATGGATCATATTGAATGAGGATTGGTAACCCAATTGGTCATAACATCAGAATGTCGATGTTTCAATATATTTCAAATTATTAATTGTTTAAATTACCACGAGCACTGGTAAGGTAAAATGTTCTGAATCCTGGGTTTCCCTTTGCCGTGTTTATTAAAAAATTACCACTTATTTAACAGCCAATGAAAGATGGCATTCCAAAGGTGAACAGGTCACACGTTATTGGCTATTTGGGTCGGCAAGGATCGAGTTGCCATCTTTAGAACAAATTTATCAAAGGTGCAGATATACTGTATATATACCAACTTTGTGATGATACAACAATACGAAGCCTACACTGTAATGGATGATAAATTATACTGCAAAACATCAGCTGATGACACGGTAGTGTCACATACGAATCTGACCACGTGTAAACTGAATATGCCATGAATTGCCATGATAGTTCACGATAATTTAGATTGCAGTTTAAATATTTCAAAGAATAAACAAAGAAAAGTCAAGGAAAATAACTGTTCTTATCAGAAAAACAAATTACAAATTTATTGTCTTCAAACAATTTTTATCAGAACCAAGTCAGTTTGGCACATCTGAAAATTAATTTCCGAGTTCAGATGTCCGGAGGAATGTGTCTACTGTTAATGTCTTGTTCTGTATATCATCACTTTTTCCCCTGACAAATAGAACATGATATTAAGGGGGGGTTCACAGAATTACAATTGATGCAAACATGAAGTACATAATTTTACACGTCAGATGACCTCTATGACACCGTTAAAGCTATATCTCAAAATCACCATAAAAAATTAAATTTTGAAGGTCAAGGGTAGTTATTCAAATCTTGCAAAATTTCCCCCAAGATGTTTGGAAAGGTCTTATTGTAGTACTCATCATTTTAAACAAATTGGGCTTGAGATGAATGTGAAGACAGCCTCTGAGTTTGAGAGTGACTGTGAGGACAGACTCTGAGTTTGAGAGTGACTGTAAGAACAGACTCTGAGTTTGAGAATGACTGTGAGATCAGACTCTGAGTTTGTGAATGACTGTGAGGACAGACTCTGTGTTGGAGAATGACTGTGAGGACAGACTCTGAGTTTGAGAATGACTGAGAAAAGACTCTGAGTTTGTGAATGACTGAGAAAAGACTCTGAGCTTGTGAATGACTGAGAAAAGACTCTGAGCTTGTGAATGACTGAGAAAAGACTCTGAGTTTGAGAATGACAGTGAGGACAGACTCTGAGTTTGAGAAGGACTGTGAGGACAGACTCTGAGTTTGAGAATGACAGTGATGACAGCCTCTGTGTTTGAAAATGACTGTGAGGACAGACTCTGAGCTTGAGAATGACTGAGGACAGACTCTGAGCTTGAGAATGACTGAGGACAGACTCTGAGTTTGAGAAAGACTGAGAAAAGACTCTGAGTTTGAGAATGACTATGAGGACAGACTCTGAGTTTGAGAATGACTATGAGGACAGACTCTGAGTTTGAGAATGACTGTGAGCACAGACTCTGAGTTTGAGAATGACTATGAGGACAGACTCTGAGTTTGAGAATGACTGTGAGCACAGACTCTGAGTTTGTGAATGACTGAGAAAAGACTCTGAGCTTGTGAATGACTGAGAAAAGACTCTGAGTTTGAGAATGACAGTGAGGACAGACTCTGAGTTTGAGAATGACTTTGAGCACAGACTCTGAGTTTGAGAATGACAGTGAGGACAGACTCTGAGTTTGAGAACGACTGTGAGGACAGACTCTGAGTTTGAGAATGGCTGAGGACAGACTCTGAGTTTGAGAATGACCGAGGACAGACTCTGAGTTTGAGAATGACCGAGGACAGACTCTGAGTTTCAGAATGACTATGAGGACAGACTCTGAGTTTGAGAATGACTGAGGACAGACTCTGAGTTTGAGAATGACTGTGAGGACAGACTCTGAGTTTGAGAATGACTGAGGACCGACTCTGAGTTTGAGAATGAATGAGGACTGTACAGTGAGGCAAAGGAGACATTCAATAACCCACAACGAAATAATAAAGGAAATTCAAGATTCATAGGCACAAAACTTAGAAATGTTCATTCATACAGTTAAAAGTATGAATATTTATAGAACAAGATGGAATTCATGCTTCAATTTAATTAACAAGTTTGAAATGGGTTAGGATTATATACAGAGAGTAGTTTGTTACATGTGTTGTTGTCTTTACATATATACCTCTCAGCTTTGTTCAAATACAGAACATGACTCCAGCTGGGTCCTTGGCATTGCCACCTCTAATGTATAGAAAGGAGTGGGCTTCCTTACAGTGTTGAGATACTAATTGTGTTATATCATACATGTCCTGCAGCAACTAGCTTGCTTTCATAACAGCAAGGTTTTTTTTGGCAATGCCAAATAAAATCTTGTCAAATTTGTCACTTGGGCAGCATGGCTACATGCTTTTAACTTTACTGTATCATCAAAAATGAATGACACTCCAAAAGGCTTTCTGTGGTCCTAATGTGGAGGCTTTCTGCCATGCTGAAACTGCAAATTTTATTCAAATTATAGCTTCAAGACACTTACAGAGTGCAATACTAAAATAGTCTGTTTTATTGGTCTTATATCAGCAATAGATTCAGTTCTGTACGTAAATGGAGGTTTGAGTCACTCACCAATATCTTTTCTGTTACTAGTATTTCATGTTTGAATTGTTTCTATATCTTGGTAAAGAAATAAAGTATACAGTGATTTCGAAGCAAACCTCATACTGTAAATATAAAGCAAACCTCATACAGTAATTACAAAGCATATTTCATACTGTAATTACAAAGCATACATCATAAAGTAATTACAAAGCAAACATCATACAGTAATTACAAAGCAAACCTCATACAGTAATTACAAAGCATATTTCATACTGTAATTACAAAGCATACACCATACAGTAAATACAAAGCATATTTTACACTGTAGTTACAAAGCAAACCTCATACAGTAATTACAAAGCATATTTCATACTGTAATTACAAAGCATACACCATACAGTAATCACAAAGCATATTTCACACTGTAGTTACAAAGCAAACCTCATACAGTAATTACAAAGCATATTTCATACTGTAATTACAAAGCATACATCATAAAGTAATTACAAAGCAAACATCATACAGTAATTACAAAGCAAACCTCATACAGTAATTACAAAGCATATTTCATACTGTAATTACAAAGCATACACCATACAGTAATTACAAAGCATATTTCACACTAGTTACAAAGCAAACATCATACAGTAATTACAAAGCATATTTCACACTGTAATTACAAAGCAAACATCATACAGTAATTACAAAGCATATTTCATACTGTAATTACAAAGCAAACCTCATACAGTAATTACAAAGCATATTTCATACTGTAATTACAAAGCATACACCATACAGTAATTACAAAGCATATATCACACAGTAATTACAAAGCATACACCATACAGTAATTACAAAGCATATTTCACACTAGTTACAAAGCAAACATCATACAGTAATTACAAAGCATATTTCACACTAGTTACAAAGCAAACATCATACAGTAATTACAAAGCATATTTCATACTCTAATTACAAAGCAAACATCATACAGTAATTACAAACTAAACCTCATACAGTAATTACAAAGCAAACCTCATACAGTTATTACAAAGCATTCATCATATAGTAATTATAAAAGCAGACACCATACAGTAATTACAATGCATATATCACACAGTTATTACAAAGCATACATCATACAGTGATTACAAAACATACATCATACAGTATTTACAAAACATACATCATAAAGTAATTACAAAGCATACATCATACAGTATTTACAAAGCAAACCTTATACAGTTATTACAAAGCATATATTGTTCATGCATGAATTGTAGCTGACCGGTTCAAAACCTTGACCTTCTTTCAAGGTCACAGGAGTTCATATATCTCTATTTTTTTCCAAAATTATCTAAGTATTTGATATTGAAGTTATGGATTCTCAGTGATGAATGACTGATCTGTTAAAACTGAATTCAAATGAGTTAAAATCTTTAAATGAAACATGTTTCTCATGGTCCATTAGGTTAGTGATAAGATATTAATTGATATCTACTAAACTAAAATAACGAGCAGTATTTGTTTACACATGGTTATAAATCTTCTTGAATGCCATGACTGAGATATTGTCCATGGCTAGGAATAAATGTGAGTTTGACCTTCACTCACTTTCAATGTCATCTAGCAAGATGTGTTTGCTTAGCATATATTCAATAGGGATGATAAGGACAGACCTACTGGGCTTTGTGATATGAAAATACTGCATAGTCCAAGCATGTTGGCAATTAGATTTTGCCACCAAGATCTTATATAGTTCATCATCCAGTCCTCCTGGGTGCATCCATTAATTCACCACTAACATTCAATCAATATTTTTATGTTTGTTTGTGGTCACAGTAACCATAACTTATTCAACGACAAGACATTAAACAAGATAAACCGTTTTGTCATCAGGGTTAGAATTGTTTTTGAAAAAATGGGTTTAAGGTGCTTGGGGAAGAGGGGAGGCAATATGTTAACATAACTTCCTACTCAAAGTCCAGTGGGGGATGGGGCAGGGCTCCAAGATTTCAAAATTTATTCGACAGTCTGAGCCATCGGCCTTCAGTAAAATACTATCATATGATAGTCATATGAATTATATAATGTATATAATGATCTTGTAACAGAACTAATGTACATATGTAATATTATAATGAAAGACTTACGTATTGAAGTTTCAAAAATATGTTTCCCTAATGCACATTATTATGGATATTTTTTATGTATTTCAATCTAAGTTTTGAAATTCACTAAAAATTGATAAAAAATTCAGTCCATCTTCCACCTCAAAGGAGTTACATTGTTACCTTTACAATTCCTTGATTCTCTAGGTATATTTCTATATCTACCTGTCTCTATACATTGTTTACAATTCCTTGATTCTCTAGGTATATTTCTATATCTACCTGTCTCTATACATTGTTTACAATTCCTTGATTCTCTAGGTATATTTCTATATCTACCTGTCTCTATACATTGTTTACAATTCCTCGATTCTCTAGGTATATTTCTATATCTACCTGTCTCTATACATTGTTTACAATACCTTGATTCTCTACCTGTCTCTATACATTGTTTACAATTCCTTGATTCTCTACCTGTCTCTATACATTGTTTACAATTCCTTGATTCTCTAGCTGTCTCTATACATTGTTTACAATTCCTTGATTCTCTAGGTATATTTCTATATCTACCTGTCTCTATACATTGTTTACAATTCCTTGATTCTCTAGGTATATTTCTATATCTACCTGTCTCTATACATTGTTTACAATTCCTTGATTTCTACCTGTCTCTATATATTTCTATATCTACCTGTCTCTATACATTGTTTACAATTCCTCGATTCTCTAGGTATATTTCTATATCTACCTGTCTCTATACATTGTTTACAATTCCTTGATTCTCTAGGTATATTTCTATATCTACCTGTCTCTATACATTGTTTACAATTCCTCGATTCTCTAGGTATATTTCTATATCTACCTGTCTCTTTACATTGTTTACAATTCCTCGATTCTCTAGGTATATTTCTATATCTACCTGTCTCTATACATTGTTTACAATTCCTCGATTCTCTAGGTATATTTCTATATCTACCTGTCTCTATACATTGTTTACAATTCCTCGATTCTCTAGGTATATTTCTATATCTACCTGTCTCTATACATTGTTTACAATTCCTCGATTCTCTAGGTATATTTCTATATCTACCTGTCTCTATACATTGTTTACAATTCCTCGATTCTCTAGGTATATTTCTATATCTACCTGTCTCTATACATTGTTTACAATTCCTCGATTCTCTAGGTATATTTCTTTATCTACCTGTCACTATACATGGAGGAAGTTAGACAATACTTTGCTCCAAAACACTACTCCTTCTTGATGCCTGGGTAGATTTCAACCAAATTTGATCTGCAACATTACTATGGAGTGTCAAAATATCGAATGTGCATGAAATGATCCTGAGATTGTCCTGACAAAATCCTTTTTTCGGTTTGGTCTAAAATTCAATATAGCTCATCTTGAAAAAATAGTCAGTACTACTTCTCGGTTTCATTGACAACAATGAGGAAAATGTTTCTTTTTTGAAGGAAAATAAACAGATGTTATTTGTCATCATATGGCCATATTTCTGGATAAATACGGTAAATTAAAGCTGAATTATATGTGTGTCAGCAGGAAAATCTTACACTTGGCAAATGGTTCCATGTGTGCTGCATTTCTTTGCTCACACTTTGAACATGGGCCCTGCAACAGTCCTGGCCAGTTCTTTGTCTAACACATATGATGTTGTATATAACTTTAATTTACACTTTGAAATTGTCTGTTTAGCCTGGGGAATTAAAGTTGGACTTGCTTGTTACACAAAACCAAATTGAAGACTACAGCATGAAGGTCTGTGTTTTGTCAATCTGTCGACAGTAATTGATGTAGAATTTTCTCATCTCCCACATCCACGGACAGTTTGTTGTTGAATTTCATTGTACCCAATTCGCAAGTATAGGAGTATTTCCTGATCGAATGCCAAGACAATTCAGGTCCTCAGTGGTTCAGATGTTTAAACAGTTTATTGAATCTCTTAAACAAGAAAGCTTTTATCTTTGATATTGTCTGTTATTGTGTTTTCACATTTTGGTTTGTCATGGCATCAGACACAACACCAGTGGTCCTTTTGGTATCTCATGGGTCCTGCAGGCTTCATACAGCTCTTTTGTAAAAGATTAAAAAAAAGAATCAAACGTTTTGTTTTCATAAACAGTGATCAAGCTAAGAAATTCATCCAGTTAAAAGACCAGGCAATTCCTTCACTCACTATCCTCTAGATATTGAAAATAAAAGAAAAACTCAAAAACAATAATATGATTTGAAAAATCATAAATATCTTGAACAACAAACATGAAATGTCCCTCGAGACATTCACCCTGACCCTGACCTTGACCCCTGCCAACTTTTCTTACATAGTAGCGAGTTCTTAATATTTTTCAAATAAGCATAAATGTAAGACCATCCCCTCTCTTTTTACCCCCAGAATGATCATCTCATAATGTGAAACCATCCCCTCTTCTTCTCCCTCCAGAATGATCATCTCAAAATGTAAAACCATCCCCTCTCTTTCTACCCCCAGAATGATCATCTCAAAATGTAAAACCATCCCCTCTCTTTTAACCCCTAGAATGATCATCTCAAAATGTAAAACCATCCCCTCTCTTTTTCTCCCCAGAATGATCATCTCAAAATGTAAAACCATCCCTTCTCTTTTTCTCCCCAGAATGGTCTTCTCAAAATGTAAAACCATCCCCTCTCTTTTTACCTCCAGAATGATCATCTCAAAATGTAAAACCACCCCCTCTCTTTTTTACCCCCAGAATGATCATCTCAAAATGTAAAACCATCCCCTCTCTTTTTTACCCCCAGAATGGTCATCTCAAAATGTAAAACCATCCCCTCTCTTTTTACCCCCAGAATGGTCATCTCAAAATGTAAAACCATCCCCTCTCTTTTTACCCCCAGAATGGTCTTTTCAAAATGTAAAAACCATCCCCTCTTCTTTTCACTCCAGAATGATCATCTCAAAATGTAAAACCATCCCCTCTCTTTTTCTCCCCAGAGTGGTCATCTCAAAATGTAAAAACCATCCTCTCTTCTGTACCCCCAGAATGATCTTCTCAAAATGTAAAACCATCCCCTCTCTTTTTACCCCCAGAATGGTCATCTCAAAATGTAAAACCATCCCCTCTCTTTTTACCCCCAGAATGGTCATCTAAAAATGTAAAACCATCCCCTCTCTTTTTACCCCCAGAATGATCATTTCAAAATGTAAAACCATCCCCTCTCTTTTAACCCCTAGAATGATCATCTCAAAATGTAAAACCATCCCCTCTCTTTTTTACCCAAAGAATGATCATCTCAAAATGTAAAACCATCCCCTCTCTTTTTACCCCAAGAATGATCATCTCAAAATGTAAAACCATCCCCTCTCTTTTAACCCCTAGAATGATCATCTCAAAATGTAAAACAATCCCCTCTCTTTTTCCCTCCAGAATGGTCATCTCAAAATGTAAAACCATCCCCTCTCTTTTTACCCCCAGAATGGTCTTCTCAAAATGTAAAACCATCCCCTCTCTTTTTACCCCCAGAATGATCATCTCAAAATGTAAAACCATCCATTCTCTTTTTACCCCCAGAATGATCATCTCAAAATGTAAAACCATCCCCTCTCTTTTTACCCCAAGAATGATCATCTCAAAATGTAAAACCATCCCCTCTCTTTTTACCCCCAGAATGATCATCTCAAAATGTAAAACCATCCCCTCTCTTTTTTACCCCTAGAATGAAAACCATCCCCTCTCTTTTTACCCCCAGAATGATCATTTCAAAATGTAAAACCATCCTCTCTCTTTTTACCCCCAGAATGATCATCTCAAAATGTAAAAAGCATCCCTCTCTTTTTACCCCTCATAATGATAAATTTGAAGTGAAATAAAGTAAAAAAGAAAATTTACACACACCAAACATTTGATTTGTTTCCCATCCTACAGATAAATACACAACTGGATAGTTTGATAATATACAGCTGTGATTGAACTGTGTAGTTGGACTGAGACCAAATCAACTTTTTATCATCAAACTTGGCTTTTATAGACCAGCTAGAGTACTAGATACACATATTTACATGTTCTGAAAACATTCAGATGTAGCTATCAAAACTTTGTCTCTGTCTGAGCTGTTTTTTGCAAAGTTGGCAGCCACATACACGCTGTGGGATGGTAAGTCCCTGTCCATCCTTGTACAACTTTGTGGTTTGTGTGTATTGTCAGTGCTTCTCTGGTCTTGTGGGCTGAACAGTATAGCTGTCAGGTATATGTGTATGTTATGGGTCCCCAGGGATGCCTACAAGGAGGGTTGGGTTATTCAATAATACTTAGACGGCCGCAAAACTTCACAAAATGTCTTTTTCTTTTCGAGTGTATTCCCGGAACAGTCCTTTATGTCACTGGAATGGCCAGTTAAATCAATGAGCGGGTAATGAAATTGTATTTCCCTTGCATGTATTCAACACAATTTAAATCAATTAATGTATAAATTCTGGTGAAGCTTGATTCTTCTTCAAATATGCTGTAATGAAAAATGTGTGGGAAAGTACTGAAAAAACATTGTGATCCACACCAGTTTACTTGTTCTTGACACAAATTGCCTCTGATGTAATTTCTTAATTATTTTTGTTTACACTTTAAGTTTATTGCTTATTTCAAAATCTATGGCATACTTCTTTATTCTCATTTCTGAGTATTCAAAAACAAGTTTCCTACATCAGTTCAAGGATGAGAGTGAAATCAAATTGGCTGTAAATTTTGATTAAAGTCTTCATCAGGTGAGAATATTTAGAATTATACGTTACTGTGGCAGCCATTAGTGATGTTCCTTCTAATACTGAAACGTTGCACCTTGATTAAATTGACACCATGAGAAAAGTGTTGGATTATGAAAAATATATATATTGCCTAAGAGTTAAGTGTACAGACATAAATTAAAACAATGAAACGTACTGGCCTTCAAAAGGTTTTACCTCGAGGCATGTAGGATCAAATTTAACGAGTCCAGAATAATGTGCATTTTGTATGTTGATAATGATCTTCAGTTTCAATTCGTCGTTCAAAATAAGAACTAGACTCTTGTCAACGCTCATAATTCATTTGTCACAATATCCAGTCACCACTCATAATTCATTTGTCACAATATCCAGTCACCACTCATAATTCATTTGTCACAATATCCAGTCACCACTCATAATTCATTTGTCACAATATCCAGTCACCACTCATAATTCCTTTATCACAATATCCAGTCACCACTCATAATTCATTTGTCACAATATCCAGTCACCACTCATAATTCATTTATCACAATATCCAGTCACCACTCATAATTCATTTGTCACAATATCCAGTCACCATCATAATTAATTTGTCACAATATCCAGTCACCACTCATAATCCTTTTGTCACAATATCCAGGACAATTATCACTTAATTTTTTGTTCAGATATTCAGTCACCTCATATCTTGTTACAATATCTATCACCACTAAACATGTTCTCTCAATAATCTCTCATCACTATTTACATGTCTTGTATATTATAAAGAGATGGTCAGTATGTGAACTGATCAGGCTGGTATGAGACGGAGAGTCTATCTGTGAGGCTTGGTATGAGAGAGACAGTCTGTCTGTGAGCTGATCAGGCAGAGTATGAGAGAGAGACAGTCTATCTATGAGCAGATCAGGCTGAGTATGAGAGAGACAGTCTATCTGTGAGCTGATCAGGCAGGGTATGAGAGAGAGACAGTCTATCTGTGAGGCTGGGTATGAGAGAGAGACAGTCTGTCTGTGAGCGGATCAGGCTGGGTATGAGAGAGAGACAGTCTGTCTGTGAGCTGATCAGGCTGGGTATGAGAGAGAGACAGTCTATCTGTGAGCTGATCAGGCTGGGTATGAGAGAGAGACAGTCTATCTGTGAGCTGATCAGGCTGGGTATGAGAGAGAGACAGTCTGTCTGTGAGCTGATCAGGCTGGGTATGAGAGAGAGACAGTCTATCTGTGATCAGGCTGGGTATGAGAGAGAGACAGTCTTTCTGTGAGCTGAGAGAGAGACAGTGATCAGGCTGGGTAGAGAGAGAGACAGTCTATCTGTGATCAGGCTGGGTATGAGAGAGAGACAGTCTGTCTGTGAGCTGATCAGGCTGGGTATGAGAGAGAGACAGTCTATCTGTGAGCTGATGGGTATGAGAGAGAGACAGTCTATCTATGAGCAGATCAGAGAGAGAGAGAGAGTCTATCTGTCTATCTATGAGAGAGAGACAGTGAGGGATCAGGCTGGGTATGAGAGAGAGAGACAGTCTATCTGTGAGGCTGGGTATGAGAGAGAGACAGTCTATCTGTGAGCTGATCAGGCTGTGTATGAGAGAGAGACAGTCTCTCTATGAGCAGATCAGGCTGAGTATGAGAGAGAGACTGATCAGGCAGGGTATGAGAGAGAGACAGTCTGTCTGTGAGCTGATCAGGCTGGGTATGAGAGAGAGACAGTCTATCTGTGAGCGGATCAGGCTGGGTATGAGAGAGAGACAGTCTTTCTGTGAGCTGATCAGGCAGGGTATGAGAGAGAGACAGTCTGTCTGTGAGCTGATCAGGCTGGGTATGAGAGAGAGACAGTCTATCTGTGAGCGGATCAGGCTGGGTATGAGAGAGAGACAGTCTGTCTGTGAGCTGATCAGGCTGGGTATGAGAGAGAGACAGTCTATCTATGAGCAGATCAGGCTGGGTATGAGAGAGAGACAGTCTATCTATGAGCAGATCAGGCTGAGTATGAGAGAGAGACAGTCTATCTGTGAGGCTGGGTATGAGAGAGAGACAGTCTATCTGTGAGCTGATCAGGCTGGGTATGAGAGAGAGACAGTCTATCTGTGAGCTGATCAGGCAGGGTATGAGAGAGAGACAGTCTTTCTGTGAGCTGATCAGGCTGGGTATGAGAGAGAGACAGTCTTTCTGTGAGCTGATCAGGCAGGGTATGAGAGAGAGAGAGTCTTTCTGTGAGCTGATCAGGCTGGGTATGAGAGAGAGAGAGACAGTCTTTCTGTGAGCTGATCAGGCTGGGTATGAGAGAGAGACAGTCTTTCTGTGAGCTGATCAGGCAGGGTATGAGAGAGAGACAGTCTATCTGTGAGCTGATTAAACTAACTGTGAGCTGATCAGGTTGGAATGACAGAGTCTTTTGATGCTGTTGTTGCTAACAAGAGCTTTTGATGCCTTTATATAATGATTAGATTTTGTCCGCCTAATGTCCAACAAATTGGGTGGTAACGCTGAGAAAAATTGGCTGGCAGACCTGGTATGATATTCCTCAGTAAATACTGAGGCACATGACACAAGTGTTAGAATAAGGCTAATGAAATACTGTCTTATTTTTCTTTGGGTGTGAAATGCCTGGCAGCTTGCCATTTGGTTATTACGTTTACGAAAAATTGAATAAACTTGATGCATGTGTGAGTTTATTGTGTTGCCTGGAAGGTGTCTTAGTCATTTGGACAAAACCTGATTTCTACTGTAAACATTGCTCATGATGCACTTGTGTGTGAGCATTATGTTTTGGTGAAATAGAATATTCATCAAAGTGGAAATATGTTATGAGATATTTATGAATGGTTGGTTGGGGATATATACAAAATGGGGTTTAGGGGGAAGATATTTATAAAAATGGGGAACTTTGGTTGCACTCACAGAAAATATTCATTTTAGCCAAGTTGCTGCTCTCAAAGTATATAGAACATACGTTTTAGCTTCAGCATTAAAATTTAACCCACCTATTTTTTTAACTTTCCTGGTGGTAAAAGAGCAAAGTAGGCAAAAATGTTAAAGCACTACAACAAAAGATTTCCTAGAAGCAGATTGTTAGATTTTTGTGTGGTTTGACGTGATAGTGGTAATATGCTTTGAAAAGGATCAATGCTTTAGGTGATTTTTATGACAATCACTCTGATAAAGTTGTCGTGATGAAGACATGAATTTTCATACTTACAGGCCAAGAGGCGCTGACAGAATACCTTAAGACAAAGGCTGTGACTGTGGAATATGGCCAGTAATGAAAGGCCCAGACAGGTAAGGAGTGACGTGGGATCTCGTAATTAGTTGTACAGTATAAAGCATTGGCTTAATTAGCCAACAGCCTTTGTGGTTGATGATACAAACTATGGGAGTATTGATGAACTTCACTTATCAATTTTAAAGGAGTTGATTTATAGCATGTTAATGCCTGTTCAGACTTCCAGCTACAGCGACATCTGAACATCATATGTAGCAAGTACAGCTCACCTCTACCTACCTAAGGAAGTCTTTAGTACACTATATCACTGAAGTAAGATTACAGGTGTTGGAACAAGTTTGTTAAGGAGAAAGGGATAAAGTGTAGGAGATTTATTTGTAGCTTTTCTAATTAATGTATTATACTAATTGATAATACTAATCGATTTATGGTCAATTTATCATAAATTAATTTATTGATTTTTTTTTTTTTTTGGTTAAACTCTTTGGACTCATTAACTTTTCATTAATGTACAGATGTGGAATTTTTTGTCTGTCTCTTCTTCGGTAAAGTAAAAAGGCTTTATAGTGTTTAGGGGCAGCTTTATATAATATTTTGTAGATAACATTTTACTTCGACAGACTGTCATCCTTTGTAAGCTGATACATCTTTTAGTGTAGATGTACCATCTGTTTCCTTTACACATTTCCTTTGTGTCAGCAAGTTTTACACTTCTCTTCAAATCAGCATGTTTTGAATTATTAGTTTCTGTAAAAGGATAGCGTATTGACAAAATCAGCATATTTTACACTTTTTAGACAGGGTAGCCTTGATTACTATTCACAAAAGATTAATTGCACATTAAAATATCATCAAGGATAATGCTCATTATTGTGTTTTTTAAGATAACAATATATATCTACTCATTTTTCCATGACTAATCTAGAATTTGACTTTTTTTTTTTGCGCAACACATCTCTAAACATTAGAAGGCTGATTTTAGCATTTCATACAGAATTATTTTTTTATCCTGAATTAGAATGAAATACTGAAGTGCTTGTGACCTTTTTAGCCCAATGAACTTGTTTAGAATACAGTAATTTGTAATTATACTTTTCTTACCTTACAGAAAACATATGAAGCATTTCTGAGTCTTGAAAGACAGACCAAGATGATCTCAGTATGTACAAAGCCTCTCAAGGATTCAAGCATTTCAACGAAAATGATGTCTCTAATTGACCCAGATTCTCGAGCTTCTGTTTGACTTGACTAGACTGAAATGAAAATGTATTGGTATAAAGTCTATAAATTTATTCAAGGACACTTATATCCAAACTTACACACAATAAAGAGATGTTGAAGCTGACATTTTGGACAAGTTATGTCTCGATTGATGCTTTTTGTGGAAGATCTTGCATCTGTGAGAGCCAATTAGGAAAAGCGAGGACATTCAAGTAGAAATGTACCGACAAATCACACAAAGAATGTGTAATATGATGGACGTGGCAAGATGTTTACAATATACTTTGTTAAATCTTAGCATGTAATGGTGTCTTTTTTGCATTTTCAATCATTTTGGCTACTTATTGGGGGTGACTACCTAAAACTGACATATATATATATACTACCTTGCTATTACGTCAGCTTGAAATTTTTTTTTGCTCAGTTTTCATTAGATACATATCTCCTGATATTTTTCATTAATTCAATAACAGAATATATTTTATGATATACTACATAGTGACCTGACTAGAGCAAGCTCACAGATTTCTTGTCCTCCCTTAAAATAGAACTGCATAATACTATCGTAATTACACTGGTTTTTCCTCCTTCAATAGCTTTAAGCAGATGGGATTGTCCTTCAAGTCTGATTGCTTATAACTGCGTTTTATAATATTTCTACCTCCCAATGGTCTTTGTCTTTCATGTCCTGTTAAAAATAAAGTTTGTTTCTAGTTCCTCAATCTCCTCGACAATTTGTGGTATTGACAAAAGGTATTTTACAACAACCATGCAGTAGATCAAACAAGCTCTTGTCAGTCATGAATTCTTGGTGGCCTGGAGCAAAGAAGCCAGAATACTTGGGGAAATCTTAACACACACATGGACAGATGACCCATTTTCAAGTCTGATCTGGAAATTTGCCTGGGTCACCTAGGTGAAAGGCAGGTGTCCCTTGTATTACAACCAGACACTGCATTCTGTGGTACTAGTTGCACAGTTCCTCTGTCTGATATACTGAATTTTACACGCAAAGTATATACACGTAGTGCTAATTTTCATCTCAACATAAGACAGCTCTTGTTGTTGTGGTAAGAATTTAATATTGATTCCTGTGTGATTCTGCTGCTGTGCAATGACTTCAAAGCCACATTAAGTGCCAATCTTGTAAAGAATTTTTCCTCATTTTGTGAATACAGTTTTTTTAGACTAATTTGATTAATCTTAGCAATGATGTTATACATTAAATTAATTGTAAAAAAAAGTGTGATAATACCTTGATAAGGTGTACATTGTGTTTGGGACTACAAAGGATTTTGCCTTCAGGTTTATGCAGTAGTGATGTCAGGAACCTAGGTACAATGAAGTAGAGGAGTTTTTGTAATGATATGATAAACATATGATCCATGTATTTATGTCGTTTTACTTTTCTAATTATGACCTGTCAGTATACAATTCTAGATTCTGAAAATTGATTTGCACCTGATTTCATAAACTTTCATGATTTAGCCTTCTCTAACACTTCTTAAATTTCTGAACCCAAACTTTTAATAATTTTGGACAGTTGAACATATATTGTTTTTATCATGTTTAGAAGTTTTAAGCTCGTTTGTAAAGAAATATTGATTCTGGAAATAATATAATTTACTGATCAAAAGTGATAATTTAGTAAGTCAAAAGTGGTATTTGGTTATGTATAATAATCTATAATATAGTTTGTAATTAGACTATGTAGTATTAAACACTTTCCTGTTTTAAATTGTCACCTGTTAAAGCTTACCCTTCAGTTTTAAGCTTGATTCTACCTGGAAATAATTGTAAAATTTTGATTTTATTTGAAATCAGACTTTTTCAGTTATACTTGTTTTTGTTGTTGTTATTTTCACCAATGATTTCTTAACATTTTCATCATGACTTTATAACAGATGATATCCTGTTAGTATTACAGAGAAATTCTGATGATTTTTTTTATCAGAATGGTTACAGCTGTATCAACATCATAATTTGACACTTAGATGCTCTAAGTTTGGTGAGACTTAAATAAAATTATTATAGACACTGAGCACAGGCTTGTTATAGATTGCAATGGATAACCTCGAAATAGACGTGTACATATACACAGCCTTCTATTCAAATGTAAAATATTGTTAATTGAACTTTCAACACGTTTTAACATAAATACAACATAAACTGAGGTAATGAATTTAATGTCACTCAGCAGTATGGTGACAGTGCACAGAGGTAAACTCCAGGAATACTGGCAGCTATGACAGGTAACCATGGATACTGCTCATTACTGTATTTGTCCAACAACAAGCCCAGGAGACACACATTACCCCTTACTTGAAGATTGGGTGGACTTATTGCATGACAATTAGTAAGTCAGAGTGAGGGGGGTGGGGGGTGGGGGTAAGACATCTTACTCAAAGATTGAGTGGGCTTATGAAGGACAATAAGGGGGAGGGGCAGACATTATTTCTATCTCAAAGATTGAGTGGGCTTATTAAATGACAATCAGGGGGAGGGGCAGACATTACTTCTATCTCAAAGGTTGTGTGGTCTTATAAAGGACATAAGCAAGACCAGGGGGCAGGCATTGCTTCTTACTCAAAGATTGGATGGACTTATAAAGGACAATAAGCTCAGGGTAGACTTTGCTTCTTACTCAAAGATAGGTTGGACTTATTACAGTAAAATGAATTAGCATTATTTTTAGCTCAACTGGTCCAAAAGGCTTTGTGTTTTTCACCTCTTTGTGACCATTTACTTCATATTCTACTCACAAACCTGTTCCCTGTTAGTCTAAACCTTATGGGTGACTGGTGCACAGATGTCTAAAGATCTTCACTAAATTATTTAGATTGTCAAATTTGGGGAAAAAATGGAAAAAATGTACACTGAAGACAAAAAAAATGTGGCATAAAATATCACTGTACTAGGAGGTGCTTCCATAAGGTTATAGAACCTTGTCTTATAGTCAGAAATGTCATTCAAATTACCTATTTGAACTTCCAACTATTGTATCACACAATTTTTTCTCCATTGTCTAGTTTTTGTACTTTTCCATACCTTAAATGGCAAATATTGGACTGGCAAATGCTGAACTGGCAAATATTGAACGGCAAATTTTAATGGAGAAATAAATGTATGATGCTACTGTTAATAAACAGTGGAAATATTAACCTCCAGTTTGATACCAAATGATGTAATTTTCTGTGACAAAATAAATGTTCTTAATCATGCTTTAGATTTTAAAAATTTTTTAGGATACTGTATATCAATAACCCTGAAGGGATTCTCTCTGATTTCAGAAGAAAATGTTTTAAATATTTTGCCAGCAGGTACCTTGGATGGGGTGCTATGCTATGAAAGTGACCTTGACCTTCTTTGCCTTCTATCAAGGTAACAGGGGTATGAATCTTCTCTGTTTCTAGACCTTGATATTTGGCCAGCAGGTAACTGGTGTGGAGTGTTATGAAGTTTCCTAAGATCAATGATTTCCTTCTAAAGTGACTGGATTCAGTTATGGTGGTTTTTAATCATCCCCTATTTTGAAAGATAAATACAAAATTAAGGTACCGTGTGTGGAGTGCTGTATTGTTTACCTTAACAAGGATCACTTGATTAATATAATATAGGTCATTTTTTTAAGAATACTCAAAAGTTTACCAAAACAGAAAGTAATGGTACTTGATCAGCATTTCCTGGTTTGGGTTGATGTACAATTCATAGTACTTCACATAAATGACCTTGATCTTCATGATCAGAAGGATGAAATATCTTAAAACCTTGAAACTGTTTTATCTTGAATACACTTTCCTATTGTACTTGGTTACTTTGAACACTCATTACGTAACCTTTTATGGGCCTAACTTGATTAATGTCGACTAAATAACACACTGAGCACTGATTACATCACACGCTTTGAGCACTTATTGCATTACACACTTTGAGCACTGAATACATTACACACTTTGAGCACTGATTACTTTACACACTTTGAGCACTGATTACATTACACACTTTGAGCACTGAATACATTACACACTTTGAGCACTGATTACATTACACACTTTGAGCACTGAATACATTACACACTTTGAGCACTAAATACATTACACACTTTGAGCACTGATTACATTACACACTTTGAGCACTGATTACATTACACACTTTGAGCACTGATTACATAACACGCTTTGAGCACTGAATACATTACACGCTTTGAGCACTGATTACATTACACGCTTTGAGCACTGATTACATTACACACTTTGAGCACTGATTACATTACACACTTTGAGCACTGATTACATTACACACTTTGAGCACTGATTACATTACACACTTTGAGCACTGATTATACTACACACTTTGAGCACTGCTAACATAGCATACTTTAAGCACTGATTACATTACACACTTTGAGCACTGATTACATTACACACTTTGAGCTCTGATTACATTACACACTTTGAGCACTGATTACATTACACACTTTGAGCACTGATTATACTACACACTTTGAGCACTGATAACATAGCATACTTTAAGCACTGATTACATTACACACTTTGAGCACTGATTACATTACACACTTTGAGCACTGATTACATTACACACTTTGAGCACTGATTACATTACACACTTTGAGCACTGATTACATTACACACTTTGAGCACTGATTACATTACACACTTTGAGCACTGATTACATTACACACTTTGAGCACTGATTACATTACACACTTTGAGCACTGATTACATTACACACTTTGAGCACTGATTACATTACACACTTTGATTAGCACTGATTACATTACACACTTTGAGCACTGATTACATTACACACTTTGAGCACTGATTACATTACACACTTTGAGCTCTGATTACATTACACACTTTGAGCACTGATTACATTACACACTTTGAGCACTGATTACATTACACACTTTGAGCACTGATTACATTACACAATTTGAGCACTGATTACATTACACACTTTGAGCACTGATTACATTACACACTTTGAGCACTGATTACATTACACACTTTGAGCACTGATTACATTACACACTTTGAGCACTGATTACATTACACACTTTGAGCACTGATTACATTACACGCTTTGAGCACTGATTACATTACACACTTTGAGCACTGATTACATTACACGCTTTGAGCACTGATTACATTACACACTTTGAGCACTGATTACATTACACACTTTGAGCACTGATTACACTACTCACTTTGAGCACTGATTACATTACACACTTTGAGCACTTTGAGCACTGATACATTACACACTTTGAGCACTGATTACATTACACACTTTGAGCACTGATTACATTACACACTTTGAGCACTGATTACATTACACACTTTGAGCACTGATTACATTACACACTTTGAGCACTGATTACATTACACACTTTGAGCACTGATTACATTACACACTTTGAGCACTGATTACATTACACACTTTGAGCACTGATTACATAACACGCTTTGAGCACTGATTACGTTACACGCTTTGAGCACTGA
Organism: Ylistrum balloti; assembly: GCF_031769215.1. NCBI lineage: Eukaryota > Metazoa > Mollusca > Bivalvia > Pectinida > Pectinidae > Ylistrum > Ylistrum balloti. Next base: position 16,258 of record NW_026782466.1, on the reverse strand, counting down.
TTACGTTACACGCTTTGAGCACTGATTACATTACACACTTTGAGCACTGATTACATTACACACTTTGAGCACTGATTATACTACACACTTTGAGCACTGCTAACATAGCATACTTTAAGCACTGATTACATTACACACTTTGAGCACTGATTACATTACACACTTTGAGCACTGATTACATTACACACTTTGAGCACTGATTACATTACACACTTTGAGCACTGATTATACTACACACTTTGAGCACTGATTACATTACACACTTTGAGCACTGATTACATTACACACTTTGAGCACTGATTACATTACACACTTTGAGCACTGATTACATTACACACTTTGAGCTCTGATTACATTACACACTTTGAGCACTGATTACATTACACACTTTGAGCACTGATTACATTACACACTTTGAGCACTGATTACATTACACACTTTGAGCACTGATTACATTACACACTTTGAGCACTGATTACATTACACTCTTTGAGCACTGATTACTTTACACTCTTTGAGCACTGATTACATTACACACTTTGAGCACTGATTACATTACACACTTTGAGCACTGATTACATTACACACTTTGAGCACTGATTACATTACACACTTTGAGCACTTTGAGCACTGATTACATTACACACTTACACACTTTGAGCACTGATTACATTACACACTTTGAGCACTGATTACATTACACTGATTACGTTACACGCTTTGAGCACTGATTACGTTACACGCTTTGAGCACTGATTACATTACACACTTTGAGCACTGATTACATTACACACTTTGAGCACTGATTATACTACTCACTTTGAGCACTGATTACATTACACACTTTGAGCTCTGATTACATTACACACTTTGAGCACTGATTACATTACACACTTTGAGCACTGATTACATTACACACTTTGAGCACTGATTACATTACACACTTTGAGCACTGATTACATTACACACTTTGAGCTCTGATTACATTACACACTTTGAGCACTGATTATTACACACTTTGAGCACTGATTACATTACACACTTTGAGCACTGATTACATTACACACTTTGAGCACTGATTACATTACACACTTTGAGCACTGATTACGTTACACACTTTGAGCTTTGAGCACTGATTACATTACACACTTTGAGCACTGATTACATTACACACTTTGAGCACTGATTACGTTACACACTTTGAGCACTGATTACATTACACACTTTGAGCACTGATTACATTACACACTTTGAGCACTGATTACATTACACACTTTGAGCACTGATTACATTACACACTTTGAGCACTGATTACATTACACAATTTGAGCACTGATTATTACACACTTTGATCACTGCTAACATTACACACTTTGAGCACTGATTACATTACACACTTTGAGCACTGATTACATTACACACTTTGAGCACTGATTACATTACACACTTTGAGCACTGATTACATTACACACTTTGAGCACTGATTACATTACACACTTTGAGCACTGAATACATTACACGCTTTGAGCACTGATTACATTACACACTTTGAGCACTGATTACATTACACACTTTGAGCACTGATTACGTTACACGCTTTGAGCACTGAATACATTACACACTTTGAGCACTGATTACATTACACACTTTGAGCACTGATTACATTACACACCCTGAACACCGAATACATAACACACCTTGAATACAGACTATTTACTAAGATTTAGTAAGATTATTTTGTCATAATGTATAAATCCACGTGAACGATACATGTCCTTTGGATCTTTTGTACTAATTGTGTTATGGATGGAACATCATATATCGAGGCTTCCTAGAAACACCCACTCCACTCATACACTCACCTCCCACACACTTACTATGGATTTAAATTCATAATGAAAAACTTTAAACGACGTAAAGCCAAACTGTCCTCGATACAACGGTCAACAAAATTTACTAAGAGCTTCAAATTTACATTAAAAACAATGACCTATTTTCCTGGCTTGTTTTTTTAATTGTAAGCAGCCATATTATTGTAAACTATTAGCAATATCCACTATGGATAAGATGGGATACAGGCTTTGTGTACCTTTCGTTTGGATACATTATCACCAAGCGTGATTTTGAATTTCCTTTTAGGATAAACACGCGAGACACAATTACGGAAATTGAGGGAAATCCGGAGATTACCTCAACTCCGAAGTGCCATTATATAAACCTCTTCACGTGCCCTGTGTTATCGGTCGCTTGCTGTTGCCTGTCCGTTGTCTATAGGATTAACCTCCGGTTACATTCTCTGTCCGTCGAGATTGACGTAGACGTGGTAATTCCGATGAAGCTGGTGGAATGGGACAAACTATCAAATTATATTGACAATATATCAAACTATATTGTGATAAGTCCCAAATCATATTGGTCACAGTGTTGCTATCTAATGAAGCATTTGCGAATTCGAATTTCAGCCAAAATGGATGGTATTTTTTTTTTTTTAGATTTTTAACCGATCTTTATTTGTAAGAGTGAATCACTTTCTTTATAAAGTCGAGAAATCTATATAATTTCCTCTGATTATATCTATAGTCTATATTGTACTGTCATGTAATAATGACATCTTGTAACACACATAACTGTGGCCGGAGAGCAATGCAAATCGGAAGCGGAATCCAAGGCAAATCGATATCCATTCAAAGATACTGTAGTCAGACCACGAAGACATGTCAAATGAAATATAATTCCCTAGTAATTTGAATTTCAAATACATGGCGATTTTTTTTATTTAATTAACATCGTTGTAACAGTCATAACGATTGGTATAAGGACAAAATTCATGGAACGAGTAGTACGGAAAGAAAGAGAAGATCGGAAAGAAAGAAAAGATCGGAACGAACGAATAGATCGGAAAGAAAGAATAGATCGGAAAGAATGAATAGATCGGAAAGAATTAATAGAACAGAAAGAATGAATAGATCGGAAAGGATGAATAGATCGGAACGAATGAATAGATCGGAAAGAATGAATAGATCGGAAAGAAAGAATAGATCGGAAAGGATGAATAGATCGGAACGAATGAATAGATAGGAAAGGAAGAATAGACAGGAAAGAAAGAATGAATAGAACGGAAAGAATGAATAGATCGGAAAGAATGAATAGAAAGGAAAGAAAGAATAGATTGGAAAGGATGAATAGACTGGAAAGAAAGAATAGACAAGAGAAAAAGTAGGAAAGAAAGAAAGAATAGACTGGAAAGAAAAGGTAGAACACAAAGAAATGAAAGGGAAAATGGTGTTATATATATATCATCCCTTATTTATTTCTTTAGAGGGAAGACATGGAACATAACGGCCGGTTCTGCCTCATCAATTCCTCAACAGACACACAACAGGTTTTATTTGTAATTTTTCCAACATCCCTTAAACGAAGACCTCCGAGAAATTACCCCCATTCCGTAGAGGAGGGCATGATCAGTCGACTGTCGCGATACGATATACATCAGCGGGTATATTCTTTCCTCGATCCTACACGGGTTCAAATGTAATTACTGGGTTGACAACGTTAAGTAATGAACGATAATTGATCACGGACCTCATAAACGCTCATCATGGACTCGTGTTAAACTTTTTTAACACCACGATGCTATCGGTAACCGCCAACACCAAAGACACGCTGTATACTTATTGTACACGGCAATATAAGACGGCTTTGTTTGGTAAGGGTATAATTGAATGAAGTCTTTTGTAAATGTTTAGTTGTGAGCCATCACACAGTTTTTCTTAAATAACAAACGATTTTTTTTAATTTAATATTTATATTTTGACATCTACAAGTAACGTCACAAATAAACCACGTGATTTTCTATGAACTGCCAGTATCTAAGGCAACAAATAAATATTGACATCAATAAATAAATTTCCTATGAATATAAATTAAATGGGTCCCATTGGTAGTAGCAAATGGTGGTAGAATACAATATTTCAGTAGATCAAGAAAACTTAATGCGAACATCCTGAAATCGTACCGTGTTTAGGAGAGTGTAACAATCTCAGAAAAAATTACTTTTAATCATTAATAAACATATCCCCGATTTCATTTCGGTTGTTTGATGTCTATGTTAATAATTTGAAACATCCTTCTTATAAACAGTTTAATTTTGGTCTTTACTTCAGACAGGCAAAAAAACCAAATGCATGAATCCTGATCAGATATCAAAACAAAATAAGAAATCACACGGAATATTCTGGAAAGGCGTCATCATACAGGATAAATTCATCATCATCATCATCATCATCATCATCATCATCATCGTCGTCGTCGTCGTCGTCGTCATCATTGAGGACTAATGTTCATCATCATCATCGTCGTCGTCGTCGTCGTAGTAATAGTCGTCGTCATCATCATCATTGAGGATTAATGTTCATCATCATCATCACCATCATTATCATCATCATCATCGTCATCATCATCATCATCATCATTGAGGATTAATGTTCATCATCATCATCATCATTGAGGATTAATGTTCATCATCATCATCACCATCATCATCATCATCATCATCATCATCATTATCATCATCATCGTCATCATCATCATCATCGAGGTAAATGTACACTAGAGGTAATGACGGCGCTCGGACGTCATTAAAGTCCTGTTTCTCCATTGTTTTTCATACCATGTATTGGGAAACACAGTGTATTTACCAACCAACCAGTACTTTAGCAAAATAATACTGCATTGGTCTATATCGTCGTTATGTCATCAGACACATGTCGAAAGCTTATCTCGATTTTACAACTTGAAGCCTGATTTGATTTTTTTTTTTTTTTAATTTCTTTTTCTTTTTTTCATTTTTTTTTTTTTTTCTTTTTGGTGTCCCTTTGTAAAATTTACTCTTGTTTCTGTTTCACTCTATCTTCATTGGCCTTGAGTTGGAGCAGAGATTTTCATTTGAAATCTAAAGTGTTCCCTTGGTCGTTTGAGATTAAAATACTGATGGTCTATGTAGGTACTATATAGACAGAACTACAGACCGACTCAACCTCCCCAGTATAACATGGACTGCCTTTGTAAACCGTTACAAAATTCGTCATTGGATAGGCGAATACCCGGCGGATTACTCTCTCCGACATTAGATATACCATCTTCCGCGAAAGCTTTGAAAATGGACTATTTTTTTGTTGAAACACACACTCATTTCTTCATGTAAAATCCTGTGAAATTGATCCGATCGATTTTACTCGCGCTGGAGTTTAAAAGCATTTCAAAATGCGAAAAAAATCTGAAGTGCACTTATTTTTGATAGATTCAACAATATCTTCCTATGAACAACATTCTGTTGATAAAAAAGATTGTTTCCCCTATTTACAGAAATCCTTTATTTTTTTGTAGTGAGGATGTCCTTTTTGGCGAACAAAAGGATATTTTAGACAATGAATGATTCTTATGCGGCAGTGAACAATGCCCATTATATATACTTATCTATACTTGAAATCTCCAGTATCATTATTAAATCAAAAAGAGTAAATATTTTCAGGATATTGACCGACTTATCTATAATCCATCACTTATTTCTCTATACAAACACACGATATTACCAGTACATATTTTATAGATTCTGAGGGAAATGATTTTGGTCTCCTCACTAAAGGGGTGTACCTTACAAACATTAGTGTGTTACAGCATACCAAATCTAATTGTTATTATGAAGAGGATCACCAATCTCGGTAAACACTGCTGTGTGTTTACTATTACTCAGTCTCGGTAACCACTGAGGTGTGTTTACTATTACTCAGTCTCGGTAACCACTGACGTGTGTTTACTATTACTCAGTCTCGGTAACCAGTGACGTGTGTTTACTATTACTCAGTCTCGGTAACCACCAAGGTGTGTTTACTATTACTCAGTCTCGGTAACCACTGACGTGTGTTTACTATTACTCTGTCTCGGTAACCACTGACGTGTGTTTACTATTACTCAGTCTCGGTAACCACTGACGTGTGTTTACTATTACTCTGTCTCGGTAACCACTGACGTGTGTTTACTATTACTCAGTCTCGGTAACCACTGACGTGTGTTTACTATTACTCAGTCTCGGTAACCACTGACGTGTGTTTACTATTACTCAGTCTCGGTAACCACTGACGTGTGTTTACTATTACTCAGTCTCGGTAACCACTGACGTGTGTTTACTATTACTCAGTCTCGGTAACCACTGACGTGTGTTTACTATTACTCACTCTAGGTAAACACTGCTGTGTGTTTACTATTACTCAGTCTCGGTAACCACTGACGTGTGTTTACTATTACTCAGTCTCGGTAACCAGTGAGGTGTGTTTACTATTACTCAGTCTCGGTAACCACTGACATGTGTTTACTATTACTCAGTCTCGGTAACCACTGACGTGTGTTTTTACTATTACTCAGTCTCGGTAACCACTGATGTGCGTTTACTTTTACTCAGTCTCGGTAACCAAGGTAACCACTGATGTGTGTTTACTATTACTCAGTCTCGGTAACCACTGATGTGTGTTTACTATTACTCAGTCTCGGTAACCAAGGTAACCACTGACGTGTGTTTACTATTACTCAGTCTCGGTAACCACTGACGTGTGTTTACTATTACTCAGTCTCGGTAACCACTGATGTGTGTTTACTATTACTCAGTCTCGGTAACCAAGGTAACCACTGACGTGTGTTTACTATTACTCAGTCTCGGTAACCACTGACGTGTGTTTACTATTACTCAGTCTCGGTAACCACTGATGTGTGTTTACTATTACTTAGTCTCGGTAACCAGTAATGTGTGTTTGCTATTACTCAGTCTCGGTAACCACTGGCGTGTGTTTACGATTACTCACTCTAGGTAACCACTGACGTGTGTTTACTATTACTCAGTCTCGGTAACCACTGACGTGTGTTTACTATTACTCAGTCTCGGTAACCACTGACGTGTGTTTACTATTACTCAGTCTCGGTAACCACTGACATGTGTTTACTATTACTCAGTCTCGGTAACCACTGACGTGTGTTTTTACTATTACTCAGTCTCGGTAACCACTGATGTGCGTTTACTTTTACTCAGTCTCGGTAACCAAGGTAACCACTGATGTGTGTTTACTATTACTCAGTCTCGGTAACCACTGATGTGTGTTTACTATTACTCAGTCTCGGTAACCACTGATGTGTGTTTACTATTACTTAGTCTCGGTAACCAGTAATGTGTGTTTACTATTACTCAGTCTCGGTAACCACTGACGTGTGTTTACTATTACTCACTCTTAGGTAACCACTGACGTGTGTTTACTATTACTCAGTCTCGGTAACCACTGACGTGTGTTTACTATTACTCAGTCTCGGTAACCAGTGACGTGTGTTTACTATTACTCACTCTAGGTAACCACTGACGTGTGTTTACTATTACTCAGTCTCGGTAAACACTGACGTGTGTTTACTATTACTCAGTCTCGGTAACCACCAAGGTGTGTTTACTATTACTCAGTCTCGGTAACCACTGACGTGTGTTTACTATTACTCAGTCTCGGTAACCACTGACGTGTGTTTACTATTACTCAGTCTCGGTAACCACTGAAGTGTTTACTATTACTCAGTCTCGGTAACCACTGATGTGTGTTTACTATTACTCAGTCTCGGTAACCACTGATGTGTGTTTACTATTACTCAGTCTCGGTAACCAGTGATGTGTGTTTACTATTACTCAGTCTCGGTAACCACTGATGTGTGTTTATGGTTCACCATCAGTATAAAGAATATACAGTTAAATTTGAGTTTTTTTAATTCACAGAATTTATCAACGAAAATATACACCAAAACTATTAAACCCGCATTTGACGATTAAATATCTCGTGTGAGATAATTCAATTTGATTGAAACAATACATGGTTACGATTATATTGATGACGTAACTGGTAATGATTGATACGTGGGCTGTAGCAAAACCTGTAATGTTTCGAAGCTCTGTTGATTAGATGTTACAAGCGACGTAAAAAATTCTAACGAAAATAACAGTATTGGGATTTCTGGGCGTGAATTCTGGTGGTTGTCTCGAGTCTCCGAGGTTTTCCGTAACCTGCATGTCACGTTTTTAGAATGTACTCCTCTGTAAAGTAATTTTTTGTTCTGATGATGACTTTTTGAAAGGTTTGATGTAAAAAAAAAAATAAGATTGAATGCAAAAAATCAATACGTTTCCGCTACTTTTTCCGGTACAGGCGTCAGAATATGTGTGAAAAGGAAATGATTCATTTTCATGTATCATTCAAATTTTTTTCCGGAATAGTTAGTTTCATGGCAACATTTTGCGAAATAAATTTTGTTCGTTCATCACGAGGTAAAACTGATAATGTTCCAATTTGACCATCCTCTGATAATTTTTTAAAGATTTTATGTTTGGATAGAGAAATTTTCGAAGCTACTTTTCATGATTAATGATGCATAATTTTTTGCAATTTTCACACATATAGTTTATGTAAAATTTTGGTGAAATCTACCCAAAATATCCAGAGTTATATTCAATAGAAATACCTTAGGGACCCGAAAACGTTGAAATTGTTGTCGCTGTTAACCGAATCACACCGTCAACTACATCGTCAAAAAAGTACTCCACACAAAAAAATTTCTTCAAAACGTCATAAAAATCGGCCTTTTTGCGTTTATAAGTACAATTACAGATAAGAAAATATACAAAAAGCGCAAAAGTCCAAGATATAATGTTGGAATTCATTTTATATTGAATTATGTTTTAGTGGCGGGGAAATGTCAAAGGATTACACTCTTAATTCATTTAAATATTTCCATATTTTAGATATTGTCGTTTTACGATCACTAATAGCATCACTATTTATTGTCATTTTAGATAAAACTTTAAGCATAAGGTTTTATTAAAAACCGACCGAGTTGGTGAGATTTAATCAACTTGATCCTACACATAATTTGATTATACTTGTGATTCTTCTTATACAAAAATTAGGCATTTTTTCTAATAATATATCTTTCCGCGAATTTGCCCATGAACGTTTCTGTCAAAAGAAGACTGTACAAGACCTCACTATAAATCATGTATGACTTTTGAAACAAGAAAATAGTTATAGGTTACATAAAAATAGCAAGGCCATCCGAACTCCAAATTTCTACATTGTAAATACAAATATTAAGATAATATGAATAATGGCAGAGCCATTTGGAGCGAGCCTTGTATCGTTATTTATGTACGTCACTTGGCAACAATATTTTTTAAAATAAAGTTTAAAGAAGACTTCCTTCCTTGAATATTGTATTTATTGTGCCCGTTACGAGTTCAAGGTGTTCTTTTTTCGTAGTTTATCCTTTCGGACAATCTCTGTATGTTTGCTTAGTCAGATACTACTCGCTTAGTCTCGTCAGTCAAACTCTTGTTGTCTGCTCACGTGATGGAGTGTCTAGGTGATCGGGACTATATCTCGATATATCCGCGATGTTGCTACCCGCCATTGGCGCAAAGAATCACTGGGAAATTCCACTTCCGTGTCACAACTTCATGACTGATAGTATTATGATTTTTTTGTTTTTTACTTTTCCCTTCATGGTGCTATCTTTTGGGTTGCCTTTCTACGCTGGCCATTAACAGACATGCTTGTGTAACAGGTATATATACACTTTCGTGAACACTACACTTTCGTGAAAGTATTGACAATGTAAATAATAGTCACTCCTCTCGTCAAAAGGTTAATTATTCAAGAGCTTTATGATATACCTACTGATCATGTTACTAATTATCTCGCATGTATGACTACCAAACAGGTAGATGATAGTAACATTGCTATAAGGCGAACTGATATCAACAAGACAGGGGGCTTTACCCTAGTAGAGGGAAATAATGAAATACATTCAGAAATATTTCGATAAAGAGGATATTTACAACCCTGTCAACTCAAAAATGGATTTGGAGAACGCCAGTTATGTACACAAAACTCAGACGCTAGTGTAGCTTTCTCACTTTTGCAAACCATATCAGCAGTGCAGCTGGTATCCATGTGAAAATGTCTTCGACTATTTTTAGAATGTCGCTTGTTATCAAATGTATGGAATTCCATTCGGTTCCATAGCGTCTTGGACGTGTCTTAGAAAAAAGAAACATTTTGTTTATTACATTTTGTGATTGAAGAAGCTGTTAACTATTTAAATTGTGTCTTTTGTACAATGCTTAATGTCGATTACATATTCCTTACTGAATGCCGCTTAGTGTCTACTTCTCACCACTAACTACTTACTGATTGTTGTTGTCTAGCCCCTATAGCTAACAACTCATTGTTTGTTGCTAACTGTCTAGCCCTTACTGCTAATTACTCATTGTTTGCTGCTAACTGTCCAGTCCTTACTTTTGTTAACTACTAAATGTTCGTTCCTAGCTGTCTAGCCCTTACTGCTAACTCCTCATTATTTGTTGCTGTCTTCTTCTCCTAGCTAACCACTTACTGGTTGTTGTTGTCTAGGCCCTATTGCTAACTACTAACAGTGTGTTGCTAACTGTGTAACCCTTATTGCTAACAACTTACTGTTTGTTGCTAACTATGTAGTCCTTATTGCTAACAACTTTAATATATGTTCCTGTCTTCTCCTCACCGCTAACTACTTACTGTTTGTTGCTATTCGTCTACTTCTCACCACTAACTACTTACTGTTTGTTGCTGCCTACTTCTCACCGCTAACTACTTACTGTTTGTTGCTGCCTACTTCCTACCACTAACTACTTACTGTTGTTGCTGCCTACTTCTCACCACTAACTACTTACTGTTTGTTGCTAACTGTCTACTTCTCACCACTAACTACTTACTGCTTGTTGCTAACTGTCTACTTCTCACCGCTAACTACTTACTGTTTGTTGCTGTCTACTTCTCACCACTAACTACTTACTGTTTGTTGCTGTCTACTTCTCACCACTAACTACTTACCGTTTGTTGCTGTCTACTTCTCACCGCTAACTACTTACTGTTTGTTGCTAACTGTCTACTTCTCACCACTAACTACTTACTGTTTGTTGCATACTGTCTACTTCTCACCGCTAACTACTTACTGTTTGTTGCTGTCTACTTCTCACCACTAACTACTTACTGTTTGTTGCTAACTGTCTACTTCTCACCGCTAACTACTTACTGTTTGTTGCTGTCTACTTCTCACCACTAACTACTTACTGTTTGTTGCTGTCTACTCCTCACCACTAACTACTTACCGTTTGTTGCTGTCTACTTCTCACCGCTAACTACTTACTGTTTGTTGCATACTGTCTACTTCTCACCACTAACTACTTACTGTTTGTTGCATACTGTCTACTTCTCACCACTAACTACTTACTGTTTGTTGCTGTCTACTTCTCACCACTAACTACTTACTGTTTGTTGCTAACTGTCTACTTCTCACCGCTAACTACTTACTGTTTGTTGCTGTCTACTTCTCACCACTAACTACTTACTGTTTGTTGCTGTCTACTCCTCACCACTAACTACTTACCGTTTGTTGCTGTCTACTTCTCACCGCTAACTACTTACTGTTTGTTGCTGTCTACTTCTCACCACTAACTACTTACTGTTTGTTGCTAACTGTCTACTTCTCACCGCTAACTACTTACTGTTTGTTGCTGTCTACTTCTCACCACTAACTACTTACTGTTTGTTGCTGTCTACTCCTCACCACTAACTACTTACCGTTTGTTGCTGTCTACTTCTCACCGCTAACTACTTACTGTTTGTTGCATACTGTCTACTTCTCACCACTAACTACTTACTGTTTGTTGCATACTGTCTACTTCTCACCACTAACTACTTACTGTTTGTTGCTGTCTACTTCTCACCACTAACTACTTACTGTTTGTTGCTAACTGTCTACTTCTCACCGCTAACTACTTACTGTTTGTTGCTGTCTACTTCTCACCACTAACTACTTACTGTTTGTTGCTGTCTACTCCTCACCACTAACTACTTACCGTTTGTTGCTGTCTACTTCTCACCGCTAACTACTTACTGTTTGTTGCTGTCTACTCCTCACCACTAACTACTTACCGTTTGTTGCTGTCTACTTCTCACCGCTAACTACTTACTGTTTGTTGCATACTGTCTACTTCTCACCACTAACTACTTACTGTTTGTTGCATACTGTCTACTTCTCACCACTAACTACTTACTGTTTGTTGCTGTCTACTTCTCACCACTAACTACTTACCGTTTGTTGCTGTCTACTTCTCACCGCTAACTACTTACTCTTTGTTGCTACCTACTTCCTACCACTAACTACTTACTGTTGTTGCTAACTGTCTTCTTCTCACCACTAACTACTTACTGTGTATTGCTAACTGTCTTCTTCTCACCGCTAACTACTTACTGTGTATTGCTGTCTTCTTCTCACCGCTAACTACTTACTGTGTATTGCTAACTGTCTTCATCTCACCACTAACTACTTACTGTGTATTGCTAACTGTCTTCATCTCACCACTAACTACTTACTGTGTATTGCTGTCTTCATCTCACCGCTAACTACTTACTGTGTATTGCTGTCTTCTTCTCACCGCTAACTACTTACTGTTTGTTGCCTGCTCTTTACTTATCACTGCTAGCTACTTAAGGCTTGTTGCCTAATGTCTACTGTTTACTGCCTGAAAAAAACATGTTTATTAAACATTAACGCATATTCTTCACGAGCTTTAGAAGGCTTAACAGTAAGACCAGCAGGTTGTTCCTGATGATAAGACATACAACTCTCGTTGTTACTGATGAACATGGCGCTTGTGTCAGGAATGAACTTATATCTGTTCAATAAACAACAACTTTCGACATTTTATCTTTCTGTAGGTTTGTGATGTGAGCATCTTTATGTCTTCACAAGAAATAACTCGTAGAACAATAACTCGTGACCGGTTTTATCTGCTGGTATCCCTTGGATACCATGAATGACCGAATGGCTTTCTAATGCATGGCACAATGTACATAAATGTGCATTTGTTAAACAATAAAAAGCACAGTCATCATTGATCTGGTTCATTACTTGTGTATATCACGAGGTTAGGGAATATCAGATCAATGCAATTTTCTCCGTGCTTTGTGATTTTAAGCTCTAGACTGAAACAGGTGCTCGCCATCATTATCAACGTCATCGTCGTCATTGGTGGCTACGATGACGACGACGAGGATGAGCAGCAGCATCATCAACACATGGGAACAGCTTTACCTATCAAACGAGCGAATAAACTCAAATATAAACTTCAGATATAAAACCGGGGACATATGTGATTGTTTCATTATATAATTATGTGTGTGTATTTTATTACACAGTTTTTGATTGGCTGAAATAGTGCCACAGCAAGATATAGAAGTAAAAAAAAAGAAAATACCAACATGTTAACATTATCATAATCCAAACTCAAAATCAATGAAAATAAGGTAAAATAAAAACAAAAGAAAGATTTACGCGGAAAATCCTGAAAAAAGTACAAGAATAAGACCAGGTGTTCCGGAAGAGTAAGCGTCTTCTGCTTCATCGACGACACCCGCCATGTAAACCTTGGTCAATCCAAGTAAGTAATGTTACGTTGTAAATGAGAAAAAAATATACAACAATGGAACCAACGAACATCAAACACGTTCAGCTTCATATTGCATAAAGAAACTGAATTATTTTCAATGAGTTCACTATGCCGACAGTTAAACTTCTCCACAGTTTTTATCAACCAACATCTTCTGAAACCCTGTGTTACAAGTTTGACCGTAAGTTGACGACGTCTTGCACGAAAATCGTGATAATTGAAACAAACCCTTGAATATCGAATTAACTTCGACATGAAGACACCATGCAGGAATGTTGCTATCCAGAAATGAAAAATATCAAAATAGGGAAATAGAAATGATCACGTGTATCCCACAACTCAGTGTACATGAGTTGAATACACTAAATCTATATGTACATAGTAATTACATATTCATCACAACAGAATCACCCCAGTTATACATACAAAAACAGAGCATATGGAATGGGCAGTTAACAGTACTACAATGTACTTAGACAGGCAAAATAATCAGTAAACAGTAAAACAATGTAGTTAGGTCTTCATCGACGACACATGGAAAAGCTTTCCCAAAACTGTATGATAAGTGCGATGGTTTCAGTTTTCCTATTGTGAATTTTCCATTTCCAAGTAGCAACATTCTTGTTTCCTCAACCTATGATGTTACACATATCGTAGTTAATCTGATATTCAAGGGCCTTTTCTCATTATCCCGATTTTCGTGCAAGGTGTAGCTTGTAGCTTGAGTTCCTCCATCTTCATATCATGTTCTGGCTGAGCCTGCTATTCTGCTCTTGCTCCCGCTCTATCTTTACGCTGCAGGGTTTTGTTCACTTACAAAGCAAAGCATGACCATCTACAGTTAAACCTCGCTATTAAGACCACTTTGGGGACTGGACAAAAGTGGTCTTAATAACGAGGTGGATCAGATTGACCACAAAGAACCGTAACTCTGTTTAAAATAAAGAGTATATATGTCATTAAGTAATGTACATGTATATTATTCAACAATAATACTAACTAATAATAATAAACTAAAATGTTGAATTTTATGAAATGCATGTAAAAAAGACAAAATTGCTGAATTGACAGAAGAATAATTATGTATATATTCCTTAGTTTACATCATAATATACATGTATATCTACTATTGTAAACATTGAATAAAAGGGAACAAACAATCCATTTTAAGTTCAATTGGAATTTAACGTTAATTTTGCAACTATTTCACATAAATTTACGAACACATTTACTCAGTATTTGTAACAACTTTAATGAAGTCTCTATAAAGTCTTTCAACGTTTCATTTTTCACTTAAATTCATCACTCCATCGTGACCCATCAGCTTCTGTAATGTTGCTATTCTCTCGCCCATTTCTTGGTATAGTCCTGAAACTCTAACACATGTAACTAAATCTGAATACCAGGAAAACTAACAAAGAAAACGAGAAAATAAATATGCCCATTTAATTTTGTCACGAAGGACAGCTCCTAACCAAGCCCCAGTGCGTAAATGAAGTCCACTTCTTCCAACAGAAATAAACGTAAGGGCAGCAACTAACCCACGAACCTAACATCTGTCCCAACTCGAATTTCAGAGTAGTATGATAATATACCTGTGTGTACAAAGAAACATCAACGAAACGTCCAACCGCTGCCACAAAAAATTATAGTGTGGGAGAACGGTGACATTGCCTATACAAATAAGGGAGATAATCACGTACAATACATACAATTTATTTACATCAAATATACACTTATTTACATATATGTATACCAAATCTAATCCATACACCTTTCACAAATGATGAATATTTACAGTGCGAATAGAAAGTTAATGAGATAGAGTTCGACTCCGTCGCACGACCGAATCTGTCATACTCTGTCATGGACAGGAAGAACATTTTCAACGTTGTCCTCGTGACTTCCGGTTTACATATGTCAACAATTCAGTACGACGTAATAAGTCAAGGATATGACGTAATTACCATAGGAAATCGGGTCGTGCCCGCGGTCTCCATCACTGATAACGTTAACGACTTCATCTGGTGATGATAGACAAAGCCACGGAGGCCACACCTACGTGCGTACCTGAACATAATGACAGGCAGTCTGGCGAGAACACAGCTGTGGAGCCAACATAGCTTTTATATGTGTATGTTGGCTGTCTTATCTACATTTAGGCTGTCGAAGAGTCAAAACCCCAACGTTGAAACCAGACATCTGTAAACTAAAAATTTCCACCAATACTGACAACCTAGAACAACTTCCAACATGCAAACACCAAACACCATTTGAAACACTATGCAAAACTATCACACTCCAGGCTAATATGTATACATATGTATATACAGACTATCAACCACATCATTACATAACGTTATAAGAATATAGTTCTATAAGCTTATTAATCGCTAAGTGTGCATGCTTAGAAATCCTAGAATAAGTCTCTTATACAAGGAATAATTCCTGATTTATTTGTATATAAAGTGATTGACACAACTCTATTGCAGAATAACATAAACATACAAAATGATTTACGAGGTAACTAGTATTTCTATACATGTACTACAATATATGTAGTTATAAACAAATGAGAAAGTTATAAACTGTTATAAACTAATGGTAAGTTATACAATAATGACCATGTACAAAATACTTTAACCGGAATTGTAGTCACGCAATGCACATGTAAACATTTATGTTACGCATGAA